>NC_137458.1:86312426-87006805 GCF_964235325.1 Thermobia domestica | reverse complement strand
TTCGTATTAGGTTTTTAACTACTGTTTGGATTATTTTTTAAATTTATGTTTTATATAATAACAAGGTTATAAGGAACAGTATATTAACAGTAAAATGGGTTTTGAACCACCATAGGGACAACGTTAATGCAGTTGCTGTGTATATGAACTGTTATGGAAGATTAATTTTCATAGTATATATCATTTCTTTATGTTATCGTAACTGCAAGAGAACTGTATTATAAGACTACCTACCACATGTAAATAATAGTTAGAGCTAAAATACTGAAGTACTGGCAACTGAATTGTCAGTGAGAGTAATGTATTGTTTTAAAGAAATAAATAAATAGATATTAGAAAAAATAATCTTAGTGTTTCTATGCTATATGAAGAAACTAGTGTTTAAGAAGCAGTGCATTAGAAGAAAAATAATTGGTTTCGAAGAATATGGTAGGAAACTGAAAGTATTTAATACTTAATTTTAGATTATTTTTACAGACATTACCAACGTAACTGAATGATGAACTGTTGTCCATTGAACAAGAGTCTCTGAGCTTGATACCTTGTGTTTACTTTATGATATGAAGACTTTAAAACTTTTCTTTTCAAAACTTTTTAAAGAAAATTATGGTTGCAGTAGGAGAGAAATGCGTGATATACTGTAGAAAAGTTGATGTTACAGTACCCTTGTGCTCCTTTCTTATAAAAGAAGTTAGTGTACTATTTTGTTGAGAATATAGATGAAAATATTGTAAAATTACATCTTGTTTTATTGCAAGTAGAATAATGCTACTTCAATAATGCTTAAACGCAGTGACTGTTAGGGCTGGATTCACCCTTCAACAAATTTCAGGATGTGCAGACCCTTACTTGGTATATGCTTTTTAAAAGAATAAAGCTTAGAGAGCTCAATACTTTGAGGTAAAGGATAAAATGTCTATGAAATGCATAGAAATATACAGGAAAATACTTCTTCTTATTAAGATGATAACGTGAAATACTTATTCCATTTTATATAGTAAAAGGACAAGATTGTACTTTTGTGAATAATTACCTTGGACTTGAAAATTAAACACAACCCTTTTGTTAGACAACCACTAGAAATCCTACGTATAATGAATTGACACACACTGCAGACGCTTTACTTTTATTGATCCCGATAATAAACATTGTATGGTAACCTCTTGAAACTTGTAGACTCACAGTGAGGTATACTCGGATATGGGGAGAGCACGATGACTCAGTGGCAGAACGACATTTTGATGGTCGTGATTTAAAAACGACCAAGTGAACCTTGTGGTGGACAACACCTTTTTCTCCTGGTACTTCCATTTCCTACAGCATTCATTTATTGGCTTAATTGGCTTATCCCTTAACCTAAAGGACGTTCTTCAGAGTAAGGAATCTATCATGTTTCATAATATATAGTATAACAGGTACGATTGTCGTTGTATATTAAAACCTCAACTTCCTCGATAGAATTTTACAACGACAAAAGATTTTGAATTGAATAATAATACGATTTCTATGCCTTGGCGGGCTAAGATCGAACCATGGATTCATCATGCGCCAGGGGTGAAGGATTTGAAGGCGATGAAGAATATTTTATAATTCCACAGTAGTATTAATGATTGTTTGAGATTCTTAGTATACTATGTGATACAAAGGTTACATGAATTTTATTTTGTTCTTTTGGACTAATGTTTAAGAGGACCAGAATGATAGATTTCAAGAACTACCTATGGTGCACGGATTACAGTTTTAATTTTACAGCTTTATATACATGCATTCAAAATTATAAGGCCATTAGATTTTTGTATAAGACTCTTGTTGGACTTGATTTGATTTGAGTTTAACGTTTCTTTTCATCAGCGAGGCTATATGAGACGTGGACCTAGTGGTTAACGTGGAATCCGAACCACATGAGCTCCCGCCGGGAATCGAACCTGGGTAGAGTTTTGTTGGAATAAATGTTTTCGCTGGAACCTTTTTAAAATTTAATGTAAAACTTTAAACATAATGAAGAAAATAAGAACATACTGAGGTGAAATAAACTTGAAAACTCCCACCGTGCAAAAGAATTAAGGAAAACAGCCTCTGTTTTCAAGCTGAGACTATCCATGGTTGAGATTCACCACCAAATATAACGATTATTTTTCTCAGATGATGAGTTTGTATGCTTATGCCAGTAGCTAAAACTGGAAAAGTGAACCAGGTATTGTTTGCAAAATGGTATTACATGGTTTAATCTCAGAACATGTGCAATTGTGATGGACAAAAATTCCATGGGTAGTGGGGCTGGTGGACAACAACAACTTCACGAAACATCTGTTGGTATTAAAATTAACGATACATGAACTTTCAAAAGACGAAATGTTTCTTTATCTGGACTGTTAATACTTTTTTTGAAATTTCATCGGAACAAGCATTTAACTTAAACTATAATAAACGAACGAACTATCTAGTTGCATTATAGGAGGGCGATACAGGTGTGGATGAAAAGTTTATGTATTGATTTTTGAATACGAGTTGTGTGCGAGTAATTCAATTTTATTTAACTTTTAATATTAGAGATTATTTTATACGACCATTTAATATTTTATTATTTCTTATACATATTCGCTTTCATCATTTGTCCATTGTAATGTTAGTAGGAAAAATGTTTTATTTAACAACATGAGCACGAAAACCTACAAGAAAAATATTAGACAACATTCATAATTATCACTGTACGGAATACTTCTTTAAATGGAAACAGTTTGATCCATTGGTAGAGTGCACCCATCTGGCACGAGGATCTCTAGTTCAATCCCAAGACCTTGACAATTTGTGATGGACAACACCCTGTGGATATTCTCGGGGTTCTCCATTTCCTACCACTTTCTTCATATTCAACATTTTTTACAATCATTAACCATTCAACGAAACTTGTGAAATTTGGCGAGTAGCAACTCGAGAAATTTCACTTCGTGGATACGAGTTTCTTATTCTGGCATGTAGATATGAGTTTCTTCTTTTTTCTGGCTTGAGAGCAAAGAGAAAACATTTTGTTCTGGCATGAGTCTTATATACTCATCTACTCGAGACATTTTACAAGTAGGCAACGTTGAATGGTTAATGATTGTAAAAAATGTTGAATATGAAGAAAGTGGTAGGAAATGGAGAACCCCGAGAATATCCACAGGGTGTTGTCCATCACAAATTGTCAAGGTCTTGGGATTGAACTAGAGATCCTCGTGCCAGATGGGTGCACTCTACCAATGGATCAAACTGTTTCCATTTAAAGAAGTATTCCGTACAGTGATAATTATGAATGTTGTCTAATATTTTTCTTGTAGGTTTTCGTGCTCATGTTGTTAAATAAAACATTTTTCCTACTAACATTACAATGGACAAATGATGAAAGCGAATATGTATAAGAAATAATAAAATATTAAATGGTCGTATAAAATAATCTCTAATATTAAAAGTTAAATAAAATTGAATTACTCGCACACAACTCGTATTCAAAAATCAATACATAAACTTTTCATCCACACCTGTATCGCCCTCCTATAATGCAACTAGATAGTTCGTTCGTTTATTATAGTTTAAGTTAAATGCTTGTTCCGATGAAATTTCAAAAAAAGTATTAACAGTCCAGATAAAGAAACATTTCGTCTTTTGAAAGTTCATGTATCGTTAATTTTAATACCAACAGATGTTTCGTGAAGTTGTTGTTGTCCACCAGCCCCACTACCCATGGAATTTTTGTCCATCACAATTGCACATGTTCTGAGATTAAACCATGTAATACCATTTTGCAAACAATACCTGGTTCACTTTTCCAGTTTTAGCTACTGGCATAAGCATACAAACTCATCATCTGAGAAAAATAATCGTTATATTTGGTGGTGAATCTCAACCATGGATAGTCTCAGCTTGAAAACAGAGGCTGTTTTCCTTAATTCTTTTGCACGGTGGGAGTTTTCAAGTTTATTTCACCTCAGTATGTTCTTATTTTCTTCATTATGTTTAAAGTTTTACATTAAATTTTAAAAAGGTTCCAGCGAAAACATTTATTCCAACAAAACTCTACCCAGGTTCGATTCCCGGCGGGAGCTCATGTGGTTCGGATTCCACGTTAACCACTAGGTCCACGTCTCATATAGCCTCGCTGATGAAAAGAAACGTTAAACTCAAATCAAATCAAGTCCAACAAGAGTCTTATACAAAAATCTAATGGCCTTATAATTTTGAATGCATGTATATAAAGCTGTAAAATTAAAACTGTAATCCGTGCACCATAGGTAGTTCTTGAAATCTATCATTCTGGTCCTCTTAAACATTAGTCCAAAAGAACAAAATAAAATTCATGTAACCTTTGTATCACATAGTATACTAAGAATCTCAAACAATCATTAATACTACTGTGGAATTATAAAATATTCTTCATCGCCTTCAAATCCTTCACCCCTGGCGCATGATGAATCCATGGTTCGATCTTAGCCCGCCAAGGCATAGAAATCG
The DNA here is from genome assembly GCF_964235325.1 of Thermobia domestica. Taxonomy (NCBI): domain Eukaryota; kingdom Metazoa; phylum Arthropoda; class Insecta; order Zygentoma; family Lepismatidae; genus Thermobia; species Thermobia domestica. Next base: position 87,002,317 of record NC_137458.1, on the reverse strand, counting down.
TATTATTATTCAATTCAAAATCTTTTGTCGTTGTAAAATTCTATCGAGGAAGTTGAGGTTTTAATATACAACGACAATCGTACCTGTTATACTATATATTATGAAACATGATAGATTCCTTACTCTGAAGAACGTCCTTTAGGTTAAGGGATAAGCCAATTAAGCCAATAAATGAATGCTGTAGGAAATGGAAGTACCAGGAGAAAAAGGTGTTGTCCACCACAAGGTTCACTTGGTCGTTTTTAAATCACGACCATCAAAATGTCGTTCTGCCACTGAGTCATCGTGCTCTCCCCATATCCGAGTATACCTCACTGTGAGTCTACAAGTTTCAAGAGGTTACCATACAATGTTTATTATCGGGATCAATAAAAGTAAAGCGTCTGCAGTGTGTGTCAATTCATTATACGTAGGATTTCTAGTGGTTGTCTAACAAAAGGGTTGTGTTTAATTTTCAAGTCCAAGGTAATTATTCACAAAAGTACAATCTTGTCCTTTTACTATATAAAATGGAATAAGTATTTCACGTTATCATCTTAATAAGAAGAAGTATTTTCCTGTATATTTCTATGCATTTCATAGACATTTTATCCTTTACCTCAAAGTATTGAGCTCTCTAAGCTTTATTCTTTTAAAAAGCATATACCAAGTAAGGGTCTGCACATCCTGAAATTTGTTGAAGGGTGAATCCAGCCCTAACAGTCACTGCGTTTAAGCATTATTGAAGTAGCATTATTCTACTTGCAATAAAACAAGATGTAATTTTACAATATTTTCATCTATATTCTCAACAAAATAGTACACTAACTTCTTTTATAAGAAAGGAGCACAAGGGTACTGTAACATCAACTTTTCTACAGTATATCACGCATTTCTCTCCTACTGCAACCATAATTTTCTTTAAAAAGTTTTGAAAAGAAAAGTTTTAAAGTCTTCATATCATAAAGTAAACACAAGGTATCAAGCTCAGAGACTCTTGTTCAATGGACAACAGTTCATCATTCAGTTACGTTGGTAATGTCTGTAAAAATAATCTAAAATTAAGTATTAAATACTTTCAGTTTCCTACCATATTCTTCGAAACCAATTATTTTTCTTCTAATGCACTGCTTCTTAAACACTAGTTTCTTCATATAGCATAGAAAACAACTAAGATTATTTTTTCTAATATCTATTTATTTATTTCTTTAAAACAATACATTACTCTCACTGACAATTCAGTTGCCAGTACTTCAGTATTTTAGCTCTAACTATTATTTACATGTGGTAGGTAGTCTTATAATACAGTTCTCTTGCAGTTACGATAACAAAGAAATGATATATACTATGAAAATTAATCTTCCATAACAGTTCATATACACAGCAACTGCATTAACGTTGTCCCTATGGTGGTTCAAAACCCATTTTACTGTTAATATACTGTTCCTTATAACCTTGTTATTATATAAAACATAAATTTAAAAAATAATCCAAACAGTAGTTAAAAACCTAATACGAAATAAATCTCAACACCGCTTCAAAATATAATTTACTCATTTACTAATCAATCAAAAGTCCCAGATACAGTTAAATTAATCTTGGTGTGAGCATTAGTGATTCAATTCGTTGTGCAAACATTCGTTTTCGTCAAGCTGTCTTAAACACGGGCTACTTCTCATCTGCGTCAAAGAAAATCCACACTTCTCAATAGATATACTTTCTCGTTACAAGCATTAGTAATGGTTCAAATTCCACTTTTAATAACAGCCCTCCGAAATCGCTCGTGAAAACCAGCAAAACAGTAACTAAAATTCCAAACAGTAACTTCCGTATTTCAATCCAATACAATTGCATTGGGTAAAAGAGCAAAACCACAGTTCGTCTTAAATGACCAAATTTAACTCAGTAAGTGCAAACTGCACAATATAATCTCTTTAAGGTTTAGGAAAATCTAATTTCTTGAGAACAACACTTCTAATATGTTATAACTGTATGCCATGTATTCGCTCACAACTATATATATATATACTCTATATGCAGACAACTAAAACATTAAAATACTATTTTCTTATGCATTTTGTAACAATTACAATAAAGTTTAAAATTCTTGAAATTCAGAATAATTTTTATTAAAGTTTAATATTGGCAGATATCTATTTCAACTGTAAAAAGGACATGTTAGCTATTATTTCGTTTCTGGCGGTCGTAACACCATTACAAGAATATTTTCTTGTTTTTTCTAAGTTACAAACAAGATCTATAAATAAAATACCCTTTTAGTTCAAACAAACATTCATCATACTTCAAGTAAAATACAAAATCGTATCAGACTGTCTGTGAATATAATATGCAATCCTCAAAGCATTTTTAACTTGTCGGTTGCATAATCTTCTAGGTGCCAAAGTTAAATGTTCATGCTCATTATTATTATATACGCAAAATGTATCTGTCTCTCCAACACGCTAATTCCCATCGTTCACAGTCCTGCTAATAGTTATCGCCAATGGTGTTGGTTACCTTGTACTTAATGTTATGAGTTCTAAAGTAAAGCAATTTTAACCAAACTATACGTTCAAAGTGCTATCTCTTATTTAAAGCAATTGTTTCCATCTGCATATAAAACTAATCTGCGCTGTCAAATAATTGTCCGTCTCTTGTATTGCCTTAAGAGTCGTTACCTACACTGTTTAAATAATGTCAAAATCGTCCTTAATGTACATCATATATCTTCTTTACTAGTATGTATGAAGTTATATAAACACATAATTTTGTATAAAGAGTTTCAAAAGTATAATTCTCCAATAACTGCTACAGTTTCTTTCCTCGTTCATAAACATTAAATAGCGCTGATCATAAAAAAAGTCACTTCTAAAACAAAATGCTTTCCCTCAATCAAAGTGTATTTTCTAGTTTAAACATTGTGTGTGAAGTTCTCCCGTTTCCACCTACATTCTCGTTCCACCAACTTATACATGCGTACTTTTATCCATCCAAATATAATACATAGAAAAAAGCTATGGTGGGTACGCAATACAGTGTTCACCTCTGGGGCATGGGGTCCTTAATTCAATCCCAGCTTGTTTCAAGTTAGCTTTTTGGTGCACAAACACTATGTGCGTGGGTTTTGTCGTGGTTCTCCTGCTTCTTCCCACTTTCTTCATTCCACCATATTCATTAATTTCTCATCATCACCGTCTCCTTTAGTCTAGACAGTATATTCGTTGAATGTAACACTTATAATAACTTTTATGTCGATATTTCAGTATTCAATATTCATATCACACATTATCCAATATTTTCGATATTTCATACAACTAAGATCCAACGGTGTCAATAAATCCATATTTTAAAACCAATCTATAACTCCTTTTCACTAAAAAAAAAACTCCGCAACAAACAATTCAGGAAAATAAGGTTTGTTCTCCAGTGTTTCTATTAAAATTTTTTATTTCCTTCACCACCTAAAAACAATAAAAGAATTAAAAATTAATTATTTGCTGTATTACGATTTCCAATTAAAAAATATAAGTATAAAGTTTCCCTTTTAACTTCACTACTACATTTCATCCTGGGTAATATGTTCAAACAATCTCGGGTCTCTTTTTATTGCCTTAGCTTTCAATATGAAAAACCCTTAAGTTCAATCTGCGGTAACGTTAAACGTTCTGTCGCCATATAACCTCATTGTTACACTAGCGTTTATGAAACAAAACACAACAGTTTACAACAATAATAATAATAATTCTTACCATATACTTTCTAAATACCAGTTATACGTCTTACACAATTCATAGCTACATATAAGTAACAACATCTGCTAAGCAAAATGTTTGTCGTACGGCTTTTCACGTGGAAAAGCTCTGGTTCGATTCCCGGGGGCGCATTCTGCTAACTTTCTATACAATATAATTTATATATACCTGTTATGTCATACACAATTCGTAGCTATATATAAGTAACAAGTTCACACTGCAAACATAAAAATTAGCATACGGTTCTCCACGTGGGATAGCCCTGGTTCGATTCCCGGGGCGCATTCTGCTAACTTTCTGTACAATATAATTTATATATACCTGTTATGTCTTACACAATTCATAGTTATGTATAAGTAGCAAGTTCGCACTGCAAGCAAAAATATTTAGCGTACGGTTCTCCACGTGGGAGAATAGTAATTCGATTCCCGGGAGCGGATTCTGCTAACTTCCTGTACAATATAATTTATATATACCTGTTATGTCATACACAATTCATAACTATATATAAGTAACAAGTTCGCACTGCAAGCAAAATATTTAGCGTACGGTTCTCCACGTGGGAGAATACTAATTCGAGTCCCAGTGCAATCATTAATGTTAATTCCCTACATATTACATTATACTATATCTTAGTCACGTTATAATTCCATAAAAGTACACCAAGTCATATCATTCTCAATGCCGAAAAATCCGCAATCAATTCCCGATTAAAACCAAAGAGTTCCGTCCCCCTTATACTCCAAACAATTACAATATGTCCCTTTTCCATATAAAAATAAACACGTATAATACAAGAAATCTTTCCAGAAGTTTCGAGTGTGTTCTTTCCCCTATTCCAACAATAATAAGCTTAGAAAAAAGACCTGGAAGCTTCTAGTGCTTTCTTTCACTCATTCCGACGACCAGCATCAGCTGTCGCGTCACATGTGCTGCATATTAATGAATTACCTTGTTCTACGTGTGTGATCTGCATATTTTATTTCCGAAAAGGTCTTTTCTGTATTTTGCTTGTCCAATTAACATTTCTTTTCACCCGAAACATTTATTATATGTCATGTTACCTCCGGCCGCACCTGCATACATTATGTGTCATTAGTATGCGTAAAAGGGTGTATCCATTTTTTCAAACGTGCATTACCAAGTGCTAAAATGTCAGAAAAGTAAAGCAGCTTGCTACGTGTTATGAATACATAATTATGACCTTGCTTTACTTTTATTTACGAATCTACTGAGGTAGCTCCTAATTCTTTCAAATTTGTTAATATTCATTTCACAATTAGAACGCGTTCCTTGTCAGAGGGATTTAAATCCGTATCAAATAATCAATTTTTGTAGATGAATTTAGATATGTATCAAATAACCTAATTTTGACTCAATCTGACCTAAAGAAATCTTTTAAACAACCATACATTAAACTTTCATTTTTAAAAAAGAAAATGCATGAGTGTTCTCATTACCTACATTTAATCTTGAGCTATTTAATCTGTGATAACGGCATACTTTTTCATGATGTCAGAAGAGTGTATTTAGCGATTAAGGTATCAGAATGTTTTTGAGATAAGCCATAATTTATTATAGCAAATCTCATATAACACTAACGATAAACATGCAGAATGTATTTCACCTAACAAGATAAAATGTTATCATCTTTCAACAATAAATAGCATATTTCACCACTCTAATGACGTGTTTGTATTACGATTCCGAAAATATATTTTGGTAACGTACTAAATCCAACATAAAGATACAAGCATAGCATAACTCCAATTACCCAAGCTTCTGTCATCCAGATAGCTAAATATCCGGATCGATATCAGGGAATAAAACAAGAAAAAGAAAGAAAGAAAAAGAAAAAAGAAAAGAAATATGAGTTGTATATATTCGTTCTCGTATATAACTACCATCATTTATATGTCCAATAACAATCTTCATTGTATATTTCTTAACGATTAACCTTCTCATTATAGAGAAAATCATTACTTGATCCCTGTATATGTGTGTGTTCCATGTGCTTAAATTTCAGTACAGATTGTCTTGACTTTAGTGATACTAATATATCATTCGAAAGAAAAGGAATAGCAAGTAATAACATTGTTCCTGTTAAATATATTCACGAACACGAAATAGAATGATCATCAATTAAAATATTTCTATAAGGATAAATTTCTAGGTAGTACAGGAAAAAATATACGTCTAATACGTAGCAGAGTTGCAAGCTTTAAGTGTAATTTGAGGAGATACATTTCTCTAGCATTGACCTCCATTCTATACAAGGACGGATCCAGGTTAGACTTCTGGGCGGGGCGGTGGGTTGTAATACTGCTACTTAGGGCTACTTTTAAGAGTGTCAATCTCTGGGATGGGTTTTATTTATATATAGGTCAAAATGAGGAAGTTTCCTTTTCCTTGGGGGGGGGGAGCGATAGCCCTGATCGTCCCCTGGATCCGCCCCTGATTTTACAAAATACGTTAGAAAAATTTCTGATTAAAGTATCAGTCTTAGCAGAACAGATAACCCAAATGCACAATGGCCATTTTCGAGAGATGTACAGTTTCCAAGTATTTCCCAAAATTTTCATTTAGATGCCAGAACTGTGAAATCAAATTAAACTTTTCAAATAGTATTATTTTGAGAAACTGTTGTAATTTTTTACTTGCATAGTACAAAAGAATGAAGTCTTTTGATATTCCGAAACTACGTCCGTTTTTCTTTTAATTGCTGCTACATATGTATAAATAAGGACTGGAAGCTTTACGTGGACTTTTACGCATTGTGTACATTGTCTGGAAGAAGATGAGAACAAAATTCCCCTCTGAAGGAACCACATTTCTCTCTTTTAAAAACGAAACATTACCATTGAAGAAATATGTAGACCCTCTCTCTACGAGTATAAATGCAAGGAATATTGCAAATTTTGTAATTTTCTTCTCAAATACGTACATTTAGTATTTTATGTAAAAATTTCTTGATTCGCAGCCTGGTTTTATGTACAGCAACCATTTTTAGAAGGTATAACAATTAGGCACAACATAATAGTGTGCGCACCTTTGGTAAGCATGATCGATGATTCGAGATATAGAATTTTCGGTGTTGACTTAGCAGCGTGAGTCATTTGGAGGGCTATATGAGGATAGTGGAGACTGGTGAAGGAAGTCATTTAAGTTACAATTATAGTTTTACCACTAAAATTTGCAATTTATACTGATATTACTTTTCTTATGAGCCGGCACTGCTTGAGGGTAATGAACTCCGGTCAACTAAGACCGAAGTATTAGCGCTGGAAACCGATGTACTGACCGTACATCATCCAGTTGAATGTGCTGCAACTATCACCAGAGCGTTAATTAAAGTATTAGCATTGCCTTCATGTCTAGCTACGTGAACATTACAGAGTATTGTTTGAGAATAGCGTTATTTTATTTTAGCCATTCATTCTTGCTTGCTTTATAGCTCTCTACATATTCTTTTTAAAGTATTAACTTGAATTTAGTGTGCTTACGCAAGTGTGTGCTTCAAAAAATGAAAATAAAAAGTTGATATGAGCTTTTGGCCTTCAAACGTATCCGGTGGCTGAAGAGTAGATAAGAAAAATTTGCTTCCACAAAAAAGGTAACCAAAGCACATTGCATTTTAAACATTAGTTGTTGTGATGACTCAAGAGAAAATGTAGGACAAGAATGTTTGCATTTTGTAAAACAAATCGCTATCAATGTAATTCATTCAAGTATATTATGGACAAAAATGATAGGTATGCACTGTCGTTTTTGTCATTTAAGGAGACTAGAGCAAATATTCCATTGTAATTAACGTTCCTTTTATATTCTTTTCTTTTAATTAATCAAAACCGTTTATTTTTTCAAAGTTGATTTATTTAGAATCCATAATGTTGCCATTTTCAAGTGTGATTCATAATGGTAATTATCCAGGTCTCTTGTTGATTCTAAAGACCTCATTATTCTACAGCAGTCATTTGAAACTGACTAATGTGTGACGTGCGATCAGAGGAAGAACAGAGAGAACAGGCAGAGCAAGGGAGGAGAGGCATACAGGTAGGAGAATGCAACAAAACAAGGGTTGCCAGTTTGCGAATTGCTATATATCTACGAGTAGTATATCTGCAAAACTGCCGACTACATTTTCGAATTTCTTGTTTTTCTTCTCACCACCGTTCTTTTTCGACGCTAGATTTCCTGCCTCCTACTTGTTTTCTCCTTATGGTTTACTAAGAAGAGAAACAGAAAACTTTTACGTCACAGAGCATCCAGTTGAAAATGATTGGTCGTACAATTTGTAGGCACACAGTTTGTAAACAGTTCCTTTTCCTCAAATAAAGGGATATCAATATATAATGGATAGCAAAGAAACTCGAAGTAATAGCGTTGGTGGTTTCTTAAAAGTATTGTTTGTCAACAACTAAATCCTTATCGTCATAGGTAAATCTGTTTATCAGCAGGTCACTTGCAGCAAACTGAGAAACTTCAATGGACCATATGAAACTTAGCTAACCCTTTTCCTTGACGGAAATTATCTGTTTTAATACCGTCCATCAACTCCAGCATCTTTCGGCTCCACCCTCTTTTTACTTTTACAATATCTTCTAGCACATTTGCCATTATATAGTTCCTTCTCACCCAATCTCTCAACTACTTTCTCTTTCTAATTTAATCTATAATTGTTATTTTTCTCCCCTACTATTTCTAACACATTCTCATTTGTTTTCCGTTCAACCCAGCTTGTTTTCTCCATTCCCCTCTCACCCACATTTCGAAAGCCTCCAATCTCTTTTGATTGGTTTTGTGTAATGTCCATGTTTCTGTCCTGTACAATATAATACTTCACACGAAACATTTTATGAACCTTTTTCTTAACTCTTTATCCCAAAATACGCTTTTATTTCTCTTAAATGTTTTTTTTCTCTATTCCCTTTCTGCTTTTATTTCACGTTCACTTTATGTCCCTGGTGACTTCAACTTTCGCCTATTCAAGATTCGCCTAATATCTTCAGGCAATGGAATTTACAGATTTTTAAGTCAAGAGAAAGTGTAGGCGAATCTTGAATTCAAGATTCGCCTAAAGTGAAATTATGTTGGTAGTACTGACAAGAAATGACATAAAAATTTGCAGTTTCTAATTTTTTTTAAAAAAATAAATAAAACGTACATATTAAAACTATATAAGCACAATAGATATTATATGTTTGACATCGAGCTGCTACAATGTTACATGAAGTTACAAAATGTTTTACAGAAAACATAAAATGAAGTAACAGAGATCCTAAGAGAGTTTGCATAACGTACTGTATTATGTCTATTTCTTGTGATTTAAGCCTCTTTTGAGTTTAAAAATATGTCAATTAAGGCGATACCACTTTGCTTTCCTTGATTTAGCGACGTGTCCCATCTAGAGTTGATACATTGTTATTTCATTTTCTACTTGCTCCTGTTTCAAAAGATATAGAAATCTTTTATCAAAAGATATATAGTAAAAGTGGTATAACATTTCCAATTACACTTTTATGCATCGCATGATGGTAACGCACTGACTTTCTGTCTATATTTCACACACAGAAGACTTATTTCATACCAATTATTCATCCCTCAGTTTTACCCATAAGAGCAAATGCGAGCAAACGAAACGTATAGATAGGTGTATCACTAGGAGCGAACTTGGATTGAGCAAGATATTCCAGCAATTGACTGGGGGTCGGAGAAAATGAAGGATGCTACCCAATAACTTGCCAGCACTAAACTCCTTTCTGAAGCTGATGTATTGCAAATGTAAAACTTTCATGTACTTAGTCGGTTCATTTTCGAGGTTGTTTTACTCAGACATGTGTAGCTATTAATTATAGGGAAATCACATCTTGGGAATCATAAAACAACAGGATGAAAGTAACATGTTGGCGTTATCTTAGTGTTGAACTACTTTCGAATTATATGTTACTTTTATGAATCTTTAGAAGTTCCTTCTTTCTGTTTATTTTTAGTTTTTAGTGAATAGGTACCTCTCCTGCTGTGAAAGAAGCAGAGTTTATTATATGAATCATAAATTACTAAAATATAAACGCTCTCCTTAAAACTCGTTGTTTCGATGACTTTTTTCATCTGAAGCAGCAATGGGTCTGATCCAATCCAACCGTATCGTTTATGTCCCATCCCAACAGTGCACCGCGCCAGGGATGGGTTAATTTTTGTGAATTTTAGGTATATACAATAAATCATTTCTATCGTTTATAAAAGACTGAATTTCACTTAAATAACGTTTTCTCTACGGACTATTTTGATAAATAAGTTTACAGAAACTTCCGTACAATGCGCCAAGAAAATCAGAAAAGTACAGTTGAAAGAAACACAGGTACGAGATTAAGCGATACAAGACTACTCTATCATTTGTAACTTTGTAACTTTATATCTACCTGACCTACAGAGATGAATATATATCAAAGAAAATGTTATTTACAAAATATTTTGTTTTAAGTTACCAGACCTTAGAATTGAACCTAAAGCAAGAAATCAAGAAAAACATGATGGTTCTATAGACAGTGGCGGCCAAATTTGATATGGAGCCATATTGGATGAACTTCAAGATGGATGTTTAGGGACTTGTTTTTCAAAGAAGTTACTATACTTAATGAAAGTAAACTATGCTGCAAGTTTCATTAAGCTACTAATTTTTGCTGAATGTGTCAAAATTTTCCCCTACGTATTGGACTATTTAATAAGAGCACGAAAATAGTTTCAAGAGGAAATGTTAACTATTAATGAGGTGCAGGACCACCAACCTATACGAGCTAAAACAATTTTTTAAAAAATCAACATTCAGCTAACAAGAAAATTAACTCTGTGTCATCGCTTTGATTGACGTTTGCAAAGCTAGAAGGTATTAGGCGAATCTTGAATAGGCGAAACTTGAAGTCCCGACGTTCCTACTGGCTAATATTACACACGTATCGAAGACTAGTCATCTGTTATTTTCCTTCCTTCCTATTTGTATATTTGAAACTAACCGCCTCATTCCAGTCACAATTGATTTTGTCTTTTTAACGATTGTTTTCATTTCATATTTTTTGCAGTTCTTCCTCAAATTTTCTACCATCTTATTAATTTTCTTTTCAGATTCTTCAATAACCACCATACCATCTACAAATAGTACCGGTATGCAGCTAACCGTTCTACATCCTACCGAAATACCTACATCTTCCACTTCTAACTGCAATATTTTCTGTCAATTCTTCCCCTATTCTAACGCTTACTTGTTGGTTCATTATAAGTTTTTTATAAGGCTTCTATCTTTCCATTCAAACTGAACCTCATTTAGAACTCGCATCAAGAATTCCCAGTTCATCCGACCAAACGCTTTTTCTGTTATAGATCATACACCTCTTTCCCTTGGCAAACAAACAAGTAGACTCAATGCAGTGGCGTAGCACACTTTTGCGGGCCCCCCCGCAAAGTATAGAGAAGGGGCCCTAGTTGTAAAGCCGATAGAAGTAAGATTGAAGTTCTACTTCTTTAAATCTTTATTAATCGCAAGACTTCGGGGCCCCCTATACGTCGGGGCTCCCCCGCACTGCGGGGGTTGCGGGGGCAGCTGCTACGCCACTGACTCAATGTAACCTACATTTACCGCTTTGTAATATTTGATTTGAATTTCAACCAATGGCGACTACAGAGATCATAAACGGCACAGTGCTTTGTCACTTTCCTATACACATGAGAACAGTAAACATTGTTTGTTATTAAAAGTTACACTAGAGTGCTAGATTAACGTAGTAAATTTACAACAGGAAATCCTATTTCTCCTAACTGGTCGAAAGAAAAATTTCCTTTCACGAATTTTGCTTCGCAACTAAAGTTGTTACGCACTATTCTAACAGCAGCCGATGAATCATAATCGTGATACAGTAAAACCTGTCTTCAACGGACCTTCAAAGGAAGTTTGTGTTAAAAAAAAAATTCACGGTCCCATGAATTTACTGACCAAAATCGTGTTAAATTCCCTTCATTAAACGGAAACTGTATTAGGCGGACAACGGAAATCAAACTAAGCCTCTTAATAGAAAATTTCTAATTTCGGAATGCAGCATTTAGAAAGTTTTTATACATCCTGTGAGATGTTATATATATATCAAACAAAACAGACAGTAATGAATATACATAAACCGAAGCAGAAACGAATATACATGCTTTAATTGAGAATTATACGAAAAGTCTGAAAGGAGGAGAGAAGGTGGAGGAAGAAGAGAAATAGGGCAATGAGTTGGAAGAAGAGTGTAGGCTAAAGGCTTCAGATTCTGTCAAAAGTTTAAAGGAATTGCAACATTTGCCTTATATCGAAATGACACTGATATAATTATCAAACTAAAAAAACTCAAACTAAACTCTCTATGGGAGGTTGGGCAGACAAGCAGTGATGTGTACAGAAACTCCTCTTCGACTATTGGAAAAATGAAGTTAACGTATTTTTTTCTGTTCATTGTGTTTTATGTGTATTAATGCGTAGTAGAAATAAATATTGTAAATTGATTAACAAGGGAAGGGTGTGATGTCACTCAGAGATAATTGCACCAAACTTGGTGTAGGAGTAGGTAATGGGAATAGAAAAGAACGTATGGAAGTATTCGTTTCGTAGGCTTTCGGAATCAGAAATAATGGGCCCTACAGTTCTAAAGAGGTATGGCTTGTCAATCAGATATTGATGGGACGGAGCCTTTGCTTCCTGTTGCGGCCAATGCAGAAGAAGTTAAATAAAGGAGAACCAAAACAGAAAAAAAATAGCTGAACAGAAAATGTGCCAATCTCTACCCTCAGTCCTACTAGGCGAATGCTGGGATACTAAATCTATTAACTGCCCTGCCCTTCCCGTTACCAATTGAGTATGCAGCACTACTTAGCTTAATGAAATTATTAAAAATAAAACATTTACAGAAATTAATCATGGGCGTCGTCAGAAGTTTTCCAGAAAAGGGGTCGAAATGAAGTTGCTGTATTTCTTCACATTCTAGATGCTATCAGTACGCAAGTATTAAATGTTTGAACGCACCGATATTAACTGATTCCATTTGTAGGGGTGTCTGTCTACGACGTGGTACCCACTAAAATTAAAGTATTGTGTGTTTGTGAGGCGAATTTAAATATATATTTCGGGATTAGTGATGTTTAAAATGGGAACGACTGTGGACGGCCATAACAAAAATAACCGTTTGAATACATATAAGACTGTTCATTAACACAACTATGTTAACGCAAAGGATAAAGAAAATATCTTAATTTGGTCTACTTATCACTAGAAAGCAGCAAAATGTATTGGACAGAAACAGCCTCGTAATAACTGTGTTCAAGACTCCAAATATAACTCATGCATGTTTTACAAACACTGAACTTTAGTAGTGTGAACACAAAATGAACATGATCGTTTCACTTCTGTTGCCTCTAGCAGACATGTAGAGAGCAGAACGGCTTCACTGTCTACACACATGCCATGTTCGTAAAGTTTGCTTCCAAATTGGTCTCTACAAGATTAGAAAATACAGTAGTTAACCTTAATATTCCGTATAGTGTGTTATCTCTCTCTCTCTCTCTCTCTCTCTCTCTATCTATCTATCTATCTATCTATCTATCTATATATATATATATATATATATATATATATATATATATATATATATATATATATATATATATATGTGTGTGTGTGTGTGTATAATGAAACAACTGTTAACAGAAACATTAAAGCACATAACAGGCACACATAGTAGTAAGCAATGTATTCAAAAAATAAATATGCTGAAAAAAAAACAACAATACACGTTCAGTCTGAAACAAATGAGACTGTTTTTTGAAAAAAAATATTTCAATTCCTCTTTATAGAGATAAGGTGGGTAATGGCAAAGGCAGTTGATGATTTATTATACTGGCATTCACCTGGAGGGGCTGAGGGCGGACATTGGCGCATTTTCTGTTCAACTCATCTTTTCTGTTTTCATTCTACTTTATTTAACTTCTGCATTGGTCGCAACACCGTGCAAATTCCCCGTCCCATCAATATCTGATTGACAGGCCATACTTCTCCTGAGCTGTAGGGCCCATTATTTCTGATTTCTGACGCCTGCGAAACGAATGGTTCCATATGTTCTTTTCTATTCCCATTACCTACTCCTACACCAAATTTGGTGCAATTATCTCTGAGTGACATCGCACCCTTCCCTCGTAAGGTACGTACAGCATGTTATTTTATCTCACTATGTCCATTATATGTATGCGTTTTTTTTTTTTTTTTTTTTTTTGCATAGGTTTACCCTCATTAACCCGAAACCAATCTTTAACGGAAATTTACGCGAGTCCCGTTCGATTCCGCTAAAGATAGGTTTTACTGAATGTTACTGATCAATTCGCTATTTCCTGATCCTTAGGTTTTACTGTATATTACTGATCAATTTGCTATTTCCTGATCCTTACACTAGAAATGATCGAGAAGGTTGTTGTCCCATTACGATTTAGTTTAAACAACGTAATGTATTGGAAATGTTCTCTTCTCCTCCATTCAATCACCTGCACTAGGGAACGCGTGAGTAAATGTCGATGGCTCCAAGTGGCATGAATTAAGCAAGAACAAATTTATTCAGTTCACACATAATACTAGCAGTAACAGTTAGGTCACGGAAGACATTACACTTCATTTTATTACCGATAGAAATTATGCACCAACACAAGTTTTATAGCTAACTTCCTATCTGTAAAATAATAATAATAATAATAATAATAATAATAATAATAATAATAATAATAATAATAATAATAATAATAATAATAATAATAATAATAATAATAATAGAAACGCTTTCAAAGTCTTGACTGGAAGACCAATCGGAAAACGACCATTAGGAAGACCTAGGCGCAGATGGGAGGACAATATTAAGATGGATCTCGCAGAGATTGGAATACAAAGTAGAAACTGGATGCAGTTAGCTAAGGATAGAAGTCAGTGGAGAGCTTTTGTGAACGCGGCATTCAACCGCCGGGTTCCATAGGCCATAGAGTTAGTTAGTTTAATAATAATAATAATAATAATAATTTTAAAAAGATTTTCATATAGGACAGTTAAATGTTATTTGTTTGAGCACTGTTTCTATTCTGCAAAAGAATATCTCTCGAGTTCGTAATCAATACTAGATGGACAATGATAATGAAAATGTTACAAAAAGTGAGTTATATATTTTAAATCTAAATTATGTGATCCTGATAATGGAAGATAGAGCTTGTATTTATTAAGCATCGTGCCGAAGCTAACATGGTATGCACATGCACTTATAACAATGTATACTTATATTTGTGTTCTGATGTGCTCAATTCTTCACACCTTCTCTCTGTGAACAACACGCATGATAAAAGATGGATATTAATAAACACTTGAGCTAAAATAATGTGCACAAGTTGGATACTTATGAAACATTATGCCGCGTGTCAAAATATCTTATGAAACGATAGACATCCCCATGCTGTAAACGTCGCCAAAACCTAGTGGCCCACTTGCCGGTAAATGTCGATCGTCGCTATAGCGACGCGCCGAAGGACTGCCGCTATTGTGCCACTGGCGGAAGGGTTTTGTCGAGTCGAAAGAGATATCTAGAGTCGGAGTACTGAAGTTACCATCGCATAGCAGCGAGGACTTCATTTCGGTCCGCGCTTCTTCGATTCGTCGTGGAGAATCGCGAAGGGACCAATACGAACTATCTCCAGTCATGTGCATGCGGTTATTGTTATATATTATTTTTTCTGACGAATTGTTCCTAAAGTGAGCTACGGGGGTCAAGAATAACCCTTGCCTCTACATTATGAAGTGAAAAATCTTCGCCGCGGATCGTCGCTGCGTGGCAACCAATTTTTTGCGAGATATCTCTAGTTGCCCATCGGTGGTCCTACGGCATGGGGATAGAAAGCACTGATACTTACTGAGAAGACTTTTGCAGACCTTTCACTGACGGGTATAGAGCGTAAAAACTGAGGGGCAGCCAGAACCCAGACTATGATAGGTATATTATGAGTTTACTATAAACTTTCAAAAATATATAATCAATACTTCAATTATTTCTGTTACTCAAAAAACTGGGGGAGCCGGGCCAGATCCGCCACTTTGGTCTCTATTATTAAAATAACAGAAAACAAATGAAAAAATAACGTTGGTGACGTCGATCATTTAAAAGAAACCAAAGTATGTATAGGCAGGCCCGTATCCACGGAGGGGCAAGCGGGGCCGCCCCCCTAAATTTTGGCTGGCCCCTATAAAATTTCACGGTGGGCTTGCAAATGAACTATAATATGGTGATGAAGTATAATATTATTGGGTCGGGCCCACCCTAACTTCTACTGGGCCCCCCCTAAATTTTTGGGCTGGCTACGGGCCTGTGTATAGGGTGGCCCAAAAGTAGGTATACACCCCCTGCATTTATCAAGTATAACATTCGAGCTTATAGGTTTATTTGCTTCGGCTGTTCCAGGCTTAAGATATAAGTAAAAAAGACACTAAGAACAGATAATAAAGAAACTAAGTCTAACAATAAGAAATTATATAAAAAGCAATGAGTTGATCAGTACGGAACTGTATACCTATTTTGGGGCCACCCTTACGTACCCAGACCTAGCGTTTTTTTTTTTTTCACTAAAGTTACATTATTTTTTCTGATTTCTCTTTTCTTTCTCGCTCTTCTCCCTTTTCGTAAAAATTATACAATGGTTAAAAATTTGCATTGATGTAATTGTAATGAACTTTAACTTATGGAATATGATACTTAACTTCTGGAATTCGACTTGACTTATTTCTACATAAGAAGTAACACGAACAAAGATAAACTTTTCTGTAACCTTGGCATACTTTCAAGAGTAAAAATGTTACACTATCTCTACTGCATCTTGTTATCCACGTAAGATATAACCTATGTAACAGTTTCTTCATTTGCTCTGTTACAAAAAGAATAAAAAGTGTAAAAGCAACGAACTCAGACGTGACGTCTGTTCATTTATCACTATGTTGATGACGTATTTTGTAAGAATTTATATGTTAAGAATATATCTTAAAAGAGACATTTGCTAAAGAACAAAAAATGAAACCGAAATCTTCAATTTTACATTTCACTTTTTCTTTTTTAAATCAAAAGGGAAGGAACGAGAAACATAAAAAAAAACAACGATGAAATACTTGATGGAATGATAGATTAGAGAAAATTGAAACATTCCATGTAAACTAGGAACAGGGTGTTCATCTACCATAATGTTTGCGAAATCATGATCAAGATTCAAGGTAATGATCTAGAGGTGACGGTGCTCTATCACTGAGCTAACATGTCACTGTCCATAGAAAAAAAGAAGAAAGAAAGAAAGAAAGAAATTAAATCATAATATAAGCCAAGACGAAAACGAATTCTTAAAAATAAATTTTCAATAAGAATTAATACTCTTTAACATGTGAATTCGTGTCAATTTCAGTGAGAATGTTAATCACTGGTTTTACGAGTGTATGAAACCTTTAAAATAATATAAAACAACTATCCACTGATACAAAATTCGGATCAGTTACACAATAAATTTAATAATACGTGTAATAATGATTATCTATATCAATTTATCTAACTATACATCAATAACACACACACACACACATATATATATATATATATATATATATATATATATATATATATATATATATATATATATATATATATATATATATGGGGTGTCCATAAAGTCCTTGGCCATCCCTAAAACTCGGAAACGGTGAAATATATATCAAAACGAGAAAACATGTATTTCATCATTTTAAAAGTACCACGTATTGAGGAAAAGAAATTTGCCCCAGGGTCCCAGACGGAGTCCAACTCAAAATTTTCAAATGGCAAGGGGGTCAAGTAGTATATCGTTTGAAAGCTATTTTCGAAAGAAAGACGATGGAATAAGTTTCGATGCTCTATAGTATACCTGTACAAAATGGCGGCAGGTCAAAATATTAATACAGTTTGCATTGAAAAGTCTTTGGCTACCCCTAGAAATCTGAAATGGCTCAACAGATCAAAACTGAAAAACACGGAATTCATAATTTTAAACGTACCACGTATTGAGGGAAACAAAGTTGCTCCAGGGTTCCTCGGAGGTTCCCAAACAGGGTCCAACTCAAAATTTTTAAATGATAAGGGGGATCAAGTAGTATATCGTTTGAAAGGTATTTTCAAAAGAAAGACGATGGAATAAGTTACGATGCTCTACAATAAACCTGTACAAAATCACGAAAGGTCGAAACGTTAATACAGTTTGCATTTAAAAGTCTTTGGCCACCTCTAGAAATCTGAAATGGCTCAACAGATATCACAACTGAAAAACACGTATGCCATCATTTCAAAAGTACCACGTATTGAGGGAAACAAGGTTGTCCCAGGGTCCATCAGAAGGTCCCAGACGGTGTCCAACTCAAAATTTTCAAATGCCAAGGGGGATCAAGTAGTATATCGTTTGAAAGCTATAGTTGAAAGAAGGTAGATGGAACAGGTCTTATGCTTCAATACCAACCGTGCGTGAAATAACGGGGGGATTAAAATGTTAACACGGCTTCCACCGAAAAGTCCATGTCACTTTCAATGATCAGAAACGGTAAAACATAAGATGTCAAAACGCTAAAAGGAGAGTTTCCTTATTTGTAAAGTACAGCTTTTTGATGTGCAAATATTTGTCCCAGAATCCCTAAAGGTTTCCAAATGGGGTCCAACTTAAAATTTGCGAATAGGAAAAGCAGTCATGTACAATATTGTTTGAAAGTTATTGGTAAAAGAATGAAGATGATACAAGTTCGAAACGGCTAAGCAAACCGTGTTCGAAAGAATAGGGATTAGGTGAACTGAGAGATATGTAAACAGTCACATCTATTGAAAGGATTAATTAACTGGGTGCCATGTCTGCACTTTGAGACAATACTATTTCAAGTAGAAGTGTGCCTACTACTACTTCTGAGCTGACGCTATTACTAATATTTCTATTACAAGTAGTAGTACTATAATTAGTATTACTACAATTTTCTTTACAAGGCTGTTTTCAGTCTCCCGCCTTTTCACACAGGGTTAGTATACCCACAAGGCTTGTTCCATCTTCCTTCTTTTAACAATTGCTTTCAAACGGCCATTTACAACTTTTGCGTTGAACCCCGTCTGGGACCCTAAAAGGCACCCTGGAGCAACTTTATTTCCCTCAATACGTGGTACATTTGAAATGATGAAATACACGTTTTTCAATTTTGATACTGTTGAGCCATTTCCGATTTCTAGGGGTGGCCAAAGACTTCAATGCAAACTGTATTTTTACCTACCGCCGTTTTGTACAGGTTTACCATAAAACATCGAAACTTATTCCATCGTCTTTCTTTTGAAAATAGCTTTCAAACAATATACTATTTGACCCCTTGCTATTTGAAAATTTTGAGTTGGACACCGTCTGGGACCCTCTGATGGACCCTAGGGCAACTTCGTTTCCCTCAATACGCGGTACGTTTGAAACGATGAAATACGTGTTCTCTCGTTTTGACATATATTTCACCGTTTCCGAGTTTTAAGGGTGGCAAAGGACTTTATGGACACCCTCTATATTTACAGGGCCGGATTTAGGTGCATGCAAAGGTGCACGTGCGCCCCACCACTTCGTTGTAAACATCTATCTAAAATGAGAAACTAGCAATGAAAATAGCAACGCTTTCCGAAACTTTTAGTTCTGTCCCTGGCCATAGGTCTCATAGGAATGGCATGTCTGACAGCTGTTCTCTCCGGATCCGGCATCTACGATCAAAAATAAGTAAAAAACAATTGGGTAGACATTCTGAATTCCGGGCAGGTTTTTCTATGACGTCATCAATATGACCGCCAATGAGCAAATTTAAAATTTTATATATTCCTTACGATTCAAAATAAAAACTTTGTTCTTCTTTATTTATCAGATAATATATTGCGCTTTTATTGTTATTATAAAAGTGTGCCTTCTATTGCCGCCATTATTAAATATGGCCGCTCAAACTAGACAGATGATAATTTTCACATTATTTTTTAAAATTTTATTGCAAATAACTTTGAAACAGCTATGTTTAAGGAAAAACTCCTTGACACAAACGTTATGGGACACTCCAATAGCTTTCAAACGCGACCAGAATCATTGATGTATCTCAATTAATAACGGAGATATTCAGTTTTTTATGTTAGGTTAAGTGTAAAATTTTTTCAATAAGTTTGAACTATTAAAATTGTATCCATACATGTTTTCGTGGTAAACTTTCGGTGCCAGAGCTGAAAATGCCAAGAAGTGTGGTTTGCAGAAGTGTTTAGAAATAGATTTGCCTTGAAAACGAGAAGTAAGGTTGGATAGGTTAGGTTGAGATAAGCTTTAAACGACTAAGCCGCAAAACTCGAAAATTAAAATTAGGATGGGTTAGAGATACTTAAAATACTAATCATTTCGAACTTTTTAAAATGTCCTTCCACCTTAGTTACCTTAGAATTTCGGCTGTAATTCCTTAAAAATACTAGGCTCCGAAACGTAGCGTACTCATAACTTATTCAGTAGTTTGACATAACTATCATGATTTTCTATTAAATAAGACGATATTTAACATAAACATTATCACTTTACATTCTTTCAGGTCTATATCTATATTATTGCTACTCGAGTTAGAAATTTCTCTTGATATTTACAAAGTACTATTTCCACTTTCAGGATGATGGCGAGAGGCGCAATTTATGTTTAATTCTATTTATTCAGTTAATATATATTCCAATAATTCTATGTTTCTTTCAGGCTATATGATATATTGAACTTGTAACGATCAGAAACATCATGTACCATGACATCAAAACCCTGTACCATGACATCAAAACAAAATAACCAATGATACAGTTAACATGATTTTTATTTTGGAAGTAAACAATGATATCAAGACACACTAACTTCTTTGTTTTCATAGATTGTATTCTTGCTGATCCTATATGTATAGTTTCCTCATTCAGTGTTGGGAAGTAACGTAACGAAAGTAACGCGTTACTTGTAACGCGTTACTTTTTAAGTAACGTTTCCTAGTAACGCGTTACATTTTTTCAAAAGTAACTGTAACGGTAACGCGTTACAAATTTTTAAGTAACGTACCTAGTTTGCGTTACTTTTTTCGCGTTACATTTCAGATGAGTAACTACAATATATGTATATTTTTTTTTCGGAAACAAATGTTTGTTTCCTGTAAGTGAATTACTCAGAATGAAACAATCGAGCATGAACTACGTGTGTCAGTGACCGACAGTCATAGACACAGAGAGAAACAGATAAGTTCGTAGTGCCACTTGCTGTTTTTGGAAGATGAGGACAGCCCTAGGTAAATCACGTGTACTGATTGCAAGAATCCTGGAAGATTTTGTCGTAGATTTTGACAGCTCCAAATCAATACATTCAGTGAGTGAATTAGGAGTGCAACTATTTTACTTTGATTGGTGTTATATATATATATATATATATATATATATATATATATATATATATATATATATATATATATATATATATATAAAGATGGAGAACTAAAGTATTTTACCGTTCGAACATTTGAAAGAATACTTTTTTCTTAAGAGCTGAGGATGGTGGTGGACAGAATTTAACAGTAAAGTGTCTGAAGTATCCCGACGGAAAATATTTATCAACAACTAGGGTGGCATAATTAACGATTTACAGTAAGGTGTTAATATGAATAAACTGTGTTCTGATGAGCAGGCCTACTTTATTACTAGAAAATAGTTTGCTGATGGTATGTAATATTCGAGTTCAAACAGATCAGTTTGCTTATCCTAGAGTCCCGTTGATTATAGAGTAGTGTAATGTTTCTCTACAGTATACTTTTTATTTTTAATTTTACATAACAACATTATTATTATTATATAATTAGTTTAACAGAATAATAATAATAAGCAACAATTTTTTCTAACGTATAGGGATGAGCACGAGTCAAGCTAAAACTCGACTCGACTCGAATTCAAGTCGAGTTTCGAGTCAAGTCAAGGTAATATCCTCGAGTCGAGTTCCGAGCCGATTCAGTTTTTCGCGTCGAGTTTCGAGTCCAGTCGAGTTTGATAAATGGCTCGTTCGTTTTAAGTCATCTTGCAATCATGGCCTGATTACACTGGAAAACGAAAGCCATGAGAAATGTAAGCTAATTAGTAATATGGAATACTTTGAGTGCTGCTCACGAGAGGGGACACGGCTCGCATCTCGTCTCGTCTCGATAGCGAGACCAGAAGAGATTTTTATAACAAGCTCAGCTCGGCTCGGCTCAACTGAGAAGATGGCTCGAGCCGGCTCACTTGGGGTGAACCATCGGCTCGGAGCTGGCTTGGTGGGGATGAGCCATGTGTTCGGTTCGGCTCAACTGAGCCGAGGGCTCTTGCCGAGTCGGTTGGATGAGCTGTTGGCTCGGCTCACTTCTCGGTTCGGGTCGATAGTGAATGAGCGTTGAGCCGAGCTGCTCGAGTCGTTGAATAATTGGCCAGTGCCCTTTAACTTTTAACAGTGTTTGGCTCGAGCCCGAATACTCAACCTAGACCCTCAACCCAAACTCAGAAGTTCGTGACCAATGTCCTTGACTCCTAGACTTCACAACTACCGAGGTTGGCAATCAACTAATTTTTTTTAGTATTCAAATACAAACTACCTATCTTTCTTTTTATATACAGTGTTATAATAATAATAATAATAATAATAATAATAATAATAATAATAATAATAATAATAATAATAATAATAATAATAATAATAATAATAATAATAATAATAATAATAAAAGTTGTAGTAGTAGTAGCGTCATTGATAATAATTATACTGTCTATGTAATATACTTGAAGAATATACTCTAAACTACACAGCGGATTTGGCTCGAGTCGACTCGAAACTCGACCCCGATTCGAGTCGGATTGGAGGAAATTTTTCGAGTCAAGTTCTCGGGTCGAGCTCAAAGATGTTTCTAGTCTAATCGAATGTCAAAGAAAACTCGCTTGTGTCCATCTCTACGAGTAACGCAGTATGGCATTTTATCAATGTTACATTATATGAAAATGTTCATATATCAAGTAAAAATTTGTCCTTGCATTTACATAAAGCGATTCAGAACGTGCAATAATAATAATAATAATAATAATAATAATAATAATAATAATAATAATAATAATAATAATAATAATAATAATAATAATAATAATAATAATAGCGGTAGTAATAGTAGTACGGAAAATTTAAGTCATAATTTTTTCACATTTCTAAAATTTCGGACCTAAAAGTAACGCGTTACTTTCGAAGTAAAGTAACAGTTACTTTTTGCGTTAGTTAGTAACGCGTTACTTTTTAAGAGAAAGTAAAGTAACTTGTAACGCGTTACATTTTTACAAGTAACTTACCCAACACTGTCCTCATTAAAGAACAAGTTGTAAAGGCTATTCAGTATTCTTCACATTAATAAGAAGTATTCAATTTGGCTTCAATTTATATCTAGATCCTAACTCAGCTACTAAGCTGGTATGGACGGGACCCACGTCTTATAAGGTAATGCTTACAAAAATATTTTTTAAAATGATACCCATGTAAGTGAATTAAGACATTAGTCCATTCCCCACCCCCTTTTTTTGGACTTTAAGCCACTTGGCATCCAAGCGGTTCCTTTTTCCTAAAAATAGACATTTTTGTCTTTATGTTGGGTCACCCAAAAGTATTGCCAAATCCGGGCTGTGTATTGCCGCTGTATTCCGTGGTAGTTAATTATTCAGTTTTGCTGGTAGCTACTGATTTCGATTGGCACGTAATTACGGTTTTCTGCTTACACTTTTATATCCTATAATTGTTTCTTTTTTTTTCTCTCTCTCTCTCTCTCTCTCTCAGAATATTTTACGTGACCTTGCGGATTTGTATCTCAAAGTCAGTTCAATTTATCTTAGTTCCAATTGTCTGTCTGACTAGCTGACCTTCACTTCTTGATTTTTATTATTATTATTTATTTTTTGTCTCGCATGGTCGGGTGCTTTAATCTGCACATTCATATGAAAGAAATGCTTAAGATTAGGTTAATGTCCCTCAAAGAATGCTGAGTAACCAATACCACGAACTTCTTGTTTAGCATTCCACATACGTATTATTTGTATTATGAGCTATCAGTATTTGAATTTACGCATTTTAACCGAAGATAATTGGAATCAATCAAAGGTTCTTGGCCTGTCATGCTCAAATATTGCCATCCAAGGATTTTTGTCTTCTTAAGCCAAGCCAAGTTGAAAACTCAACTTTCATATCAAAAAGCATTTCTCTGTAGCCACAAAACAAGCATTTAAAAAAGTACAAAAATTAATTTCGCTGTGTTGTCAAATACTGATATTTCTCCCACGCATACTTCCGGGGGTGGGTAACCGCTTCCCGGAGCTAAATAAATAAACAAATAAAAATAAAAAAATAAATTGTGGTTACATATAATTCTTCTACAGGGCAGGCTCTTTAGCAAAGTGTCCCAGTGCAATCTTCTCACATTTTTGATTTCCAACTCTCTTAACCACGCACACAAAATTTTCTGGGAGGAAGAATGTGCGGTACGTAATTTTGTTATTACAAAACTTTAGTGCTCCACATGACTTCAATATTAAACGAACAAGTGTAGGATTTTCTCTAAAATCGTAGTATGACCCAAGAAAGTATTATGACAATATTTTTGCGTTGTAATTTGGAGGTGCGGGGTTAAAACAATATTCCGGCCTTCTCAACTGAAGATTTTCCAAGATTTTGTTTAGTCTATCAGACGAATATCAGAATGGTAGGGGAGAGAGGGAACATATGGGACATTGGTACACGGGGCACATATGTACGAGGTAGATTTTTTCCACTCTGAAGAGGTAAAATAGACAACAGTTTGGTATTGGAAACACTGGTGACAAACTAACATCGTGAGGCGCAGTTGATGGATTGACGCAGCGTTCTTTTCTTTGTGCAGAAAAAACTTGATTTCTTAGAGCAAAAGTAAGTTTTCGCTTATGTGTTTGTAAGCTTATATTTGTAATAAGCATTGGCTTTTTGAAAACTTATGTATGTTACATGAAAGTGTAATTCTTTACAAATAATTTCATTTATGTTCAATTGCCCTGCGTGGAGTAATTTTCCAGTTATAGGAATTAATGATCCTGAAGTTCGGTTGGGGAACATTAGTACGCATGCATGTGGGGTGAATTGGTACCTCCCAATGGGGCCCCACTGCATTGTACCAATCTACCAATTCCATTTGTAATTATAAGGGTAGACTCTGTGCATTTCCCATCTATTACAGTTTTCATTGTGATTAACATCAAGTAGGAAAAGTTACTAATAATATAGGCTATCTCATGTGTGATCACTTGATTTCCGTAAAGCATAAAAATAAATTAACCAGAACTTTCCTGTTATTATATTTCCGACTTTCCGGAACTATAGGTATAGTCCATAGGTACACAAACTTTCGAATGGAAAATTGTTCAACCATTTAGGAGCCATGATAGCAAAAATGTGAAGATTCTTCTCCCATGTCATAACATACGAGTGATTTTAATAGGACGCTTAAAGCCGGCGTGTAGTAGGAGGCGTCATATTTATTCGACTTTCAGCAACCTGTTTGAAAGTTATTCGGCGAAGTTCTTGAAACTTTAATATTATAAAGGTGACCAAGAAAGTTCTGTTGCTTTCTGTGGAGGTCTGTGTTCAATTGGCTCTCACACAGGGTTGGGTAATCACGCGTAAAAAAAGGTTTTCTACGTGACGTGTAAAATACGCGTAATTTACGTAAAATACGTAAAGTACGTAAAAAATTAGAATCAGGTCTACAAATTAAAAGAAAACGTTCTACGCGCTGAGCTTTAAAAAAATCTTCTTAAAATTGTATGGAATCTAGCTGGATTTTGAAAAACTTAATCCGTAAGCATAAACTGGGAATTTTGTATTGGCTTCGTAAAGTAGCATTGTATAATACGGTTTGCATGCGTGACTTTTCAAAACCCATTTCATCATGTTTCATGTTTTAAATCCTCTGTAATCGAGAAAAGTTTTATGCCAGAGAAGCCGTGGGAGAAACTATTGTGCAATATAACAACAATGGTAAGCCTTCGTGGTCTCCATTTGTGACGACTTTCTGCAATGTCTGAGAAAAGCATCACGAACAAGTAGAGGAGTTTCTGTTGGAAAACCTCGGCCCTTCAGGAATAACTAGCTACCAGCAATATCGGGGAAAATGTGGAAATTTTGAAGAACTTATGAAGAAGGGAATTACAACACCACGCACATTCTGGTATTTCGCTACTCGGCAACATAAGGAGTTGTCGGAATTTGCTATGATGTTACTGAACACCCTAGCATCTTCAGCGCAAATTGAAAGACTTTTCTCAAATTGGTCCTTTGTCCATAACGTCACAAGAAACCGGTTCACCTTCGAACGTTCGAAGAAACTACTTCAAATATATTACACCCTCAAATTACAAGACCACTCAAGTTATGAATATTAGTGTGATTAAGAGTATTGTGTTCGAATTGTACTAAACTAAACTATAATGGAAATGGCATGTAACTTTTTTTTTTTTTTTTTTTTAGAATTAAAATAATGGCTAAGTTTTAAGTGAAATGATATACGCAGCTTTATTGGAACCAAGTGAAATATATTCAGTATTCGAACTAGGAAGAAAGACAAATGGTTTCTTTCCAAAAAAAAAAAAAAAAAAAAAACGAAGAAACAAGTAGTTCAATATTCTGTTGAGTGTTTGCTTCAGTTTTGTCTAATTATTATGAGCATGAAAAATGTCTACATAAAATGTTCAAATGATAGTCAAGTGCAAAGGGAAGTAATATATTTAGTGTTGTTGT
The DNA here is from genome assembly GCF_964235325.1 of Thermobia domestica. Taxonomy (NCBI): domain Eukaryota; kingdom Metazoa; phylum Arthropoda; class Insecta; order Zygentoma; family Lepismatidae; genus Thermobia; species Thermobia domestica. The sequence goes on along the minus strand of NC_137458.1, from coordinate 86,975,666 downwards.
TGGACTTAGAAGAAAGGAGCAAAATAAATGAGTTCATTCCAAAAAAATTTAGTATAATGTTCTGTTGGGTGCTTTTATATTTTTTCAGTTGTGTGTGTTTAAAATGAGAATCTAATAACTTTTACATCGAAAATTCAATATGTCCCAGTGCTAAGTGAAGTGGTATATATAGTATCGTTGAGACGTGGAAGAAAAACAGATCAGTTTATTCTAAAATTTCATTATTTCAATATTCTGATCAGTATTTTTCGTATCAGTTATGTGTGTGTGTTAGTGTGTAATATGAAAGTGAAATGAGCCTAACAGTCAATCACTTTTTCTTTTCTAATAGAAGTTTTAAAGTATACTGAAATGTTTCGAGTTTTATATTAAAAGCTGCAAAGGTATAACAATAAATTGTTATAATCAAAAGGTTACTTGATACTTTCAAACATATCCGAACCAACACATATTTTTAATGTGTGTGCTTATATGTTGGGTGGTTGTGCTTGGGTGTGCGCTAATAAGTGGAAAGTAGTAGTAGGCCGGCGAGGGGCTATCCAAAATTTAGAAGATAATAATGTTTTAATGCTTAAATAAGAAAACTAAGCTTACAATATAACCTACTATTCAAAATGATGTTAGTTTTAATGAAAGAAATATAGTTTTCTACGTCTGCGTAAAAAACTGATTTTCTACATCACGTATATTACTAGTAAATTACGCGTAATTTATGTAAAATACGTAACAAGTAAATTACCTTGCCAACCCTACTGTCACACCGTGAGTTGAATGCGAATGGAGATAAGGCGAAGGTCAGTTGTTGGTGTGGATATACCCAACATATTACCTGATTATGGCAGTTCAATTACACGTGAACTTTCGTAAGGACAGAGTGAACATGGGACCTCCATAGAGAGTCCTAAGGGCGAGTATGGTGTACGAGTTCAAACTGGGGTCAAACGCCGCTGTAGCAAAGGAGAAAATGTCAGGCCTTTGGTGAAGGTGTCGTGACTACGCGGACAGTGCAACGGCGGTTTAACAGGTTTAAAGACGGTGATGAAACACTGGAAGACGCACCACGTGCCGGAAGACAAACACATGTAAAAAAAAAAAAAAAATGAAGATCTTCAGGCAGTAATTAAAGCTAACAGTTGCCAGACATGTGAGGATTTGAGACTACAATTCAGTGTGACTGAAGTAACCGTTCGGCAGCACCTTCATCAACTTGGGAAACACTACAAGTTGGGTCGATGGGTTCCACATGATTGGATCCGGGCCAGAACGCAACGCTACCAGATACCTATGTTTCTTTGCTGTCCTGTTTGAGGAAGAAGAAATTTCTAAACAGGATTTTGACATAAAATATAATGAGAAATGGGTCCTGTACAAAGCTCCACGGCGCCGTCATCATTGGTTAGCATCCCATGAACCGGTTCAAAAAACAAACGAAATCAGCACTGCACCAAAAGAAGGTCCTCCTGTGTGTTTGGTGGAATGCTCGCGGCATCGTGCATCGCGAACTGCTAACAGATTGTAAGAGTATCAATGCAACTGTGTACTGTCAGCAGTTGGTTTGTATTCAAGAACAACTCAAAATTATGGAGCAAACACATCTGAATCGCAAAGGGGTCCTCCTATTACAGGACAACGCTAAACTCCACGTGGCTAAGATGACCCGCGACACAATTCTATGCATTTTATGGGAAACACTACTGCATCCGCCATACTCTGTGGACATTGTACCATCCGATTACCACCTGTTCTACCGCGATGAAATCCATGGCCTTCCAGAACGTTGGCAGAAGGTCGTCGATGCTGATGGGATCATTTTTGATCTTCCAGGTACGTCTTAGGTGGCATATCGATGCTCGAAGGTTGTGGGTGAAAAAGCGACAGAACTTTCTTGGTTACCTTTATAATAACAAAGCTTTGCCTCTTTTGGAGACAAGAGGACGCTCGAACCAAAATTATAACATCTTTTCCAGTTAGTAGTTGAGGTATGAAGGGTTTCAAAATTTTGTAAACTGTAGGTAGCCCTTCGATTATTTACCTCTATTTTACCTTATAGAGACAGGACCTTATTTATACGTTTTTGTCTTTGTAAACAGGTTGCAGAAATTTTAAATTTTGATGAGAACACAAGCAAGCATTGGACTTTTTATTTTATTTTATTATTATTATTATTATTATTATTATTATTATTATTATTATTATTATTATTATTATTATTATTATTTTTGTAACAGGTTGAACTAGATCTGTTGAATTACTAAAGATTCTTAAAAATCTTCACATGCTCTTTATGAAACATGTTTTTATTTTGCATTTTTGCTGCTGTAGGTCCTTAAATATATTATTAAAATACTTGAGTTTGTGGAAGTTTAATTGAATATTATATCTCAAAATATTTCTTGGAAAAATAAAACAAACAACAAAAAAAATACGTTATCTCTATTATCAAAAAGTCTGTGTGATATTTCACTTTGCTCGTACCAATCTGCCCCAAGCCAGTACCAATCTGCCCCTACATGAGGAAGATTGGTACAGATTGCAGACCTTTCGTAAAATGTAATTTACTCCAGGTAGGACATTAGTAGAAACAATATTGTATATACATTTTAAATGTAACTAAAGAATCACAGTTTAAGTAGGAAAAGAATCATGTTTCTCTAGCTGACGATTTGTTCTAAAATCTCGGGTAAGTAAAAATTGTACCAATGTCCTCCACTCTCCCCTATAGCCTATTTAAATTTCCTTCCCTTTGTTGTTAACTGGTAATAATTTCAGTGTAAAAATAATGACTTCGTCATTCTGTTTGGTTGAGTTGAATCTGAGTTGAATATCAGTTTAGCGTCCCTTTCAGCACCGAGGCTATGTGAGACGTGGACCTACTGATTAACGTGGAATCCGAACCACATGAGCTCCCGCCGGGAATCGAACCCGGGTCTCCCGCGCCAAAGGCGCGTACGCTAACCGCTTAGCCACGGAGGAGCTCGTCATTCTGTTTGGAAATTTGTCTAAATAAATGAATAACTTAAATAGTTTAAAATTAGAAAATTTATGGAAAATCTTGCAATAATTGACAGATAATACGAGACGAAAAATCTCGTAAATACCTATACCGGTACGTTACTTTTCGAGGAAATCAAGTAAAGTTGCCAGATCTTAATTTTTTCCCGTAAGTCTTATACTTTTCTGGTACATGTTACGTTATATGCTTTTATTTTCATAGTAAAACGATTTCTACTTTTTTTTTTTTTTTTTGATCAAACGTCCAATATATTTCAAAAATGTTCTTGTAGGTCTTACTTTACTCAGTATGATGTGCTTATTCTATAAAAAATACGGAAACTCGATTTGTGGTCCTTCAAAAATTTTGTGGCCCCTGATACAAAATATATATATATATTATTGGTCAAGATCGCAATCTTTTGATCCATTTTTTAAATCATTCCTAAAATCCTTGTTTAATAAAAGAAGGAATGATAGTCCTGGACAGTTTTAAAATGTTTTTATAAGCTAATACGAAAAAAAGAATAGTCTTTATTTTGCATGTTATTGAAGATCCAGTGGACCCTTCCAGTAAGGGAGGTCCAAATCTAATTTTATTTTTAGCATAGTTTTATTAATCTCTCTTCAAATTTACCCATTATGTGCTGTAGACTTTTATGTTATCCTTTGTTTAAAAAAATAGGCGATTGCCTTGGATTCGGAGTCGTCTTGAATTATAGATACTTAACTAACGAGGAAACCGATTCAAGTGTGACACGAAATTGTGGACGAGTTCATGCGCAAACGAAGTGTTTCTGTGTACAATTAAACCCATTAGAGGGAAAAACCCTCGATCTCAACCGTTCCGGAAATATAGAGGAATAAGGAGAAGGTTGGTGCTCCGATATTTTGCGAGTTTTTGAATATGTAGCGTTAGTACAAGTAAAAGAGTCTTTTAAAAATGAATAATTCCTTCATCCAGGAAATTGTAGTAATACGTAGCTTTAGACATGAGGGTTACAAAACCAAAGAGTGAATAAAAAATTCTAGGGGAAGAATGTTTTGGATTGGGAAGGCGAAAATACCAGAGTTCCATTGTTGCCTGAAATAGGCGTGTCAGGTATCTATGTTCAGGTTTCTTGGTACGCTGAATCGAATAAAAGTATCATTAGTCAAATAGGATGAAAAATGTAAAAAATGATGGCCGTCCAAACTTTCCAAACATTTATAATTTCTACAATTATTAACCGATCGGAACTGTATGTGATATACAGTATATAAGGCGTACCGGGCTTCGTTTCTTATGTTGAAGATACTATTTTTGCTTATTGATCCAGACATTGCGTTTTAATATGTCATACAACCACACACTGTCGTACTTAACGTTTTCAACAATATGTGTTTATGATTCATATTATTTAATTTATTTTTCTATAGCATTTTTGCATAGAACATTGTATTTTTGTTCACACAATAACGTCTCTATTCCTTTGGCAATGTAATTAATACATTTTTATATCACCTTTCTCATTTTCTACGAACTAACGACATGATATATTAGCATGTAATATCATACAATTTTGTTCTTAGTTTCAATGGCGTTTGTTATTCCTTAAGCTCCTTCTTTTTCCGGACCTGGGTAAAAGCTACGCCACTCACCTCAACATTCAACACCACTTTTATCCCGCCCTGGTGCATCTTTCTTGACGTTTCAATGCAATTTTCAAAAATATTCACCCGCAACATAGCAGAAAATTCGCAAAATATCGAAACACCAACCTTCCCCTTATTTCTCTATATCTCCGGAACGGTTGAGATCGAGGGTTTTTCCCTTTAATGGGTTTAATTGTACATAGAAACTTCGTTTGCGCATAAACTTGTCAACAATTTCGTGTCACACTTGAATCGGTTTCCTCGTAAAAGGAATGATATATTCTTTATCACTCAGTGTTAGTTAATCTAATATTTGGTGAGTGTTAACCCAGTATTTAATGATCTCTGATATTTCAGCAAAAACTGGCGTATAACTATGACTATACTACTATAAATATTCATAGGTATTCCGGTTTTCAGTGTAAATTTTCATAGAGTGTCCCTTTTAAGCCTGAAAATTTGGGAGCCCTATATTATGGTGAAGGGAGTTTTGAAGGGAGATAGTTACCTGGCGCACCAGGTTTACAATGATAATCTAACGTGAACCTCTGAGTTTTAGACTCTTCCATCGATTTTCGTCCCGGAGAAGGCCTTGGTGGCCACAATTAGTCATAAAAACTGTAGATAAATAAAACTTTTATTACGAAGACAGAAAATTCCGAAATTCAAGGTAAGAACGTCTGACATATACAGCTTATTGTATCTTCATATAGTTATTGTTAAATCATGCTTTAAAAAAATCATTGTCTAATTCCGTATAGTGAAAAACTGAGGGCACCTGCTCTAATAATCACAAATTGTCGCCTGTAGTCATAAATAATTTCCAAAACAGCACAACTGAAAACCCTCGAGATCATCCATTATATTTAAACGTTATGATTTTTTATACTCCATATAGTTTTCACTGATGAATCTGTAATTAAATATATTAAATTTGGCGTTTCATCTGTTTTACTTATTTTAATTGACGTTTCAAAGGCAACTGACCTAGCGCAACACTACTTAATGATAAAAGCATTCAGTTGTCTCGGGAACATATCATGAATGCAACATCTAAAGATTGATTTTTATTCTTCTGATCAACTAAAATAATATTTAGATTATTCGACACAAAGCATGGTTGTAAGACTGACAAGACACAATTTTCGTTTGCTATTAAGGTCCAACTATTTAGCTGTAGACAGAAAGGGCAAACTTATTTTTACTACTCATTTGCAGTGCACCTTGTAGTTATTGATTTATTTGGGATTTCGTTTATCCTTGATGTTGGAAAGGAATCTTAAACTCCAAATAAACAAATAAATATACAATACAGGTTCTCGTTACCCTTATTCGGAATGATGACATTCTACTGCTGGTCAAAAATAGGTAGAGGTCATGAGATTTCAAGTCATAATAGAAAATCTAATATGTATGTGTTTAATCTCTCAGTTTTCGTTCTCTTGAATCTTTCTTTTGGGATCTATTATTGCATTAAAGTGGCATGATTCTATGCTTACAGTATTTTTCAAGAATACATACATAAGAACTACATGTCTTGCTATCATCATACTTAAATATCATAAATATGTTGTTTTATTTGTATTTTTCTTTCTTTCAGTAACGTCTTTTGACTTGCGCGGAAGTTCAGATATCTTGTTTTGCTTAGTCCATCTTTTTTTTTTTTTTTCGATAATAGATAATCTGACAAAAACAGCTATTGTCTATTGCATTTATGTAGCGGAGTTCTAATGATAATCTTTAACAATGAAATTAATAGAAAACAGAAGCTAATTTTAGTTACGTTGCACTGAACAGAAAACAGTAATTAACGCTAATTAGAATCAGTTTTGACTCAGCATGTAATTCCTTTGAAAACTAACTCAAGACAAAAGAAGTTTCTGGAATCATTCCAAGTGCTATGCACGTGCAATATTTATCTTACTCTTCTGAAATCTGTCCTGTTGTTTAGTGCATTTTGCAATGTTTGTATTATAATTTTGAATTTGTTTACACTGAGTAACACAACGGTTTAGTTATGGTTTCAATGATCCTGCATTGAAAAAATACAGAGTGCCCAACCTTCCAAGATTAATGACACCGAGGAATACATTCTCCTGTTCAGAGGCGTCATTTGGAGAGCTAAGTTTGAGTAATACATATGTTTTAATCAACTGTATACTATTGTACTAATAAAAAACATGAAACTCTTAGGCGGATTGAGAATTTTTATTCCCCTTCCCCAAGCAAAATTTTAAATGACGTTGCCTCTCCTGATATAATCCTCACAAAGTAATATAAATTTATAGACCTGTTAAGTGGTTGTGGTTTCCCATTAAATAACCCTTCACATGTTGGTTGCTAACTGGATTAAAATCAGTCTCTAAATTCTGATTGGCGAGAACAGTCGTGGAGTGGATTCTAGTTTAGCGTCTCCTTCAGCAGCGAGGCTATATGAGACGTGGACCTACTGATTAACGTGGAATACGAATCACTGAGCTCCGCCGGGAATCGAACCCGGGTCTCCCACGCCAAAAGAACAGTCGTGTAGGCTAAAGTATTGCCATGGAGTAGCTACGCGAACGCACGTCGATTAATCCAAATGATTGCTTCCAACGAACTGACACAGCTAGACAGTTGAATCTGGTACATTATTTCTTCCATAGATGGCAGTATGTGCCATGCACGGCCTATTACCAGTGGCACTATATTTCAGTCAGGTCGGAAACTTTTCGAAATACTCTCGTATGTTTTCAGATAAACTTATCCAATATACATTAAACATAACACAGTAGTAGACCTTGACTTGCTTGCTATACATGTGAAATATTTTCTTAAGCAGACTTTTGGTTGACGAAGTACGGGCTATCAAAGTTTAGGTTCGCACTTAATCAAAAATTTATATTGACTAGGGTGGTTGTGCCAGTCTTCGACCACCCCCTAGTTGCCGACCACTTTTCACTTTAAAACCATATATTAGGCTTATTTTCCAATAAAAAAGCATGCTTTTCGTTATAATTGAATTGCAGCTTATTCTGAACCAATCACAAAGATACTGTCAAAATAGATTGCACATGCATTCGGTAATAGCCAATCAAATGTATGCATACGGAAGACGCACTGAGTTTTCGACAACTTTAATCTGTTGCAAATGGGAACGAAATGCCCTGTTTTTCGTACTTTTCCATAGTTTATCTCACCAGGTAAGAAATACACATATTATTCTGTTACATGGAACTGTAGAGCACATTTTAGTAATTAAATTTTAGTGATAACTGTCAGGTATGAAGAATAAATCAATAAAATGTAGTGGTCGGACAATGACTTATGAAATATTCTTTGTTAACTAGTGTTCGACCACAGGGTGGTCGAGCACTGAAAAATTGTAGAAATATCAATAACGACTAACTTTCGATTCATCTGCATGAAATGAGTGCCTAGTTACCAATTCTGAAGTTATAATGGAATACGAAAACATTTACTAGTGTTCGACCACTATTTTTCGTTATACATTTGTACTGGTCGAAGATTAGCTGTTTCTTTCTCAGTGTCCGGCCATGCTTTGCGTTTGTATTTTCTCGCAGAATTTCTTGATTCAAACACTAATTCAGTGATCAATTTACATTTGTATAATCATCTGCTGAGTCTTAGCGTTAATACAAGAATATTCACCGAATGGCCATGGCTCAGTGGTAATGGTGAAGAGGCAATCACTGAGGGTTCGAATCCCTCTCAAGAGCAAGGGTATTTTTAATTGTCCTCGATATTTCTGTGTTCGTGTCCCTGTTAAGATTGGATTACCTCCAATTGACTCGAGAAGCATTCAGGCTTAATGTCTCGGCTGAGACGAACTTTGAAAAAATAGTAAAGCGTTGGTTTAGCATTCGGAAGGTCCTCGGTTCGATCCCAGCGGTCGACCATCTTGACTGAGTTCTTTCGGATTTTTCCTCAGTCAAATGCTGGGATGGTATCTTCAAAATAGGCTCTGGCCGTCTAACTTCCAACATCCTCTCCCCCACCCTATCCCGGTCGGAACCGTAGATGCCTAAAGGCCATAAAATAAATTCAAATTCAAGTAACTGAATATTCATGTAGTTTCCCAACATTTTCATGGAAAATTAACAGCACTGTTAGGGTATGACATTTAATTTGAATAATAAATTTATTATATTTGGTCTAATTCGTTTAATACTGAACTACACAAATTCTCGCTTCGTCGTGGAACGCATTCAAATATTGTTAGCGGAATAGCTACCATCAGCTTACGTCTGGAATCAGTAATCTATGGAATTCCTCGGGTAAAGCTGATGGATAAATTTCATGGTCACAGTCCCAAAAAGCGAAAAATAGATCCAGAACCATACCTAACACAGAAAGAAGAAGAGGGATTAGCAAACTGGCTCCTTAATGTGAGCAAAATGGCTTTCTACAGAAGAAATACGATCTTCTGAACAGTGGTAATAAAATGTCGATTCAGAAAAACGCAAAACGCTGTTCAAAGACAATCGAGCTGGTGAAACCTGATACTACACTTACTTGAGGAAACACCCACAAATCGTGTCCCTAAACATTGAACAAGGTGCGATACGAGGGAAACATTTGCTTGTGGTTTTAGGACCTCGAGAAATACTTGAAAGAAACAGGACAATTTGATATTCTAAATGATTCTGAGCGAATTAATGCTGATGAATCCAGCTTTCAACTGTGTCCCAAATCAGGAAAGGCGTTGGGGTCCAAAGCGTGGAAAAATATGTACGAGATGAAGGGCAACGAGAAAGAAACATTAACACTGCTTTGCACTTTTTCCGCAGCAGGAGAAATTGTATCCCCCATGGTCGTATACCTCTATGTAAGAGATCTTCCAAAGGATGTCATCAGTGCAGTTTCTTCAGAGATTTTCATAGGCAGGTCAGGTCAGATAGCGGCTGATGCGAAGTGAAACACTACGAATGAATAGCAAACGGCTTCCTAAAATGGGTGAATGATCCCTCTATTAAGAAACCAGTCCTTCTGCTAATCGACGGCCACAAGACTCACTTGGCAATGTAAGTCAGCGAATTTTGTTCCAGCCATGCTATAGTACTCTACTGCCTTCCACCAAATAGCACACATATTCTTCAACCCTGCGATGTATCAGTGTTCAAATCGTTTTGAGAGTTCTACATGGAAACTGAGTAAAATGTTACACGTGTTATTTCTGCACCACTAATTAAAAGAGTGATATACAAGGTAGCAACACAATTAGTAATTAAAAACGAATTTAGAAGATGGGGTTTATACCCCTTCAACCCAGAGAAGACGAAGCATGTTTGATGCTGCATTCCACTGAATCTTTAATGAATTTGGTGGTCCCTTTCTTGACAAAACTATCACAAAATTACTTAATCTCAGCGACTATTGTGCGAAACTGCGAAGTAATACCTGAAAAACTAATGATGTAATATCTACAGATGCTATTAGTTTGGTAAAGTTATGCTTTAGCCTTCATACTGTAATTAAAAGCACATTAACCGAGTAGTGGTCGATGACTAAACAGTTGGCGGTCGAACATTAACGAAAAGTGGTCTAACACTAAAAGAAATCGGTTACTGGTGTTTCTCCGACTAATATTACATAAATGGAATATGTTATCTCAGTTTTGGATAAAGTATAGATAAAATATAGTTTTAAGAACACATATGAGCTACTTGCATCCTCCTAAGTTGTTCCATTGAGTGAAAAACGATTAAGAACCATAAGAAAATGAGTTAGGTGGTCGAGGACTGGCACATTTACCCTATATGTAATTGCTATTTAGAAAAAATATAACAAGCGAAGTAATTAAACGTTAATTTTTCAATCGTAAAAAAGTAAATGATGTGACGTTTGGATAGATATGTTGTAAAGGGAAACGTGTGTTTATAATCAGTGTTGCCATTTTTTAAAGCCACTTTATCGCCTAAATTTAACCATTTTCGCATGGTGCTTGGCCAGTAAAAATGTAGTTTAGCTATTGGGTATACTTTTGACCAGGGACACACCCACGGATGAGATTCCGCCGGCTCCTTACTCTCAAAACTTCCTAACTCAACATGCATTTATACACTTTTTCAATAAAACTATGCTTGTTTAACAGGGAAAATGATTGATGTAGCATGAAAAATTGACCTTACACTTCATCTGTACTCTTTCTCTTATAAAAGTAATCTAATTCCATTATTTTTTTCCCCTGAAAATATAGGTGGAAATATTTTACAATTAGCCCTACTTATCGCCTTTTCGAGTGCAGCGTAGTACCTGTTCAATATTACATAGACTTAGTGGTTTTAAGACTTGGACTCTCTCAAAGCTTAGATCCTTTCCAACAAAAATTTCTGGTGTGCACCTGCTTTTGACCAATTCTACAGCCATAACTGATATATATATATATATATATATATATATATATATATATATATATATATATATATATATATATATATATATATATATATATATATTAGTTATTTGTCTGTAACGGTAATTAAGTAATTGCGTCGTCAACCGAAACTTCTTTTAAAATTGGGATTAACTTCCTTCTCCTTGTAGTAGTCATTACTATTTGTGGTGGACAAACACCGTATCGTGTTTTTACTCGAGGATCTCCCGTTTCTTCTCACTTTATTCATTCCGTCGTTGCATTCATTTCTCATCATCACCGTTTTTTTTTTGTTTTTTTTAGCCTAGTCGGAACAACTGTGGAAGGTAAAACTTAAATATTTCATTTCATTTATGTTCCTATTTTACATCGCATCCTATGTATATATCTTACCTGTAGCATTCCCGTGATACATTGTAGCGCCAAATCGTGATTTCGAGATATCGTCTTCCAAGAGCTAATTTGAACACATAGGGTATAGTGGTTAAGTTGTATATTAGTGTTTTGAAGCTACTTTTGTCTAGGACTAAAATAATATTGGCATGACTTGGCGAAATTTCGGGCCCCTGAGTCCCTGGTTCAGATGTCTACGACCAATCCTCTAAAATTTGGCACGTTGGTTCACTTCCTGAAATTTTGGGAGGGGTGCATAGGACCATGGTATTGTACCTCTGTAAGTTTGGATGGTCCATCTCGTTCCCCTCTATGGATAAAAGGCTGTCAAAAATTCAAAATTTCAAGGTTTTGGATCGAATTAGCCCTTTTTTGATGAGGGTTTATCATGTTATATGATTATACGAATAGCTGAGTATAGTGGTCCATGCATATATAGGACCACCTCCTAAAATTTTGGCAGTGGATAAGTTAGTCCACCCATTCAAATTTCAGGAGGGGCGCGTAGGACCACTCCCCCAAATTTTGGAATTTCCAAATTTAAAATTTCGTATGGTAGTATAGGATTTTAGTATGTGCTGTACCTCGATAAATTTTGGTGGTCCATCTTGTTCCCTTTCATGGATGCAAAATTAATTATATATATATATGGAAGGATTTTGACCTAATGTATCCTCTTTAATGAGGGTTTATCACGTTATATGGTTACTTAGTTGAATTCAGAGGCTCGTAGTCTTTCGTTAGACATGTGTACATTAACGCACCCCTCTAAAAAAAACATATCTCAATAACCCCCTCCCCTAAAGTTATATAGAAATTTTCGCTGCTATATACGTTTTACATATCCATGGATACAAAAGTAAGAACAGTTCAAAGAAAGAAAATGAAGAGACAGAACCGCAGTGTCTCCGTGACACGTCTTGGTACAACTACATCCGACATCCCTAGTCTTTAACATTTCAACCATAACTAGACTGTATTAGTTATAAAATAAGTGTATGATCAACGGAAACGTAATAAATCAACGGAACGGTAATAAAATAATTAATGAAAAATATTAAAATAACAAAGTGGATCACTAGATAAATAAGAATTACACATACCTTTATTTTGATGTTTCTTTGATCTTCTTAAGTAAAACTCGAGGTACGTGAATTAACACTGGAGTCGCAGGCGCTTCCGATATATAGATCCATTGCTCACTAAGTATCGAAAATTTCACTACTTAAAATCAATATATTTTAGAAAGAATATATATATGAGAAATTTTCCTCTTGAAGCTCATATTAGACCTTTGTTAAGAATGCTTAAAAAATATGAATCGCTTGAACTTCTGTATCTTTAGTTGTGTTTGCAGTTTGTGAAGATTTCTCATAATATGGTTACACAAGCAGTCTATTGTAAACAAATCTCAACCTTTTAACATCATTTCTTTGAAGAAGACAAATATATCTCAATGGCATGTATATAATTATGTTAAATTTCAGTTCTATGAGAAATTGTTCCTGCAAAATAAGTATTTAATCATTAAGTGTGGTTTCACATTTATGGTTACTGGATTTCCAGAATCGACCGGAGTGCCTGGATTCGAAATACATTACAGGGATCAACAAACTAAATTTACGGGGCTTAAATATTAAATTACCCATGATTGTGTATGTTATTTATATCTTATACGCTGCCCTTAGTTATTATTAGTCATTTGTAAGTATTATTCTTTCATTGTAACAAAAAGTAAGGTTTAACTTATATTCATTATTGTGCCTGTCATCGCACAGAATCAGCATTTAATGATTTCACAGAAGCAGAGTTAGAGCTTACAATTAGTTTCTATGGAAATTAACTCTTCAATTAGTTCTCTGTTGATAAGAAGGATAATAATTATTAACTATCGAGTACCAGACGCGCACCCACAATTTTTGTTGGGAGGGTTCCAAGCTTTGGGAGGGGGGGGGAGGTCCAATACCACAAGTCACTACGTCTACGTAGCATTGAATGAGTATTATTCTGCACCGAAAAAAAGGATAACTAATTGTAAAATCGTCCACCTATATTTTCAGAAAAAAATGATAGAACTAGATAATGTTTAGGCTATAAGAGAAAGAGTACATATGAAGTGTAAAATCAAATTTTCATGCTTCATCGCTCATTTTCCTGTTAAACAAGTATAGTTTTATTGAGAAAGTGCACAGATGTAGGGGGACGGGAGTCGCTCTGGACCCGGGGTGTCGAGTACCCCTTTTTAAGATAGCAGATGCACCCAATCTGTTCAAAATCATGCAGTATACTGTTACTATGTCAATCACTGCCAAGATTCAAATTAACGGGGGGAATAAAGGAGATTTCTTTCTTTTGTCAAGTAATTTTTCCAAGTCGCCAAAGAAGAATTTCCTCCTTGCTAGAGAAAAATCTCGTCATTTGATATACATAATTGTGTAATAAAAAAATATTAATTCGACTGTAAGGAGAATCTTCCCAGAAAATGACGAATGTAAATAATTGCACTTTGTTGCAGCAGCCGATTGAGCTGCTAAACTTTAATACACAGATGGAGACAATGAAGTACCAGGTATGAAAGGATGCTACTGAACACAGATTAAAGGATGGTTAATATTATATATATATATATATTATGTATATAAAAGTATATATGTGTGCGTGATTGTTTCAGCATAACTGTAAATCGCTTTGAGCAACTTTTTAAACTTGTTGCGCATATGATTCACAATCGAGAGTCAAATACAATGAGATCAAGACACTCCTACCAATCCTAGGAGGTGGGAAGCGGTGGCATGGGAAAATAATAATAATAATAAAAAAAAAAACAAACGACATTAGTGTCGAATTCATAGTTTGTGGGGTCACTGAGATGAATAGTGACACTCCTGAGGCCATACTGAGCGCACAAGACAACCTTAGTACCCATAGAGGGATAAGAGGAGGATGGCATGTAAATAGTTGAATTTGACCGATATTAGTGTCGAATTCATAGTTTTCGAGGTCGCTGAGATGAATAGTGAATTTTTGATGTCGTTTAAGCCCAACGATAAATGAAATGTACACAATAACCAATATTAGTGTCGAATTCATAGTTTTTGAGGGTCTCTAAGGTGATTGGCGTCACTTCCGGTGACATTTAAGCAAGAAGGACATGTCAGCTGACTACTTCCCGAACTACACGGGTCTCGACTCTGTAATAATTCCATAACGCTCCCTCTAACAACTAGAGCGTGGATCAAAGACGGTAAAAGTTTCTCTTGACAACAGAACGAAAGATAGCGATCATTTGTAAGGTAGATGCAGGTAAGTACACCATGTTTAGGGTATTGCATTTTTTATGGTCTTAATTTCCATGAAACACAAAGAACAAGATATGTGCGTTGCAGAGTAGTCTTTTCCGCGTGTAGAAAAAATGTAGTAATGATGCGACTAACTTCTATTTTGTACCCAAGGTAAAAGAAAAAGTCTTACAAAGTGGCGTATTTACCAACACATGCAGGTAATTACGCCAAGACTAGAATACTACTTGAAACCTGTAATAAATCTTGCAACTGGTTACATTGTCTGTATTATACGAACTCAAATATTACTACACAAGATGGCTGAAGCAAAAAAGTATAATAACCAAAGTGCAAGATGAAGACAAAAAGATAAAATGTAAAAACTATAATCTCCAAAGTTGAAATAAGTTCCAAACTGAAAAGTTTTAGTCCATAAGTAGATAAACAAACAGTGTCACTGTACTGTGACTTAAAAAAAAAAACACTGATATTACATTGAACATGTCGGACAAATGAAAACATCTTTGTCTTCTGCATTCAATCCTGTACAAGCCCTGGCATATTTCGCTGCACCATGCTTGGTATTGATTTAGTAGCCATGGAATCGCAAATACTGAAATTACGCTTACAAAACAAAGAGTTCCTAGACGGACACGATATAAGGCGTACAATGCTGTAAACAACCAGTCATATTCTGAGTAAGCACGGTACTAATAACGGATTCTTACCTCTATTGAAATAATAATGTCCTTCCACGGAACCTTCCCGAAGCAAACAACAGTGCACGGCGTGGCGGTCTCAGCGCTGTCTCCCGGAGTATTCGTCAAATCGGACTTGTCGAACACCATGGCACATATTGGAGGCGCATTTTAGCGGATTTCGTCAGAAACTTCCCAGCACTGAACACTTGGCGTATTTAGCTCCACTGGCGTATATACATGCAATTACCTTATTTGTTACGGTATGACCATTCATCCCAAGGCAAGATGTTGATGAAAGTAGTCATTGTTCTCGGTGATAAATAGATGCCTCTCGGAATATCTTATGTTTCTTTGTCTCTAGTCGGAAGGCCTGAAGAAATCTTATTCCAATCAACGTTCCTTCACGCAAGCATCTTATTTAAACACTCCAAAATGTTCAAATGTCGCGAGAGGTTCTACGATACATTCAAAGATACCTTGATGATTTGAGCGGTTCCATCCCACCCAACACAAGTACATACTGATCATGTGTAAAGAATGTTCCTCGAGGTACATTGGAATGTACATGATAGGTACGTGAATAGAGCAATCATGTGAAATACACATGTAAGGAATAAGGTTACTTCCGCCCAAAAGTACGTGCATGACACATACCGAGGAATGTATCTATTATGTGTATATCACGTACCGTGTATGTACTTGACACATTTACTTGGCATTGGCATGTGCCAGGAATGTACTAGGCATGTCAGTAATGTTCCTTAGGGCAGTGCTATGCAACTGGGGGTGCGAGTACTTAAATACTCAAACCTTAACGCTTCATTTTTACGTTCGAATCTAGAAGCTTGTACTTTTAAAAAAAGCCAAGCAACTAACTCTGAAAATATATGCCCTCCTCCAGCATCTGTGTGGCAATTTAACTATCTATTAAAATACTACAGTAACATTTACGAGCGACAGAGCTCTAACCTATAATCTTAGCATTCAAACCTTTAATTTACGGTTATTTGTGATTTCACGTTTATAACAAAAACAAATATTTTTAAAAGAGTGTAGTTTAAATAAATTACTGAAATAAATATTTTTCACAAAGTTTATCCTTTTAAATTATTGTTCAAAGGCCTTTGCCTTTAGTAAGCCTTCTCCGAAATACATGCAAATGAATTGTGCTGCCATCTTTGGAGCTCTTTTAAAATACACATATATGTTTCTCGACAATGAGATCTCAGAAACTACAGGCTCTAGAAAGATGACGTTTTCACTGATCGATTGCAAATTTCATGTAGATTGTCCAGTTTTAATTGAATATTTAAAAAACATGGGCACTATTTCTTTAGTACATTTTTACGGGTACATTGGAAGTGTTGAACTTTCAAAAAAAATAAAATAAAACATCACATCCTAATCATTACACATTCCAACACCACACTGTTGTATATAGCGGTTGTATATGTCTCCGGCATTTGTTTCATAGCCAAATAATAATGGAAAAGGAAGGATAACCATTTCCTGAAGGATGTCTATATTATCAGGCTGAATTTCTTTAAGGAGTTAGTTTATACTTAAACTTAAGTCTTCCCGAAAATTTTATTTAACGTCTAGTTTTAACGTACAGGTTTTGAACTAATTCTCTGCTGTGTAACGTCACAATATAACCATCAATGCTAATTTTATGAGGACAATTCTGCCAGTGGGGTTTAGAATGTTACAACCTAGAGAACGCATCAAACGTCAGAAAATTGCAAAATGACACACACAATATATTACAATGTGGCTAAACTCAGAAAGTGGCTATAGAAGTGAAAAGCATATGGCTAAAAAGCCACTATTGGCTCTTTGGAAATTATGTGACTAACGACGTTCTCAAAATGGCCAGATCTCGTCACAAAGTGGCTAAATTGGCAACCCTACTCGCAATACGAAGCAACTTACGCACAACCATGCCATGGTACATGGGGTATGTGCCATTCACATTCCTCACATTCCAGTGAAGCATGTAAAAGTACCTTTCAAGTGTCAGAAATTCCTCGAAAGGCACGTACCTAGCGACACGTGCTATGCATATGAAATGTACATTTTTCAAGTACCAGGTACGTAAACGGTACATATGGAACTTAAATGGCACGTTCCTAGAATGTACCTGGTTGGGTGGGATCTTCGGACTCTAGCAATCAGAAAGTGAATCGTGTGATTCTGAACCTTACAAGTGCAAGCCCGACAGCAGTTTCACGCCATCTGAGTATTTATAATGGACTTTCCAATCAGATATTCACCTCGAAAAACTCTCCGTATATCTACAATTACATTATATCAACTTCCATGAGTTCAAGTCAACAGCATCCTTTCAGGTTTTGCCAGGGAGGGAGGCAAGATTGTCCACCGACATAAAAATTACACGTTTTTATGCATGTATTAGTATACGGTTTATTAGGAAGATGTGTTTCTCAAATTCAGGGGGTAATTGACCCCTCTCCTCCCCAAATGACATCATTGGTTCCAATTCATGAATGAAGACATGAAGGTAGTGCTGCGTGACTGGATTCTACAACAGTCTATTCAATTCGAAAATCCTCCAGGGCATTGACTTCTTTCCATTTGCACGAATTGACAACTGTCTGCACATTAGCTGGGAACTCAGTTATTGACTATGCTTTATATTCGTGTGCATCCATTTCTCAGAATTATTTCGTTAACAAAGACTGAGATTATCAAAACCTTGATGGATTACTGAATTATGCCAACTTGATAACTACCTTCATGGTAATCGTAGAGGAAAGAACTTATATTCCTTATATATATATATATGTCCTTAATCGTATTGTAAAAGTTTAGTTGAACTCTAGTGTGGCTAAGTGGTTAGCGTGCGCGCCTTTGGCGTGGAAGACCGTGTTCGATTCTCGGTAGCAGTACATGTGGTTCGGATTCAATGTTAAGCTGTATGTCTACCTCTCATATAAGTTTGCTGCTGAAGGGCATGTCGCGGCACAATATGATGCGGTGCCATGTCCTGTGTGAAACTTTCCGTAGCATGGACTATGTGATTTTCTTAGATGCCTCCCTACCAGCTTGCTTTAAATTTTCAGTTGTCTGGTATCGCTGTTGCAAGACATGCTGCTTAACTATTTCTCACAAGGAATTGCCGCACGACATCAGATCTGTGGTTCTGGGAGGCCACTCAATAGGTGCTAGCATATTCATTGATCGTCTCTCAATCCATCATATGATAACATGAGGAAAATTCTGCTCTAATTCTTTATAATAATACGGGATTTTCTTCCTCCAGAAAATCAATCCCCTATTCCGACAAGATCGATAAATTGTACATTCATCTCAGAATAAAACTTCACCCAACTGTGGGAGTGTCGTTTTTTGGAACTCCAAGTTCACAGATATTTTCCACAGTGTGCTTTTGGGAGATTTCGTCACAGAACCTGCCAATGTTGTACACGTTTCTTGTCGTGTTAATGATCGACCTATCCTCTACTTATCCAAAATAGATCCAGTTCGGAAAAATTTCCGAAAAGCTTGCTATCACAGTAATGTTCGCTTCGGCGTAGCCCTTTTATTGAATCGTTCTGCAAAGTTCCCTTGCACATCTTTTCATGGTCTTCCCGGCGTGTGGATATTAATCAGCCCATGCACTTGCCAGAACACGTTCTTCCACGCTGTAGGTACTTCTGCAGTGGCGTCGGAAGTATTTTTCAGCTGGGGGGGCAAACTGCTGTCTAGAAAATAGACACGGGAATGTAACACAGGCAAGATAATACGAATATATGTTTGTAATGTAACAATAATTTGATTTGATTGGATAATAATAATAATAATAATAATAATAATAATAATAATAATAATAATAATATAATGAAGCTGTAAACAGTTTCGTGAGAGTGAAATTTCCATCTATTAGAGGCATCTTAGTTTACATCTTTAGATTAATTAATCCCGTGACAGTTTTGTGCTGGATTTTGGTCTGGTGAAGAAATTTTCAACCACTGAAATCAAAATTAAAAACATTGTAAAATTTGTACTGCTCACAATGACTGTTTGTAAGTACAAATTTTACTATTTTATATACTGGTACATATTTTTAACTGTATTGGACATGGTCACACGGACACTATTAAAGAATCTTAAAGCTACTTAAATCACTTGGAAATGAGGAAATTAAAATTACATTTTTAAAAATCCAGTTCTGGTGTTGCAGTACACTGTAATATTAGAAATTGCTATTTAGAACCACAAACTTTGTAGCACCTTGTAGCAGAAAGTAACTTGTACATTATAAAACAGGCTACATAATTAAGTAAAAAAAAATATTTTTTTTTCTTCTACCAGAAATGGAAAAATGGAATTTTCACTAAAGACGTCATAAAATTTATATAGAAAATTCAATTACACTAATTATCCAGAGTTATTTGTAATTTTTACTACACTTACTTCAGTATATCCAGTTTGTTATTACATTCACCTTTCTTCCTAATCTCATTATATTCACTTCACTTCACACTAATAAAGTACGACACAATTGATAAGAAATAATTCAAGTTTATATTGAATTTTAAGTGCTATTTTGTAATTTAAATAATTGGTTATAATACGCATAATATTTTCACTTACGTAATTCTACATTTATTTCTTTTCAAAATTGACCAATAGTATCTTTTCTTTCGCTTGTCTTTGATATGAATTCTCTTGCAATGGTGTTTAAATCTGATCGCTACACATATGCAACAACAGCAGATGAGCCAATCTTTCCTGCGTCATGGACGTCCTCAAATATGTCTTTAGACTACGCAAACAGTAGCATCATTTCAGATTTGGCTTGTGGGGGCAAGACCCCTTGATATATGTAAAATTTCGCGTTTTTCACTGACTTACTACTATTCTATTGATAAAACCTATATAAATCTCACTCAGGGGGGCAAATACCCCTCCCTGCCTCCCCTAAATGACGCCCCTGTACGCAAATAGCTGAATGATCTTCCGCAAATGCTCAAGAAGCTGGCATAGTGAGAACGAAAGTCCCTAGACGAACAACTTGGTCGAGAAGACTGCGAACAGTTGGGGTTTCAGCACTAATAGTTTTTAATATTCTGATGGTCATCAGCGACTCAGTCGTCATCAAAGTGGGTGGAAGCAGCCTGAGCTGAGCTCATAATCTATCCAGGTTAAAATCCGACAAGTGAACTCCCAATTCCTGCTTCAAATATTCTTTTGAGAGAGGCCCACCAGCACATATAGCTCCTCCAGAAAGTATCTTCTAGAGTTTTATGAATTGTTTGAGGCCTGGCTGATTGAAACGACACTGCACTTCATTCAACAAAAAGTCAATGATTTCGAAGTACATTTTTCGAAGATCTGATACAGGTTCTAGGGTAGCTGCTATAGAAGGATTATCAGTCTCCTACAACCTAATTGGTGTTCTCTTTGATCTTGATGAAGTGGGCAATTTTAAGTGTAGTATGTCTGCATTTTCCTTTGCTTCCTTATAGATGTTTTCAAATGCACTGTCCGTTCGTAGGTTTCTCAGAGTGTTGCTGCTCTTTTAGCTCCAGAAGCAGAAGCTTCAGAATTTTGAAGCACTTTCGCCAGTTGTCCGCAAGGTACAAAAGCACGTATACTGACTATCAGAAAAAATATCATTCCGAATTTGTTCATTCTTTTCAAATGTCCTTTTAGAATTACTTTTTGATCATCGTTTGGACCACTTGTATTACTGATGATTCGTTTCGAACGTGATTTGAATTCGTTTGTAGTAGATTGAAATCTGATTAGAGATTTTCGCCTAACACACCAGCGAGTAGGACAAACAGGCAATAAATGTTTAGGATTACTTTTGTTGATAGTTTTAGAGGGTTCAAGAACAATGTCGGCGTGCGTATATTGTCTATCGTTTTGCAGAATCCAGGTTGATGTTTCAAACGTCTTTCACTATGGCCCGCACGTCACACAAAGGTTCGCATTTTCGTGCTACTTCTTGCAATGGAAGATCTCATGCATGATTATTGCAATGAATGTATACAGCTTTCGGATGTTGAGTCGAAGTTATCTTCTGCACACCACTCACTCGTCCTGACATGATAGCTGCACCATCATGACACTGTTCGCGTATATTTTCTGCATTCAGGTTAGGTTTCGTTAGAATATCTTGGATCGTGAATTCTGTTTCCGATTTTGTGCCATGTGGGGTGATCATTTCCATAAATATTTTGTTGGGTTTCATGAATCAGAGTCAATACAGCGCACACAGATACAACTGTTCTTTCTTTGAAATATCAGTCGTGGAGTCGGATATGATTGCATAAAATGGAGACTCTTTAACTTCTGCTACCAAGTCTCTCTATATTGCATGTCCCATAATCTAAAATTCTTTCAATCAGCACTAAGCCAGTTATCCTGTCGATTAATCCATTGGTTGAGAACAGGCACATCCATTTTTCTTTCATCCAGGAGTGACATCAAATTACCCGTACTATGCAAATGTCCACTGATTGCTTGACCACTGCGAGCTAAATATCTAACACTACTAGTTATTATAAGCAGTGACTGTCTTTCTTATTCTTGTTTACAAACTTGGTCTAAAAGGAGAGCTGGAATAGAGGTTCTGTTTCTGCACTCATATCTGAACCCTTTCACTACCACGGGGATATATGTGTCCCACGATACATTCTCAGAGAACCCCTGTAATTTACCACATTTTATTGCTATGAATCGATGTTCCACTGGTAAAGAGAAACCCGCTAATGGTTCACAGAATTCTTATTAATATTATCAATAGACAGTAGTGGAAGTGAACGTGAACAATGAAGTGATAATGGAACATATGAAAGTGCGGAACAATGTACTAGTGATAAAGCAGTGGTTGCATGTACTGTAATTTGGAAAAGGATTCCGAAATGTAAAATATTTGTAATCATAAATACGACCCAATTGTTTTTCTGACAATATACATTACATAATTGAAAATACAAGATGATCATTCATGTCAATACCACTGGGACATAAAGGTCCCACGTAAAAATATCAGAGGGATACATAATGTCCCACCCTTCCCACATCGAAAAACGAAACGGTGGAAAATGTTTTTTATATATATTTATACGTTTGAAAGCAACTTAAAATAGCCATATATTAATGTTTTTCACTCCGAAAAAATTGGTAGTGAAAGGATTAAACGAATGGATCGACAATAGAGTTTGCATTTTTCATATGCTCTGAATTATTAATTCTACCTTATACATTTTTCCTCCTCACTATAAATCTTACTGCACTCTACATATTGTTTGTAACAACATTAATTTAACTTTATGGAAAATGTATTTAGTTCCTAAATGTCATGTTACTCATTTAAACTGTTATATTTTTCAAACTTGAAAATCTCGCTCAACGACTCGTTTCATATTGCAGACTTACGATTACTTAAACAAAAATTTTAAAAGAATTTACAGTGTTTTGAGAATGTACACCAATGGAAATAAAGAGAATTTTCAATTCTTTTTCCTAACTCTTTCTGTCTAACATGGGGACAGAAAAAGCGCCCGGTCTCTTGTTTCAAAGAGAAAGATGAATCTGGAATAGATAATTTTTTTTCACATTACTATAAAAAGCAAAATTTAGTTCATATAATCAGTGTTGTGTGATGTTTCTACAGTCTGAAAGTGAGGGGGCAAAAAGGGTATCTTGCCCCCTTGGAAAATTTCAGGAGGGGCAACTGCCCCCCTTGCCCCCCCGGTTCCGGCGCCCCTGTACTTCTGTCAGTCATCTGAAAATAAATTAAAGAATAAATACACATAAATTTAAAAAAAGTCAACCACCTGAAAAGAAAATGAGTATAAATGCTTATACATACAAACAAAAAAAAAGGAGGTGGCAAGACTTTCGGACCGTGCGGTCTCTCTCTCTCTCTCACGAGTTACACCCCAAAAATTCACATTTTTTCTTATTTCAGGAAAGCAACTGCGGTGTCGGAGACCTCCATCCTTTGTCTCTAAGCAGTGCAGGTTTTGTTTACTATGTGGCAGCAGTTGAGGCGCAGTGTGTGGATTAGGGATGGCCACATTTTCCGGAAAAACGGAAAACGGAAAATATTTTTTTCCGGAAAACGGAAAATATTTTTTCCGGAAAATCGGAAAACGGAAAATTTTCCGGAAAATCGGAAGGCGGAAACTTTTCCTGAAAACGGAAGGCGGAAAATTTTCCGGAAAAACGGAAACGGAAAATAATCCGGAAAATCGGAAGACGGAAAATTTTCCGGAAAACGGAATACGGAAAATTTTCCGGAAATGCGGAAACGGAAAATTTTCCGGAAAAACAGAAACGGAAATTTTCCGGAGAACGGAAACGGAAAATTTTCCGGAAAATGAAAATGTTCACTTGGAATAGTGACATTGGTCGTCTTACATTAAGAAATATAACGAAAAATGCTACGCGAAAACAACCTGTAAATGAGGCAATGCTCTTCACCATCTAGTGCTATAGAAACGCAACTAAAACTTAACAGTGGATAGGATAGAAAAGGTCGAGTAAATCAGCGACGAAACATTCCTTCCTCCTACATCTATTTGTACACTTGCCTAATCATATACTTTTTTTGTTTGCGTGAGGGCTTGCAGATCATTCGTTTGTACAGGGAAATTCCCATCATGTGTGTGTTTCGGGGAATCCCCGATTATGCGTGTACCTGAGGGCAGAACTCTGGCAGTAAAGAGGGCTGGCAGTGTGTTATTAATACAATTGGTATGTTTATATTCCAACCATTTCTTCATAGCTTATCGTGACCACGGTGATCTGTCAAGGTCACAGATCCTGGGGGGCCGGGGGCAGCCCCCTCAAAGTTCATGTGGACCCCGCATTCTATTTATAAATATACAATATTTTGCACAATTTGAATTCAGTTTGTCTTAAAACCCTCATATATACCTTCTGCATCTGAATGGATCCCCAAAGTTGCAGAGAAATCGGCGCCCTAGATTCTATAGAATCCACACGCAGTAGTATTGGCGGGAGTACACTACGTATTCCAACTGAGCTCAGGCGTTAGAATATCGGATTAACATTCAGAAGGCCGATGTTCGATTCGAGCGCCCTATCGTTCCGACTGTTTTTTTTTTTTTCTGTAAGTTTATTACTCAGTTACATCCGACCTGTGCCATAGACTTTTTAACCCTAAGATAAATTCAATTCTACTGATGTAATTCAATTTTACACTTTACCCTAGTGTTACCATCTTGCAACTATAAGCGTCACGAATACCAAATACCGGTACTATTGACTATAAATACCATAGTATGTAACACTACTTGAAACTAGCGCCAGCTATTCACATAATGATCTATTCCACATAATTCTCTTCGTAACTTTTTCCGCTAATTTCTCTTAAACTGAAGGACAATTACACCTAGTCATCGATACATCAATTCAGTTCTCAATGCTGACTTATTATCTATGTTTCTGTATGCATTTGAAAGTTTCACTTATTATTAGAGCAGCCCAAAAGCATACAAAGCATAACAAGCATAATAGCTATTTACACATATGGTTGGTACCTTGAACATGGTTGTGGCTGTCTAAGGGTCCAGAAGAAACTAATTTTAAAAGCATAATTTTAGAAAATAAAGCATAATTTAAAAGATATAGCACAATTCTTTAAAAAATCTCTAACTTCAAGTTTAACATACTGTATTAATATTTTTAAGAAACAATATTTACAATGCAAAATCATTGAGAACATAACAATGCAACAATGAAAATCTTATTTTTATTTCTGTAAACTTTTTGGTCTAATCTTTTGACGTGGAGAAAAGAATAAAGGATAAAGAGAAGAAAACTTCCACCAACAATGAATAGTACACAAGAACTCCACACTATACTGTTACGTGTACAGTATATACAATATTTAATGTATAGACCCTATACTGTATATACTTCGACCACTTGGCGCCGCCAAGTTGACCATCCGGTTCCAAAATGCATCTGCGGTGTTCTTTGGTCATCCTTGACTTGAAAAATGAAAAAAAAAAAAAAAATCCCGGCTTAAATACCTGTTATAGAACCTAAATAAGTGGTCAAAGGCGATAGTACGAGATGGTACATAAATATACCAGAACTCTTAATAAAAGGTTAAACTTCCTACAGACTAGGGATGACCACATTTTCAGGGAAAACGGAAAACGGAATATAATTCTTCCGGAAACTGGATAATTAGAAAGGAAAGGCGGAAAATCTTCCGGAAAAACGGAAACGGAAAATTTTCCGGAAAATCGGAAGCCGAAAAATTTTCCGGAAAAACGGAAACGGAAAATTTTCCGGAAAACGGAAGACAGAAAATTTTCCGGTAAAACGGAAACGGAAAATTTTCCGGAAAATCGGAAGACGGAAAATTTTCCGGAAAAACGGAAAACGGAAAATGTGATTTCCGGAAACCGGAAAACTTTTTCCGGAAATGACCATCCCTAGTGTGGATGAGTAAGATGTGTTTCTGATACTGCCCATGATATGGAATTTTCTATTGAATAGTAACGGACAATTGTGAAATTCCTTTCTGTAGCTGGTCGTTGTGCAGCGCAGCCGATATTCATCACCAATTGGTGAGTGTTGATAGTGCTCTTATAGAAAACACTGTTAGAAAGTAGGTGCGTGAGTACAAAGCAGAGCGAGCGAGTGTGGAAGATGAGCAGAGTTCTGGACATCCAAAAAACAGCATCAACACGCTAACATTGCCCTTGTTGAAAATGAAATCATGGAAGATAGGCCTGCCACCATGCGGGAAATTTGTGATACACTGTTGCTAACAACAGGAACAATAGAACGAATAATTCCAAACAAACTGGGTCTAAGGAAAGTTTCTTCTCGCTGTGTTCCACGAATGCTTAATGACAATCAAAAAGAGGCAAGGGTTCCATAAAGTGTTGCAAATTTGACATGCTTCAGAAGAGAGAGACCCACTTTCTTGTCACGCATTTGTGACAATGGATGAATCATAGATTCCATTATTCAAGTTAGAAAGAAAAAGGCAGTCGATGCAGTGGAAATACACAGATTCACCACCTCTCCCATAAATTTCATCAGGTGGTATCCAATGAGAAGGTGCTACATGCTATCTTCTGGGATTCCCATGGAGTGATTTTTGCCACACTATTCCGAAAGATCATTCAATTACGGGCGAGTATTTTCGTACACTTTTGAGTACAGAATTTTTTTCCAAAATTGACTGAGAAATAAGCACAAATGGCAATTTCATCCTCCACACGGACAATGTACCGTGCTAATATTATGACCTCATTCTTGGCTGACCACACTATTGAACTTCTGCCACATCCACCCTACTCACCAGATTTAATTTCGAGTTACCTCCGCTTGGTCCCAATCCTCAAAGATTCTCTTCGTGACGCCATTTTGTCAGTAACTCATCCCTGGGAAGTGCTATTTTCCAGTATCTGAAACATATCCCAGAAGATGACTGTGCCACATGCTACACAAAATGGACGGAACGTTGGCAATTGCATTTTCTTGTTTTTGGAGATAGAACGAAACGGCACTTATTTTTGTGTACACCGTGTATATTGTTTTTATATTTCAACTTGTAAATTATTCATTGCAGCTTTGGAAAATTCAGGATTGCTAATAAAACTCCAACTGACCAAAGCAGTAGGCCTATATATTTTTTTTAAGATTATACGTATATCTGTGTTATATTTTCTTCTATGTAACATGGCCTTCCTCAGACACATTCTAACATGTAACATTCCTGTAATGTAATGTAACATTCCTGTAACCTATAATCTGTAACATGTTACATAGCCGAAACTGTAACACAAATATATAATCTTAAAAATATATATACTGCTTTGGTCAGTTGGAGTTTTATTAGTAATTTTATATTTCAATAGAGTGAACTAACTTCAAGATATTAATAGAATACAAATGATTGCTGAACAAATCTATGCGTAGTTAAGCGAATCAAGAAGCATGCAGGCCTATAATAAGTACCAGGCACTGTATGCAATGTGCTGCAGCTCACAAGGCACTGATATGAGCATTATGTCAATGTTGACAAACACAGCATTTTTGTCTGTTTTGGGGTAGAATGAACACATCCATGTACGGATGCACAAGTCACACTAAAAATATGGTAGAACGCAAAGATGGTGCTCTTGAAGCCCATTCCAAAAATGCTTGACTGTTCCCAACAACTATTGTGGTGTTTACCATGCCTATTAAGTAGTGACGTGAGTTAGATGTGTGAAATGTTTCTCTTGGTGCCACGAGGAATATGTTATAAGATCTGCGGAAAACAAGAAATATTTTGTTTGCGTCACATGTTAAATATACCATAGACGTGCAAACCAAGAACAATGTGTCGACTTCTATGTTGAAGGCACTTGATAGGGGAAGCTGGCCTAAAATGTCATACCATGATAAAATGACATACCAGGGGTTTTGAGCGATTGGTGCAAAGAAGAGCTCTGAAAATTTTTAAGGTAAGCCTGGAGCTGGTAACAGTGATCCTCTGCAAATGGCAGTACTGAAGCTTCGAAATAGATGTCGTGAAAAATTATTTTTGAAAAGTATCCCAAATATTTTTATATGCTTTTCTAGTCGCTTGTAGTTCAAAAACGTAGTGTTAACATTTCAATCATAGTTATACATTAAGGAGGGATTATTGAAAAGCAACGCAGCGTTTTAAAAGATGTGAAAACAAAGACCTTGGTTGCTTGGAGTTCCTGCCTGATCAACTGTTGAAGAGTAAAATGACATACCTATCGTTAGAGCAAAATGACATAGTATGTCATTTTATCCTAAGGTATGTTATTTTACACTCATTTTCTCTTTTCTTCCTGTGTTTTGGAATTATGGAAACGAATAAAGGTTACCTCTAAGTAACTGCCCTAGGAAAAACTGGAAAAATGAATTACTCGATGCTGCACCTATTGGTACTCTTGGACTTACACAAGAATCTGGCTGGATGACAGGCGAGGCATTTCTTACAATTTTGAAACATTTCGCTTCGTTTGTGAAACCTAATATGGAAGAGGTTTAGCTCATTGTAGATGGACCTTCCAGTCACAAGAACTTGGAGGTTCTTATTTTGTCAAAGAAAATGGAATCGTAATTCTGTGTCTCCCACCTCACTGTACGCATCGAATATAGCCCTTGGATATAGCATTGCTTGGTCCATTGAAGATCTACTATAATCAAGCAGTGTCAACATGGATGAAATGCTACCCAGGTTGAACCGTCCTCAGTAGCAGATAAGCTCTCTTTTTTGCTCAGCTCATGGAAAAACTGCAACGGCTAATAATGCAGAGTGGATATCGGAAGACAGGTTTGTGACACATTGATTCCAACGTCTTTGACCAGCTGTTTATACCAACAGAAACAACGAATATTCTATTCTCAGTAGATCCAGTTGAGAGCTCAGGTAAAACTGCTGGACCCCAAAACAACGGATCCACATCGGTGTCCGATGATTCTACTCCTCAGAAAAAGGGACCAGTCATATCTGATGGTTTCACAGCAATTCACCTTACTTTCAGAGGATCGGCATGTGCCAGTGAAAGAAATTTCCCCAGTTCCGATTACTCGTGCAGGCATCCTAAGAAGAACCAAGATTCATGAATCTGCAATTCTCACTAGCAGTACATACCTTAGTGCATTGAAGGAAAAAAGGTAGAGAAGACTGAAAAGAGCATGAGGAAGTCAACAATGCAAGTGGGTTGAAACTTGATCTACGTGCTGAAAATATGAATGAGGACGAACTCTTCACAAACGACGGCGATGATGAAGATTGTCCATGTCTCTATTGCGACGAGTTATTCTTTGTGTTTCGTCCAAAAGAATTTTGGTTGAGGTGTTACCAGCGCAAAGAATGGGCACATTGTGAATATGTGGACGTTTCTGCTAAAACATAAGTGTTTCTTTGTAAACTTTCCCATTAACTTTTGCCCACATAAATGATATTCTATTTGATGTAATATTTCCTTGACATTTGCAAGTTATCACAGTCTATTTTCTCTAAATTTGTTATTCTTATATTATCTAAAAAAAAAAAAAAGGAAAAACTTTTCTTTGTTAGTACAATCTTCTGTTTTTTAAAAGAAAAAAATGGAAATTGGTAATAGTAACTAGAAAGGAAAGTACCTATGTGCATAAATCAAGACTCTTTTTCACATATTCGAGAATTTGTATTTCCAGTTATTTCTGTAATACCAACAAGTAACAAAGAAAGTAGCTACAGTACATATTAAAATATTTTTTTTCACATTGGATTTGAAAAATTGTATTTCCAGTTAATTTGGTACAATTTCTTCTATAGTAAATTCATTTATAGAATTTTGTAATATTTATTGCGCGCTTAGGGCAAAATGGCACACCTGTATGTCATTTTATCCAAGTATAAACCTAAAATGACACATTGAGCCAAAGAAAAAAGAGAAAAATTAATTACAGTGACATTATTAACTTCCAAAGCAAGATTTAATTGGAGTAGTTACGTTATGATGTACTGGTACTTAGAACAAAAAATAACTTTCTTAGCTCTTTTGGTTATGGATTTATTCGCGTTAATGAAAGTGGTATGTCATTTTAGGCCAGTTTCCCCTATTATGTTTCAATGATGTCTCGTAAATTGTACTTCTGTATGATTATGATCATTTTCCGTTTATTTAAATATATATATATATATATATATAAAAGTAATAAATATTATGAGTTTCTAGTTAATAGTCACATTATCATTACATTGTGTTATTGGGGGCGCGGTGCCTCAGTAGTAGATCCTGATTCCTGGTTCGATCCCAGCTCGCGCCGTGTGGACTTTGTGGTGGACGAACACCGTGCTCGTGGGTTTTCTCGGGGTTATCCCGTTTCCTCCCACTTTCTTCATTCCACCATTTCATTCATCTCTCATCATCACCGTCTCCTTTAGCCTAACCGGCATAATCGTGGGAAGTAAAACAAAGATTTCATTTCATTTCATTTTATATTTTGTTATTAGCAATATTTGCTTTCATATGTACTTTTTCTTTTAATTTTTCATTTACTTATTGCCGTATCTCGTACATACATTTGTTTCTATTTTACACCTACTGAATGTAATTACAATTAAATATTGTAATTATATATCAGTTGATTTATTAATATTCCTAGTAGTGCTCTCAAACGGGTCGGGTCAGTCGGGTCAGCTCGGGTCGGGTTGTCGAATCAGGCTACTCGGGTCGGGTTGTCGGGTCAGGTTGTCGGGTCGGGTCGGTCTTCAACCCGACCCGTTGAGAGCATAAATTCATAGTCGAACGAGCACGCATAACCGTGGGACGTAAAATTAAATATTTCATTTTATTTCGAACGGGCATTTCCCTTATAATGCATATTGCCCCAATGTTAGAGTAAAATACGTACTTTGAGAACTTCACTTAAAATCATTATTACTTACCTTACATTAGGCCTACAGACAGTCGATCTTTCAGAAAAAAATGTTCCGGGGGGCACTCTTAATATTCTGGGGGGCACTCCTGGCAATATTCTATTTATTATTATTATATTATAGACGTATTATTTTGGTGCCCTCTGGGGGGGGCAATGCCCCCCAACAAACATGTCTGGAAGAAACACTGCCTACAGGTGCTTTGAAACTCTGCATAAATTATGATAAAGGAGGACCAAACAAGGCCCGCGACTTAGGGCTGTGCGATATCGAAATTTCGATATCGACATTCGATATTTTTCTGATATCGATATCGAATAGATATATCGATATCGACAATATCGGATATCGATATCGACAATATCGGATATCGAATATCGATATCGACAATATCGGATATCGATATCGAATATCGATATCGACAATATCGGATATCGATATCGGATATCGACAATATCGATATCGAATATCGACAATATCGAATATCGATATCGACAATATCGATATCGACATCGACAATATCGATATTGATAATATCGACAATATCGATATCGACAATATCGAATATCGATATCGATAATATCGATATTGACAACATTTAATATTGATATCGAGAGCATCAAATATGGATATTCAACATATTGATTGGTCTTGAATATTCATGTTGATATATACAATCTGGTCTCAAAACGTTTCAATGGGGGATATCTCAGAATACTTGTTATCACAGAAAACAGACTTGTGTTCCTTCTAATCCACCAGTCTTTCCTCAGAAAAAAGTTAATAAAAATAGTCATTTAATTTCTTTCTCAGCTATCCTATTGGTCATCATTGCGGAAGTAATGAGAGTGAAACAGGGTGACATAGAATATGCGTGTTTTATTTGTGTGTAGGTGTTTATTTCATGTATGTGCGATTGTGAATGTGCACGTGTGGCGGTATGCGTTTCAGAGAGAGAGAGAGAAGTTCTTTCTATAGCATAACACGTGCGTGCGTTGTATTTTAAGCTCACGCACAAACAATACTTGATCCAGATATGGACGATAGGGTCCGTGGTGGCTCAGTGGTAGAGCGTTCACCTCTGGTGCATGTGGTCCCCGGTTCAAACCCTGCTCTTGCCAAGTGAACTTTGTGGTGGACAAACACCGTTGCGTGGGTTTCCTCGGGGTTCTCCCGTTTCCTCCCACTTTCTTCATTTCATCATTTTCATTCATTTCTCATTATCACTGTCTCCTTTAGCCTAACCGGCATAATCATTGGACGTAAAACTCAAAAATTTCATTTCATTTCAGATATGGACGAATGACATACCCGATCAACAAAAGCAAAATCGGGGAATCCCCGTTTCTCTTTTGTGCTAATCATTTGATGCCTCACTGCAACAGGAAATCGATGCATATCTTTCAGTGCCATCTACAGACAGTGGTGCTATTCAGCCGGTTCGCACCGGTTCGTTAGAACCGGTTGTTAATATATTTCGAGTTTGCTAAACCGTTTGTTATACCCAGGCATAACAGTAAATTTTATCCAGTTATACCCAAGAACGAGCAAGTTTCAGTTTGTTTGGCTTTGTTCTTAGAAATTCTTACAGCTACAGGGTTAGATATATGATCTCTCAGAATAAGGAATAAGCGATTTTTTCTTAATTTCAAATGGGCTGGTTAGATATCAAGAATGCAAACTGGGATCACATGAGTGCAGTGGTGAGTGTTATTTACATTTGAAACGCATACATACCATTATCAATAATTGTTGATCCATTGCTGGGTTAAGGTGTTTCCAATACTTCTTGACAAACATCTATTTTGGATAATTCGTTTCCAAGATATTCGCAGTGCTACCTAATTTCGTCACAACACCTTATCTTAGGTTGCTGTGTAGGTCTCTACTTGTCACTCGTGGTATTCAGTGAAAAATTTTCCTTTGTCTATCTTGCATGATTTGCTTCCTAAGAGGGAGGGAGAGAGACAGGGGCGTAAATAAGGGCCCCGCAGACCCCGCATTGCGGGGGGTCCAGGCCATCACGAGGCCCCCAAATTGTGATGTAGGACATAGAAAAGGGGCCCCATTCCACGTTGTCTGCGGGATGGCCCCCAAGCCCTTAGTTACGCCACTGAAGAGAGATATCTTTCTATGTATCCATCTACTATCTCTCTCTCTCATATATATATATAACCAGTCACCAAAAATTAGAATAGCACCACTGCCTACAGATATGGAAGAAAACCTCCTTCACTGGAGGAAATCTCATGACAGTGAATTTCCAAAATTAGCTCTTCTGGCTCGTAAGTATTTGTGTAGGTACCAGCATTCTATCGGAAAGAGTATTTAGTTGTGGATGCAATATCGTAACTGATGCTCATACTTCACTTACAGTTGGTGCAGAACATGCGAAACAACTGATTTTCTTTCCATGAACAAAAGAGCTCGTTCCTAAATAGCAGTGTCATGAACTTCAATGCATCATACATTTCTAGTTGAAAACAGTGTGCTAATAGGCATATTTCTAAACAAGACAGTTATTGTTCATTTTTCTCTGTATGTGTGATGTGTCTGTTCAGTTCTTCTAAGTTAATCCGTTGGCTTTACAAATTTAACACTTGGACTTATTATTTTGTAGTATTCTATTTTAATATCCAATTAAAAAAAAAAGCACGCGATCAATAGAGATCTCTTTCATGTTATTATTAAATTGATAATCTTTTTGTATTAAAGAGCTTAACGCAAAGACGT
Organism: Thermobia domestica; assembly: GCF_964235325.1. NCBI lineage: Eukaryota > Metazoa > Arthropoda > Insecta > Zygentoma > Lepismatidae > Thermobia > Thermobia domestica. The sequence goes on along the minus strand of NC_137458.1, from coordinate 86,942,135 downwards.
GAACATGAACTTAAGAGGTTTCTTGTTATTGGTTTTGTGCAAACTCATATCTAAAAGTGTTCATGTTTTTATTAAATTTAGGCTAAACTTCACATCTTATACCATTATTCAGTTCTGCTTATGAAATCAATTTAGAAAGGTTGTAAGTCATTCCTAATAACAGTGCACCTAATAATGCATATTCTAATACTTAAGCAAATCCAAAGAAATAGGGAAGTGTTAATACTACCTAAACAGAATATGTAGGTCTGTGTAGTGAAATGACAGAATGGAGGGTTTTGTTTGTTTTAGTGGGCTGAATTACGTGGCTCAACTTACATCTAGTAACCACATACAAATAAACGGAAAATTACTACTTTGCACAAAAAACTAGTAAATTCTTGTTTCCCTGTCTGTTTAGATTTAAGCAAATTTTAGCACAGGTATTTGATTTTTCACTCGCAATGGCAATACAACACAAACATTAATTGTAGTGAGGATATCAAGTTGACTCGATTAAGGAATGCAGCCATGTTAATGATGAGAAATATTTTGGAAGGCATAGCTCCCCGTGTCTGCACTGGTTTTGGCTTTATCTTCGAAAGAAACATCATTTCTGCCCAATACAATTTTTGCACAAAGTTTGGTTTGATTCGGTGAAGAAGTGTAGCCGATAATATAAGTTAAATACACAATATTTAGGTGGATTAAGTAGACGTAGAAACATCCCTACCCCACCGCCGCCGATTTGGACTATCTTCAAAAGGAACCAAATTTTTAACCCATACTAATCCTCTGTAAATTTGGGTTCATTCTGTTAAGAAATGCAAATGGAGCTACTATCGCGAGCCAAAAAGCGTTATATATATATATATATATATATATATATATATATATATATATATATATATATATATATATATATATATATATATATATATATATATAAAAGCAAAACCTGCCGCAATTTTTTCGAGGAAGTGTGAAACACCAATATCGAATATCAATATTGACGATATCGATATCGAATATCGACAATATCGGATATCGATATCGAATATCGACGATATCGGATATCGATATCGAAAATATCGGATATCGATATCGAAAATATCGTATATCGATATCGAATATCGACGATATCGGATATCGATATCGAATATCGACAATATCGGATATCGATATCGAATATCGACGATATCGATATATCGACGTCGATATTTTTGCGATATCGATGATCGATATAAGATGATATCGATATCGACGATATCGATATATCGACATATCGCACAGCCCTACCGCGACTACAGAGGGGCTGGGGGGCTTGACTCCAATAAACCATAATGCAGCATTATGTGTTCCTTTAATACAAAAAATAAAATTTAGATGTTTCTATGAGATCCGTCATAGTAAATTCATTATAATTCCCTTCCACTTCGCTAGCCATTTTCGTTGACGCAATGTGAAATGTGCGTATTTGCTTGCGGTAATCAGCATAGCAATTACAACTGATTTTTTTGCCTTTTTTGCTTTGTGTTGCTGTAAGACTGCGGAAACTGATAAATACGGTATATGGATCGGAATGTACACTTACGTCCAAAATTATTGTCACATGCCTATAAAAAGGCCTATGTTGTACGAATATAATTTGATAACGAATTCCTCCGGCATTTGTTACAATGTTAGTATGTGTATAATCGGCAAAGATATGTATGTGGCAAATTTCGTGTCAAAAGAGCAGTAAATAAAAGCAATAAAACGAAAATGAAACTTTCTTGTCCATTTAGCAACATTTTGTTTTACTCATTCTAATTTTCGTATTTAAAATTCTTTTGCTATGAAATTTACCACAAATAGACCTATACATTTCCCGATTATATACATAGTTTCAGTATAAAAAGTACCCTGCAAGATCATTATCAAATTATATTCTTACAAGAAGACAATTATAGATATGGGACAATCATTTTGGACATGAGTGTACCTCGGAGAACTTACAGACAGTGTTGCCAATTTGGGTGAAAAGTCGCTAAATCTGAGGGATTCTACCTCCACGATAGCGACAAAAAAATAATTTTTCCGATTGGCGACTTTTTTGGTGATTTTTAAATGACGATTTAGCTACTTACTTACAAATTTAGCTACTTTTTGCTGTAAACACCTTGTTAATCTGTAGAGAAGCATTATTAGTTCAAAACAGTTTTTTTTTCTTTTTGTTTGTTTTAATCAGCGCCAGTGATTAAGAGTTTGGGAATGTAGCGTACCCACTTTCCTGCAATCCTAGGGGCCGCGGTGGTTCAGTGGTAGAGCGTTCACCTCTGGTGCTTGGGGTCCCGGTTTCGCTCCCAGTCCCCGCTAAGTGAACTCTGTGGTGGACAAACACCTGTGCGTGGGTTTCCTCGGGGTTCTCCCGTTTCCTCCCACTTTCTTCATTCCACCTTTTTCATTCATTACTCATCATCACCGTCTCCTTTAGCCCAACCGGCATAACGTGGGACGTAAAACTCAAAGATTTCATTTAATTTCCCCCTGCAATCCTGCATTGTTATCTGTAACCCTTGTCCTCTAATGGAGAACAATTACAAACTTCTTGATGTCCTATAGTTTGCAGAGCTTCCGTTGAGAGATACAAGTAATACAGCATCACCGATATCAATGAGATTAACTATACATGCGTGAATAAGAGCGAAGTGGGTATTTGTTATATTTGTCCTTTGAGATCTTTTAATTATTCTGCACTTTTTCTTTTTTCAAAAATTGCACATCGTAAGAACTGTAGTGTTAATTATTTCGGAACTATTTTGACTCCAAAATATGAACAAAAGTACCCGAAACAATGTGAAATTATCCCTGAATTCAAGGATTGTTTGCGCCCTGCTGAAAAAGACGTGAATAGAACATATTGTTTATTTCACATACACAACTTTAAAACAATGCTTATTGACAACGGATTTCACGAATAACTTTATTCAGCGACTTTTCACCTAAAATTGGAGTCATTTCACCTCCCGTTTAGCGACTTTTTGTGTCAACAATTTGGCAACACTGCGTACAGAGATATTAGGGAGCTAGAGTGAAGAAATAGGATGAGAATTACGGATATCAGATAGAAGTATAATTATTGATATACCAGTAGAGAGGTTTAGAATTGTTACGACTTTGGCCCCCTGAGCATATTATGCCCCCGAACTTTTGTGGAAGTTTGCGGGTCTGGACCAATACGAGTAATTGTTATGTCGAATGCTCTTCTCATCTAGTTTTTAACGTGCGCATATTGCCTTATATTAAAATTATCTTTTCTCGCTGTAAGAGAATTGTCCACTAATAATATAAATCTTTGTGTGATATATGTCATCTTTTAAAAATCTATTAGATGGTAACACTAACAATGTAGTTTAGTCTACGCGCAGTTTTATTTTTATAAAGTTAAGCTTGAATCAGTTATTTTATGTATTCATAATTAGAGATTATTGTTGAATGGGTTAATCGGCCTAATCCAACAAAGAACAGTCAAAATGTAGCAAGACCAGTTCTTCTTCCGTAATACTGTTCCTCGTTAGTTTTTTTTTTCTTTCCTTTTTAGGGAATAAAATAATAAATATTAAAGTCGTTGAAGCGCAATCTAGTCAAACAAGGTATCTATCTGAACAAGCTTGGTTCTATACAGTATTTCATGGAAATAAGTGTATAACCCATTCATGATTGGGAAACACAACAATTAACTTCCTTATTCATTCATATGCTTTCTTTCTCTTCATCCCTTCCCTCCCCCTAGTCATAGATATCAGCATGTGGAAACGTGCTGACTGGTTAATATAAACGCCACCTGTTGACCTCGGTTAGTCCACGTGATAGAGCCAATAAATGACTTTGTATCATTCCATCCAAATGTTGTTCGTAAGAAGCACAGTACTTTTCCTTCATATGTTGAGATTGAACGTTGTTTTTCAAGAAACGGCAGTAACATTTCCTGCGTTATCATTTGCGATATATTTGTTTTATATATACTGGTACAATTACTCTTCTTAACTTTCCTTGCAAACAAGGTAATAAAAATATGATTACTGGTAGTTACAGTAAGAAATTATATTTCTCGACATTACTGATATCTACAGCCTAAATCCTGAGGAATGACATTTCTTGGCGATTACACTATCCGCGGAATTGGGAAAGGAAGTAAACGGCTGGGACCGGGGAACGGACAGAATGGCAGGGGACATAATGGCAGGAGGACAAAATGGCAGAGGACGAAATGGCAGGCGGACGAAATGGCAGGGGACAAAATGGCAGGTGGACGAAATGGCAGAGGACGAAATGGCAGGAGGACAAAATGGCAGGAACTTAATTTGATTTGTCTGGTTTTTAACTATTTTGTTTCTTGCTTGATAAATGAAGATTTCAACACAAATTTTCGATTTATTCATTATGCTCCAAAATTCGAACTGCTAATAATATTTCAATTCTAATTGACAGTCATCTACAAACACCTTACTATTGCAAGCTTTCTATTCATACCAGTAGTGTCTTACTTGAAAGAAATTAGTTTTAGTCGTTTTCTTTTTTATATATATTATTTAAGATCTTTTCGGGAATACTAGAAGGAAGCAGCTTTTATCTTTATTTCTCACTGTGACCTGCATATGCTCAAGTGAAGACAAACAGTTTCAAAAGTTATTGAAGTTATTTGCAAAATATTTTAAGTAACAAGCAAAAAAAAAAAAAAAAAAAAAAAAAAGGATACTTTCTGTGGCAAAGAAAACTAATTAAAATTGGTCGATTCGATTCGTTCCGAAATTTTTTGACCAGAGGATATGTAGGATGTGTACTTATTATTTTCTGGTGACTGTCTCTAGTATTTTTGAGTCTATAAAATATACATAGGGACAAATTCAAGGGAAGCTCGGGGCAAAAATCATCGGAAGAAACAAATTGTAGAGTACTCACAAGAAACACTAGAACTTTCGGTAGACATAGGATCTCCCGTTTTCAAAGGGTCTAGGATGTTTCGGTGTAGGGCGTTTTGGTGTAGGATGTTTTAGTGTAGGATGTTTCGGTGTAGGACGTTTCGGTGTACGGATGTTTCGGTGTACGGACGTTTCGGTGTAAGGACGCTTGGCTGTAAAGGACGTTTCGGTGTATAGCCTAATATTTGATTGCATTAATCATATGCTTGTAATGAACAATCATGAAGTGTCATAATGTAGCCACTCTGCAATAGTGTAAACTGATTAACATTGTTATTGAGTCTCATTGTTATTGCTCAATCTTTTCGTAACATTGGCGTATTTTTCGTTTTTCTGACTTCATGTCCGCCAATTAACTTATTTGTTCCATTTGAACAGCACTAACAAGGAGACTTACGGAAGTGTAATTTACTGATTTGAATGAAACTTTGCATACTTGTAGAATATCAAAAAATTACCGTCACGTTTTTTTTTTTTTTTTTTTTTTTTTTTACTTTGGTAATGGTGCTGGTTTAAGGGTAGAAACCACGCTTTGAACGTTAAAGGTGGCCTCGAAGCATAAACAGAAAATAATTATTAAATTAGAAGATTAAATGATACGGCCAGCTTAATGCCAAGGGGTTTTAGGACAGGTGATTCAGAACCTGACGTTAAAATTACGAAGTTCAAATTGGCGGATCCATATGATGATTACAATTACAAATAGTCTTCTGGTTTGAAATGTTCTGCAGTTAGCCAAGAGCAATTATAATTGGCAGGGACTACTGAGAGAAGGTGCAGACTGATTTGAAACCCCTTTCTGTACTTATTTTAACAGGACGTTTGATTAAATCTATAGCCCCAAAAGTTAGAAGCCAGTGCCAATGCATTTGTCCCGAAGATGAAGCAACACATGTTATTGGAAAAGAAAATATTTATAACTCTGATCAATACGGTTTAATTTGGAAATGCAGACGGGACGTACTCTAGTGTTTACAGGGATACAAACAGTAGAAAGTGTGACACAGTCAGTAAATTCTATGACTCTTAGCTACATCATACAGCCTTTAATTTCTGCAAATAGTGTTTTATTATCACCACTGTTAATTGTTTTGTAGGAAAACAATGGAACATTTGGTCTTATAGTCCAACACAACCTCCTTAAATTTGAAAATATCCTTGTGAAAGCGTCAAATCCGGGACAATTAACATCAAGTGTTGTGAGATCATGGTTCCAAGAGATATTTCTTCAAGCGTCTAATGCAAAGTCCATTTTGTTATTAGCTTCGTGGAGTGGTCACAATTCATCAATTTTGAACCTATTTTAAGAACAAAAGAGTAACTCATAATAGAAACCATTTCTGCAGAAACCGTTCGTGCCTCTTCTTGTGCTCTTTAGGACGTTAAAAATTTTCTTGAGGCATTTTTCTGACACTGTCCTCTACAACTATAACATGAATTTATATCTCCGTAATAATACAATATCCCAACACTGATTCATAATCAGTTTTCTTCTCCTAGATTTGCTAATCTTATTGGGTATCCATGATATAAAAGCATGATTTGGAAGAAAAACCACCTGTGTTTGAAAATTTCCTTTCAAAGATTGTGCAGTATTTTGCGATTTGTGCACAGTTATTGCCGTAATAAGGTGTGTGTGGCGTGCACAATGTTTATGCATCACACTTTTTACTATATATCATTACCATAAAACGTTTTCCCAATCAATTCATAATTATGACATTTGAGGATATAAGAAGTTCTGAGATAGAGTGAAGCGATGGGACTCACTATAAATAAGTAACCCCTGTCAATTACAGCAGCATTTAATTTTTATTTTATTTATTAATTTATATTTTCTACTTCATGAATTTATTTCTCCCTACGAATAATTTTCATTTTGAAGAGTGGACGTTTCGGTGTAAACATTGGAACTTTTATACCGAACCAGCCTCACACCTAAACGTCCTTACACCGAGACATCCGTACACCGAAACGCCCTGCACCAAAACGTCCTACACCAAAACAGCCGTATCCCGTTTTCAAAATATAGGATAAGATTAATTGTATATATGTCATATGATTAATTGTATATATGTCATGTGCAATTTGATAAGGTAATAGTATGAACACAAGAAAGAGCATTTATCAACGTTTAAAGATACGCAAGTCATTACACAATTTATTTCATTAATAAATATGATTTAAGTGTCGTTATATCAATCTTTCGTGGACTCGTCGTAACCTGGAAGAATTCCGATAAATTCTACATGAATCTAAGACTGAAATCAGGACACATTTTGTACATAAATTTACAAAACGAGACGAGAAAAGTTTGATTCGAGACAGGATTTTTAAAAACATTTACGACACGAGACGAGAAAACGTGAATTCTCATCTCGTCTTGAGGGCAACGCTATAAGCAAGTAAGTTAGAAATCAAATATGCACGATCATGGTTCCTTTAAGCTACACTAAGCTGTAAATATACCCAATATCGCATTGGGGGTGAAAGGGGAGCGATTAAAGTGGAATGCCTGATAATTTAAGGTTCCTCATAACTCCAGTGAAATTCAGGATAAAATCTCTGAATTACGAAAAAAAGAAAACATACAAAATACATTTTCAGGGTAACTCTTACAGCTATTACGTTATTATAAGATTAATGCTACCTCTGAAACTGATTTGATTGGAATATGTATTTGGATAACGAAACTACTTTCATAAGTTTTTCAAAGTATTGAGAAAAACGAAGTTTGTCTTCCACTGTTGTTATCTCATTACTCATAGATAACAGTAATGAAATAATTGGTCGAAAATCACGCGGCCGCTTCTTACATCAATTCATGAAGAAAATTAGTTCCAATATTAGGTACCTAAGTTCAGTATTAACAAAAAAAAAGCCTCTTGCAACCATGCGTAGCACATTTTAATACTTACATTTGAAATAAAAATATGACTGGATAAAGACGATTGCCTTTGTCTTTGAATTTCATATGTGAATAACAATATAGGGCTTTTCAGATAGAGGAGGGGGAGGGGCAGGTTTTATTAAACAAGATCATACATCTGATATGTTTTAACTATAGGCAACTTGTACTTGCAGGCTAAACTCAGTCTTCTGAAGTCAAACGACAAATACCATTAAGATGTTCAAGAGAATAACGTATCAGCATTATTACATACTACAGACACAAAGATACCACTAGGCTCCCAAGTTTCAAAATTATATTGTGTGTGAAAGCAGTTAGTAGATTTAATTCTTTGTCACATGATAGCTAGACCTTGAGAGAAATTCAGAGGAGTCCACGGGAAAATTCTTTCGTCATAAATAAAAGTTGTACTACTTAGAATTGTTATAAAACCAAGATATCAATTGGAAGATGGTTAAAAGAAATAAATTTAAGAAAAAAGTTAAGACATGGATAACTGATATTTACCCACTTTTACGCTCTTGGTTCAATTTAGCTGTATTTATATGCTTTGGACATTTGAGGTAGAAATGAATAAATCGAGAACCGTTACCTACTAACAAACACAATAGATGAAACCTAAAAATACGAGCCCTAGGAGTTATAATTTTTGCCAAATTAACTTCCTGCCATTCTGTCCTTCTGCCATTTCGTCCGCTGCCATTTCGTCCTCCTGCCATTTTGTCCGCTGCCATTTCGTCCTCCTGCCATTTCGTCCGCTGCCATTTTGTCCTCCTGTCTTTATTTCCTGCCATTATGTCCCCTGCCCTTTTGTCCTCCTGCCATTCTGTCCTAAATTCGCTGGGACCAGTATGTTAGGTACCACCCCGCCCAGTAGCGTAGCCAGGATGTGTTTGGGGGGGCCCAAGTGCTCTTATAGGTACATATAGAAAAATTACAAACAAAAATTATATAAACATAAAAATATATAAAAAAATTACAAACATCAAAGTATCAAAGTACATTGTCGGATCTCTTTGGGGGGGCCTCTGCCCCCCTCCCTACGCCACTGAGTCCCGCCTGGTGTGAATGAAGAAAAGACAAGGAAAACGTTACTTAGGATAGGTGTCCTGAAAAAGTTTTACACATTTTCGACCGAGTGTCTCCAACGGCAGCGACGCAAATGTCTTCAACATTGAAAAGGGGCGGGGGGTAAGACCGTTCCCATAATATTTTTTCTCTGAAGGATCAGAGGAGCAGAGATGTCTTCAACATTGGGGGGCGGGCAGATTTGAGGCTTTTTTTTGGGGGGGGGGGTATCAATTTCATCTCACTTTCGTTTATGGCAGTCAGCTACAAATCATAACATTTCTCCCCAAAAAACACATTTCAAATCAGATTATTGGGGGGAAACTCCCTCCCAGTTCCAAGATTCGGGGGATATGTCGCCATCATCCCCCGGGATTTTGCGCCAGTGACCAACGGAATATATTGGACCCGGGATCACTTACACCACAAATGAGTGTTGGCGATATGACCACACTGGCGGTTACAGTTTTATTAACCCGTAAGTGCTCGCGCCCTTTTTTGTGACAGCAGTACTCGTGCGGGGTCCAATAGACCACCAAATTGATATTATTTTTTTTTACAATATATTTTTTAATTAATTAAGACAACGTAGCATAACTATAGACATGTTTATAAAAGTATTCGCTGCAATTAGATTTTTTTTGTACTCGTTTTGAGACATTTTGTTATATTTTTTCATCAGGACTTCTGGCTAGCAACACAAAATTTACCTCTTTGGGGGTCTGTGTACACCCGAGCGAGTAATTAAGGTTTAAGAACTAGATGATGAAGTGCCTGACGTTATTCGGAAGTTATTCTTTTTTACATGGCAGTTCGTATATCGTTTTTCACGATCGCCGATTCTGGTTTGGTCCTCCCAGAATCTGGACATTTTTGCTTGGATATAATGACAACGAAACACACATATTTGAACAGCCTTGCTTCCAAGTTATACAGAAATTGGCACCTCTGTCCTTTGTCCTTTAGAAGCAGCTTTTTGCAATTACTTTAAATGAAGGACACTCAGGGGTGTAGCCAGCAGGTTTGTGTAGGGGAAGCCGTCGTTTTTGAGGGGGGGCCAGCTACAATGTACAAAGCTTTTAAAAAAAAAAAAAGTGTTGCTGTTAGTGTTTTTGAGGCCTGAAAGCAAGGAAAATTTTGGTTTTCTTCTGGAAAACTAAAAACACTATTTTAGCTTCTTCTTCTTCTTCTTCTTCTTATTATTATTATTATTATTATTATTATTATTATTATTATTATTATTATTATTATTATTATTATTATTATTATTATTATTATTATTATTATTATTATTATTATTATTATTATCCATAAATTATATTCAAGATAGTTTTTATTATGCTTAATCAAGAACTACTGCCCGGGACCAAACGCTATACTTTTGTGCATAAATATAAAGGCAACCAAGAAAGTTCTGTCCCTTTTCGTGGAAGTCTGTGTTCAATTGGCCCTCACACCGTGAGTTGAATGCGGGTGGAGATAAGACGAACATCAGTTGTTGGTGTGGGTATATCCAACATACTACCTGGTTGTGGCAATTCAGACACACCGTGAACTTGCGTAAAGACAGAGGGAACATGGGACATCCACAGAGCGTCATAAGAGCGTGTATGCTGAACGAGTTCAAATGGAGGTCAAACGCCGCTGTAGCGGGACAGAAGATATTCCAGGCCTTTGGTGAGGGTGTCGTGACGACGCGGACATTGCAGCGATGGTTTAACAAGTTTAAGGACGATGACGAAACACCTGAAAACACCACGTGCCAGAAGACCAACACATGTACAAAGAGGAACTGGGACTACAATTCAGTGTGTGGAGAAACCATTCGGTAGCACATCCATCAACCTGTGAAGCACTACAAGTTAGGTCAATGGGTCTCACATATTTTGACTCTGGGCCAGAAGGAAACGCGGTAGTCACCTGTGTTTATTTACTGTTTCGGAGCCATTTCTGAACAGAGCGTTGACATGTGATAAAAAGTGTGTCCTATACGAAGCTCCACGGCGCCGTCATCATTGGGTAGCATCCCATGAACCGATTTCAAAACAGCCGAAACCAGCACTGTACCAGAATAAGGTCCTTCTGTGTGTTTGGTGCATCGTGCATCGGGAAGTGCTACCAGCTGGTCAGAGTATCAATGCAACTGTGTAGTGTGAGCAGTTGAGCTGTGCTCAACAAAAACTCAAAACTCTGGAGCCATCGCTTTTGAATTGCAAATGGGTCCTCGTTTACGGGACAACGCTAAGTCCCACGTGGTTAAGATGACTCAGGACACCATTTTCCGCCTTGGATGGGAAACAATATTGCAACCACTATATTCCCCGGGTATTGCATCGTCCGATTATCACCTGTTCCATTCTTTGAACAATCACCTTAGAGGACGCCAGTTCAAATCCCCAGTAAAAGTCCAAAATGCACCTGATACTTTCTTCGTTTTACGGCCCACCAAGTTCTATCGCGATGGATTCCATGGCCTTCCAGAACGTTTTCAGAAGATCGTCGATGCTGATGGGGACTATTTTTGATCTTCCAGGTTAGGTGAAATATCAATATTCGAAGGTGGTGGGTGAAAAAGCAACAAAACTTTTCTTGGTTACCTTTATATTTAAATTTAAGACCTTGTATACAGAACCTATCTACACAAGATTGATTTTCTTTGAAATTTCACTTAATTTCTTTACGGTTTCCTGACAAAAATATTTATTTATTATTTGTGACTAAAAAATAGTAATTTTATTACAGTGAATAAAAACAAAAGAGAGAGCGAATGAAATCCAAATTGAATAAAAGCATTGTTTCTCACCAAATTTTCCATCCTCTATGTCTTTTAAAACACTTGTTAAAGCATATAAAAATATACCTGTTAAAGCATATAAATCGCAGTAAATTGTATAATCTGCTGTCACCAAAAAAAAAAAAAAAAGTATCCCATTTTTCGATCGGTATAAGGAAGAGATACTATACTATTTTCCGATCGGTATTGGAAAAAAAATATTTCTCCTTACTATTTTACCATAAATTATTAATTATCAGTAAAATGTGTTACTTTTAAATGAATGAAGCGAGATAATTTTACTATGATGTTTTAAAAGCTGGTCATTTGGGGAGGCCCGACCCCGATGGGCCCCCCTTTGGCTACACCCCTGAGGACACTTGTCCAATTACTTTAAATGAGGAATCTATTTTTATATCGAATTTCATCTTTCTCAACTTGAGGGATTCCTAACATACTCAATGTAGAGAGAGGATTAAAATATTATATGAATTACTTCCCTCCCTTTCAGAGCAAAATTTTTGAAGAAATTAAGACAGACGCTCATTTTTTTCATATTTAGGTTATATAACAAGTTTAATCTCCCTAACCTAAAGAATTCCTAATATATATATATATATATATATATATATATATATATATATATATATATATTGCATAAACTCTGAAACCCCTTTCCTTCTTAGGAAGTACAGTTTAATCAAACTGACATGATAGAAACCCAGCTCGAGACTCCAAAATTGACTTCAAACACTTGAGGGGTATGGATTTTTATAGTTTGAGGGGTATAGACAAAGAAATATAGAAATTAATAACCATTTTATAAGCTAAATTTTCCAAAACTGGAACACGTGACTATTATTTTTAATGAGTTATTTATATACCAATTTTCATCTTTATAATTAAAGGCCTTTCACATACTAAATTTTGCATAAATTTTAAACCGTCAAGCACATGACGGTAATTTCTGTGTAATTACCGGATACCGGATACTCGATCATATGTATGTGTATATATATATATATATATATATATATATATATATATATATATATATATATATATATATATATATATAAAAGTATGATCCGTTGTCATATAGGCCTATGTCTAGCGAGACATAACGAAGATAAATACTGGGACCCAAGGAAATTTCGGGAGCCCAACCATTATCAGTTGGAACTGAGGGAATAAAGGTTTTTTTAATTGTTGTAAAGTTAGCTATTTTAATTTCAAGCGAAAAAAAATCTTTAATTTTTATCGGTGTGTCTTCCCTCAGGAGCCACTTTTCCAATCCAAATTACTCTAGGGGCCGCAGTGGCTCAATTGTAGAGTGTTCACCTCTGGTGCTCAGGGTCCCTGGTTCGATCCCAGCCCCCGCCAAGTGAACTTTGTGGTGGACAAAGACCGTGTGCGTGACTTTCCTCGGGGTTCTCCCGTTTCCTCCCACTTTCTTCATTAACCACGATTTCATTCATTACTCATCATCACCGTCTCCTTTAGCTTCACCGGCATAACGTGGGACGTAAAACTTAAAGATTTCATTTCATTTTTCCAAATTACTCTACTGTATTGCGGGATACATGCTCTTCAGTCCGTAAAAAGAACGGTCACTTCTGCTTTAGTATCTTACGTATAAATAACAAACAAACTTATAACAGATGCACAACTATTGTTTTGACAACGATATCGGGTTACAAGTCAAACAGATGGCAGTATTGTCAAACTGACTGTAATAATTTTCCGTTGGAGAAGTGTTTTCTGCTTTTGCATTATTGCCACTTGTATAAAAATTTCCTAAAATATTTTAAGTAATTCGAATATCCGAACGAAACTCGTTATTCGAATACAATTCGATAATCATTCGAACAATAATTCGGATAATGAACAATTTTTCATATATTCGGATAGCTATTCCAATAATAGAAAAAAAAACTTATTCGAATACTTTTTCGGATCTAGTTCGGGGGCCTAGGCCTCCCAGTTTTTAGAGTGACAAAAAATTGTAAGGTTTATAGTAAGCATTGTCTTTTATTCTTTATTGGAAAATTTTTGAAACGTTAGATATTCCTAGTTCCTGTACACGAAATGCGTAAACTTATTTCAAATTAAAATGATTTTTGTAAACTCATGATACACCTATCATAGATTGGATTCTGGCTGGTCTCCCAGATTTTACCTTCTAGATCCGCCACTGAACTACGAGCCAAAAACTGGGCATTTTGCGTCCCGTTTGCGTTTTTGTCGAGGTACCAGACGATTAAAAAAAAGGACAATCATATTAAAAAGGGACGTCTGGTGACCCTATATTTTTGCAATCTAACGATTGTATACTCTCTCAAGAATTAGGGGCGAGGTGGCTCAGTGGTAGAGCGTTCACCTCCGGTGCTTGGAGTCCCTGGTTCCATCCCCGCTCGCACCGAGTGGACTTTGTGGTGGACAAACACCGTGTGTGTGTTTTCTCGGGGTTCTCCCGTTTCCTCCCACTTTCTTCATTCCATCCATTTCATCATCACCGTCTCCTTTAGCCTAACCGGCAAATGCTTGGGACGTAAAGCAGATTTCATTTTTCTCTCAAGAATTATTACCAAATACATATACTAAATATATTTAATGGAATATGTTAGATGGAAACAACATTACGCTTATATATTGATCTGAGGTTTTACATGAAAAGAAAAGAAAGTGCTGATTTATTGAAAGACCTGAAGCATCAGAATATGAATCATAATAATCATTTTTTTTCTTTCTTAATTGATGTTGCATTTGGAAACCTCCGTGCGATATTTCAACATAAATTCACTATCTTATTGCAACACTGTTTCTGTAAACAGCTGTTAGCGGTATGTCAAAACTGCATGCGCAGCAACGAATTGAATACATCTCGTGGTGGGGGGAGGGGCCATGGGCTAACCTTGCCCTTGTGACGGTGTAGAAGCACAAAGATTACAAGGAACAGTGACGGAAGAAGATAAAAAGAAAGAACATTGAGAGTTCTATTGTTTAGTGACACCAAAACGAAGTATTCTTTATTACAAAATGTCTCATCATGTCGGTGGTTCAGGGACTATGATAGTTGTGTCTAACCGGCTACCATTTGTGCTTAAACGAAATGAAGATACAGGGAAATTGGAAAGAAAAGCTAGGTACGTACGATAGTTTATTTCATTTTAAAAGAAGAAAAATTTAATATGAAGAATTTGACGTTTAGTTTTAATATGTAGTCGTGCATTGAACGTTTGTTTACTGTTAAACATAATACAATGGTAACGGTATGGTGTTATATGTAATAATACGACGAACTTTTTCTCTCTAATAATGAAGTGAAAGACTTAATTCCTTTAATTAATAAATTTTTCATCAATTTTTCAATGAAAAGTCAGGCAGTACGGTGTTCCGTGTCATAAATTAAAAACTTTTGTTATATCAACAGCAAATTAATCATTAAACCAACTTACTCGATTTTCTTCTTCGGTTTCTCTACTTTTGATACAATATGCAGTCGAGGTTCTTTGTTGGGTTCATAACCATTTGAATTAAAGCAAGGGTAAAAATTAAAGTATGCATCAGGAATGTTCGTACCATTATCCCTTGAAAACACATCCATTCGGTCGAAATGCAGAGGAGCGGTAACGTTTATTACGTACATTAATCATAAGCACATCATATGTTGAACAAGTTACATAATTCAGTATCTAATTCATATGTTTCATATTTAGTAACAGACTGAAATGCTATAATACTTAATATAGTGTAATAAGCGTATAGGGCCTACCATGATCTTATCTTAGAAACGTGCTTGTGTTCCCATGCCCCACGTTTCAGCTATGTAAGCAGTGTAGGTCTGCACAAAGCACAGAATAAAGTTTATCCGAAGATATAGGGCCTAATATAATCCAAGCTAAGAGTAGACTACGGTCATTGATGTGATTCCTAATGTGGTATGCAGTGATTGAGAGAGTAGACCGGGGGAAGGAATTCCTCGAAGAAACTAAATTCTCATGTGGAACATTCCTGATCATGCTCAACGTGGCTTTCCAGTATATTAATTTTTGTTAAGCCTAAAATTTAACGTTCTACGGATATGCTTCTTGTGAGAGAAAGACTACAATTCTGAGGAACAAAAGTGTAGAATAAAGAAATGGGGAGGAAACGGAACTCATGCACATGACGTTTGTCTTTCACGAAGTTCTCGCGGCAAGTACTAGGATCGAACCAGGAACCAGCTAAGATCGAACTAGCTTTACCACTATACTACCAAGGACCCACCAGTATTTTCGTTGCACTACTTTGAACTCTCAAATTAAAGGTCCCCCAATCTTGGGAAAATCTGAAATCGCCTGAACTTATCGTTTTGATTTCATAGTAGATTTCCGTCTGGTACGACCTCTAAAACACATTAAATGTCCGGTAATTTTTCCTCTTGACTAGTCCTATTCTGTTCTATTCAGATTACTCTGGAGTGACGAAAGGAATCATTTGTAGATGAACATGGTTAAAGCAGAGCTTATAATTCGCTTTATTATTGACCTGTCATGCGCGGAATTTGCTGAGGAGTTGAAGGCAGGAAAATGTACTGAACATACCAAAAACTGCTAAAGGACACAAAAGTACATTTTCAAGAGCGCAACTACCACTGCTTCATTCTCGGCTAAATTAAATGCATCCAGATCAAGTAAAAGTGTGTACGCATTATGAGGTATTGCCAGCCTCAACGAAGCTGGTAAGACTTATTTTTCAAGTATATTTTGTGCATACCATAATTGTTACCAATTATACAGGGTGTTTCAAACCAACACCAAGAATGGGAGATGATTCCTGACTCCAAGATAAGACAAAACGTATAGGCCAACCTTGGTGCATAAATGCATCCTTTCGGAGTTATAGGCTGCCGAAAACCTGCAAAAATGAACTTTAAAGGTCCATAGCTCCAAAACTCTAGGACCTACTGTAGTCGGGTCAAGACTTTACGTAGGAAATAATTTGTGCACTATCCAAAAATACAGGTTTCAGAACACTGTGTCACCAGGGTGGCCGGTTTAAACCAGCTGATGGTACAAAAAAAAAAAAAAAAAAAAGTCACCTCCTAAACGTTATCGGTGTTGTTTTGAAACTCGTATTTGGTTTTGTTTTGAATACGATGTATTATTGATGGTAGACTGCAAAAATTACATGTGCTGTCTCAAGCAAAACTGGAATAAGTAAATTAAATAAGACTTCAAAAGTTATTAAGTTCGAACTCCGAATTACTCAATTTTGTGTGAAGTAACCACTTTGTTTGTTCACATTTTTGACACGCGATGATGTCACAATCTTAAGAGTATACGCACTCCAGGAGGATGTCCGGTATTTTAATTTTCAAAAGTTGGCAACCCTATGTCATTTGTCTCGCACAATTGTGTTCAATATAACAAGTGATCTCAAAGAATGTTCTAAAATAGAAACAGATTTTAAAGAGAAGTTCTTTCTACTTCTACATGGGGAAGGAGGTATATACGAGACACTCACAATCTGGATAATGTTGGACTTTCTAATGTGTTTAGAATTTAGTAAATAGCCTATGACATAGGCTATTTACTAAATTCTAAACACATTAGAAAGTCCAACATTATCCAGATTGTGAGTGTCTCGTATATACCTCCTTCCCCATGTAGAAGTAGAAAGAACTTCTCTTTAAAATCTGTTTCTATTTTAGAACATTCTTTGAGATCACTTGTTATATTGAACACAATTGTGCGAGACAAATGACAGCAGACGACTATTTTCCACTCACTCATAGCTCAAAATATACCCGCTTCATACATTCTTGCAAAATTCAATGTATTTTCTTCCTTTTCTTTGTTTAAAAGAAAGAGATTCAGTTTCAGCATCTCACCAAAATTCCAGTAGTTCCCTGTGCCCTTTACTAATTCTTAGTTACAGAAAAGGTCAATTTTTCATCTTAATTCTTTCAATCAAATATAGACTACAGTTTTAGATGTAAGGTAGTTATCCCCGAAAGTTTTCAGTTTCAAACCAAACAAACAAAAAAGCCGTTTTGTTCTTTTGTTTCAAATTAGTGAAATCCCAAGAACTTTAGACTGGACTTTTGTAAAGGTTGGATTTTGGACTTTTACAAAGATCAAATAAAAAATAAAACTTTTTAATCATTATTTTTTATTACAAATAAAGTTACAGAAAGAACAATCATCATTTTAAAAATGTTATTTACATTAATTATACTTCAACCAGTTATTATTATTATCACTATGGAATAACAAATAACAAGCTAAAGTACGAAAGTAAATTTGATAAATTTGTTAGAATTGGCACCGTACAGTAATGATTTTTGACTTCGGTATATATATATATATATATATATATATATATATCGATAGCATCATATTTGGGTGGCGTTTAGAAACTCCCCAACTCGTTTCATAGCTTCAAAACAGAGTACCTTGTTTTTGTCTAAATTGTGATAAAGTTAGAAAACGAGTCCTGCGGGGCTTCTAACACCCTTCGCTCGCTCAGCTATATTTTATGAAGTATATAACACTGGAGATCTTACATGTGCAAGATTGGGGGAGAAATTAAAATCTACCCTCATACTTAGCCGAGTCCATACATGTCCGGACACATCTGTGCATGCTCAGACAAGCCGGTGCTTGTTTGGGAACACGATGTGAGGCAGGCCTAGTCAGCTGGATCCCAAATCAGCTTATCCAGTATAACCTTTCTACCCTGCTTTCAGAGGGTGCAGAACATAAAGAACCTCAATTGCATATCAAAAGTAGACAATTTCTTTCAATAACGAATAGGTTCATGCTTAATTTGCTGTTGATATGATAAAAGTTTTTAATTTATGATAGAGCACAGTGCTGGCTGAATTTTCATTGAAAAATTTGTTAATAAAAAGATCAAGTCGTGAGTTCAAAAAAGCTCTAATCACTCAATAGCCTGCAACACGTTTCCTCTAATCTCTTCAATGCATTTTGTAGGAATCAACAATTTTCGCAACAATTCAGTCAAAACTGAGAGATTTATTTCGAAACTTTGCCCAAAACAAAGTCAGATCAATAATCAGAATAATTTGTGTAGTTTGTTGAAATACTAATTGTTTCTTTCATTATTGGAAAAGCTTCATTATTGGAAGCATTTTCCTAATGAGTAAAATTAAACGCTCTGAACAATGAATGAAAGAAAATAATTAGGAACTACGTTAATTTATTGTTTGGATCTATCTATCTATATAAATAAAAATAAAAGTGAGTATATTTGTGACTTAACTCTTGACCCGCTCAACCGATCTCGATCAAATTTTCAACATAGGTTAGATTCGAGCCTGGGATGGTTTTTGTCATTTCACTTTGACGGTGTAACATAGGGGAAGATATAATAAAATGATCGAGAATTACTGGTAATTAGTGTCGAATCCATAGTTTTCGGATTCACTGAGATGAACAGTGACACTTCCGATGCTGTTTAAATCCAAATGCAACTCTCCACAACTTGGGGAGGGGGGAAATATATAAAAATGATCGAAAATTAACGAGAGCGCATTAGGAATGGTAAAAAGTGACTAACGGAACATACTACTATTTTTTTCTTATTTTATCGCAGCGAAGCTGGTAATTGACGCTAGTACATATTATAGTTGTCTTTGGACAAAGTTTTAATATTGATCTCTTGATATGATTGAATTGTGAATACTTTTGCTGTTTACAAAATACATTGGAAAGATAAAGAAGCGTGCCACCATCTGTTGGCAACAGCTAGGCTTTTACACTCACCTTAATGTCATTTGAGGGTCGGAAGTATCATACAGTTAAACATAGATAATTGTCTGTCTTGGCTGGATATTCGCAATGAAGCATAGTGTATTCCTGGCATCCTGCTTTGTAAATAAACGTAGAATGCAAGCTAGTATGGGAGACGACGATGGTGCGTTATCTACTGTGAATGCTGTCACGTGACTATTCGTATGCGTTAGGCTAGTTTTAGACGGAAGCATTTATCGTAGCAACAATCGAATCATCGATATCTTACCGTGGAAAGTAGCAAATGCTATAGCATTTCACATGGCATGGCATATCCTATGGCATTTCTTGTCAATACAACCTGCTTTATTTCGTAGCATTTTCCCCAACATTTCTGGTTCGATTGCACCACCGTGGTGTGTTAAAAGGAAGCGAAATATTTTGTGCCCAATATCCATGCTTTTGAGTGGGAAATTGAATAATATTAAAGAAAAAGGAGTTGGAGTAGGGATGCTATTTTTATGCTGATTGAAAAATATTAGGAGCATCCTTGTTTGTATAATGAACTTTTCGAAGACTTCATTATCCATACGCAGGAAGTTCTTGAATGCAATAAGATCCTCAGGCTTCAGTTCTTTCTCTAGCACAGAAAGAACTGGAATATTATCATCCCTCCGCAACAACCAATTCTTTGCAAACACACTTCTTTTTGGTTTTCGTTTTTTAACAGGGTTGGCTGGTTTAAACCATGGTTCAAACCTTGGTTTAAACCAGTTTTTTTTTTTCCAAAAAAAAAAAAAACAATTGGTTTTCACCAAAAAAAACTAAAAATGTTAGTAAAAGTGTAAGTGTTTGTAAAATCTTGATGAACACACATTTATGGGTTGTCAGTTTCACTTATAATAACATTACCTTCCTGATCCTTAAAATATTATTAAACCAATATGAATGAACCAATTAATTCACTCACATTTCACACGATATGTCGTTTATTCCAAAAAATTCAGATCTTTAACGTGGAACAACTTTAAAATAGTATAACTTACGTTTTTGTAAGAATAATCAATAAGTAATCCGTAGTTATGGTTACCAAAAACATTCCATTACATATATTCAAAAAAAAAAAAAAAAAAAAAAAACTACTTCTTCTGTCGGAATAGCAGGCTAGTGATATAAAAATCAAGTATCGCCCAAATAAAATTACAAGCTTATTACAAGAAAATGATACAACATATTGTTGCACACTCTTGTATATTATTCATATTCATATTCAGACCTAGGGGCCGCGGTGGCTCAGTGGTAGAGCGTTCACCTCTGGTGCTTGGGGTTCCGGGTTCAAACCCTGCTCCCACCAAGTGAACTTTGTGGTGGACAAACACCGTGTGCGTGGGTTTTCTCGGGGTTCTCCCGTTTCCTCCCACTTTCTTCATTCCACCAGTTCATTCATTTCTCATCATCACAGTCTCCTTTAGCCTAACCGGCATAATCGTGGGACGTAAAACTCAGATTTCATTTCATTTCATTTCATATTCAGACCTAAATTCGCTGTTTATTACTCTAAGAGATTATACTACAAAAGCAACTTTTTTTTATAAGTTTATGAATGTTTCTTTTGTGATTTTTTTTATAGTTTATTATTGTTATGCAATTGCAATCAAAGGAAAATTCTAAATATTGTTCCCTTTTTTAATAATGTTTGCTATTGATAAAAACGAATTGTCGTACTTTTTTTGGGGGGGGGAGGTCATACAAACCCCACGAGAGGCATTTATTGAAATCAGAAGTATCTTTGGTATCTATGTATAAATTGGTCAGCGAAAGTGGACTCAAGTAATTCGTATCTTTATTCACTTCTCTTACTGATATGCGAATTAAGTAGTTGTATTTCTTTAACTTGGACTAACAAAAGTCGTAGTGAACTAACTTGGACTAAATTAGTTCTGTATTCTGCAGTATTTTGAAATTGTCCATATGTAAAGATTAGCACAACGTATTTTTGTCATGAGTCCTTCGTGAGTGAGTCGGCAGACGTATCGCATTTGTAGCCAATTAGTCCTGGCTTCGAGTTCAAATGGAGGACAATTTTACTCGGATGTAAGCCGAGAAGCAATTTGGATTCCGCTTTAAGCTTATGTAAAGCCTTCCAGCATAACGCGATTGTTGCATAATAACACCAAGGCGAAACAAACTTGTTTCTTTCCATATCTGATATAAATACTTAGAGCAAATTATTTAAACCATAAAAACCTGCTTAAAAAAAGGTTTTTTGTTTTTTTGAACCACTATAGCTTTAGCTACTTCACGCTTTAGTTTTGGAGCCATAATTGCGCTCTTTTCCAGTGATTTGTTTGCTACGTCACAAGATGCTTATCAAAATGGTACCGTGTAAAATCACCATATACCTTCAATGCCATAGAATATTAGATTTTTGGCATCACATCTGCTACGATAAATGCTTCCGTCTAAAACTAGCCTAATGCTTTATTAACTTTTTTGATGAACAGTAAAATTTTGGAAATTACCGTTATGAGATGGACAGAGTACAAGGAACACTGTAAGACATTGCTGTAATGCCACGCTACAAGATTTTGGCATTTAAATTTATCTTAAATATTCTAATCATCTTGGTCGCGATTCCTTCACTAGCGCTAATCGTGGTACGCGATAACCTGATATACTTCTAGTCGGTTTTACCATAGTTGAATAGATAAAAATTTCGATCTGTGATCAGAGATTTTAGTGTAAGTTGTTTGTGGTTGTTTGGTGCCACAGGCATTTGAGTACTCTGCAACTTCGGAAACTAGTTTATACTTTTTTTTTTTTTTTTGTGAGTACTCCGGATAAAAACAAAACAAGACATTTTGATAGTTTGCAGAAACGGTGACTTCTGAAATCCTTCATACTATGTAAAAACTATTCAGAAAAAAATATGAGGGAGTTACAAGGAGTTGGAGAAGCTGAAAAATTGATCATGAGTATTGAACACGATATTGCATGAATATTAAAAAAAAAAAAAAAAAAAAGTTCTAATTCAGTGCTGCACTGTTGACAGACCAAAATGAACGAAAATAGTATATTAGCAAACTGAGGATAGATTAATGCGAGTTCATATCAGGTAAGTTTTGATGGCGATAGATCAAAACAATCTAAAGGGATCACAGACGACGAAACGTCCATAAATACAATACTCGGTTCGTTAATAATTTGCATGTTATCCCCCCAAATTTCTCGTTTTTTCAAAAAAGCGTATATATTAACTGTACAAAAATTTTCAATAAGTTACCTGACTTTCTAAAGCAAAACAAATCATATTCTATGTTTAAATCGGATCTTCACGAGTTCTTAATAGATAAATGTTACTACTCGGTAAATGAGTTTTTTCAAGATAATGTATAAATGTTTTTTTCTTTGTTAATTATATTATGATTGTATAAGCTTATAAAAGTCATAGTTATGTATGTATTACTTTATCTGTATGTTTTTTTATACCATATATGTAATTATTTTGTAATTTTGACAACTGTATGCGTGCTCGAGAATACTCTCATTTGTATGCAAAACAGGCAAATAAATAAATAAATAAACCTGGATTTAGTGAGTAGAAGTAATGCTATACAGAGGCTCTGCCAATTTTGCAGAACGATATAAAGCCGGACATATATTGACCAGAGAACAGGACACCAAAGCCGAGGCTTAGTACTCGAACAATGCAACAAATCTTTGGACCGCGTATTCATTTGCGCACGTTCCAGAAAGGCCCTTCCAACGTTGACTGAAACAGTCATTCCGCTCATCTGTCTCTCTGCTTCGGCTGGGCTAGTCCTCTGGTCAAAATATGGCCATGAACCTGCAACATCCCTTGTCGTCATTTTAAGATCTTATTAGTTTGTGTTCTTTGCCTGTGTAACTTACCTTGAAAGCAAACACTAAAGGATTGGAACTTTCAGATCACGAAATTGCTAACTTTTATAGTGTCGGGAAAGATGATTGTTGCGTTCTCTAAGAGAGTCGGTGATTTTTCTGAAACACAATATAAATCGACAAAGTTAACTATACAGTTTTTTTTTTTTTTTTTCCTCAAGTGTCGAGGAAGTGCGCAAACTTTCAGGACGGGAGAAACATAAAAACAATTCTCAAGATTCTTCTACTAGTACTTGTCAGAATTTAAAAATTTCTTCTTCTTGTCATTTGGTTATCAGCAAAACTTCATCATTAGCACTGGAAAAGGTTGAACAATACTCCGAAAGAGTTTGCAAGAATTGCGCGTTTCACTGGATGCTTCGGGTGAGGATTGTGATTTTTTTAAACAGTACTCAGGGTTTTATTTAACGCAAGCAGGGTACGAATTACCGGGGGAAATGAAAGAAATTTTCCCCATCAGTCATTTTAACATCAGGGATGTTTCTTTCCCCTTAAACTATATTAAGAGATAAAAAAGTTCGAGCATATTGTCAGATTCCCCCTCCCCTTTTTTTTTTGGTCCTTCCACGTTTTAATCTGCTAGCTGTACTCTGAATTAAGATGTAAACTACTCACCTTTGACTTCTAATCTTATACTCACAGCTACCACAATATACAGATTCTTTTCCTCTGTTTTTACTACTGCTCAGTCACTATTTTATTGTCTCTATTTGTCATTTGCAATTGTATCCTCATATTTTTCAGTTTGTCGTCGGAAGTGATTTGAGTGACAACGTTATATTAATTACATATAACTGTCACGTGAGGATTTACAAGTGTCTTACATTGTAGATATAATTTGAAATCTGAACCACCATAGTGCATTCAATTTCAGTGCTCTCTATAGGCGCGCGCATTAGCCAGTAGATCATCAGGGAGGACCTCATTCGGAAAGGTTAGGTGCAGATAGCTCAGGCAGTGAGTTCAGTTATTAAGTTTATTAATTATTACTGTTATTAGATAATCATTTGTATGCGTGATGGGAGGGGTTGATGATTGAAATTGCGTCATTGTCTCATTTTGGATTGTTGCACTTTCTGACCTCTTGTCCTGTTAAGCCTCATTTTATAGATTTTATCGTCACCCCAATATCAAGAACATAATCCGCGCACTGAAGGTAAGTATCCAAGTATCACCACCGGATAATAAAATTGGATTACGCGCATGAACCACTTGGTCAGTGAGGAGGCGCACCAGGACCTGAGACAGAAAGGGGGTTCAGTCTTTACTTGATCGGGATCGGATGCAGTTGGACTGGAGACCAATTGAATACTAGAAGTTATACTGTATTCTACATGGTCAGTTTAAAGTTTAATATTTGTAAGATTGTCACTCTTAGTATTTCACGTTTGGAATTTAATGCTACCAATGTTGGTCGATTTCTTAGTGTAAGTCGGCTCTTATTCCTATATTTTCTTTTATTACTGTATTTGTTATCGAATACCATTTGAATAAAGAATTTTTATAATAATAATTGTAATAAAAATAATAATAATGAATCTTCTGCTTTCTTGTCTTGTCTTGTCTTCACTTTTAAAAGTGCTGGAAAAATAAGAAGGGCACCAGGAAATGACCAATTTGTGCCATAAATGCTACAAGGAGTATGGTAGTAAGTTAAATAATTTCTTCAGTAAAGTAATGATATAATCTACTTCTGCTTCCAAGTAATGATATAATCCATTGTAGAGATTATAATAATTTGTTCAGGAAGGTAATTGTTAAAGTAATTATACGGAAAACTTATTTTCTTTGTATGGTATAATTTGAAAATGTTAAATTTCAGTGCCGGCGGTTTGGTAACTGCTGTCGCTCCGGTAGTAATCCAATGTGGAGGTTATTGGGTTGGCTGGCCCGGTATTCATTTACCAGATGCTTCGGAGCCAATTCCCGAATCAGACCCAAATGACAAGACACCTACTGCAGGGCTTCTTTCTAAACAGGTAAAGCATTTCTCTTTAGAAGTTTGATTTTTGTCAAGTTCTAAAATTTTGCAATACCTCTAAGCTCAGGTTTGATTCTCGAAAAGAATCTTACTCTTTGTTACATCAAATATCAGTTTGAATATTCCCTCATCTTTTTGAGTAGAAAGGGAAATAGTCTATAGCATCTATGCATTCCGAGCTAGCTGGCTTATTTTAATATTGTAGTTACTATTCTTTTAGGAAGGAAATTATATACTGTTTTTTTTTTTTTCCTTTAAACTGCAGAAATATTGCTTATGTAACAGATAGTTATTTAGTAACTTGTAATTGTTTTCTCTTTAAGAAGTTTGAATGAGTGATGACGTGGTAAACGTCGCACAGTTGAATGAGGTTATAAATAAATAAAATAAACTTTTAAATTATGATCGACGTTTAGAGCATATTTTAGTAAAAGAAATGTGTACGGAACAGTTCAAATTAGTTTGCGTTATATAGAGATAATACATTAAGTACAGTGTCTTATTTTACGGGTTAGAACTAAAAATCTGCACAAAATGTGAGGTAAGATAAAAGCAACCAGACGACAAATGGAAACTATGTTTTAAAGTTTATTTACAGTATATACATAGGCAGAAAAGAAAATGCTAATGACACATTGCAAATGGTCCGTGATCAGCTACAGTCCGCAAACGTGTTGGAATAGACGCACTGGCTGTTTGGACGCTAGTTGGGTCAATTTCTTTTAAACATTTGCGTATTCTTCTTTGAAGCTGCTGAACAGTTTTTTGCCTTCCAATTATGTTTGTACATCTTGTCACTCAATTGTCCAAAAGAATCTTCGATTGGGCGGCACTGGGGCAAGTTAGTTGGATTTTTGGTTTTGGGCACAAAAAGGATGTTTTGGGACATGAGGTACTCCTGAGCCTTTCTCGCATAATGAGAGCTGGCTTTTGTCAGGCTAGAAAATAAAATTGTCAAAATGATATTTTCGTATAAAGGGAACTAAGATCTTTTGAAGACCTTGCTTCACGTACACATCTTGATTGCTAACCCACTAGGCTTGAAATAAGGCTGCGACACACCTTTGTCCGAAACAACTAAATAAAGCATCACTTTGCTTTCAAATTTCTGCTTGCCTTTATATTTTATATTAGAAGGAGTGTGTTGCTTGTCTGAGGAATAATAAATGTCATTTTCGGGCATTTGGAATTTAGAAAGGCTAAAGTAACTTTCATCATCCAAAACAAACGATTTTCCTTTGTAATTTCTGATCATCCAACGACAGTTTAATTTCACAGTTTTTATTTGCGTGTCTGTGCAAGATTCAGCTTTTTTCTTTTTGCATGCTTTGATTCCCATTGATTTTAATGCTTTAGATATGTATTGTTGTGAACACTTAAAAGTTTTTGCTGCGTCGTTCTGACTAATGTTGTCTTTCTTGTCAAACATCTTTAGTCTTTGTTTATTTTTATTCGTCATAATTGCTGCCTTTCGACCAGTTCCTGCTTTTCTTTCTGTTATTCCGGATTTAAGTATCGCATAAATTGTTCTTTTTGGCACACCTTCAGCAGCAAAGTGTTTCACACAATGTCATTTCCCCAATTCGTGATGTTTTTCGTGGAAATTTACAATGCGTGCACGGAGGACTTCTTCCTTTGACGCCATTTTCTACCAGTTACTTCGCATCTGAAAGAAAGCAAACATATTGTGAATTAGACAAAGAGTGTACTATCAACATACCAAAGAATAGCGATGACTGTGTCAATAGGTTTTATTTTATGACTCTGCACATTTTGTGCAGATTTTTAGTTGTAACCCGTTATGAATTGTGCAAAAAGGGGGATGATGCGGTGATACTTTCAGCAAAAATTCCTAGACATGTTTTAGAAAGCTTTCACAGGGGAGCAAATTTCTCCCAACCTCCACTTATAAAATATATACCAGTTTTTGAAAGAAATCAAATGGGAATTTGAAACTTAAATATTTCTTGATACAAGGAGTCGTCATAATTCTTGGAATATTCTGGTACCCAACATATCTGTATTTATTACAGTACAATGAAAGGAGGTTATTCAAAGTATAGGCCCTCGTGTTGAACTGTCTGCAGCACCTTCCACGTCATAGCAAGTCTTGTACATTTTGAAGACTGACAAAAAAGTCACTGCTGTTTTTACTTCGTACTGGTTGGTGAAGCATCGTGATTTCAGGAAATGAGCTATGGATCGAAACAGGTAGTAATCCGAGGGGTAAAAGGCAGGACTATCCCGGGCAAGGCATCAACTCGATGTCAAAGTTCCTGCATTTTCGTTTCGTTTTTCGAAGTCGCTCGATTTTGCAAGTATTTTTGCGTTATCCTATTGCAGCAGGGTACGCTTTCGATTCACCACTGTAGGATATTTTTGATATAGTGCAGCAAGCATCCGTTCCAACTGTGTTCAGGTTAAGGATAGGTATTGATGGCACGACCGTTAGGAACATACTGGAAGTGAATTATCTCTTCGTAGTTCTATCAAATACACATGACCATGGTCGAAACGGGGTTGTTTGACGACTGGTTATGGAAGTTGGCCCTTGCTCAACCACTGTTTTTGTACATTCGTATTTCGGAAAAGCATTCACTTCGTCACGTGTGTCAATCCATTTCAGGCGGATTTTATAGCAGTTGTCGGCATACATCTACTCTCTTAGACCTGAGTTTAGGCCAACTCAAGTGTCACAATGCGGCTGCTTCTGTTGGTTCAACCAGATTCATGAAGATGACGCACTACAGTAAACTGAGATATGTAGAGTTGTTTTGGTACCCATGGCGTTTCGTATGACCGAATTCGTTACCGTGGTGCGGCCGGATTATGCCTAACCTTCGAAATTTGTACAACCGGCGCGAAATTTCTGGAACTTAGTGTGTTGTGGTTCACTTCACTTTCCCTTTTCGCATGATAAATGTTTTGGGCTGCTGCTGCAGGATTATGCTTGACTTCGAACTCATACAGTAACAGTTCATGTATCAAACGATTTTGAGTATTCATTGTCATTGTCACTAAAAACTGATGAAGATACTGGCATGGTGGTTATATCCGTATTAAATAGTCCGCCTGCCATACTACCTCTTGGGTCAGTTTGACCTTGTATTTACGGTCGATCACAGCGTATACACGCGTCTGGTGTTTGTGTTTTGGAAATATTGCAAGACTTAACTTACTCCTGTATAATGTTCATTGTAGTTACTATTTTTTTTCAACACTAGTATATTTTTTGCATTCAGATGTGTTTGAGAAAGAGTTTGCCGTTCCATATATATTTTTGTTACGTAGATTACATTAATTAGCACGCATCTCACACAATACTAATACGAGTAATTATTAGCAACTTTGTTTTAGTTATATATGTAATCACCTAGAACTGAATGTCAGGGTATCCAGTTTGACACTATACGCGGATATTACTATAAAAAAAAATCGCAAGAAGTTATGAAGGAGCGATAGAAATATCGACATGGCTGAGAAACAATAATCGTGGTCCATTCTAAGTATTAACTGTTGACTGTAATCTCAGTTGAAAAACAAAATCTTGTTTGTGTAGTAGGTCACTTTTGCTATGCGATAAGAACTCTTAGCAAAAGTAGCCGTGTAACCTACTTAAAAGAGTTTTGTTAAAAAGTACTTTTGTCGACAATTGTCTAAATCTCTTGGTGCTTTCCCCCTACGAAGTTTATCGTGTTACACAAAGCTACATTCTGAAGGGTTTATATTAAAGTAATATATATATATATATATATATATATATATATATATATATATATATATATATATATATATATATATATATATATATATAATATATGTATGTACATAATTATCATACACGTAGAAGAAATCATTTTAATATAGTTTAACATAGAAATAGTATGTATCAAATGTTCCATATACAGGAACCAAATTATATGACGTGTTACATGCTGTAGTTAAAAAATGAGAAAATATTCTTGAATTTAAGAAGCCAAAATGTACAAATCCATTGTCATCTTTATGGCCTAAGGATGCAATAAACTTGAATTAAATAGTTCTATATATTAAATTTGGTTATATTATCCTTGCCTAGTACTGGTCTTACGTGTTTGCATTTAATGTATATTTTTTCCTTTCTTATTACCCACAGGTTATTCCAGTGCATATAGATCCTAAGAAGTTCAATAGTTATTATAATGGTTGCTGCAATGGAACCTTTTGGCCTCTGTTTCATTCTATGCCCGACAGGGCAGTATTCTCTGCCGATCACTGGCAGGTGAGGCTTCACAGTTAATTATCATACAGTTTATGGTAAAATTTAATATTCAGGACAGGACAGTCTTATTATGATGGTCTCTTGGTTTTATAAGATTAACAAGTTTATAGGTTTCCTACTTCATTTTGTGTTAGTATTACGCATAATACAAATTCAGGAAGATGCAACGGGCATAAAAACTCAGTTTCTATGTAATTAGTTCAATTTTCCTCAATGTTCTCTTTATATTAATTGTTTGAGCTGTGTTTCAGTAAGAAGGAAAAGTTCGTATATTGTTTTTCTTTCTTTCTTGTTAGTCCCTTATAACTTCTAAATAAATGAACGAAAAATACTGAAATTCTGTACTATGCAAATGTCGGAAGGGGTACATTCTTTGGTATACCTTATGATACCACAAGGTTAAATGTTGCCAACCTAACATAAAGTTGTATTTTTTTCAAATGGTACTACATCAGATTATTCATATTTATATATAAAACTAAAACTTATGATATCAAACTTGTCATGCAGTGTTTCAAACTGAGAACGCTATAGTATCACATACATAAAAAAAAAAAAAAAAAAAAAAAAAAAGTTTTGGGAGGTTTACAGCTGTAATAATGCAAGTGGGAAGGACAGGGTAATACAAATTCAATGTACCATAACGTCGAATACTACAGTCATCTTATGGTTTATTTCGAAGAAGTAGAAAGAAGGTTACGAGTAATTTTTTTTAAAAATTTTTTCAAAAGACTTTATTTCGAAGAAGTGTTTAGATAAGTATTACATCCAATGACGTACGTGATTTTCATTAGATATGAATATCATAGTGTCGTTTACAGGAATTTGATATTTCAAATCATTTGGGAGATACGAAAAAATGATAAAATTTGATATATTACTAAAATTACATAATTTTAGCTGTTGAAAATTTTTAAGTTTTTACTATATCTCCAGAACGGTTTGAGATATCAAATTCCTGTAAACGGCATTGTAATCTTCACATCTATTGAAAACAATCTATGTAGTTGGGTGAGGTACTTACGTAATAAGCAGTTTTTCGAAATAGCCTTTTGAAAAAATCAAATTTTCAACCTCTTGTAAATTCGATCCTGTTCATTCGAAATCTATTATATCATGATCATAGAATTAGACTCTAAAGTACTTCGGATGTGCATTGTCGCGTTTCTCACTTCCGTTATTATTGCTGTAAAAGCCACCAAAATTTGAATGTTTATAATATTGTAGCATCCTTAGTTTGCAACCCTGAATAATAAAGTTAACATAGTAAGTTTTCGTTCAACACGCAGATTTGTAACTTGTATTAACCTGATGTAGTGCCATTTGAAGAAATATAAAGTTCTCTGTTTGGTTGGCAAAATAGTTAACCTTATGGTATCGGAGAGTATACCAGTGTTCCCTTAGGATATTTGCTTGGTATAAATATTAAGTTTTTTGTTCATTAGTTCAAAAGATATAAGGGTGTATCAAAATAAATGGTCCACTCTGTATATTTGATGATAATGGATATTTCAAGAAATGAAGAAAGGAAAGTAAAACTTCGGTTAATATTCGTCCTTCCCTTTTTTATGCAGTTTTATTGCTTGAGTTCATATTTAAGTTTCTTACGAGCTTTCAATCCTTCCACTCCAACCCTGTATTCATCATTTCCCATAAAGATACTCAGTTCACTTGCTCAAAAATGAGTTTCCTAAATCTGTAGCCAGTGTGCACTTTCCTTTCTTCAATAAAACTTTTTGAGAGATAAGAATTGGTTTCTTGACCAGAGAGAAACTGAATAAATACACTACTAAGTACCTAGGTAGAATAATACAAATTTGTTTCAGCTTATTTATTTTAAACACATTCTGCTTTTCAGAAATATGTATGGACTATGTGAAAATATTTTTGTAAACACTGTCACTTTTACCTTAAAAAAAAAATCCGGTCCCGAATATCGGAATGACCAGTATAACCTATTGTGGACTTTGTATTACATATCTGATGGGCGCAGTTTCCATTAGCCTATAACACAAAAGGTTAAGATAATAAGACCACAACTTAGATTCTATTTTACTTTAAAGTTTATTATTTTATTTAATACGAGATTTAACGTATTCATAAATTTCACGTACAATTGTCAGAACTTAATTTGCATTTGTTAATTGTTACATCCATTGCTTTCAGGCATATCATGAGGTAAATCAGTATTTCGCACAGAAAACAATTGAAGCTTTACGCAATATCATCAAAAGCGATACGTCCAATGAAAATGCACCGCCTTTAGTGTGGCTTCATGATTATCATCTTATGTTGACTGCCAGCACAGTTCGACAGGTATGAAATTTTAGTTAACTTAGAAATAGTGAAGAATGTAAGTTGAAATTCGAATCTTAGTAATGCATACCAAAAGTATGTGCCGTTTCTTTGTAATTTCCAAGAATAAGGAAATACAGGGAATTAATCTGCGTCTTTCTCTCAACAAACTCTTCCTCTTTAATAATACAAGTTGCCATCTGTCTGTCCATTGTGGCATAGTAATCTTTGAGGGTGTTTCAGATACTGGAAAATAGCACTTTCCATAGATGATCTAGTGGCAAAATGGCGTACACAAAGAGAATACTTGAGGGTTGGGAACAACTGAAATCACTCGGGGCTAAATCTGACGAGTACGGTGGGTGAGGCAAAAGTTCAATACCAAGCCAAGATCAGTCAAGAATGTGGTCACAACATTACCACGGTAGAGCGATACATTGCCCATGTGGATGATGAAATTGCCATTTGCCGCTTTATGGTTTCTCAGTACATTTTGGAAAGCTTATATATTCAAAAGTGTACGAAAATACTCGCCCCTAGTTGTACGACCTTTCGGAACAGGGTGACAAACATCACTTGGGAATTCTAGAAGGTAGCGTACAGCAGCTTCTTATTAGATGCAACCTAATGAGTTTTTTTTAGGGATGGAGACTTGAATCTAGGTTTCCACTACATCGACTGTTTTTTTCATTCCTGGGTTGAATAATAGAATCTCTGATCCGTCCGTTGTCACAACACTTTCCAAGAAATTGCGTCTCTCTTCTGAATCGTGTCGAATTTGCCTTGCCTCTGTTTGATCGTCGTTAAGCATTCTTGGAATACAGCCAGAAGAACCTTCCCTAGGTCTGATTTGTTTGCGATTATTCATTCTACTGTTCCCATTGTTAGCTCCAATGTATCATAATCTCCTGCATGGCAACACACCTGTCTTCCATAATGAAATTTTCAGCATGGGCAGTGTTTTAGTTGATGCTGTTTTAGGATGTTCAGACTTCTGCTCATCTTTCATACTCTTTCGCCCTGTTTTTGAACTCATGCACACACTTCCAACATTGTTTGCTGCAAGAGCACTATTATCACACACACCCTGCAATTGGCGTTGAGTATCGACTGCACAGCGTTCAGTTGCGGTAAGGAATTTCACAATTACCCGTTGCTCTTCAACCGAAAATTCAGTGCCCCCGAGCAGTATGAGAAACAAGTCTGAGTCGTTCAAGCGCTATAACTCAACTGTTGCCACCTAGTAAATAAATCCTACAGTGCTTAGAGACAAAGGATGGAGGTCTCGACGCCTGAAATGACAAAAAATGTGAACTTTATATATGAAAAAGACACGTACTTTTAATGTGTATTTCATATTTGAAGTCTTAAAAAAATATTGAGTTTTTTGTGTACAAGATAGTGTTAATGTCCCAAATCTTAGTGATATGAGTCGCACCAGGTCAGCTCTAACATCATTTGACAGCTGATAGTTGAAGCTAGTAGATGTACAAAAAGTGTTCGAATTTTTATCAGGCGTAACATACTGCGTAGTGAAAATAAGTAAACTTTTCGCTTAACTGAGTCAATAAGGGACCTTCATGTTGATAAAGGCCCAAATGCTGCTCAGATCCGTCAAGAAATTTGTGCTGCTTATGGGCAAGATACTTTATCAAAAGCATTTGCCCAAGGATGGCTCATTCGCTTTCGTTTTGGAAATTTCGATGTACGAGATGCTTCTCGCAGTGGACGACTAATTAAAACAAAAGTGGATGATGATCAGTCAAAGGTCTAGCATGACCGGTAACATCGCCAATGATTTTGTCTTCCATCTCGAGACAGTGTTAAATCATTTGGAGAGAGAGGAACCTCGACGTTTGAGTGCGACACGATCTGACTCAAAATAGTTTTCTCAATCAGTTTTTGAAGCGGATGATTACGAGTGATAAGTTAAATCCTACGATAACAATGTGTGAAAAAGATCGTGGTCGAAGCTAAGAGAAGCTCCACAGTCTGTGGCAAAACAAACACTTACGCCTATGAAGATTATGCTGTGCTTGTGGTGGGTTTGGAAGTGCATCGTAGTATCACTAGCTGCTGCTCACGCAGAACGGTAGAACTTTACTGTCGACAATTAGCGTGAGTGCACCTAGCAATTAGAATAAATAATTAAAATAAAAGGCGGAACTGTTCAACAAAAGGATGTCGTGTACCATGCTGACAACACCAGACCGCATACATCTTTAATGACTTCTCAAAAATTGAGAGAACTTGATTATGAGGTTTCAGTGTATTCACTGTATAGCCCGGACTTAGCACTCAGACCATCATTGGCTTCCGTATATGCAGAACTTCTGAAATGTATTAAGTTAGTTTCAAAAGAGGCCTCCGTGTCACAATTTTGACTACTAACCCCACACATTCTATAGGGACGGGATTGTGTTGCCGAAAAAAAAATCATCCAGCAACATGGTATATATGGATTCTCCCCCCCCCCCACTTCAGAAAAGTCGTTGCACAGAGCAGTGTCGTAAATGTGACTCTTTGCTGTGGTAGTAAGTGGTGTTATGACACAGATACTAGCTCCCGTTCATGGAATGTTGTATGTGGACGTCCTGGTAATTTATTGCCACTCTTGTGATCTTCATGTTGCTGCTAAACAACTCACGTCGAACACTTTCACGTTAGTCAACATCCACTGGATTTTTCTCCATCGACAAGACTGTGCCCACTTCTGTCGCTTACGCAGCTGCACATATTATCCAGACCTTTATCTGAGCTATTCACGCCTGTCTTTTGTTGACAACATTCAATTTCTGGGCCTTCAGTTCGATCTCCGGATGTCTTGGGCAGTCAGTCTACGAGAGCTTAAAATATCGCTGTTTACAAGCACTGAATCTTCTGAAAGTGTTGTTCCATATTTCTTGGATTGCTGATCGTACTGTCATACAACTATATCATACCTTAATTCTCTAAAAGTTGCATTGGTTATGGATCAGCCAGACTTTGAAGCGCACGAGCTCTCTTTCACTCAGCGCCATCAACGCTGATGCTCTATTTTGCTCATCTAAAAACAATGCCTCACCATCCTTGATCTTTTGCACTGGGAGCTGGAGATCACTATCAACGTTATCAGGCACGATCCACCGTTACCAGTGCACAGTGGGCCAGAATCAGAATCTGACTGGAAAAAAAAGTAGTTTTCGCAACTACGTCTAATCTACATTCGAACAGCACAGTTGTGTTAAGTAATCAATAAGGTTTCTTGCTGCGTATCAGTAAACACGGATAACAGCATATAGTGGCGGCAGCAGCACTTCAAAATTAATAGTTCATTATCTGTTTTATAGCGCGCTGAATTGGGGTAGTATGAACGTAAGGTTTGCGGTTTAATTGCGCATGTGAAAAGGCAACGAACGATCGCAAAATAAGCTATGAGTAAAGGTATGTATATGTACTTGCTGTTTGACTAAAGTTTTGATTGATTGGTTTACGTTGCTGTTCTGTAGAAGCATTTCTAGAGAGTCGAAGTATTCACGTATTGAAGAACTGCTATTGGAAATTGAAATTGAGATTTAAAAATGTACGTTCATGTCTGTATTGAGATCTTTCGTCATGATGTAGTTTGATATATGTATTTCGAAATACAGTTGTGATCTACTGCCCGTTCTTGCCCGATTTTTATATTTATCGTCTTTTCAAAGTTAAGTGTAGCGAGCCGAATACGCTCTTCGTGACAGTGTTGGGCAAAATCAATTGAAATCAAATGCAATTGATCAATCAATTGAAAGTAATTGCTCTGAAAATCAATTGCAATTGATTTCAATTGCAATTGATTTCAATTTGTAATTGACAATTAATTTCAATTGCAATTGAATTCAATCATAAAATTTGCAATTAAATTTTCGTCAATTGTTAATTGTTAATTGGTCACCAGGCAATTGAAACTTTTAATTGTTAATTGTCAATTGCAAAGGGTGCAATTGAAACATTCAATTGTTAATTGCAATTGACAATTGAAACTTGTAATTGTTAATTGTAATTGTTAATTGCAATTGAAATCAGCAATTAAAACTGAAGATAAGAAGATGTGTGTATATTGTATTGTCCACTTGTTACTGTTTTATATATTTCAAATCAGGTACTTATAAGAAATGCTGGATACCTACCATCTTTTTCCCCCCTGGGAAGAAAGCCGTGAAACTAAGTATTTTTTAAATATATTATGTTTATGGTTCTATCCCCCTCGAAAGAACTCTATATGCTCGTCATGCATACAATAGGAATGAGCACGAGCGAGTTCGAGCGAATTTTCATTAAAACTCGACTCGACTCGAAGCAGACATCTTTGAGTTCGACTCGAGATCTCGGCTCGAAAAATTTCCCCCAACTCGACTCGAATTCGGATCGAGTTTCCAGTCGAGTCGAGCCAATTCGAGCTAAATCCTTTGTGTAGTTCCAAGTACTACTATCTTCAAGTATCCTACATAGACAATATAATTATCAATGATACTACTACTACTACTATAACTAATTATTATTATAACACCGTGTACATGTATAAACATGGAATATAGGTGGTTTGTATCGGAATACTAAAAATTAGTTAACTGTCGATCTCGGTAGTCAAGAAATCTTCAGGAGGCAAGGACATCGATCACGAGGTTCTTGGTTTGAGTTCAGGAGGAGCAAGTATTCGGGCTCGAGCCAAAAATTGTTAGAAGTTATGGGACTCCAGCCAAACATGTTTAAAACTGCTCGACCCGGGTTTAGGGTTGTCAACGACTCAAGCGGCTCACTCACAGCTCATTCACTTATCGAGCCGAACCGAGAAGTGAGCCGAGCCAACAGCTCATCCAACCGAGCCAGCTCGAGCCGAACCGAACCGAGCTGATTGCTTACCCCAACCGAGCCGGTTCGAGCCATTGGCTTAGTTAAGCTAACTCGAACCCAGCCTATGGACTCGTTTCAACGGAGCTGGTTCGAGCCATTGGCTCCAATCGAGCCGAGTCGATAACTCGTCTTTACCGAGCCGGTTCAAGCCATTGGCTCAATTGAGCCCAGTCGATGGATAATCCCAACCAAGCCAGCTCAAGCTGTACGCTCAGTTGAACCGAGCCGGGCCGGTTGACATCATCACTATTCCGGTTGGATTTCTACTTCGGCTAAAAAATTGGACCGTGCAGTTCTCAGCCTTGATGGTAAGAACTACAAAAAATGTGAAATCTTTAGTTTTACGTCCCACGTTTATGCCGGTTAGGCTAAAGGAGACGGTGATGATGGGAAATGAATGAAATGAAGAAAGTGGGAGGAAACGGGAGAACCCCGAGAAAATCCACGAGCACGGTGTTTGTCTACCACAAAGTCCAAACTGCGCGAGCTGGGATCGAACCAGGGACCTCAAGCACCGGAGGTGAACGCTCTACCACTGATCCACCGCGCCCCCTGGTAAGAACTACAGTATATACTTATATTGGTGCTCACGGCGTCATTAACTTGTTCCACCACCAACGAATTTCGAGGTACTTTGTTTTGCATCTTTTGTGCGTTTTGTGTCGTTTTGTGCGCCTATTGCCACATTTTGTGCATCACCGGAAGTGGGTCAAAATGGGCCTACAAATATGGCGGAACAAATTATTGCTCTTCCGCCACCAATGAATTTCGAGTTCGTTTCCTTCACAACGTTTTGTGCCGTTTTGTGCGTCTACTTCCGTTTTGTGCGTCATGGGAAGTAGGTTAAAATGAGTCCCCGAGGTGGGACGAAAATGACCAAGAGTTCCGCCACTATTAAATCTCGAGGTCGTTAATTTCACATCGCGTACTATTTCGATGTTGTGTGCGCCACTGGAAGACGGTCAAAATGGGCCTCAAAGGTGGGACGAAATTGACCCACTGCTCCGCCACTACCGAATTTTGAGGTTCTTCCTTTTGCATCGACTACTAAATGTGTCGTGCCGTTTCGTGCCCTTATTTCCACGTTTTGTGCGTCACCGGAAGTGGGTCAAAATGGGCTTCCAAGATGGGACGAAAATGACCAAGAGTTCCGCTACTATCGAATTTCGAGGTCGTTAATTTCACACCGCGTACCCTTTTGTGCGCCTATTTCGACGTTTTGTGCGTCACTGGAAGACGGTCAAAATGGCCTCGAAGGTGGGACGAAAATGACCCACTTCTCCGCCACTACCGAATTTCGAGGTCCTTCCTTTTGCATCGACTACTCGACTACTGAATTTTCGTGCTGTTTCGTGCCCCCATTTCCACGTTTTGTGCGTCACCAGAAGTGGGTCAAAATGGGCTTCCAAGATGGGACGAAAATGACCCACTGTTCCGCCACTATCGAATTTCGAGGTCGTTAATTTCACATCGCGTACGTACCCTTTTGTGCGCGTATTTCGACGTTTTGTGCGTCACTGGAAGACGATCAAAATGGGCCTCGAATGTGGGACGAAAATGACCCACTGCTCCGCCACTACCAAATTTCGTGGTCCTTCCTTTCGCATCGACTAGTGAATGTTTCGTGCCGTTTCGTGTCCTTATTTCCACGTTTCGCGCGTCACCAGAAGTATGTCAAAATGGGCCTCCAAAGTATGACGAAAATGACCCACTGTTCCGACACTATCGAATTTCTAGATCGTTACTTTCACATCGTTTAGTGCCCTTTTTTTAAGTTTTCTGCGCCTATTTCTCGTCTTGTGCATCACCCGAGGTGAGTTAAACGGGGCTTTAAAGTGGGAGTTAAATGGCTCACTGTTCCGCCACTATCGAATTTCGGGGTTGGTTCTTTCGCATCGTTTAGTGTGTATTTTGTACCGTTCTGTTCGCCTACTTCCACGTTTTGAGCATCACCAGAAATGCGTCAAAATGGTCCATCAATGTGTGAGGAAATAGAGCCATTGTTCCGCCACTATTGAATTTGGAGGTCGTTTCTTTCGCATCGTATAGTGCCTGCTTTGTACTGTTTTGTGCTCCTATTTCCACTTTAGTGCGACAACGAAAATGGGTCAAAAGGGCCTACAAGTATAGCGGAATAACATAATGCTGTTCCGTCACCATCGAATGTCGAGGTCGTTTTATTCACATTTTTTATGCATGATTTGTGTCGCTTTGTGCATCAGTGGGAGAGGGTCAAAATGGACCTTGAAAGTGGAATGGATATGTCTTTTTCTGCCATATTGGTAGGTCGTCTTTGACCCACTTTCGTTGGACTACAAAACGTGAAAATATGCGCAGAAACGGTAAAAACATGCACTAAACAATGCGAAAAAGCGACCTTGAAATTCGATACTGGTGGGAGAGTGGATCATTTTTCTTCCCACTTTGAATGCCCATTTTGACCCACTACCACTGATTCACAAAACGTGGAAATAGGCTTACAAAACGGTAGAAAACACGCACAAGATGATGTGAAGGAAACGACCTCGAAATCGTTCCTGACGGAACAGCACTAACTTGTTCCGCCATATTTGTAGGATAACATTGACCCATTTCCGGTGACGCAGACAACGAGGAAATAGACGCACAAAACGACACAAAAAATTTCCTTGTAATTAAGCTAAATTTCCATTTAAGTTTGTAAGCTTAATTATATGGAAAATTTTATAATTTTTCCTTTACGTTGGTCTACTTTACGTTGATTTGGGACTTTTAAATTTTATTCAGTTTTCCACTGAAAAGTATCTATAATTCAACAAGGAAATAATTATTAATTATAATTATTATCTATATAATTGAATTCATTGTAATTTGTTCCATAACAAACACTTTGCAATTTCGTACTAGCTGTTATGCCCGTTCTTCGCATGGATCAGATAAAATATCAATGTAAACGAACTGAACAACGGGAGAACAATTAAAAACATTTCTAAAATTGGATATATTTTGTGTGAATATATATCCAACAACGTACATGTATTTTCATTGGGAAGGCCGATGGGGGCTGAATTTGAATGTATACACTATCGGGGGTGTCACTATACGTCTGTGCAACCCCAATAAATATGGATTCGACATCAATTCTACTACTTTTACATGTTCCGGTGAACCACCCCTCAGACCCCCTTGGTTCGTATTGTGAAAAAATCTCCTCTGGCCCCCACCAACCCCCAATCAATACCGCGAAAACTATGAATGTGACACTAACATCTGCCATTTTCTACTACTTTCTATATATGCCGGTAAAAGTCCCTATAATCCTCTGGTTCCAATTAAAAAAAAAAAAAATGCCTCTGGCCCACAGCCGATGGGGGCTGTATTTGGAAGTCAGCGCCTGTGGAAGTATCACCATTCATCTCAGCGACAGCGAAAACTATGGATTTGACACTAATATCGGTCACTTTCCATTATTTTTACATGTCTCGCAATTCCCCACCCCCAGTGACTCCCGGCCCGCATACAATGGTGGCTAAATTTTGAAAATGATCGCTAATGAAAGTATCACCATTGATCTCAGCCACCGCGAAAACTACAGATTTGACATCGTTCATTGTGGATTATTTTTACATGTCTCGTGATCCCCTTTATAATGCCCCCTTTCTTAGCTGATGGGGGCTAAATATGAAAGTAAACGCGGTCTTGAGTTTCACCATTGAGCTCAGCTATCCCGAAAACTATGGATTTGACATTAATATCGGTCATTTTCGATTATTTTTACATGTCTCGGAATCCCCCCTCTGGTGACCCAAGGCCCGCATACAACGGTGGATGAAAAAAAAAAAATGAAATGAAATCTTTGAGTTTTACGTCCCACCAGGGATGCGCACGAGTCGAGTCGAGACAGAATTTTTCTGAGAAAATTCGAGTCGAGACACAACTCTTCCAATAGAAAAATATACGTTTTTCGAGTCGAGACATCACTTTTACAGCACATTTTCGAGACGAGACAGCCTCAAATCTTGTCTCGTGCGCAACCCTACGTCCCACGGTTATGCCGGTTAGGCTAAAGGAGACGGTGATGATGAGTAATGAATGAAAATGGTGGAATGAAGAAAGTGGGAGAACCCCGAAAAAACCCACGCACACGGTGTTTGTCCACAACAAAGTTCACTTGGCGGGGGCTGGGATCGAACCCGGGACCCCTAGCACCAGAGGTGAACGCTCTACCACTGAGCTACCGCGCCCCCAACGGTGGATGAATTTGAAAGTCATCGCTAATGGTAGTGTCGCCATTGATATCAGCAACCGCGAAAACCATGGATTTGACACTTATATCGGTCATTTTAGATTAGTTTTACGTTTCGGTATCCCCCCCCTCCCCGTTGACCCACGGCCCGCAGCCGAATACGGTGTATTTGGAAGTTAA
Source organism: Thermobia domestica (assembly GCF_964235325.1). Lineage (NCBI taxonomy): Eukaryota > Metazoa > Arthropoda > Insecta > Zygentoma > Lepismatidae > Thermobia > Thermobia domestica. The sequence goes on along the minus strand of NC_137458.1, from coordinate 86,900,966 downwards.
TGGATCGGAGTTTCACCATTGATCTCAGCGACCGCGAAAACTATGAAATCGACACTGATATCGTTCTACTTTTACATGTCCCGGTAAACGCCCCCCTGAGACCCCTGGTTCGAATTTTGTTGAAAACGCTTTGCCTTGGTGTGGGACCTGGACCAAGGTATCTTTGACCAAAATTTGGTAACTCTCGGTCGACTTTTCTGGTCCCCAGGCCGGTCCCGGTAAACATCCCCTGGAGACCCCCTAGTAAGGAATTTAAAAAAAAAAAAAAAACTCTTCGTCTTGGTCTGGGGCCTAGACCAAGCTACCCGTGACCAAATTTTGAAAAGTTTCGGTCCATTCGTCTCGTCCACAGGCCGCACAAAGATAGACACACAGACACACGAACACACTCTATTTTATTTATATTAGAAAGGTCAGATCCGCCGTTATTGTATTAGTGCGGTGCTTGAGCGATTGATCGTAGAAATTCAAACTCCGATGAGTGATAATTTTATAGGCTTGTTTTATTACAAGTTTAAACTCTTTAGTCAGTAGAGAAGAGGGCGTGAATCATGGGTCAGAGTTGATGACAATGGGTTTTGGTGGGTCTGTGGGTCACAGTGGGTAAGAGTGGTTTATGATGGGTGGTGGATCAGAGTGGGCCACGGTGGGACGTGGGTCACGACGGGAGGTGAGTCAATTGGTTGTGGCTAAAGTTTTCATTGCCCCACGCCCTCTCTGAACTACAGTGTTGAAAATTAATCAGTGAAAATCAATTGCAATTGATCAATCAATTGAAAGTAATTGCTGTGGAAATCAATTGCAATTGAATCAATTGCCAATTAATTTCAATTGCAATTGAATTACAGAATTCAATTGCAATTACTTTCCACTGCAATTATTTTCAATCAATTGATCAATTGCAATTGATTCTCCTTTTTCAATGGCCAACTGCAATTAACAATTAACCATTACTTATTTCAATTGTTAATTGCAATTAACAATTAAATTTACAGATTAATTGTTAATTGTTAATTCAATTGAAATTTGCCCAACACTGCTTCGTGACGTGAAGAACCTGTACGAGGTATTGCGTTCTAAACCATCACTTCATAATTATGATACGAACAGTTATGGAATATAAATTCTTTCTGTGGATGTTCTTCGCAGTGTGAGAGTGACTTTAAGTGCCTTCAAGGAGTACGTTTGAGGAGGAAGTTTCTGTAACAGAGTTTCACATCTTCCCATTCACCATTGTGAACACAAGTTTAGGGATATCATTTACTTCCTTTTCCTGAATTGGTACATTAGTAGGCTTTAAATTACGTATTTGCGTTTCCATATAACATACCTCTTTTCTCGACAGTTCAGTTCTCTTTTCTGGTACAATAATTTAATTGGTCGACAAAATCTAGGCGACGATGGTTAGGGATTTTGCTACAAAATTGCTTTGTCAACCTCCCTATCTGATGTTGAATACAACTGTAAGGGAACGAAGGAGATAGCAAAAATATCTGAGCCACTAGTTCAATTTATCTTCTGTTTGAACTTTCTGCTTGTATACATTATGACAACTGCTTCCATCGCAACCCCACTCACACACTAATTTCATTATGTCTCCATCTTTGATGCACTGTTTAATATAATCTTCATTAAAATCACGATGCGCTCAATTGTATGATTTACTATTGCTTGTAAATTATCTTCGGCTGACGTGTCAGTTACTATAATATTATTTTCTCTGGGATAACGCTTTAATTTTGCTTCCCACGCCACTTTATACGACGGAAATATGTCACAATGTTCTGCCTTTGCACCTAGTCTCAAATTTGCATACTGTCTTTTTGTTAAGTTGTTATCTATAATAAGTGCCACGACTTCATCCGGAGAATAAGTGTTTGAGAGAATTTCGGAGAATGATAAGCCTTTTTGATTTTCGTTGCTCCCTTAGGTGTCGTTTGAGTGATTTCTCCTAATACAACCGCGACATCTCTTTTTCCAGCAGCTCTCAATGAACATTGGGTAGCCAACACCAGCTTTTACTCAGAATGCTTTGTAACGAGTGGTTGTACAAGTGTTTTCTTCGACTTTGTTTCCGGATCTTCGAAGAGTTTACTAGGTCTGCCTAATTTGCTTGTCAAAGGCCTATGCTCTTGGCTTCAAGAGATCGTTTTGAAACCAGTAAATACTTTATCAGAGCTTAATATGTCCTTCCAAGTTCCAACCAATCATTTTATTTGGATAAAAATTTATCAGTCATTCTATTACATAGCTTCCAGCGCTTCTCGAAATCACTTTGAAGGCACTTAAAGTCACTCTCACACTGCGAAGAACATCCACAGAAAGAATTTACATTCCATAACTGTTCGTATCATAATTATAAAGTGATGGTTTAGAACGCAATACCTCGTACAGGTTCTTCACGTCACGAAGAGCGTATCCGGCTCGCTACACTTAACTTTGAAAAGACGATAAATATAAAAATCGGGCAAGAACGGGCAGTAGATCACAACTGTATTTCGAAATACATATATCAAACTAAATCATGACGAAAGATCTCAATACAGACATGAACGTACATTTTTAAATCTCAGTTTCAATTTCCAATAGCAGTTCTTCAATACGCGAATACTTCGACTCTCTAGAAATGCTTCTACAGAACAGCAACGTAAACCAATCAATCAAAACTTTAGTCAAACTGCAAGTACATATACATACCTTTACTCATAGCTTATTTTGCGATCGTTCGTTGCCTTTTCACATGCGCAATTAAACCGCAAACCTTACGTTCATACTACCCCAATTCAGCGCGCTATAAAACAGATAATGAACTATTAATTTTGAAGTGCTGCTGCCGCCACTATATGCTGTTATCCGTGTTTACTGATACGCAGCAAGAAACCTTACTTATTACTTAACACAACTGTGCTGTTCGAATGTAGATTAGACGTAGTTGCGAAAACTACTTTTTTCCAGTCAGATTCTAATTCTGGCCCACTGTGCAGTGGTGGTGCTGGGGTTTAGTGATAGTGTTAATTTCTGGTGCATGGGGTCTTTGGTTTGATCCCAGCTCGTTCTGCCAAATGAGCTTTGTGGTTTACAAACACCGTGTACGTGGATATTATCGGTCCTCGCGTTTCCTTTCACATTCTTCATTCCAGCGTTTTCAATCATTTTAATTCATGTTTATTTTAGTGTACACATCATAACTGTGGGATGTAAAACTATTTAATTTAATTTCGTTAAGTTTCGTTTCCATCGCTACCAGGCCTTTTGGAATTCGTTCACTGAAACTTTTCGATGACCTTGGCTTCGAAGTTCACCCTTTGTCAGTTGAGTTTTCTACCTACAGCCCCATGGAAGATACTTGGTCCAGTTATTTCTTTCAATCTGGCCCAGTAGGAGCAGCCAAGCACCAGTCCTCACGAATTTCAACATTTTTCGCTTGCTCTTACAGCAGTTTTTATTTTTTACTGATGGTTCCGAAGATTTATTTATTTATTTATTTATTTATTTTTTAATTTTTTTAAATTTTTTTTTACAGCTACACATACTTATGGTTTTAATTTACACGACTTTTCTTCAATATTCACTGCTAAAGTGGTTGCAATTTTACAGCCCTTACATTGTCTGCATGTCGTACGCAGGATCTTAATCTGTTGGGACTCTTTAAGTGCTCTTGGTTACCTCCTTGATGTGCAAAGTAAACATAAATTCGTCCATGAATTTTCTTGTCATGGGTTATTAGCACAGGCATGTGGGGTACAATTCTACTGGGTTCCATGACATGTTGGCATAGCTGGTAATGAAAATTCAGAATGTGCAGCGAAAGTTGCTGTCCATGAAAGAAGAGAGCATCCCCTTCCCATACGCAGCCGTCTGTTCTCTGTTCACTGCTCAGTTACATCAGACCTGGCAGCTCGGATGAAACTAGGCTCTCAGCAATAAATTACATGTATTCAAATTTGCACTTAGTATCTGGACCACCAACTCAATATCTTCTCGGAGCTCCTTCGTGGCTAAGCGGTTAGCGTACGCGCCTTTGGCGTGAGAGGTCCGGGTTCGATTCCCGGCGGGAGCTCATGTGGTTCGGATTCCACGTTAATCAGTAGGTCCACGTCTCATATAGCCTCGCTGCTGAACGGGACGCTAAACTAAAATCAATTCAATATCTTCTCGATAGGAGGAACGAATTTTAACTCCACTTCACACTGAACATTCATACGTAACACATGGATTTCTAGTTCGTGGCGACACCCACCACTGTGCATGACTGTGGAGCTAGACAAAGTATTCAACATCTGCTTGTGGATTGCCCTAATCACGCACAGCTTCGAACTGACTTTACCCTACCAGCAGACGTACCAACACTGCTCAGAGATGACCACCGAACGATCTCTGAAGTTCCGGTTTCGTAGTCACCTCCTTGTCGTACCTGCATTGTGATTGTCCAAGTATTTATCCTTCTCATTTCTTCTTCCTCATGTGTTTGTTCCTTTGTTACTATACGCATTTTTCGATTCCAGTTCAATTGAGTCTCTACAAGTATTTGACTTTCATCCTTCATACTAACTTGGCCCTTTCTTTATCCTTGGTATGTAGCTCCGGCAAAAGATCCTACTGTGTTACTAATGTTACTGTTAAACTTTTATCACTATGTTTGCATGTTTTCTCTGATATTTTAGCCTTGTTACTGAATTTTAGGCATGGGCGGATGCAGAAAAGACCGTTGCAGTACAATGCACCCTATGCCACTCTGCAGCTGTTGTGAAGCTAATTCTTGTCACTCACATTCATTCCTTATACGTACATTTTGCCAAACATTTGGGTAAAATTTTCGTCATAGGCAGTTCTCTGTCAAAGGAAAAAGGAAAGAGAAAGATTCTGATCTTAAGTGATATAGGCGACGTGGATTGCTTTTTCGATTGCTGATCCAACCCCTGATACATGAAATGAAAATAATTAAGTACATTGAACGTAAGAATCTGAGAATTAGCACATGTATTATGTTGAATTCACAAATAACTAGTTGGGTGAAACATACTTTGCAAATTGCGATTGTTGAGGCTTGTTTTCCTCTTCGTTAAAAGTTTGTTGGTAATATTTAACCCTGGATCACTAACATAAATTTTACAATCGTTAACACTAACCTGGGGTTACTGGTAACCCGAGACACATTAAATGGTTATTAAAATATTTATCGCGTACAAGACATATATTAAGTTTAGAAAAACGTTTAAAAATATGTCAGCTTCCATACCACTGCTGATTAGGTGTTTACTTGCAACAGTTATAACACATCAAACCGGTAATCATTACAAACTAGTATGTGACATTTTGCGCACAGTTCTGATTTTCTCATTAGTCGCTCTCTCCCATAACCGAATCTCACTTGTTCTTCCAATCTGGACTTTTGAAGCTATTCTTCATGTGTGATTCTTTCATTTCTTTCTGCCTTATTCTGCTTGAAGAACTGTCTGAATTGATCCCCGTAGCTCTTTTGGGAGGTTTCGCCAGAGGCGTTCATGGCTAATTGCACTGCGAGTTCAAACAAAAATTTGCGTCTTTCGGGTTTCTGGATTATGTTCTGGTTTCCCATATAAAACAATATTATTGCATTAATTCTAGCTTGATGTAACATTCCACAAAAGTATCGTAACTGTCATCATCTTGTTTTTCTACTCAGGGAATGTGTGTGCTTTATTTGATCAAAAGAATCCAGTCCCCCTTTTGTTGAGTTGTAGAAATTTACTATTTTCGGTTTGCCCTTAACTTCAGCAATCGTTCAATTGCTTAGAAGATGTAGGAGCAGAATTGTGTGCTCGTTTTACCACTTTTGTATTGAAACCTTAATAAAAAAAAATAAAAAAATCTACTGGAAAAATCCAAACGTTAACCCTAACATGGGGTTACACACCACCCCAAGTAACAACCTGCTCGATTTGAAAGTTCTCTGCTTACAACAAAAACAATGAATGGGTATCTCATTAGTTCAAAATAACAACGAAGGTCAAGACCAAGTATAGACAAAACACCAGCGTTGCCAACTGCAGAGCTTAAAAACTAGTAATAATTGAAACTGGTGTTACCGGTAACTCCTGTTAGTGTTACAGAGTTAAATTCAAAGGATTTCATGTTTTAAAGAATATTTGATAATGATATGCTCTCTCTCTCTCTCTCTCTCTCTCTCTCTCTCTATATATATATATATATATATATATATATATATATATATATATATATATATATATATAATTTCTATCTGCTTAAATTCCTTTCATCATCTCAGACGATGCTATGATTCTTGTGAAGTCTGGAGATAGTGATATTTTTCTGTAATTTCAGAAGCAGTGGGATTGTATGATAATTGCTGGTTATTTACGAGAATGAATACGGAGGAACAAATTCGGAACTTTCCTTTTAAATTAGCCCTTTCTACCACACAATGTTTTCCGGAAGGTTTATTTAATCTATAATTCATATAGATCTTAATTCAGGTTGATGTTTCAATAAAACTGTATAGTTGTTTTAGAACGGATTCTTTCTAACAGTTAGTTCTTTCATAAACTGGTGAAATGTAACTAGACTCAGAAGCGCCCGTGAATCTGAGATTATGGGAAACTTTGAAACATACCTCTGCTTTTAATTCGACAAACTCATTAACAAAAAATCAAATTCACTGGAGTTCGAAGCTACCTATATCTGAAAATTACAGTTCAGTCCAATGGTGTATTCTTGATAGCATGTTACTTGATAAAATATTGTGTATCAAAAAACTTTCTCATACAAAATTTTGTACATTCTCGTCCATCTGTTCTCCCTCTGTGCTTCGTCTACCATATTAACTTGGTAATCGGTGGTAGATTTTTCATAATATGTACCCTATTGCACCTGTTAGTAATTACTTATCCACATCTTTGGGGTGGAGAAAATTTCAGATAGTCGTCCAAATGAATGAGTATTCGCATCCTGTGAATATTCTAAATTTTGTACCTCTGTAGTAGTTCAGAAAAAACGAGACAATAATTAAATTTTCCATGTTTTCGGAGTGGAATTTCCTGAATTTGTGCAAATGAATATGATGCTTATATTCTGTGTTAGGAATCTCACATGCTGAAACGTTAAAAAGATTTCTTGCATGTCCACGTTCAGTTCGTATTTACCCCACCAGCATTCATGCATGTTGTATTCATCTTGTGTATATCAAAGCTTCTATACACCAAATTGGGTGTGGTTCTGTCCAGTGGTTCAGGAAAAATATTTATATTGATTTTTCCTTCGTTTCCTAATCCCACCGGATAGAATTTATAAAATTCCCATAAGTGAATGTACATTTTCTCACACATTTCGAGATTAACTAGCGATTCAAGTAACACCTTTTCTTTCCCACTACTCAATCGTATTGAATTCCTGTAAATAGATGATCCGTTCCTATCTCCTGAAATAAGTAGGATTAATACATATATATATATTACTACCTTCTTCTTGAGTGGTTCAAAAGACATGTAATGATGAGTTTTCTTACACCTTGTTTTACCTTATACGTTATTAGTTACTCTGGGGAGTCAAAACGTGATGATAAGTTTGTCATTGTAAGGTTTCGATGTGAAGTCATTGTTGTTTTACTGAAGTAATTCCAGTGGTTCCAGCCATTTGACGGCCAAAATATACATACATACCGTATTTGTTATTTGTATAGTAGTATTGATTTAATGACTCTCACAATACAGTTTTATACTGTTAATAGTTCATATAATCGGTTTCAGTATGAAATTTCTGTACATGGTCGTGAATTTATTTTATGTAAAGGAAATTGTATAAATAAATAGATTGTAATATTTCTTATTGCTTTATTTTTTTCAAGTGTGCTGAGGAACTGAACATTAGGTGCAAGCTTGGTTTCTTCCTGCATATTCCATTTCCTCCGTGGGATATATTCCGTTTATTTCCTTGGGATGATGAAGTATTACAGGGTATGCTAGGTAAGATCATTTTTATCATTGAGTCAGGACACTTAGTTACTAGAGGGTGTAAATAATGTCTCGGATACTGTGGAATAAGGCGAACGTCGTTAATTGTATCATTTATGGAGCTTTACAGTCAGCGGTTATATTTATAATACTGTTCTCTAATTTTCGTCACAACTCCCCCCCCCCCCTTCTTTACTATTAGGTACTTAAAAATAAGGCCATATTTATATAAAACAAATAATTGGCAGCAGCAGTTGTGTCCGTTAAGTCCCCAGTTACTACTTACAAATGTGTTTGTGTCATTGCAACATAGTTTGTTCAAGCTACCCACATTCTGTTAGATGACTTTAAAATTAATGATTATTTTATACTTGTTTCCAATGAGCTTTGTAACACGCATATATAATTGAACATTGCGGTCCCAGGTCGATTAAAATTACTTTATTAATTACCAAAACTTATCACGATAGTTATTTCAGAGAATTAAACTATTTTTGTTACTGTTAAATTTTCTATTTCCTTAATATTTATTCATTTTGCAGAAATTAAAAATGCACTTCAACCACTTAGGGCTTCCTCACTAACAGTATAAATAAAACAAGTTTAAACAAGTCTGGCCACAAGATTTGTTACCATAAGGTACCGGAGTATTGTCCTTGCCCTATAACTAAATATACATAAACATTATCGTTGCAACATAAGAAATCGTGGTTTAACATTGACAGAATCTGATACATTTTGTTAAGGTTAACTAACACTCACTTAAAATATGCCCTGGAAATCCGAAAAGGATTTTTGGTATTCCTAGTGTAATTTCGGCAACCAATCTTGTTGTCTTCATTACTGCTGACTAGTCAGTATTAAACATCAAGAGTTTCGGTTTCACAAAAATAATTTTTACATTTTATTTAACTTAATCTTTTTTCCACACTACCACTCCAACTCTCACCTATGAGTACCAATATAAACTCAATCTACAATGCACTCTTTAACACGCGTTTCATACAGTATTATATTTCATATTTATATATGAAATGCGTGTTAAGAATACCCAGATTGCGTTTATGTTCGTATTCGTAGTTGTTAGTGTGATAGTGACCACTCAAATTAAAAAAAAAATAAAAATAAATAAATAAATAAAATGCTGTGAGACTAACTGGTTCATACTACGTTTACTATCTTAAATAACTTAAACTAGATATACAATTCACTGAAGAAACCAACGTTTATTTAACAATAATAAATGCGTAACAGTTTCGCCAACTATCTAAATCTGTTAGCTTCATAGGTAGTGTCTGATGAAGCCAATATGTTCAGTTAGTTGGTGAAACTGTTACACATTTGTTATTTTTAAATGTTGCTTTAAGTGAATTGTATTTCTAGTTTGGGTTTCGTGTGGAAAAAGATTAAGTTGAATAAAATGTAAAAACTTCGCAGCTGTAGCGTTTCATTACTAACCAACCATCAAAGGTAACAAGATTGGTTACCGACATTATACTAGGAATATAAAAATCTTTGTTAACGTTCCCAGGGGACATATTTATAAGGAGTTAAACAGTCGTGTTTTCCTTAATTTGTAAATCTAATAATTGGTGAAAATACGCTTCATACTGCTTAACGATTTTAAAATACAATAAAACTTACAATAAAGATCTAAATATAAGTATCAAAAATTTGTATAATCATAAGTCAGTTCTTTATAAAGTAACTGAAATTTAAGGAATACAGGCCGTAGCTTGACCGTGATTTCACAATAAAGTACAGGTATAAAGTACTTCCAGTAAAATTATTATATAGGCGCATGAGAGAATGATTCAGATTCACAAAAAATTGGTTACTTATCAATAAATCCTCCCGTGGAGAAACTAAACACACTCCACACGTTTCCCAACAAGCTAATCTCGTCTACAGTGGTAAGGAAACAAGGATAGAAACGAATGCGAGGAAAAAGGTCTAGAAAAAGTAATGCATACCACAGAATAAATAAATATAACGTAAAAGATGCTAAAACACTACGATCAGGGCACAATACCAAAGAATGAACTAAGTTGATGGAAGCGCGATGTCTATTCCGTTACTGTTGCCAGATCCAAAATATACATCAAAGGCAGGCAACCAGATTCGATCAATCTTGTCAAAATCTAGATTTAAAGCCGGTTTATATTTACGAATAAAGAATGATTCTTTAACCTCTTGTTGTTTCTTTGTTTGTGCTGAACCCATCACATTAACCTAATGTATATTGTGTGTGTTATTTTAAGTGAAGCGCCAATCCCGACATGCTAACTCCTTTTGACTTTTTTGGTTATGTGATACGTTCCTTACTTTCCACAATTATCGACAAAAATTCAACGTGTTCTTGCAAAGCATTATATATCTTCAGTACCCACCCTGAAAAGTTTAGCAAAACATTTTACCGGATTTGTTACTTTGTCGATCCACTAAATAAGTCCGCTATTTATCGTGTTCAGTGTGAATGTAACTCCTCATATATAGGTCAAACGAAATGCAATATTAACACCCGAATTAAAGAACGTAGACAATCAAAAAAGTCACAAGAAGAGGAAATGTCGGGAGTGGCGCTTCACTTAACATACATACAATATAAAACAGGTTAATGTGATAGGTTCAGCAAGAACAAAGAAACAACAGGAGATTAAAGAATCATTCTTAATTAACAAATATAAACCAGCTTTAAATCTGGATTTTTGTAACATTGATAGAATCTGGTTAATTACCTTTGATGTATATTTTGGATCTGGCAATAGTGACGTAACGTAGACATCGCGCTTCCATCAACTCAGCTTGTTCTTTGGCCCTGTGCCCTGATCGTGGTATTTTAGCATCCATTACGTTATACAAGTATTTATTCATTCTGTTGTACGCATTCCTTTTTCTATATCTTTTTTCTCTCATCCGTTTCTATTCTTGTTAGCTTACCACTGAAGACGAAACTAGCTTGTTGTTCCAAACCGTGTGGAGAGTGTTTAGTTTCCCCACGGGAGGATTTATTGGTAAGTAACCAAATTTTTTGTTAACTCTTAGTAAACTTGAAAACTTGATCTCTTTATATTCTAAGCTTCCGTTATAAGGAATAAAAAAATTCACCTACAGGCACCATCGAAATTAACTTCGAATAAATCACTTGCAATTTCTAGTTGCTTTTAGTGTAAGTGTGATCTAAAATAGTATTGTGAACTGTAAATTGATTTTATTTTCTCTAATTAACAGCTATTCTATTCATAAAGCAGCGTGTCCAAATTACTAATATTCATGGGATTATAATCATAAGTTTATCTTATTGTGGTGTAATACAACTAGAGAAGTCTGAGGGTCCTAAGTTGGAGAGTCCTTCAAATATAAATTTATTAGCATACTTTTTTATTTTTTCAGTTGAATATAATTTTTGGTAGTATCTAATGTTGGTCTGTACGACATAACCGTGGGAACAAAACAGTAACACCTAAATTTGAAGGAACTTCCGTAAATAAACGAATAATAATAAAAATAAAATAATAATAATAATAATAATAATAATAATAATAATAATAATAATAATAATAATAATAAAAACTAGTGTCGAAAGCTAATTAAATACAAAACAAAATGCTTCAGTGGCTTTAAGGATATGTACGAGGATAAATTTTTAAGTATCTGGCAGATATTGGATACCATTAAGTGCTCCCGCTTGTTAGTGTTTCGAGAGGACGCCCTAAGGCACGAGTAATGCTGAGAATATCACTGCAATGTTGTCTCAGAAGTGGTTCTTCCATTGTTGGGACAAATCAAAATCTCGAACTCATGCCCAAGAAATATGGCGGGTGCTTCCGTACCTTCCAACTCCAACGTCGCAATAGTCTGCACCGCATCGGCAGTCTTCGTGTTAGAGGATAATACCTTCGTGGCCATAGAACATTAACATCATGACCTCAACGTTGCTATCTCTTGTTGATTTTCTCGCTAGTGGAGACGCCGAGTTTCGCCATTTACTAACTGGAGTTTAATTTCTGGTTTTAAGAATCTTTCCCATCTTTTGTCAAACGCAATAATTCGATGCAGAATAGTAACCTCCTACTCCGCGTAACGTTCAAAGTTAAGTGTGCACATTCGGATCGGTGCCACTTTTGCACCTTCAACAGTGCATGCGGTACCAATCTGACTGCAATCTTATGCATGTCGAGATCGTGTTTAGCATGTTTTACGCTAACGCAGATGAAATATTCAGTTCATTAACCAGTTCACTCACTACATATCACACCGTTTCCGAGCGATTTTTGCAATGCTTACACTGATGTTTGATCTATAGCCGTTCAAATACGCCCCACCGTATTCTTTGTTTGTAGTTGGCTTTGATGCCGCAGCCCATCCCGTAACAGGCCAACAAATCAGAGGACTCATCACACGCCTCACGTAATCCTTTGTGAATCTGATATGAATCTTTTCGATCTTTGCCACCTGAAATTTGGTGAAAACAGAGGCGTGGGAGATCCGGATTCGATTCCCGGCGGGAGCTCGTGCGGTTCAAATTCCACGTTAATCAGTAGGTCCCGTATGATATAACCTCGCTGCTGAAAGGGACGTTAAACTCAACATCAACTCATTTAAATTGCAGATGTTAATTGTTCGCACATGTTTTCTTTCATATATACATATTACATATTTATGCCCTTTTCATATTTACATATTACATAAAAAATTTACAAAACCCCTAAATCTTGTTTATTTTTTATCAGTAATCTCGTATAAATTAGTACTTGCTAAATGAGTCTCCGGTGGAATATATATATATATATATATAATATACGTGTGTACATTTCTGTAATAAGATACATTTAAATCCAAGAGTATCTTTCACACATTTGTAATGTTGGTTTTTTCTTTGCTCTGATGAGCATAAAGGTTTGCTCGAAATATTTATCTGCGTAATGTTTGGAAAATTACCAAGATAAGCCAGTCACAAGCTAGTAGTAATTGCATTATTAAAATAGAATTGTTAAAATCTCCCATTTTCTTGGTCACTGCAGTAGAGATACGTAAATTACCTTAGTGCAGACGTTCATCAGTATTGATTCCAAATTCGTTTGCTACCGCTGCTTAAGTTTCAATAGACAGACTTGCGAGTTCTGAGCTATCTAGCTAGGAATGGGAATGTTTCTTTCGAGTAGGTTAAGGTTAAAAATACAAAGGACTAGTTCTTGATTTTTTTTAGTACCCGGGTTAATATATAGGTAGTTTACATATGGCGTGGAGGTAGCAGTTTTTACAGATGTAAAATATTACCTTAAGTAATTCATGATAATTATTTTAGTACTTAAGTTTTAGTGGTGATTGTCGTAAAATTTGATATTGGTTACTTAGCCATCAATATATATTTATTAAGCTGTTCTGTGCATTTTTCTGAATCAACTAAATGTATTTTCAGGTTGCGATATGGTTGGGTTTCACATAGAAGATTACTGCCTTAATTTCGTTGATTGCTGTGAGCGTCGTTTGGGATGTCGTGTCGATAGGAAAAACTTACTTGTGGAACACGGAGGAAGAACTGTTCGCGTTCGACCTCTTCCAATAGGAATTCCTTTCGACCGATTCGTTCAATTAGCAAACGAAGCGCCTCAAGTTATGGTGACTGGTCAGCAGAAGATAATCCTGGGAGTGGATCGCTTAGATTACACGAAAGGATTGGTCCATCGTTTGAGAGCTTTTGAAAGACTTCTCGAGAAGCATCCTGAGCACAAAGAGAAAGTAACTCTTCTTCAAATAGCTGTACCTTCCCGCACAGACGTTCAAGAATATAAGGAACTGAAAGAGGAAATGGACCAGCTTGTAGGTCGTATCAATGGCCGTTTTACAACTCCTAACTGGTCGCCCATTCGATATATTTATGGGTGTGTGAGTCAGGACGAACTTGCCGCGTTCTACCGCGATGCTGCTGTAGCACTTGTCACTCCGCTCCGTGATGGTATGAATTTAGTTGCCAAGGAATTTGTGGCGTGCCAAATCAAAGAACCTGGTGTTCTTATTGTTTCTCCTTTCGCTGGAGCAGCTGAAATGATGCATGAAGCATTGATTGTGAACCCGTATGAAATAGACGATGCTGCCAAGGTAATTCATAGAGCCCTTACAATGCCTGAAGATGAAAGGGAAGTGCGAATGAACCACTTAAGACGACGAGAAAGAGTGTATGATGTCAATTATTGGATGAAGTCATTCCTCAAAGCTATGGGTTCTCTAATACTTGAAGATGGTGATGAAGTATTACCTACTACTATGCTTCCAGTAACAATAGACGATTTCGATGAATATCTAACAAAATATGTTGGAAATACAAGCAAATTGGCTCTTCTTTTAGATTATGATGGAACACTCGCGCCACTGGCTCCTCACCCGGATCTTGCAATTTTACCTCCAGAAACTAAGAAAGTGTTAGAAAGATTGTCGAACATGTCTGACGTATATATAGCAATTATATCGGGAAGAAACGTGAATAATGTGAAAGAAATGGTTGGTATTGAAAACATTACTTACGCAGGAAATCATGGATTGGAGATACTTCATCCTGACGGAACTAAATTTGTTCATCCGATGCCAATTGAATACGAGGATAAAGTGCGGGATTTGTTGAAAGCACTTCAAGAGGAAGTATGCCACGATGGAGCGTGGGTTGAAAACAAAGGTGCTCTCTTAACATTTCATTATCGTGAAACACCAACTGCTGTGAGACCAAACTTAATCCAGCGAGCCAAACAACTGATACAGGAGGGTGGGTTTAATGCGGGTAGTGCACATTGCGCCATAGAAGCAAGGCCTCCTGTACAATGGAACAAAGGGCGTGCTTCTATCTATATATTGAGAACAGCATTTGGTGTTGACTGGAGTGAGAGGATAAGAATAATTTTTGCCGGAGACGACGTAACAGATGAAGATGCCATACAAGCGTTGAAGGGAATGGCAGTGACTTTCCGCGTAACATCTTCCCACAGTGTTAAGACAGCAGCCGACCGGAGATTGCCCAGTACAGACTCTGTACTTACGTTATTGAAATGGGTGGAACGACACATAAGTAGACGCGGACCGAAAATTGTTAATAACGGACACGGTACAATTCGAAGCAATCTAGGTAATGGGGTAAAATCAGAAGTCTGTTTTGTTCCGTAGTTTGCTACTTGTAAAAGTCTGATTTTTGTTAAAATATATATATTTTATTTACAATATGCAATTATTTTTGGAACTTTAATGTGCATAATTTTTCTACATGTCAAACGTTGTTGCAGGTGTGTCGAGACGTGAATTATATAACACAACGTGTGATGAAAAATAAATTTGAAATGTAATTTTTGTACAAAGCTCTTGGAATGTTTATACGAAGCACGAAATGTTAAGTGTATAGATGGTATTTTTAGTGTATAAACTTATATTTTTGGGCGTCTTTACGAGTGTAACAGTGGCAAGATACCTCAATTGTATATAATTTATGATTTACTAGTGTAAACTCATACATATGCTTTATATTGGATAAACATACATAATGTTTCTATCATGGTTGTATTAATAAAAGTATAAATATGATGAAATTGTTACTATAGTCATTTGACTATGAGCATTGCTTTAATTAGTATTACCGTTGTCTCAATTTGAATTGGGAGTAGTTGTATTCATATACTGTCTGCATTTATTTTTGTACAGTTGTTCCTTACACGACAGTTACTTAACAGTAATTTTTGTCTAGTCAGTTACGTGCAATTTCCTTTTGTCTAGAATACTCTTGGAGCTTTAGGAAACTTGTTTAAAAAAAGTTAAAACTTTTGAAAAAGACCAATTAAACTAGATTGTGTATTTCGAAGGGAGAATACTCATGTTGTGACTTGTCACTTGAAAGTTTGAATATTTGTTAATGTTTAGAGATTTCGCTCAGATATTATATACCTGTTGATGTTTTTCAACACAAAACAGTTATTTTCTATGTACGTATTTTTTTTTATAGATTGTAAGTCTGTTCTTAAGCAATAACAGACGAATATATAGTACCATCAATAAACCAAATCTAATGGATCTTTGTGTGATTATTTTAAAAATATACCCAAGTTATGACCAGATTTACTTTTACCTTTCCATGCATACTACTAGATGGACGAAACATTTACATAGTTTAAGCCCACACTACATTTATATTGAAACCAATAATTATATATAGAGATATTACTACCATTTAGCTTACAACTCAGTCGTGTTTGACTTAAATATAACGTATGAAGCAGGAATATAATAATAATAATAATAATAATAATAATAATAATAAATCCGAGTTTTCAACAGATTCACGCATTTTTATAGCCTCTATATACTGAAAAAGGGCTTTCAAATACCTTTCCTTCTGTCCCAATCTGTGTTCACTCGCTTAGAAATTATATCGTCTAACGAATTCGCAACCCAATTTTGAACTTGAGATTCTCTAGAAGAGTTCCTCGAATTTTCTTTCTATCCTCCAAACGAGGGTAGTTTACTGGAGGGTGATAACAAAAAATTGCGATTTCCTCGAAAACGACTCTATCAATTTTATTAATTTCATACCAATATTGCATTAACAATTTTGTACTGTGATATATAGTTTTTCCAGGAAAATCTACAAATTGTAGTTTATTCATAGCAATGAGTGCATTTCGGACTATTTTCTCGAAACTGATTCAGATGATAATTTTCATAAATATATATTTCGTTAATAATCTGATCCAGTGTAACTCATGTTTTCAAAGGTGACTCAGGTAATTTTGTTCAGATGTTATAAATAAATTTTTCATTAACACTGAAGACACGACATGAAGCATTTGTCGTAGAAAAATATCCACGAAGGGTATTTTATACCTGGTGGTTTGTTTTTTTCTGACAATTTACTGAAAAGCGACTCTCGTGATATTGTTCATATTCCGTAAATAAATATTTTATTAATAACTTTATATTGATGACTAAATTACTTCCTGCAGAAATATGCACAATTTCGTTTTTTTTGGGTTTCTTCACAGTAAGAAATATAAACGTGAAAGTGCGCTGACCCCTGCCTTTTCTTTATTTTTCTTGCAATCTTATAGAAATTCAATTTCCACTCCCATTTTCTAATTTCAGTTGTGAGAAGTTGAAAAGCTACAATCATTAAACATTTATCTGTTTTCAGAGAACAACGAAGCGATGACAATGAGTCGAATTGAGTCAAAAATGAGGCTATGAATTTATATACCCTTCATATCCACTCATTATTAACTGGATGCTTTAACGATCTATATATATAATATAGTTTTCGTAGGTTTTTCAATTTGCTACGTTAGTCTTCGAGTAACGGTACTCAGAAAACACGAGTTTTATTCCATCACACTTATCTCGTTGTTCCCTCTTTTTACAGCACAACCAGTTCGCTCCGTCGTGATTATCTTCATGAGTCGACCAGTTCCTCCTGCACCTTTATTTCCCTTGATCTTCGAAGGTTTCCATTTTAAAGAGGATGGGTAAACCTCAGATCCGCAATGCAACCAAGATATAACAAAAACTTCCAACTTACAGCGGGGATCGAACTTGTGATTTCAAGTTGAAAGGTAAATTTCATCGGTTAGCTAATGTGTATCTGCATGTAGCTTCATTTGATCCAAGAAAAACAACTTCAGATGTAGGTCAAGTGCAGATGCCATCTCATTTATTTGTAGTACAGTTGAAAGAACTACTTCAAGTTCATCAGCAATAGTCCCATCATTCAAATACCAAATGTTTAATTCAGTGTTGATTGATTTCACTAAGGAATGAATGGTTATAGCAAAAAAGTGCTGGGCCCAGGGGATCGCCTTGTATTCCTCTTTGGGATGAAATGTGTCTTGACTAGGATTGGGCAAAACCGGTTTTTATAAAAACCGGAAACCGGTTTCGAGAAAACCGACATTTCGGTTTTCTTCAAAACCGGTTTCGGTGTTCTTCTAAACTTGTTTCGGTGAAAACTTGGAAAACACACAAAACTATTTGTGTGGAAACGGATTCGGTTTCCGGAGAACGAAACCCTATTCTGGTCAGAAATAGAACAAATTTTGAAAAAAAAAAAAAAAAAAAAAAAAAAACGGAACAGGTTTTGAAGAAAATCGGATCCGGTGAAAAACAGAGAACCGGTTTTGAAGAAAACCGAAATCGGTTTTATGAAAATTTTCAAAAAACGGTTTTTGTGCCCACCACTAGTCTTGACCTTAGACCAGATCGCTGGTTTGAGGGTAACATTGGTAAGCGTATGGATACGAAATATATTGAAGGATATTCATTCAACACTGTAGTAAGCATAGAGTCCCGGCGAAGCTCGTTAAATGCGTTGCGAAAATCAGTCTTTAAGACAGCCCTACGAGCATTGTGAGTGGAGGAAAAATAAACCCGGGCTGCATGTACAGCTGTTTCGGCTCCATTGAGAATACAAACACCAAGTTGATGGGGAGACAAAAATTTCTTAAAAGGCTTCTGTGTTCTGAAGCATATAATCTTCGCTCATATTTTGCGCCAAACATTCCCATCGACGATAGGTCTAATTCCACATTTTTTTTTTTTTTTGAGAGCAATAAGTTTACCCTTGAAAATTCGCCTATTGTTTTTCGGAGGCACTTTTTTTAAAATAATTAAATTAAGCAGATCCCATAATGAGAATTTCAAGAGCTTTTCCTTCGATTCAAGTACTTGACAGGATAGATCTTTGAAAATCGAAGGGCGAAGACCATCGAGATCTGCCCTCGCACGCTGCCAGATGGAAAGGAATTAGCTATTTTAATTTCATTAACCGAAACTCGATAGGTGTTTGGATCATCAGGGAGATTCGGTAAAGTAAATTCACCAAGGTGGGCTGGATGCCTCTCCAACAGCGTTTCAAACACAAATGTCGGGGACTGCAACAATATCATCTGACATTAATAGACGGACTGCTCCACGGTTGTCACCATCTGAAAGTTTGTTTCCTATAATCTTAAGATTGGAAACATTCTGTTTCGGAAAAGATTTCTTGATTTTTGTTAGATACCGGATTAAGGCGTCGATACCTGTATTACACCAAAGACGAACTCTGTTTTACCCAGGAGCAAGGGCATAGATTTCTCCATAAATTTGAGGGGGAAGGCATTCAGATGCAGAAGACATATGAGGATTTTAAGACATTGTATTCAAATTACACCAAATATTGTATATTCATAAATACAATGTGGGAAGGCCCACATGAGCTTTAGGGGAAGGGGCGGACCCCGAGGATCGGTACCCTTGCCAAGGAGGTAAGATTTCTTTCACATTTTCTGATTTTTGGAAGCAGTTAGTGCAACTAATGGAAATAGAAAAAAGTTTGATCGTATCTTTTTCGTAATTTGAAATTACTTTAACACCTCGGGAAGTGCATCAGCCACTGTAGCTCTCGCACCTCGATGGACACGTCTTAAATTTTGTGTCGAGGACCTTAACGATATTAATATTTTCCCCAAGTTAGACAACGTCAAAAATCCTGTGTGCCTTTATGGCGGTTAGAGATGTTAATATTTGTAGTTTTATAATCAGGTTATTATTATCTATATGATAACAATCTTCTTCCGCATTTATGATCTGATACATTTTACCTATGTGTATCGCTAATTCTTTGGACACAGTGAGGACATGGTAACACATTCGTAGATTTAATAGTAGTAGAAAAATAGCCACTAGTAGAACTACTAGTGTTGACAACTGAGTCAATGTTGGGGAAATCAGATTCACCTGAATCAGTTGATTCAACCAATGGAAGTTGAACGCTTGAACCGTCACTTGACTCCATTAGTTCATTTTGAATTTTTATATTCAATAAGATGTGTATTAGAAATAAAATTAATTTTAAATAACAATGAACGATGACAAGATGATGATGATGTTCTATTATTGATATCAACCGAAATCGATGATCAGTTATTGTTAAAATTCTAAAAGAAAAAATTAATGCAATCAAGAATGTCATTGATAGTCTCTCGACTGAGGAATTCAAAGCGCCGTCACCTACATCGTAGAACAAGCTGAAAAACTCACAAGGAAAAGAGAAATCTAACAAAAATTAGATTCTTTCACTTCAGTCAATATCAAAAACGATCACCGTTTTTGTTCGAAACTCCTTAACCACTGATCCTATTTAGAAACTGTTTTCACAAATTTGTCAGCAGATCATCATGAACAACTTAGTCGGTCCTCGTAGCCGAGCGTGCTAGCGCTACGGGCTTGTAACTCGCTTTTGGCGTGGGTTCAAACGTGGCCCACGGAAAGATTTTCTTAAAATTTTCATAATACTTTTTTCATTAAAATAAGATTAAAATAATACTCAAAAAAGTGATTTACTTACTTTTGTGCAGATAAATAGTAGTAGTAAGAGGAGGAGTAGGAACGGGTTAGAAGCCCCACAAGGCTCGTTTTGTTCCACCTTGACCTCCATGATATAAATTTTGTTTCCAACTTAATACAGCTGGCTAGCGCGCGAAAAAAAAAAAGTACTTCCGGGAGTACTACTCCTTGGAGCGGGTCGTGAAAGGTTTCGGAGAGAGACGTTTTAAAACGCGCACTACAAATCAACACCAATCCCTTCAATTCATTTCGGCATCGGGGAAAATTTCAAAAATAAATTCTGGGTAGCAATTTCGAATGGCATGTCATTTTAATTTTGATCGCTCCGTACTGCGTGGGAATAATTTATCTTTGAATATAAATTCAATTTAGGTGGCAAATGTGTTATAATGTATTAATGCGAGCCAAAATTTAAAATCTGTGTTAGAACGTGAGTTCACACACGTATGATCGCAAGCGGCGATCACTTCCTTCACTGCCAATATTCTATACTTGTTAAATCACAAAATCACCATTCGTAATAATTAAACAATACCATTCTTCTCGTCTTATGTTCTAAGTGTGAAGATTTTAATCATGACGTGCGGAAGAGGGAAAACTTAGACACATGACTTGACAGTGATGGTAATAACTAAGGCCCGGATTTGTATGTAAAATCATATTTTTTTCCTAAACACGTACAAGCCGAAAACAAAGTTTATTATCCCAATTAAGAATCTGCAAGTGTAAATTACAAATTTTATTTCACATAAAAATACACATTTTCTTTAAAAAAGTTATCTAAATAAATATTTTGGACATTTTTGTAATAAATACGTATTTTTGAAAATAATTTTCCGTTATTTTATTCTAAATTTCACAACTATTTTTTTTTTCTCGAAAGAAATTAACACCGGGAAAGGAGTGGGCTACATAAATCGATCCATCGTATTTACAAGCGATTTTCCACCTGCACAAACAGCGTCGTCATAAATTCTGCCTATCAGCGCTGGGGTAACTTGTGCCAAACAAAGAGCTTCTAAATTAGTGCTTTTTACTTTGAACCCAAAACAGAGGAGGACGAGTGACCGTAGCTGAAGGGGAGGTAATCGTAGGCACAGCACTATATTTTATATTACTAAAGAAGAAGGGTTTCGTTGCAGTGTGTTAACATTGCCTTGACCACCACGTGATTTGTCAGTCGTGAAAATGCTAGGGCATCCAATCCAGCTTCAAAATCCCACCCTAATTGTCATTCTTTTAACAGAATCTTTTTGGTACCAAACGTCTCTTTTCCTTCTTAACATTATCGTATTTCAGTCTAGACATCTGACGCCAGTGCCATATATGCAGAACCAAGTTGTGGGACTTTTGTTAATTGAGTCATTGTAGTACAGTGGTGAAGTTGATATTTTTGGATCTGTGCATTAACGATGCCCAAAGTGAAATCCATTGCGTGTGAACGTTTAGGGAACTACGCACTGGAATTTTAAAACATTTTTTACCACCGACGGTAAAATCTTTTTTTTTTTTTTTTGTCAATCACGTTCGAAACGTGTAAGTGCAGATCAACGTTCCAGGTAGTGCAACACTTGTCAGGTAGTAAACATATCGCTGCTGCGTCACGTGTTTCATCGCGACAAGCTCTAATCGGATAACCTACTGCACCCTCTTCTTCCAGCTTCACAACAAATACACAATACTATTTAGATTTATGTAAAGCGTAAGTTTCTGCTGGCATACCCTTGTAAAAGGTAAACAACCCCGAGCTCCGAAATTTTCTTACCAAATATACAAACTTAAGTTCTCCAGATGAGTCAACGCTTCGGAAATATTATCTACCTAAATGCTATGAAGAAACGTTAACACACATTAGGTCCGTATGAGAAAACGAAAAAATTTGGATGGGCATGGCCAAAACTAGTGGTTCTGTTCGTGTTAGAGAATTGGAAAATGTTATAGTAGGTTTACTGAAAAATGATTATATAATTTCCAAACAACATTTCTTGCCAGCCTCTAAAAAAAACTTTCAGTTACAAATCACATGACAATTGCCAGACACATTTTGTGGCCGAATGGTGTGAAATATGACAATGTTTTGCTTTTTCTGACTGACGGTGTTCCTCATACGAGGAAAGCAGGTGAAGCTCTTTCTGTATGGTACTCTAATATGATTCACGTGATATATGTTGCGTAACATTCACGTGACACGCCCTACATCGATCGAACCTTTTATCCTAAAGTGGACAAGTTAGTGTCAAATGGGGAAAAAATTGTAAAATCGCGAACTGGAATTGAATTTTTCAAAGAAACAAATCCCGATTTTTCACTTCCTCCAACACCCTTAATCACGCAGTGGGGTACCTGACTTAATGCAGTATTATATTATGCAGAGAATTTTGAAATATTTGTATCTGTAGTAATTGAACTAAACCAAACCCAGACGATGCTTCATCCATTGAAATTTTTCAAAATGTAGTAAAGGACAGTGGATTGAAATGTGACTTGACTTTCATATCTGCCACTTTTGGTTTCTTGACTTACTCTATGAAGAAATTAGGAACTACGGGAGATTTATTGAGTACTTTGCTAAAGAAGTCCAGTGCGTTGAAAGAAAGCTGAATGTTCTTTCTGCTTCGAAACCGAAGTCGTAAGAAAAAAAAAATAAGGATTTGTTTGAGAAAAACATTGGCTATAAAACCCTATGTAAAATATCTGAAGTATTGGAAGGCCAAAACACAAGTGAAGTTGATGGTGTGAATATTCGTAATATGCCCCTTTTCAAATACGCGAGGTTAACATCGTCTGATGTAGAACGTTCCTTTCCTCAATATAAGGCATTATTCCGTGACAATAGGCATGGCTTTACGATGGACAATTTGGAAAAGACGCTAGTTATTCACTGCAATGCTAATGGAATTTCGACATTTGATGAATAGGAGCTATTGGTGAGTACTGGTATTTATTTTCTTCTTTCCCTTGTAAGTTTTTGTTAAATAGTTTTTAACTTTTAGCAAATATTTTTTCACTTTAGCACATAAAAAATAAATATTTTACAGTTTTTTAGCATATAAAAATCCGGGCCCTAGTAATAACCTTGCATGTTTACTATAATGAACTGTGCTTTGACACTTGCAGTGAGGCGTCCTGAGACTAACACCTAATCACAGACACGTACACTATCCAGTCCACGCTACCAACGAATTCCTGAATTGAAAGAAAATACTCCTGTAGCGATACTTGGAAATGAAATAGTTGTTATGCCGCTTTGAAGAGCTAGACTAAGTGCTTTCTCATAAGAGTGTAACTACTTCGGGTCCTGATCAAAAATTACACTAAACATAAGTGGCAGGAAGGTTGTAGGCTTCTATGATGCAAAGATCACCGACTTTCAGATGTCCATTTTTCTTGCAATTCTCAGAAAGTTCGGATCCTGCAGCTTTATGTAATGCCAAATAAATTCCTTCACGAGATTCTAGTTCCGTATTCGTGCTGTTGGACAATCTCCCACTAGCGATGTTATGCTTCCGAACTTCAAGGCTATTTTCTTGTTAACTTAGTGATTAACAGAAAACTCGTTTCATTCAAATTTTCCACGGATGATGATGGTGGTCCAAGTTGCGCCCGCGTCGGAAGATCAGACATAAAAGTAACATTCCGAAGAAACATTGCGTCGAGGGATGTGTCTTCACAATCGTCGAAAGTTTCCTCAACAAAACGATTGATGTCATCCACTTCCGGTGGTTCTGGATCTTTGGCCCCTTCACCCAGGGTTGCAGGGGTGAATCCTCTAGCTTCTATGATCCTATCCATCACCCTTAGGAAGGTAATATTTCTTCAATCGGTCTACGGCAATGGAATCGCTTTTAACCTGACCGTGCCCTGATTGAAATTCACATAGTAATTGTTACCATGTTTCCTATCCTTAATTACATCTGGACCAAAATAACGACCCGATAAAACTTTGAAGTTTTCCTTTTTTTTTTTTTTTTGGACATGTCATAGATCCACACTAGATTTTGTCTCTAATCTTTGCTGTTTTTTCCTTTTATTGTACGACTTAGCAGAAGTCAAAAAGCGATCGTACAATTTGCCGTGGGCTCGTTCTCGAACATACTTAAGATGTGCAATATTGAGCGTAACAATTGAGGAGAATATCCGTGCAGTGCTACGAAGGATGAAATTTGCATGGCCAGGTTACAAGTTACGTTAAACAAATAACAAATGAGAAAGAACTTCAACCCAGTTAGACTGGTTGTTCTTGTCCAAAGCTAATTCCACTTCAATATGGCATATGGACACTTCCACTAGTCCCAGACTGTAGTGCACCAGAATATCGGTTAAATGTAGCCGAATGTCAAGTAAACACTGAGCCCCGGCCCCAGAATAGCTGAGAAAATAATTCATTCTTCAAAATCACTTGCTCATAAAGCACTGATAAGATTTATCTTTTAGAGCACGATAATTTGCAAGTTGTTGGTTCCAAGTTACCATCAAATGCACAAACGCACAAACACTCTAGGTGTTATTTTACAACCTTAGAAAAATAAAATTTAAGTCGCAGTTCATCTTTAGTGATAAAAGAGATTGAAGTTTTTGGGGAAGGTCCTATCCCAACCA
This sequence comes from Thermobia domestica, assembly GCF_964235325.1. Taxonomy (NCBI): domain Eukaryota; kingdom Metazoa; phylum Arthropoda; class Insecta; order Zygentoma; family Lepismatidae; genus Thermobia; species Thermobia domestica. The sequence goes on along the minus strand of NC_137458.1, from coordinate 86,876,067 downwards.
AAAATTCCAATACAGTGTAGATGAATTGGAAACACTTTACAATGAATGGAAACCTTTGCAGAAATCGTCGGTCTTTGCAGAGGCGAACTGAATTACAAAATAAAAAGAAGAAAGACTACGTGGAAAAACTGGATGATTTTTTCGACAGTGCTCATTTCTCTGCTTTGGGTCTCATTGATAATGAGGAAGATAAAAAGTTTATTAACAGTTATTGTTCATTTCAGTGAAAGCGAACGATTGCTAGCAGTTCCGAAATTACCATCTGTCACAGGAAAACATCAAGCGATTGCTGTGCATAATTCTCTGGAAAAACATAATCTTGTTGAAAAGTCCAAGCTCTTTGCTGTGACACAACTTCCGCACGTACTAGGCGAATAAAAGGTGTCTGCATCTTGTTGGAACACTATTTGGGAAGATATATTTTATATTTGTTATACAAGCATCAAGTTTATGGACTCGTTTTAAAAGTTGTTTTCGAGTTGAAGATCAATGATCAACAAGCTTGGAGTAATATTGACAAAATTAAATTCAAGCCCTGTATACAAGATGAACGCATTCAAGAAAAACTACACGAGTAGGCCAATGACATTCTTCAGATTACTATGCAGAATATCCAGAATAACTTACCCAGAGAAAACTAGCTACCTTGAACTTATTGAACTTGCTGTTATCTTTTTCGGAGGAGTTGTACCCAGAGTAATATCATTTTGAATGCCAGGAGCTTATCATCATGTTAGGTAGATGGATGGCAAAAACCATATATTCTTTGAAGATTTCTGTAGAATATGGAAGCAGGGCACTAAGTGGTTAAAAATTAGATACTGGCTGTTACGGTAGTTAAGAGAGGCTGATATTTAGTACCTCCCCCAATCTTGCACAAATAAGATCTACAGTGTGTTACTTTTACCCCAATCTTGCACAAATAAGGTTTACAGTGTGTTACTTACTTTACAAAATATAGCTAAGCTAGGGGCAGCTAGCGAAGGGAGTTAGAAGCCCCCAGGGCCCTTGTACTTCTACCTTTATCACAATTTAGACAAAAACAAGGTACTCGGTTCTGGAATCATGAAACGAGTAGGGGGAGATACTAAATGCTGTCCGTTAAGAGATATAGCAGCGGCGGCTGGTACTATATGTTGCATGGTTGTGCAACCGGATATTTTTTTTAATACTAAAAATATTTTTAAGTATTAAAGTAGTGTATTAGTAAGAAATAAACCTTTGCTCTTGAGCGCAAAATAGTATTGATGCATTTCTGAAAAAAGTCAATTAAAAACGGAAAGAAAGAGAGAGATTTACATTTCCAGCGGCAGCGAACGTTGCCACTGGAAGCAGTAACATTGATCATATGGGAGCGAGCTCCTATTAACATGGGGAAGTGGATTTATTCTTGCATCGCTCGTATCTTCCCGTATTGGTCTCTTGGGGTTGCACTTTCTTCCGCAACTGGTCAACTTCTCTATTAGTTACGAATTCCTCCGCTTAGCAGCGCTTAACTTAATTGATAGGGCGAGGGAGATACAGACGCTTGGAAGAAAGAAGTTATTCACAAAACATAAACTCTCAAAGAACAAATATGTCTGGTGGTAGCAAGGACGGATCCAGGCTGAAAGTTTGGGGGCGGTCGTTCGAAGTCAATAGATTTTATTTAACATTTGTAATACAAAGGTGAAAATTCTTGGGATAAGTTTTATTTTTTTTAAAAAACCTATTCTTGGGGGGGGGGGGTTCGATCGAGTCTCGAAGAAGAAAATGTCTTACTACTGGTCTAATTCCTAGCTCTGTCTCTTTCGTGCACATGATTCCGTGTTCGATTTCCGGCGGTGAGCATAAATTAATATCAAATCATTCACTTCCAATACTCATCTGTTTTCTTTAGCCTAATTTGCTGGAATGTTAAACTATTTTTTTTTCATTTTCAAAGGATTCATGATTAGATTTCATGATTCTTTACAGACAAAAAATTTGGTTTCTGAAAATGGACTTTTTGTACCGTATATTTATACAAAGAAATGCTAACAAAATGCATATTGTCGGAGGAGAGAGGTGTTTCTGGACCCTAAAGAAAATAAAGTGGAAAATATTTGCGGTAGCGATGCTTTCTATTCAGAGAAATTTTTCGAGCAGCATTTCAGATTTCAATAAAGTCATATAAAAATTTGAAGCCCAAAAGATCGAAGAAAGACCTCCAATTCTAAAATAATGCATAGTTTATATAATTAAATAATTTTGTTTAATTGCGTGCATGCAATTTTCTTGCTTTTTTTCTTCTTTTCGGATTAACGCCATCATTCATGGCTTACAGCACATACTATATATTCGATTCACCTCGTGTTCAATAACATGAGTGTAGAGGTTTTGTATATAAATAGTGTATAAACGTACATTGATAGTAGTTGTTTGAAAAAAAGGAAATAGCTTATATATTAAATCAATATTAGAGAAATAATTTAATCAATAATATACAAATAGAGCTTAAAAGACTTTCCTCTTCATATTTCCTGAATATTTTTTGGATAAGACTCAAGAAAGCTGGGGGAGGGAAACACTTGCGGGTACCTACATACCTTTGATATTGCAACATTGCAACCGGTGCTTGTACAGACTACGAGCCGCTATTGAGATATAGTATGTGAAAATAAAGTTAGATTATGATGGAAGTTAGAATATAATGGAAGTAAGAACATAATAGGAGTCAGATTATATTGGAAGTCAGAGTATAATGATATAGATTGATGTGTAAGAAGATTAATGTACTTGCGAAGTAAGATTGATATAGATAGTTGTGTTATACAGGGTGTTTGAAAAAGAACTCGCTAGTTTTAAGTATAAATTTAATTGGGAAATGAATGAAATCTTACATCAATGAGTACATATCATGAAAGAGAATTCCTTCAAGTGTTGTTTAATGATGGTAGACTTCAACGTGGGATCCATTTGTGGCCCTGCACACGTCGAGACGATACTCCACTTCTCGCCACGTACTCACCAACATTTCAGGTGTAACTGTCCCAACCGCCGCGACGATTATTTCCCGTAAATGATGATGTCTCTGATCTTTTCACTGTACACAACATTTTTTATGTGGCCCTAAAAGAAAAAGTCTAGTGGGGTTAAATCTGGGTTTCGTGGTGGCGATCTTCAGAAGTTCTCTCTCTACCTGGTGATTTTACTTTTAAAACACTACCGGTTTCCTTGAAAGACTTTAGCCAATGGCGGATAGTTTTTGTTGTAGGTGGTTCACCACCATACTGACGTCTAAAATTACGTTGCACTGTTATAACTGACTCAGTTTTCATAAGTCAAATAACACACTGAGCTTTTAGTTGCGGAGTACACATTGTGCTGAGTTGCTCTGCACTGCACGCCTGCCTGGACTGAACTGAGGAAACAGAGGGAAAACAAACAGCACTGGTGCTATCTCAAGGTCAAGCAGACCTGCCAACTGCAGGGGAGCTAAACCTGGAGAGTTTATGAATCAAACACCACAAACTAGAATAGTGTATATCACTTTGTACATTTTCTAGGACATATTAAAACTAGGTAGTTCTTTTCCAAACACACTGTATAACGGCACAGATTAAAAGTAAAGATACAAAAGAATTTAAGTGTGTATCTTTGTAGATTTTAATTAACTAACAATTTTACTCTTCCTTGATTAATTTTCATTGACACAAGCTGAAGAATTCGGACATGCTATATTTGTATTTTTCTCCTCAGTTTGTACAGAAGAGCTTGGCCGGACGGAATCTTGCTAGTTTTGGACGGAATCTTGATGATTCCTGACATCAAGATAAGACAAAAAGCATAGACCATGGGTGCACAAATGCTTCTTTTCGGAGTTGTAGGCTGCCGAAAACATGAAAAAATGAACTTTAAAGGTTCATAGCTCGGAAAATATGGGACCGACCATAGTCGGGTCAAGACTTCACTTTAGGAACTAGTGTATGCCCTATCCAAATATCCAAGTTTCAGAATCCTGTGGTACTTCTGCAACAATTTTTATAAAGATAGTTGATGAGTGCTTCAGATTAAACCTACAGTATATGCCCGTAGCCAAACTCCCTCTTTAAAAATTGTTACGTAAGTACCTTAAGATACTGTAACATGTAGTTTTGGTTAGCGCACATATTAAGTTCAAAGTTGTCTTGACCCGACTACAGTAGGTCCCATAGTTTTGGAGCTATGTACCTTTAAAATTCATTTTTTCATGTTTTTGGCAGCCTGTAACTCCGAAATTAAGCATTTTTCCACCCAGGTTGGTCTATACTTTTTGTCTTTCCTTGGTGTCAGAAATCACCTCCCAAACGTTGTCGCTGTTGTTTTGAAACACCCTGTGATTATGTGTATCACATTTACATTAGCTACCGAGATCTAGTTTGTTTGTGACCAAGTAGCTCAACCGGAACGGAAATGACATTTTCTGCACCAGAGTACTTTTAATTTTTTCCCTTTTTTCACCCTCCAATTTTTTGCGCCCTAGGCACGTGCCTAAGCGGCCCTGAGGCAGTATAGATGAAACTTTTCTTCGGGAAGATCCTTCGATTTGGGAAATGGATAGTAGGTAACAATCGGGCAGGAACATTGTGAAGAGCTTGAAAGTTTAAATAATTCTGAAGGAAGATGAGAGAAACTTATGGAAGAGTATAACACTGTGCTGACAAAGAATGAAGAACAGAAAAGTGTATTATGCAAGTAGTATCTCATTACCGACGTACATTTCCTCACTCAAAAAGAGTTACAGTGGCCAAATATTTTTAAAATCTTTGAAATACAGTAAGTTACTTCTATTATAAATTCAAAGATTTTAATTTTTTAGACAAATTGAAAATTAAAATTGCCTGAAAAGTCTGAAAAGAGAAATAAATAATAAATTAAAAAAAATAGTCCATATGGTAGTTTGCAAATGAGAAGGTAGATTTCATAATAGTAAAGTTATCTTCCATCGATTACCATAATCGATTTCATAGTAAGTTATAATAATCGATTTGCGATATCCTATAAAATAAAATTTTCATTGCGTCCTGAAAGTAAAACCGGAAAAAAATATTTTAACAAAATTCGAACTATGTATAAAGTTCATAATCACAGGGAACTACTACACGCGACGTAATGTATAAGAACGATGTCAAAATACTACAATATACCTACGTATATACATACCTAAACATATTTTTCCTTTCAATTTTTTATAGAATTAATATTTTACTAGATTTTGCATGTAATCCATTTTTGTCGACGGATCCATGCAGTGATTTAGCTTTACGCTGTTAAAGTTTTCTGCAGTGAATTTTACTGGGCGCAGCCATATTGGTTACAAACAAACTGTTGTTAGGGTGGTTGCTAAAAGGAAGCGAAATATTTTGTGCCAAATACCCATTATCTTTGTTTTGTGTGGGAAATTGAATTGTAGTAAAGAAAGAGTTGAATCTCTACTCTTTGCCTACATACTTCTTTGTGGTTTTCGTTTTTTAATATAACCGGCGAGGACTGTTGTTACAACTACTATAGCTTTAGCTACCTCACGCTTTAGTTTCGGAGCCATAATTGCGCTTTTCTCCAGTGATTTGTTTGCTATGTCAAGACCTGATGCTTATCAAAATGCTACCATGTAAAAGCACCATATACTTTTGATGCCATAGAATATTATACAAGATTTTTGGCAGCACATCTGCTACGAGAAATACTACGTTAAATGCTTCCGTCTAAAACTATCCTATCTTTTTATTCTATAAAAACAAGACATTAAAATCTGGAATAATTTACACAAATTGTTTTCCTAATTTGAAACCTTTGGCCTCAAGCGTGATAATTAATAGCGTAACAAAACTTAAGAAAACTAAATAAAAAGTTTAATTCCACGATTACTGAAAATTTGCAAACAATTCAACAATTATACACTTGTTTTCAGCATCTCACAATAATTCCGAGCTTTTTTTTTTTTTTTTTTTTTTTTTTTGTCTGTAAAATCTCTGACAATGATATCTATATCCATGTCTTGAAGAATGTCGAACTCAATCGATATTATGGCGAGTTCCACGAGGCACTCCTGGCACACGATAGATCTCAAATAAATTTTAATTAATTTTAATTTTGAGAAACTCCTTTCGCCTGAAGTCACGCTGACAGGAAGAGTGAGAGCAATTCTGAGTGCAGTTGATATATTAGGGAAATTTTCAGTCAGTTGGTTGCTCCTCAAAGTATTTTAATATTTCAAGAGAGCTTTTAGCATTTTCATCTGGTAGTTGGGAAAGAAAAATCAATAGTTCCTGTTGAAGTTGAAAACCCTCAATGAATGGTTTGGCAACAAATGTACACTCATGTCCAAAAAGGTTGTTGCATAACTGCTTTCTTGTAAGAATATAATTTGATATTGATTTTGCGGAGTACTTTTAATACTGATACTATGTGTATAATCGATAAATTTATATTTGTGGTGAATTTCATAGGAAAAGAATTATAAATACGAAAATTAGAATGAGTAAAACAAAATGTTGCTAAATGGACAAGAAAATTTTATTTTCGTTTTATTGTTTTTATTTACTACTCTTTTGGCATGAAATTTGCCACATTCATGTCTTTGTCGATTATACACATACTAACATTGTAAGAAATACCGGGCGAATTCGTTACCAAATTATATTCCTACAACAACATATTTATACACATGCGAGAATAATTTTGGACATGAGTGTACATAGCGAAACAATAACATCTCCTACTCTCCACAAAGACCGACAGTGTGGCACGGCGGTGTCGTTTCTGAGAAATCAAAAGTAAGTGCTGTGTATACTGTTCCACTATCACTTTAAAAGACCAATATATATAAAACCAAATATCACTCACTGCCTGGGAAAAGTTCACAAAGAACATGATCCGCTCTAAACAATACCAACCCCCCTTCCACTCATTCTTCTACGTGCTGTCTCCATTTGTCGACAGAGCCCCCTAGTACTATGAAACTTCTTCCATGGCAGAATGGAAAAAGATTAAGTAATTGAGGCAACTTTACAAGAATATAAACCAAAAAGAGTCAATAGAAAACACGTTATAAAATTTACTTTTTGAGGCTCGTTTCGGCGCCACGGGCAGTCCTGCTCGCATAAGCTCCTGAGGGGTCCTGCTCGTACAAGCTCACTTGCGATGGCGAAAAATGCATAAACGAGGGTACTAGTACAGTATATGAAAAACAGTTGTTGTTTGCTCCAATGAAGTGAGCAGTGGCGAAGGGTGATAGTTTTAAGAGGGTAGGCCCAATATTATAATAGTAATAATAATAATAATAATAATAATAATAATAATAATAATAATAATAATAATAATAATAATAATAATAATAATAATAATAAGAAACAGATTATCGATGGACATAACTATCTTACTACAGAAACACAAGAAGACAAATTCACATGAATTTAATGTAATTGTAGGTGATTGATAGCACTGATTCAATCCGGATCTCAATTTTCATAACGAAATTCACGTAGCCCTATGTGACTCCTACCTGAACTTAATTCGCCGTAATACAATTTAATTGTTTCAATTAGGTGTGATCGGATGGGGAAGATGGACTATCACATTATCTGCGCTTCACAAGAAACATGCTGTTTCGTCTACTTGTACTGAAACAAACTCTGCTTGTAAAATTTCGTCTTTAATTATATTGTTCAAAACACATGACAGGCATTCAACGAAGTCATTCTACATGTCACTTGATTCCCCTTTAAAAATAGAATCGGACTTAAACATTTTTTCATACGCTGCTCTTTATGTCAACACCTACAAATATTTTTTTTTGTACCAATGCATGCAGAACTCTCTTGCCCTCTGTTTGTTCTATTTTCAACACAGGAGTTGGTCTTCGTTTCTTGACCCGGGTTCGATTCCCGGCGGGAGCTCATGTGGTTCGGATTCCACGTTAATCAGTAGGTCCACGTCTCATATAGCCTCGCTGCTGAACGGGACGTAAAACTCAAAATCAATCAATCAATCTTCGTTCCTTAATAACACGTTAATTTTCAAAAGACCATTGACATGGAGGATTCTTTAATAGGAATTATATTATGTTCATATTCTTCACTTACTGGAATTTTCTCTCATTCATTTTTGCAAATGTAAGACAAAAATGTCACTCACAATATCTCAAGAACACACACACGCTACTCAATTCTAATCAACTCAACGAATCTGATTTCGTATGGGTTTGCGCCAACGTAACGGAATAAAGGGGCATTAGTTTGCGACAATAGGCGTGGCACATTGCTTGTTCCAGCTTTTGCGTTACGTTAGAGTCCGCAAAATTAAGCAAAGCTCGTACCGAATGGGGCCCCACTCTTGCTCTTTATCGAATCGAATACGAAGGTCTTGAGTGAAACGCTTTATGTAGAAACAAAAGTCGATAAGCGCTGAGGCCGGTCTCTTTCGCAGGTTATTACAAACAAGTCCTCTCGCGGGATTTTCTGAGTAGCTTGGCGGTAGTTCTACTGCCGCCTGAGACACTGCTTGGGGAGCCTTCCAGCAGTGGTGCTAACCACGATTTCTTTATCGAACAATATATATATTTTTTCAAGTTATAAAACTATCATACATTCTGTGCCAGGAAAATGAAATAATTATAAATTATAATTTCTAAAAGTAAATGGGTAGGCCGGGCCTCAGGGCCTCTTACGACCCTTCGCCACTGGAAGTGAGTATACTATTGATTGAATCTAGCGTATACCCGCGTACTTCCTAAATTTTAGGTAGTTATACGATAGTTTACAAAAATTAGAGGTGGGTATACGCCGTATAGCCGCGTATACCCTCCATTACATCCCTGGAAAGAAGGAAGAGGCGATTGCATAAAATACTAGTTTCTTATGCATTTAATACTTTTCTTCTTCGTATATAGTTCTCCACATGCTCCATAGATGGCAGCATAATGATCTTAAATCCTATTGAGAACAACTTTAAGTATTGTCTGCATAATAACACATTTGGACCAAAGCAGAGAAATTACATAAATTGGTTTTCACCATTCAAGTCGAATAACGCTTTAATATTTAAGATTTGTTAGAAATTCTTCTTTCATATTTTCCAACACAAGGTAGATTCTGGAGTACTATACAATATATGACTTAGTGAAAGCTCCGTGAATCCGAACATATTTAAGTACAAGGGCATTTTCTTTTTAATATTTGGGAGAGGGAATCAGTATTCCTGGTATCCCTTATAATCTGTCGCTTGAGAACACTGGAAGATCGCCTCTGTTGTATATTCTGTATGTAGCCGACATCCCACAACCTTAGCATTCATTGTATGCACTATAATTTGCTGATGATACAGATCTTCTAGCCTTGGGATTCTCGTTTGAACGCATTAATCCACTCCTACAACTACCTTTGGACAAACTTCTTATAAGGTGCCTGAAGTGGGAGCTTAAGCTAAATTCAAACAACATTCAAATGACTTTCTTTGGGCTGAAGCTCCATAAATACCAGTGGCGGCCGGTGGATTATAGTTTCGGATGTTGTAGTGCGAACGATAAGAGACAGAAGATATAAAGTTGACTCATTGACTAATCAGTATAATTTTAGATGCAAATGCTATGTGACATGTTAAATAAAATTTTGTTTTTAAAAAATAAAAAAATGCAGAACATTTAATCCGATTAATCACCTTAATTAATTAGAAAGTTCATTCTCCTCTCTTTGATTGGAGCAAATCTGTCTAATACATGCTAGTTGAACTCTAGTATTCTTATTGCCAGGTCTTTTTCGATGGAAAGCATAACCAATGGGACATTCAATTCCTTGAAAGTGTCAATTCTTTCTCATGTGGAAAAAAACTTTTCGTCTTTTGCTGACGCCATAGGTACCAGTTAATATTAATTTCAGAAGCTTTGTAGATTCACTAAATATTTTTTCTAGATTATTGCGAACGATTCATTCTAGCAAACTCAGTCCCTAACAGTGATCCGAATTCTTCTTCAGCGTTGACTGAAGAGAGTTTCTAGCAGATATTAGTGTTACAGAAAAAAAAAACATACATTGAACACACTTTATTCACAGTTTATCCAGGAAAATTTAAAATAAATTAAGGAAATTTATCTGGTGCAAACAACATTACTGTCATAAGATATTCTGTAAATTTAAACTGTATTTTTTTCGAAACTATCTTGAATTGCCCTTTGCTTCTTTGCTTGTTTTGTCTAAGCCTTGATTGCAAATTTTTCCTCAGTTGAAAGATGGTCAATGTTTTTTGTATGTTATTTACAGGAGTCATGGTATACAATTCATTCAGAATTTGTAGGTTATTTACAGAATTAAAGCACACACAATAAAATTAACCTAATAATTAAAAACCAAAACAGTTGATACAAAAGAGGTATTGGTATATGAATTCCGAATGTCACATATTCATACATCAACACACACACATGTGCGTAAAAGAAAAAAAAACTACATTCCAAATCATCCGTCTTGATTGTTACGCAATGCACGATGAGCACAATATACTTCCACATGAGGCAAAACAATGCATACCAATGTGATATGTTCTGGAAAGGAAACCTCGAAACCCGCCAGATGAAGGATTAGCATGTAACAGAAGCCGAAAGTCAAAGAACATCAAAACAAACAGCACTGCCACTTCTACACCCAGAAATGTTAACTGAGAGGGGCCAAAGTATCTGAGGGAGGTCCAATACGTCTACATAATATGGAACCTGTCTTATACTGCACACGAAAAGACGATAAGTAATTCTTACTTATTGTCACCTATATTTTTAGAAAAAAATGGTAGAACGATTATTTTTATACGAAAAAAAGAGTAAATGATGAGGCGTGAAATAAAATATTTAGCCTACATCAATCGTTTCTCTGTTAAACAAGTATAGTTTGTTAGGAAAGTCTACAAATATTAGTCAAGTTTCAAAATTTTTGGGAGGTCCGGACCCGGTGGACCCCCTCGTGGCTACGCCACTGAGCATTGTTAACTAGTCCCAAATTCAATGTGGCGTTCCCCATCATACAGTTTTATGTGGAAATTATCAAGAGGATAAAATATACTTATTTTATAAAAGAAAGATGTTTATACTAAAATACTATCCACAGGTGGTGGGGAGGGATTCTACATACTGACTTATTAATATTTGATTCACAGATTACTGTAAAAGAAGCCTTCATTATCAATATAAGCTAAGAATTAACTTGAAAATGCGGGTCTACTTTCATTTGTTTTCTCCTCTACTAGATATTTTCTTTCTTATTTTGTAATTCTGCAATCACTTTTTTTAATTGTCATTATATTGATTTGCTTCAGTATGGTCCCGTAATTTAAAAATATGAATGCATAAAATCAAATTCCATTTGTTAATTGCTAGTGAAAGAAAATTCAGAAATCTTATTTAGCGCGAAAAACCTTCTTGTTTACTGGAAACCGTGCTGTGTTGCAGAAGCACTACAACGACCTGTCCCTTTAACTTCTGAGATAGGGGAAAGGAGACTTCTAACATTTGCTCCAATTGCCGCGCTGAAGGAATCTGGTCGTTGTATGCTCGCTGCAACACAATATAAATTAGAGACTCTGTGGCGTATTATTTTTCGCTTTTTAAAATAGATTAACGGAACGGACAGTTACAGAAGTAAAAAATATGTTATTTAAAGTGTATATATACGAGTATTAAAAAGTATTTTTTCTGTTCTTTACTACTATTGATAATAATATTTTTTTTTCTTGAAATACTTTGGTCGTTGCGCAACGCTGCAACACTAACATTAGCCGCCAGTGATAAATACCGTAACAGCCCCAATCCGCAATGTTTACATTTAACTCTCTTCGACTATCCAATGTCACTTCAAAACATTCTTAAATATCTGTATGTCACATTCGACAAACATATTACTTGGAATCATCATCTCAAATAACTGGAAGCAAATATTTATTTATTTATTAAATAGAACAGAACAGGATAGATCCCAATTACAGTGTTCGGACTATACATAATTCTTACTACAGTAAAAGTATAATATTCCCAATAATGTGTTGATTACCAATATTAGTTGTTTACTTATTTGGCGTACTGCTTCATTATGTCTATAACATATCTCTTAAATGTTCGGATGTTGTTTGTACATACTTCAATTTTTGGACATAATTTGACTGTGTTATTGCAGTCAGCACTGATTCTTACGATCGGTGATTTAGTCATTATGTCAGTGCGTGACTTATTGATACTAAATAAATTGTGATTCATGTTCGTGTTTCAGTCGACGGAACTGATATAGTTAAGCTGGATACAATTTCTGGACAATCGACTTTCGAATGCAAAATATTATAACTAACTAACTAACTACCTCTATGGCTTATGGAACTTGGAGGTTCAATGCCGCGTTCACAAAAGCTCTGCACTGACTTCTATCCTTAGCCAACTGGATCCAGTTTCTACTTTGTATTCCTATCTCTGCGAGATTCATCTTAATATTGACCTCCCATCTGCACCTAGGTCTTCCTAATGGTCGTTTTCCGATTGGTCTTCCAGTCAAGACTTTGAAAGCGCTTCTACTTTCTTCCATCCAAGCTACATGACCTGCCCACCTAAGCTTTCTAGACCTGATGACCCTAACAATGTTTGGTAAATTATATAAATTATGTAGTTCCTCGTTATGAAGTTTCCGCCATTCCCTATTCCCGTTCCTCCTGGGTCCCAATATTCGTCTCAGGACCTTGTTCTCAAATACTTTCAGTCTATATTCTTCTTTCAGAGTAAGCGACCATGTATCGAAACCATATAGAACAACAGGCATGATTATCGTTTTATATATTTTAAGCTTCATATTTCTCGACAGAATTCGCGACGACAGGAGATTTTGAACTGAATAATGGTATGAATTCCCTGCTTTTATCGACATTTTATGCAAAGTATTATATAAATATAAATATAAAAGTATTATATAATATATATATATATAGTCTTCTTTGTTTCACGTTAACATGTTATAGTTGATAGACAGGTTAGAGGAGCTAAATTTACTTGGGTAAAAACCTGTGTCCTTAAACGTTAAAAATCTCAGAAATTTAGCTTGAACTTTTTCGAGCATCAACTTATTTTTACTGGTTTGAGAATCCCGAATTGTACACGCATTTTCAAGCTTTGAGCTTACGTATGCATAGTATAATGATTTCAAAATATTGATATTTTCGAAATCTTTACCTAACCTCATGACTAGGCCTAGATTACGAAATGCCTCGTTGGTAATATGTTCTATATGAACACTAAACTTTAGTTTCGGATCAAAGTACACGCCTAAGTCTTTGACTACGACTTTCCTAATTAGTGACTGTTCATTAATTACATACTCAAATGCAATACAGGACTGTCTTCTGGTATATGACATTACACTACATTTGTTAGCATTTAGTTTAAAATAATTATTTTCATTCCAACTGCTTATGTGAAGATCCTCTTGCAACAGTTTACAATCTTGAACTGAGTTAACTTCCATATAGACTTCGAGATCATCAGCAAAGAGTAACTTATGTGATTTACTTATACAGTCCGTTTGGTCGTTGATATAAATATCCGCCGCCATTAGAACTTCTTACGAAATCTCAAAGGCACCATGTGGGGCAGCAATGCAAAACTTCTCCTGCTTACCTATACACTCTTTGTATGCCCAGCAATTACATACAGTCATCTCGCCTGGTCGGCCAACCAGCCCGACTCTCTATGAGCGTCTCAAAGTTCTTAAACGACATGCCTTACGCCTGGCCTACTCTCTTGTTTTCGATATTTCCACGGCTGAAATACATCGTCGTGCGAAATTTGCAACTCTTTTGCCGCACCTCTATCTTCTACGCCAGCGCTAGATCCACAAAAGTATCGATCTGGTACATCCAATTGTCCATGAGGCCTAGGGCAAGATTTCAGCTTTACCACGCTATATCTAGCCACCACTGGATCATCTGATCATCATGTAGCTATATACGAATACACCGACGCTTTAGACCGATATAATTCGAACCGTCGTATCTACAGCCACAATCCACGTATATATTGCACATAACCTCAGTGCATTATTGCATATTGCATACTAAGGAAGCACTTTTTTATATCGCAGTCAGCCGTAATCATTATTGTTCTAAAGTATTTCAGCCCTTATACGTTCTCCTGCTTCAGCTCATAGTATCAAACAGCCTCTAACCATTCTATACATTTACCCGTCAATAAATTGAAAATATCTCTGGCTACAGAGAAGGTATGGACTTCTACGGCCCGCCCATCTTCGTATTGATATGAAACTCTTGTTAAAGAAAAAACGAGCTAAACTATTGAATGAGATCCAAATTTGTTTCTTTTTGGAGAGGTACTAGTAGTAGTCACTTGGATGATTCCTAATAATCTGATAGTACATTGTATTAAAAAGAATAGTAGGACATGTCTGTCCATTTCAGTGAGCCATTCATTTGGAACTACAGTGAAACCTCCACTAACGGACACCTCTCATAAGGGACATATTTTGTAATCCCCAAACACTGTAATAGGAAAAAACATGTTGACAAACCTCTCTAAAGCGGACACTCTCTAGTACGGACACGGACAGTCTTTTCTGTCTTTTATAGGTATTATTTACCTCCATATTACGGACACTTTCTCTAGAAACAAGTTGAAAAGTACAGAAAAAATACATTTTCAAAAATGCATACATGTATCACCAAGGAAGCATTGTAATAACATTTTCCCTCGTCAACTGTCTGTTCAGAAACTCAGATGAAGCGTCTTTGTTTAACAACACCCTCATATCCTTTGCTTGCATTCCACTCCCACCCAACCTGTTTTACAATCAAAAGTGATTGACAGTTGCCTGCCATTTGAAATGACACGTCATTCTACTGTTCCGCTGGAATCAAGCAGAAGACATGTTTGGTATTTTTTGTCCGCGTATTCGCATATTGTCTTAGTGCCGCATAAGAATTTGGAGGTAGCAACAGAAATGAATGTTTCAGATTTCAAGGTCTCGAACGAGTGGTTAGAGAAGTTTCGGATTAGATACAAAATTTCTTTCAAAGCGATTTGTGGAGAATCCGCAGATGTCGACATGCCCACAGTCATAAAACGGTTTGATAAATTACCTTCAATAGTTTGTAATTACATTATTGTAATTACCTTATTTACTAATTTACGTAAGAAAATATCGAAACCCCTCTAAGACGGACACCTCTCTATAGCGGACAATTTTTGATTCCCCACGGCTGTCCGCTTTAGAGAGGTTTCACTGTAAAACGTTTCATATGGAATAAAAAACATGACTTCGGTGTGGCACGATTTTTTTGACACTTCTATGATCACTTTGTACACTTCCTCAACATAACAATTTCGTTCATATTTTCTTTAGGAGTATTACATGATAAAGGACACACCTTGCATTTCATATTTTTACCTTATTATACGTGTGAGAGGTAAGATCCTCATATGTTTTTATTAGTTATACAATGCTACCGTGAAACAAGTAACATATTTCGGCATTTATTTCAAAGTTGGACGTCCGATAGTTTTCTACCAAAATCTTAATAAAAACTATTAAAATTTATATATTTTTTTTCAATTTCTACGTTCTTAACTGACTTTAGGCTTCCTTTCGTTTCATCGCGAGGTGGGGGAAAGGTTAGGTAGGATCAGGGGCAATCGCCCTCCCCCCAGAAGAGGAAACTTTCTTATTTTATATATAAATAAACCCATCCATAAAAAGTTTGGAGCTCTTAGAAGTAGCTCTAAGTAGCAGTATTAGCCTAACCGACCGCTCCCCGAAGTCCGTCCTGGATCCGCCCCTGGGTAGGATCTAGAACATAGGTACCCTTGGGCGTATTACCCGCCATGTTGATAATATAAATGCTCATTTCTTTCCCACAATGCAACTATTCCGTTACCTTGAGCGAAGTACTCTCCGCTCGCCGAATAGTCCCGTGTTTATAACCGCTTATATATAACAAATAAACAGATTTCTCGAGATCCTTATATATTATCCGCTCCGCTCGCCGAATAGTCCCGTGTTTATAACCGCTTATATATAACAAATAAACAGATTTCTCGAGATCCTTATATATTATCAAGCACACAAACGATCAAATTATCCATATTTCCCCTGTAAATTTTAAAAAAATATCCTGGAAACGGAGTCCAACTTTGGAATTTAATCCAGTGGCGGATCCAGGGGGCGATCACCCCCCCCCAGAGGAGGAAACTTTCTTATTTTATATATATAAATAAAATCCATTCCAGGGTTTGGAGCTCTTAAAAGTACCGTCAAATGGGGTTACTTGAGACACTAAAAAAATTCTAAGTGTAACTGTTTATAAACTATACGATCTATACTAAAACTGACATAATCAGATGTCCGGTCTGCATATGATATTTAAAAGAAAAACAGAATATTTTAAGTTATACTTCTAGATTTTTTACAGGTGCAAAAAAACTACGTGTCTCAAGTTAGCCAGCAAGGCGGGGAAACTTGAGACAAGAATCAAAATTGTGCTATTAAGCACGAGAAATCAAACAATGTCGCAAGTTAAGCAGCCTAAGCGTTATTTGAGACACAGTAGAAAGCAGGAAAAACGTTTTATTGAAAAAACTGCGTATACAAGGGAAAGAAAAATACAAAAAATACACGGAGATATCTATGGAGCAATCTCAAAACAGTATCTTCCTCTTGAGCCTTTGGAGGGGAGAATCTTACAGACAATATGTTCCAAATTAACTTCGTTTTCGTCACCAATAACCGGGAAAACATAAATTTTGTTATTCACTGGAGTTTGAAGTCAATAACTCTTTCAGGATGCCTACACTTTCTCCTGATAAGAACCCTTTTCCTTCCAGGGTCGTCAGAAACATTAGTCTCATCGTAATTCACAATGAATTTTGGATCCACGTCTCTCATTGTAGCTTCAAGTTAATCGAAATAGCTGTCTGAAACTTCTTTATTAAGGGCAGCCCTGGGTCTTTTAATGTTTTGGCACCGTCTCTGAGTGAGTTCTTCGGAATGTCGTTCCAAAAATGAGTCAACCCAGTCTTGGCCTGGAAGATTGTTTTTAAAACGTGGTTCCACAACTCCTTTCCGGTCAAGATACCCCTTCACAATGAGACGCACATCAAACTTTGTTAAGGGAAACCCCCACTCACCTGCCAATTTGATACATTCGCTGATTGTGTTCTCTTCATCAGGATTCAAAACACAATGCCGCCCATATTTTCCCAGATGCTTACCCTTATACCTGTGATGAAGCGAGTGTTTGCTAACTCCGTATTCTGCAACTTGCCTCAATGAAGCAGCTCCCTTTAGAGCCGCGAGAGCTTTCTCCATCTGGTCTTCTGAATAGTTCCGATAAGGTCTGCTGCCAGCTTTTCGTATATACTTTCGTGGCAATTTGTTAAGAATAGACCTGAAATGCCGCTATTAGTGGAGGTAGTAATAGGATTGTTACATTAAACTTAAAATCAACAAAACTAAATTTTATACATGGAATTATACCTCATTTTCTTCTAATTAGTTATGTACTTCCCAATTAAAAACATTCAAGTGTCTCATTTTACCCCATTTTTTTTTTGTCTCAAGTTACCCCTCATCAACCCACTTCGGAGAAATTTGATTAAGTATGAAAAAGGCATGGCCACACTGGACAGGTGAATATTCAGTCATCTATTAAACACATTAGGGTAGGTTCTAGTCAAAAACATTTCGAATTTCAACAAATCCCTTACGAAAATAATGGACAGTTAGAAAGACAATCAAAATAGATTCCCCAAAAGCTCATTTACATTTCTATATAAATCTTAATTGTAAAATAATAACTGGGTATTTATCACTTACACTTTTCTTCAGCACCTTTAAAAAGTAGACCGGCTTCAGAAAATGCTTCAAATCAAAACAATCTAGCCAACACAGCCATTTGAAAAGAACATATCATTTTGTCTCAAGTTACCCTTAAGTCTCAAGAAACCCCACTTGACGGTAGCTTTAAGAAGCAGTATTCCAACCTACCGCCCCCCAGAAGTCCGTTCTGAATCCACCCCTACTTAATCCCATATATTTTGCAAAAAATTATGTTCTCCCCCTAAAATACGATAGCACCTTTATATTCCTCTAAAGTACTTCTGTCCATTATATTTTAAATATTTGGGACGGAAGGTAAAATTTAGAGGATTTTGTTCGAATCGGTTGTCGAGAAAGATGACCATCGGTATCTTTGGTTATTCAGAAATGTTTTTAACTAAATTGGTTGAAGAATGTGAATACCAGTAAATTTTAGAAAATAAAGAAGAAGTATACGTGCTGAGTGAAGAGTTCATCTCTGTTGTGTAAGCTGCGAAGGTATAGAAAATTCTTTTGTTATAATTTTGACAGAAAAGGACATAAGAATAAATGAAAAAAGATAAATACATACATGCGAAAAGAAACAAAAAGTAAAAAATATATGATGTGTGAAATCTGTTATTGCGAATGAAAAAAACAATAGATAGGGTACCCTTTATAACCTTTTTAGGATATGGAATTGTGTACTCTATACGTGGCTTCATTCTCGAAATAAATATTAGTAATAAAGTTACATAATTTTGCTAGTTAGGACACGATTGTAAAAAGCTTTTATTGTTTCTGTGCTGTTAGTCAGCCAATAAAACTTCAAATTTTAAGAGTATTTGCCAATTTATTATCAATAATTGTGCAGACTTCGTGACCATAGGTTTATTTAGATCTCATGAATCATAATAACACACGGTATCGTGCGGATTGTTAAGTTGTCAGAAAGAGAATTACTCCTGTTTACCAAAAATATTTGTATATAGTTATGTCCGTTCTATTAGCATGTCTTCAGGGAAAGTGTCCGTTGTTTGGTATCTATGTTCGGTGGGGTGCTAGCCGCTTAAACAAATTTAGATAATGACTTTTAACCTATTTTGGTGCTGTTTTACTATACGGATCCACAGATTGTAAAATGTACGGAAAAATTTGGGTAAGTCTTTAGTTTTCCCATTTTATGTCGGAAAACAGAACGCAACGAACCCCCTTGCGGGGCTTATACTATGGATCCGTATAGTAAAACTGCACGCCTATTTTAAATAGTATATCTCAGTCTGATAGAATTTCGGTGGTGAAGAGAATGAACTACAATCAAGTCATTTCACTATGAAAAAGAGTAATACCTAGATTCTGTGACAAGTCACTTGGTAATATTTAAGGTTCGTTACTTGTAACTGTGATGGAGTTATGAGTATAAATACAGTTTGGACATATGGCATAAACACATGAACCAATTTGCGCTAGCTGGCACTAAAAAGCATGAACACTGTCTATTCGAGTCAGGGCAGGAGCGCAGCAAGGGGGCCCGAACGGTAGCGAGTCGGTGCATCCGAAGGAAGCAGACGCGAAAGCGATGGTAGGTAAACGCATAAATGAGGTTTACAACGGCTCCCTATAACTCAGTACGGCTCCGGAGCCGTCGATAGATTTGGGGGAGATGCTAAATGCCATCCATGAAGAATTTGAAGTCATTTTGCTATGAAATTGGACTTGTGGTCTCAAGCATAGCCTGCAGTTGCACTAAGCATTGCTGTATTCGATATCGTTACTTCTCGCACATTTTCACCACACATGTTGGTTCTCATCTCCTGTAACAATTTGTTAATAAATTTGAATGTCCTTTGTACTGCACAGGATGTCCAGTATTTTCAGGCTAAAAACGTTAAAATTTTGTAATTTATCAGGAAATTCACTGCGCTACTTTAGAAAGTGTTTCTTGTAAAGGGTTCACTCGAGCAGGCGGTTCTACCAAATAGAAAATTTATAGCTAAAGTGAAAGCATTGTATGTGTAAGTGTCTCTCTTCAACTATCCTTGTTTATGAGTATACCCTCTGTCGCAAACGCACCTGCTTCCTACGGACGCACCCCCTCTCTATCGGTTCGTGTTTTATGCACTGTAGTTTTTATGCCGTATGTGCACTGTACTTGTACTGAATTCTCCTGAGGTCAATCTGCAAGTAGTAATGGAGTTCCTCATTTAGTGCATACTCTGCTAAAAGAAATACAAGGCTTAAACTTAACCTAAAAATGTAAGAAATGTATCAAAATGTGATAGAACCGTCTGCTCGAGTAATGCTCTCAAGAATTCCGCCATGCACATTCACTTCGCGAGAATTTCATAGTTTTCCCTGTGAACATTGCATCCGGAAATATGCCATAGAAACTACACTGTAAAAACTACAATCCAGCCTTTGCTAGGTGTCCACCAAAGAGGACGAATGCTATCCAATCAAATCAGGGCAGGAGTACAACAGGCGAGGCCGAGGAAATTTTTTCACGTGTTCAAAGGGAAGGCGAGTCAGTAACGGTGAGTATGCGCGTAAACGAGGATGTCGCGAAAAAAAAAAAAAAACTGCGTTATGTTAGTTCTTTTCTTAATACGTTCACTACGATTATTTAACTTTACGACTTATAAAATTCAAAAGACACTGCCTTTAGAATACTATGGACAACTGACTCGTTTGTGCTAGAGAGTTTGGAATAAGTACTCTGATAAATAAGATTCTATATGCTCTCTTTTTTTTTTCACACTATCAACACGATGTTCCCATTTCAATCTTCTCCATTTCTTTCTTTCCAATGCGTTCCTACATTTGATACACTTTCTACTTAATTTCAATAATCTGTGCCACTCCTTAAAACGTAATAACTCTTCTTGACTAACATACATTCTGATAAAACTCAGCATCGAAATGTCACATCCCTCATATGGAACTCATTTTCTTTGAATACGGGGAACTAAATTACCTCATTACATCCTTATGTCTGACATCAGCATACCTCCACTCAAAATACTGCCAACATCATGAAGTTTATCACATTTGAAAATGCCACTTTTATTTATTTATTTTTTATTTTAAAGTTAGCGTGAGTTACACAGAAAACAACCAGTTCCTCCCTAAATTGTACGTACTTTCCATATTTTTGAACCTACTCTCTGGAACTTAACCCATTAGAATTTATACATTATCACGCCCAGATTAAGAAGATGTATGAGTAAAGATAAAGTTTACAATTATATACTTTTTAAAAAAGAGTCTGCTAGTCAGGGTTGTTGGAATTTCCCCAGCCGAAAAATACGCATTTTTTTCCCCCTGGGGGGTTAGAAAAAAAAAAAAAAAACTTCCACTTCGAAAAATAGTATACTTCTAAACATATTTTGAATGTGATTAGGGTAGAGTAGAGTCGGGGTAGCTTAGGGTTGGTTACGGAAATTTGGACCCATTTTGCTAAAATTACACGAGTGTAATCAGAGTTATGAAAGGAGGAAGTAGAACATTTTGTAGAGTAACTAAGAGGTGGGTAATTCCATGAGGCATAAAATAGAAATAGAATCCCCTGTTACATCCGGGATTCAAGAGCCGGCCGTCCTGACTGAAAATTTCATTAACTTCCTTGAAAACAAGCCTAGCAAATACCAGTACCTCAAGTCAGGAGCCAGAGATGGAAGAAAACGGATTCATTAACCTTTTTGGTACAAACGCTGTGCCACATATACCTAGGCTATGTTCTTGCATCAGAATGATTTTTGTTTCTCTTATATCCAGAGGGTTTGATGTTACAACAAAATGCTTTTTTCACCCTTTACGTTCGACGGTATAAAGTGATGATGTCCCTTCAAGTTTCGGCTTGAAATAAAGCCAGGTGGTTTAGAGTAGCATAGAAATATTTCTGTCTCTGCTTAGCAAAAGTGGAAGGAAAATAAAGTTTATCAGTATTATTTGTAGGTCCACAGTTCATGAGTACATATTAAGAAATGAACATTGTATCAATTTCCCCCTTCTCCTCTTCCCATTCCCCACCTTATAACCAGAATCAGAGTTGGCAAAAACCATGGTTTTTATTAAAAAAACAAAAAAAAAACCGGTTTTTTTGGTTTAAAGCAGGTTTTTATGGTTTAAATAATTTGCTCTATATATTCATATCATATATGGACAGAAATAAGTTTGTTTCGCCTTGATGTTATTATGCAACAACCGGGTTATGCTGGAAGTGGTCACATAAGCTTAAAGCGGAATAAAAACCGCTTCTCGAGTTACATCCGAGAGAAATTGTCCTCCATTTGAACTCGGAACCAGGACTAATTGGCCACAAATGCGATACGTCTCCCGACTCACTCACGAAAGAATCCTGATAAAAAATGCGTTGCACTGATCTTTACATGCTTCTTAATATAACTGTCACGAGTCATTTCAGAAGGACAAAAAGATAAACAGTTGCACAAGTGAAACCATTACACAGAATTACATATGAATAATTTCAAAGTACTACGGAGTACAGAAGAACTAATTTAGTTCAAGTTAGTTAACAACGACTTTTATTGGTCCAAATTAAAGAAATACACCGACTTAATCTGCATATCAATAAGAAAAGTGAATAAAGATACGAATTATTTGAGTCCACTTTGGCTCAGACTCATTTATACATAAATAGATACCAAAGATACTTATTTCACTAAATGCCTCTCGTGGGGTCTGTATGACCCCCCCCCCACACACACACACAAAGTACGGCATTTTCGATGTATTTTATCAATAGTAAACATTGAAACGAAACAATATTTAGAATTTTTCTTCGATTGCAATTACATAACAATAATAACAACTACAAAAAATCACAAAATAAACATTTATAAACTTTTAAAAAAAAGTTGCTTTTGTATTATAGGGCTAATTTCTTCGAGTAATGAATGGGGGATAGGTCTGAATATAATACGAATAATATACGGGAGTGAAACGTGATAACCCACAAATGTGTTCATCAAGATTTTACAAACACACACTTTTACGAACATTTTTTGTTTTTTGGTTTAAACCAGTTGGTTTTTTTGAAAAAAAAACAGCTGGTTTAAACCAGCCAACCATGACCAGAATGCTTTATATGATTTAGTTTTAAGACAAACAAGGGAAGTGAATGTTGTTTCATCTGCTATTTATGTGGATTTGTTGTATTTTTATGAGCGAATGGTAATATTTCTACGTACGTAACTATTTTAGATATTGCAACGAAATTTGGCGTACACATTATGTGTTGGGAGCAGTACTTTACAAGGTATATTATATTGGGGTGCCTGCAGCCGGGATCTCCAAAAATAAATTTTTGGAGGCAAATGTCCGTATTTATCCCAAGTTTACTTTTTTTTTTCGTACATTATGAACACATGCGCGTGGTACCATTTGAAAACTTATTTCATTCTGAAGAGAATGACGTATGAGACCTGATACTTGGATGATAGTACTATGCTTGGAAAGTACTTTTTTTTTCAATTTATGTAAGTAACTTTCTATTTATATATTGTCAAACAGGATTGAGAAATATTTTTCCTGTCGTAGCTATTCTAGATATTACAATTAATCTTGGCGCACCTATTACATACGAACCATAGTATTTTTCAAGATAGATTATATTTGAATACCTCTAGCCGCGTTCACTTCAGAAGGCGCAAAACTTAACAAAAGGTATTTTTGGAGGGAATTTTTTTTCAATTTAACGCAATTTTCCCTTGTCTCCTACGTCACGCATGTTGCTACTTGAAAGCTGTCTCATTCTGAAGAGAATAACATATGAACCATGATACTCGGATGAATGGTACTAAAGCTGTAACTACTCAACTGAAAGTTAAAATTGTTTTCTAAAATTGCAAGAATTTAAAAACGTTAACACTAACAAGGAAAACAATTTAATGTACACTTCTCCAAAATATAATTGCGCGCTTAAATTTTTTAAGTCCCTTAAAATTGTAAGTTTGGCAACAACGCATTCGAAGTAATAGGAGGGGAAGTCATAATTAAAAAATACGAGACTTCCGAACACAGTTCACAATTCGCTGTTTGAAATACTCAGCTTCTCTTTTGTTACTTAATGTAATGATGCTTTAGAACTAAATAGTACCTTATGAAATGCAGAAAACTTTGTTATAACCCTTTCCGCACGGGAGTAGAAATTTTTAGATTATTTTCATGAGACTGGTTTTTCCATATTACATGAAACATGTATAGAACATTTTTATTAAAACAATGCGTGGGTCCATCGTAGGTTCTGAGAAAGTGGACCCGCACAATTGTGCATGTTTTGAAGCCCTAGTGAGCGTGAAAAATGAAAAATTCTCGCTTGTGCAATACAGAAAAGCTACCCGCACGATTGTGCGGGTTCGGAATAATATAAAAAAAGGGCTGTTAAGATGTTAGTTATCTATCTATACAGCTGGTGCAAAGCTTTCTAATTGTTTCGATACCATGGATTTTGTTTCTATTTGTGGGGATTCAGTACTCGAACTCGGTTCGAATCCCACTGGGTAATTTTATTTATTTATATTTTGTAACTTTTCAGTTTCTCTTGCTGTACAATTGTGTAGTATATGTATTATACGGAGGTGACGTAAAGTGTACAATCTATGCATTAAAAATCCAAAGAAAATTCCTTAAAAAGTGAAGTATAAATTCGACAAAATAAGATATTAAAAAAAAAAAAAAAACAATGAAAATTAAAATAGAGTACGTGAAAATTCTTAACGAATAAAAAGAAAATATTAAATATATGACAAGAAGATGAGTCAAAGTAGCAATAGTAAAACATAACATGAAAAATTTAAAAAAAAATATATATATATATATATATATATATATATATATATCAAAGAGTATATTAACTATTCCAGTTTCACGAATAAATGTAACAACACATTTCCCAAAACCTGAGTGTGTGAACATTACAAGATTGTGCCGAATACACTGTGGGACGATACAGTTTTCACAATAAGGAGGTTAGCCGAGCGCCACACACTAAATGAGCTCCCTCTGGCTATACGGTTTGTGTACGCGCCTTTGGTTCGATTCATGTTCGGATCGCATGTTAAGCTAGATCTACGTCTCATATAGCCTCGTTGCTGAACGGAACACTAGACTCAAAATCAATCCAATCCAAGCCACGCACTAAATAGAAATGAGTGAAGTGCGTAAGCGTGTCAGCATCATTTTATCTCTGCAACTACTTCGCAACGAGGTCTGCCAATTGCCTAAAATAGGTTTAACTGAATGGCACTTATTTTCGTTACCCTGGTTTTAACCCGCTTTCAGGTAAGTGCGCGTCCGTTGAAGGAAATAACTGTTAAGATTTGAGTACCGGAGAGTGCTCCAGTGTAACTTCTGCCAATACGGCGTTCTTGGCTGCTGTGTCGACACACTCGTTTTGCCCTGAAACCTACATGTTCCGGGACCCAACAGACAACGACAACACAGCCCTGTTGCTGTAGCTGATGGCATCTCACAAAAATGCCTTGCCGTAGGGCGTGATTACTCTAAAGACATTATGCAGGCTAATAAAGCTTTCCGAGTCAGTGCAGATGAGCCATTTGATGCAGTGAAAGGTGAAGCACATGATCGAGGGCAAACTTAACTGCTGTTAGTTCAGCAATAAATACTGAACACAAGCGATGAGACTAAATTCCCAATTGTCCTTGTTTGCGACGAAGGTACAGCCAACAAAAGTTTCATTTTTCGAACCATTCTAACAACCGAACACATTAGAATCGGAGTAGTATTCTAGCAACGCTAGAAACTCATGTTGGTATTCCTGAGTACTAGTGTGTTGTTTGGTGTGTGGTGACAATCGAAAGTTGAGCCATAGTGGAAGAACACAAACACGTACAAAACAAAGAGACAGGCATACAAATTTTTGTTCTCTCGTGAACACAAACGTTCCATGGGCACGTTGCCCGACGACGTACTCCTTACTGGTCGTAAATCTGGTCACCATACACCGGAAAGCTACAGGGGTTCTGTTTGGTAGAAATGAAATAAAATGAAATCTTTGAGTTTTACGTCCCACAGTTATGCCTCTTAGGCTAGAGGAGACGGTGATGATGAGAAATGAATGAAATGGTGGAATGAAGAAAGTGAAAGGAAACGGAAGAACCCCGATGAAATCCACGCACACGGTGTTTGTCCACCACAAAGTTTACTTGGCGCAAGCTGGGATCAAACCAGGGACCCATGCACCAGAGGTGAACGCTCTACCACTGAGCCACCATGGCCCTTTATTATGCTTGATAGAGTCTTTAAATAATGTAAACGTAATTTTAAGCTTTAACCTTTTATTATAAAAAGAATTGTCTTTATTTTTTTTAATACAAAATTCTTGTTAAGTCTTTTCTCTAAAAATGTTTTCAGTGTACAATAAATTTGATGTTTCTCATAATAGTTGATTAATAACTTTTAATTAAATGGGATTTTAGCCTATAGTATATAACGAGCCGAAAGCATGTGGGAGCAGGTAATAACAATAAGAATAGTAATTCCATAATTAAAAGTCACAAATGAGTACTTGCAACTTCTAGTTTAATCATTAACACGATGTTATTCACCACATGTTGAAATTGTTGGAGTCAGACCCGTTGTGCCCGAATTTGGCAGTCACTCACTAATCTCCATCGTGTATTTCAGGTGGTTCATTAAGAATAAATCTTAATTTTTTGTATTGCTAAATTGACTAAAATAACGAATAGAGTGAAACCTGTCTTAACTTGACTTTTGGTTTCTTCTGAAAATTCAACCTGATGTAAGTTACCAACTCATAATAATAATAACAACGCGGTGACTCAGTGGTAGATCACTCAGTCCTAGTACGGGAGTCCCTGGTTCATTCGAGGTTCATAGTGAGCTTTGTGGTGGATAAACGTGATTTCCCTGGGTTTTCTCTGTTTCCTCCTAATGTTTTTATTCTCCATTTCTCTCATTATCATCGTCTTCTTTCCCCTTAACCTCTGAGCATAATCGTGTGATGTTAAAGCAATAATAATTATATTATTGTATTTTTGCAGTTCTACACATGTGTGTACAAACCGAGCAGATGGTTAAGTTAGATAGGTGATAACAGGTTTTACTGTAGTTTTTACGGATCATTTTTTAAATATATGTTTTTATTCTATATAGATGTCCCGAGACCCTCATGAAGCATTGCTTGATGAGCGGATTCAGAGAATCAGGAAAAAGAATGAGGAAATTAAGCAAAGACATATGGTAATGTGTGTGTTCCTTCATTGTTTGCATTGTTATTAAACGATCTCTTCTTAAATAATTATTTTTGTATCATAATAATTGATGTTACATTATAACTGTTAAATCTGCATGATAAATGTGCATGTTGTGTTTTTCGTAAATTAAAATAACTAAATTTAAATTCAATAAAAAGTTACGTTTTTTTAAAAAATTCATAATAAGAGCGTAGGTAAACCAATTAATGTATTAAGCTTTATGTAACTCTGGCATGAGAAATAACCGAGAATGCTGCAAATTCTTTAAACTTTTGCTCAAATTTGGAGATTTTTTTCAAGTTCAAGATTAAAATATGAGGTGGGCTTAAAATGTGGAGATTTTAAACTACTTACCTCAGGAAATGTGTCACTTCTCAATGTAATCTCCCCTTAGATATACACATTTTTGCCAACATCGAAACCATAATTCCATCGCCACCAAGAGCGCTTCTTAGGGGTGTGTTTTGACGATTGGAAAGTCGCTGATGCCAAAGCGGCTTCACTGGAAATTGAGCGTTTACACAAGATCTTTCATTGTTGGAACAACCAGAAATTACTGGGCGTGAGGTCTCGTGAGTTGGGAGCATGAGACACTATCTCAAAGTTGTTGTTACGAAGAAAATGATGAGGTACGAGTGTCCGATGGGCAGCACAGGCGCAACCTTCTCGTATCGTTTTACTTGTATATGTAATGCTCGAGTAAGCTTAGTATTCAAGATGTGTTCGTAAGATGCTATCACTGTATTGTCCCTGAAGTACAATCAGTGAGGATTACGCCTTCTCTGTTCCAAACATGGTCACTTACTGAGCACTTTCAATAACCTGAAAAATCTTTGGTGGTGGAGAATACGTATGCTTCCATTGTGGTGACTACCGTTCCTTTACAGGATTGAAAAGTGGTACTCATATCTCATCTATTGTGGCACTTGACAAAAAGAAAGCTCCATTCATGGCGTTGTCACGTGTTAACACTGGCACATTGTTACCCTGCGACCCTGTGGTCAGAAAATCAGCATTTGGTGAATACACCTTAAAGAAACTTTTCGTATTTTCAGATTTTCATGCCGAGTGGTTTCAATAAATTCCATGAAAATGCTAAATCTAGAGGCAATATCAGGCGCACTTAATCGGTGTTCATACATAACAACTTCCTCTGCTCTCGCAATCATGTCGGTCTAGCTTGTCCGTAGTCGAGACTGCTTGGGCACGTTACCACATGTCGTTTGTTCATCAAACTTTCGCACTCACGAAAGCTCTTCTTTTTATTATTATTATTATTATTATTATTATTATTATTATTATTATTATTATTATTATTATTATTATTATTATTATTATTATTATTCCTTATGCTTTTACTACATGTCTCACTGAGTTTAGGTAATTATCGGTAGGTGCTACACCATACAAATGGGGAAAACAGTTGATCACACTCTGTTGTTGCACGTTGAACTCACCATATGTAGTATCGAAAATACTACTCATTCTAGCAGTGGCTGTAGGAACTACGAACGCTGCATGGTGTTGCCTTTTCTTTCGCAAAGAATGTCCACGTATTTAGGATGAATTGTATCCTTCCATCTGCACACAGTGCAAGAAGAGGAAGTAAAAGAAATATTAGAAATTGAACGCACCTCGTAGGGTACGAGATGTATGGATATATTGGCAGTTAGAGGAAACTGAATTGTAGGGATCAGTGGTTCCCAAACTCTTTGGAAAGGCGAGTGAGCGGGCCAGGGGAGGAAGAAAGAGAAAAGTCTTTTCCTCTCTATCTTCTAGAGAGAGAGAGAGAGAGAGAGGAGAGAGAGAGAAGGAAAGGGATAATGTTCGTGAGAAAGTTATCCAGAAACACAGTATTCGAGAGAGAGGTTATTCCACCCTCCCTCCTCCCCAAAAGAGAGAGGTAAACTGAAGTCTGGAATGTCTAAGATGATTGACAGTAATTCTGGTGATGGGTACCTTATGGAGAATTCTCTTCCTCTCTCTCCTTTTTCGAGTTCCTTCCTTTCGAGCTAATAGTACCGATGGCATGGTCCATTCGTTTTACCCACCCAGACGAGAAGTCAGAAGATTGAGTGAGTCAGGGAAGTTTCTCTTTTTTTTCATTTCATTCTGTTTTCATGACGTTCGAAGAGAATGTCTGGGAAAAGGATGATAACCTCTTCCGCCTTGTCTGCGGATTGAGTCGCCCTTGTCTTCCCTTCTTTATATACAGGGTGTTTCGAAACAACACCGACAATGTTTAGGGCGTTATTCCTGACACCAAGATAAGACAAAACGTATAGACCAACCTGGGTGCACAAATGCTTCCTTTCGGAGTTTTAGGCTGCCGAAAACATGAAAAAATAAACTTTAAAGATCCATAGCTCCAAAACTGTGGGATCTACCGTAGTCGGATCAAGACTTCACTTAGAAATTAGTATGTGCGCTATCAAAAATACAAGTTTCAGAATCCTAAGGTACTCACGCAACAATTTTTATAGGGGGTTTGGTTACGGGCATATAATTTGAAGTACTCACCAACTACCTCTATAAAATTGTTGCGGAAGTATCACAGGATTCTAAAAGTTGGATATCTGGATAGTGTACATACTAGTTACTAAGTGAAGTCTTGACCCGACTACGGTAGATCCTATACTTTTCCAGCTATGAACTACCCCGAGGGAATCAGAAATCATCACTGGTTGCAATTACTATAATGAGATGACCATATCTCGCAATCCCTTAAGGTTACATACTTGAAATTTGTATTTGGACCTTCCGTTTAAAACAATTAAACACGTGTTTCAGCGGATTATTTATTTATAATATTTTACGTAGAAGGGTATAAAAAGGAGTGGGGGTACTAAAATGCCTATACGATGTGTTCGGATTTCGTGCCAGATTTGGGGGGGCGCGGAGGCTCAGTGGTAGAGCGTTCACCTCCGGTGCTTGGGGTCCCTGGTTCGATCCCAGCTCGCGCCGTGTGGACTTTGTGGTGGACAAACACCGTGCTCGTGGGTTTTCGCGGGGTTCTCCCGTTTCCTCCCACTTTCTTCATTCCACCATTTCACTCATTTCTCATTATCACCGTCTCCTTTAGCCTAACCGGCATAACCGTGGGACGTTAAACTTAAAGATTTCATTTCATTTCATTTTTTTCGTGCCAGATTTCGATCTATATGAAAAACACAGATGAAGAAACGCAAAATGTTACAAAATATATATGAAAGGGAAAGGCCTGTCCAATATTAAATATAACAAGTAGGAAAACTACCTTTTACAATGTGCGATGTATACATAGATTTTGAACGAATATGTTATAAAATATCTGTCACCTTTATTGGTACTTTTTCATAAGATCAAACCTTAGAACTGTTTTATTTTCCGGATGTTATAATTTGAGAAAAAAAAAAAAATCAAGGATAATAATTTTTCCATCGTTGCCCAGTGAAGTCAAACAAGTCAAGAGCACAAGTAAAGCAAGGTTCTACCACACATGTCATTTGTCAAGAAGTTGGAAATCGATCCAACGCAAGAATGCTTGTCAGTTAAATCATGCACAACTGAATACCGACTAAATTCTGAGTGATCTGACACGTTTAATAGTTTATAACATTGCCCAATTTTGTTCTAATTTCTCCTTGTGTTTCTTAACTTTCCTGTCTTATCTATGTTGTGAAATGGAAGTGTATATTTCAGGAAATGTTTCAGTATTAGTTTTTGCGGAACTATTATATATAATACCTATAATAAAAGTTATGGTACAGAAGAGTCACTGAAAGCAACAGTTACCTTACCAAAAAGCTTTAAGACTCAACATAATGCATGAAGTTGCTAGCTTGAAATTTATTGTGTGGCTTATTTACAACATTTCCATTTGAAGTACTACAGTAAATGTGGATAGTAAAGTCCTGACATTCTTAAAGGAAGTTAAGTGTTGTGTGTTACATGAAGCAGGGATTAAGCTGAAGTTTAGAATTATTATTTAGGAAAATTAAATGATAATTTTATTATTTTCATATCCGCAACAAAGTACGTTTCAGCTTTACTCTTCTCCGCATATTTATTTATTTAGACTATAATAATAATAATAATAATAATAATAATAATAATAATAATAATAGAAGGTTAGGATTTTATTCATCGACTTTGACGAGAAACGATGTTTTTCACACGGTCGTGAAAATACAAATAAAATTTGTATCAAAGTGGAATATTTTTTGTTCTATTCTTTTAATATTTTATTTTTTAAAAAACTGGGCCATATCTCTTCTTATTTTTTTGATATACGATAATGAGACATTTTTATTTTGGTATTTAGGAAGTTGAAGCAGATAAAATGAATGCCGACAAGTTTAGTTCAATTATTGATAATAAGCCCTCAGAGACAAGAATAGAAAAGCAGCCGTCTTTTAATAGAAGAAGTACTGGATCAGAAAGACCAAGATATCCCAATAAAGAAGTTAGAAGTTCTTATGAGGGTTCTTCTGGAAAAAAGTATTCTGACGTGTTTTTTCAGGTGAGGTGAATAATTTTTGATTTCTTCGTATGTTTGTGTAAACATTTGTAGCAGTACCGTGTTTCAGCTGTCTTACATGAAGAAAAAGTTACAATTACTTCAAAACATAAAGAACACCTATTTCAATTAAACTATATTTAGTTCCATAATTTAATTGCTGGTTCTCGAATACCGTTATTATCCAGTTATTATTCCACCTCCGGGATGTTGTTAATAGAGTACTATTATGGAATAGTATAGTGGTGAGAAAACGAACATCGGAAATCGATGTGCGTAACTGGTTTCTTGACTATTATTTGTCTAGTTTGCTGTTAAGATATTCAGATGTCTCAAAAGTGTGGAAAGACAGGATGCTAGTAACAAAGTACCGGATCGATCGTTAGAAATGCATAATCAATAAAATTACGTTATGTGAATTCTTAAGTATGTGTGTGTGTGTGTGTGTGTGTGTGTGTGTGTGTGTTTTTCATTGATTTACAATTCTTCGTGAAAGATACAATATAAATGTATACAATATGTTATTCCGTTAAGAAAACAAACCAACAAAATATATTCTTTTCACATTTTGCATTTAAAAAAGAGGGATCTTTCAAGTTTGAAATCAGTAATTTAATTTTTAAGTTCCTGTGTTCTTTACATTACTGATATAATTAATCAGTAATTTAAAGAATAAAATTCTCTTTTATCCTATTCTTTCCAGATTTTTATGTACCATTATTCCTAAAACTGGGCATCCACGCAGTTTAATCTATTTAAAAATGTATTTATATATACTCAAATATTTTGAATTTCAATTTTTTTATTTATTTTTTTACTATTATTTTATTTAACTTGCTTGTATGTTAGTTAGTCTTTTTTCCCCTTTCATTCAAAACGTACAGTTTAAAACAATTTTATTTCGTTATCAATTTTCCAGGGAAGTGGACCACCACCAGATCCTCCATATACGTTCTTAGCGGACAGAGAAAGAGACATGCAGACAAGACCCAAACGAGAAATGCAGCCGAGAGGTAGAAATCCTGACAAACCTTCTTCGTATGGAAGTAACAATAAAACATATAAACCTGAAAACAGTAGAACATTCAGGGTGAGCATATTTGTATTGTACAGTAAACTTGTGTTCAGGGAAGTTACTAATCTGTGTTATAGTTTTGGCAATATATGATTGGCTTCATCAGACACGTTAGCTGTACTCTACAGGTCATATGTTGTTTGATTATTTCCATTGCTTTCCTTCTTATTTTATTTCTTTTTCTCTACTTCTATGCCCATAATAGTTTGTTCCACTGAATATACAAGTTCTTTTGCACCTGTCTTTTCTTCTTTCACTTTGAACTTACATCCTGAACTAAAACATTTTCTTCTTCTTTCTTTAGTGCAGAGTTTGGTATTGTTATCACATCTTTAATCACTTTTCACTTTTATTCTTCCCATTCTTCTCTCCATTCTTTTCTTCTCCCTTTTCTTTGTAACCTCACTTTCTCCTCAAACAATTTTTCACATATTTACTTAATCTTCTTAATACTTCTCTCATAAACACTGACACTTTATATTAAACTTCTTCCTTTACCTTTTACCTTCTTTATAATTTATTTTTCACTACTTTATACTTCTCTCGTTCTCTCCATAATTACATTACATATATGTCGTTTTGCTGCTTTCTTCAGTAATTGTTTATTTCTCTGTGTTTCACATCTTACTTCTTTTTCCATTGCCCTCAGCTCTTTTGATGTCGTGTTTTATTCTGTCAGGTTCAGAAAACACTCGTCCAAAATTACAGTATTCTTCCTCTTTGTTGTAATATTACAGCTTGCAATCTCTGATACACAAGGCATCAGAAAACGTGAAAATATTCAATACCACAAACGAGTATATTTAATCTTAAATCATCGGATATTTTATTTAAAAACTGAATATTCGTATCTGTATGGTGTATTCTTTTATATGCAAGAGATTATGGTTGTAATTTGTAATTTCATGTATTTTGGCTGGATTATTGGACTTTGGCATTAGATGTGCGTATGGTTAGGATTATTGACCGTCGCATGCAAAAACATGGTGAAGGACTCAAGATAAAGGTACAGTGTTCTTTAATTTCTTTGTTGAAGTAATACAAAAACGAAGGTAAAAGACTTGTATCAAAATCATGTGATGTACAAATGCTGGACTCTCACATGAGGTTCACGTCAATGATATCCGCTTTGAAAAGTATAAAACCTTCAGAAGGGGCTCCTTTAGTCACCCTTCTCTTCACCGGAGTTTCGGCTCGTCGTTTTCGTAATTTTACTTGAAGAGGTCCGATCTGCCACCTGCGGTTGTGTCGCACAACTCGTCTTGTCTTGTCTATTTGAACTTAGTCTGACAAACGTTATATAACTTTCGTAAATCCTCTTAGTGAGAGTCTACGTTTAATAAGTCTTCAGTGTACAATTCGACGTTTATAAGTTCTTTGCAATTTTTCTGTGAATCTCCAATTGGAACTGTAAACATCTTCAACCAATAAATTGACATCAATCAATAGTTGAAATCTACGTTTCATTTCTCTGGACACTGCTGTACTCCAAGCGGGAGTCGAACTAGTGATCATCTGCCGACGCCAACCGAAGGTACGCTGCCCAAGCCGCTCGGGGCGCTACAGTGGTATCAAGATTAGTTGTTACAAATTTTTAATACAATAAATTTATTTACTTTTTGTTTTATAGTTTTCGTGTGAGAAATGTAGAAAGCAGTCTTAGAAAATCTTCCGAACTTCTAATATAAATAAAATAAAGAGTTTGTTTGTGTATTTGTCTGTCTGCCTGTGTGCGACCTGGGGACCAGACGAGTGAACCGAGAGTTACCAAAATTTGGTCACGGATACCTTGGTCCAGGCTCCAGATCAAGACGAAGCGTTTTTTTTTTTTTTTTTTTTAAATTTCGACCCAGGGGGTCTCAGGGAGGCGTTTACCGAGGCCCCAGACCAAGGTGAGAACCATGGGGCTTTCAGGGGGGCGTTTACCGGGACATGTAAAAGTAGTAGAAAATGACCGATATTAGTGTCGAATTCAGTTTTCGCGGTCGCTGAAATCAATGGTGAAACTCCGATCGCATTAACTTCCAAATTCACCCTATTCGGCTCCGGGCCGGGGTTCACCGCGGGGGAGGGGGGGGGGGTGATACCGAGACATGTAAAAGTAATCCAAAATGACCGATATTAGTGTGAAATCCATAGTTTTCGCGGTCGCTGAGATCAATGGTGACACTTCCATTAGCGATGGATTGCAAATTCAGTTACAATTGTGTGCGGCCGGGAGTCAGCGTGGGAAGGAGGAATACCGAGACATGTAAAAATAATCCAAAATGACAGATATTAGTGTCAAATCCATAGTTTTCGCGGTCGCTAAGATCAATGGTTACACTTCCATCAGGGATGACTTGCAAGTTCAACTACCATTGTATGCGGGCCTTAAGTCAGGGGGGGGGGATACCAAAACATGTAAAAATAATTGGAAATGACCGATATTAGTGTCAAATCCATAGTTTTCGCGGTCGCTGAGATCAATGGTTACACTTCCATTAGCGACGACTTGCAAATTCAGCTGCAATTCTATACGGGCCGGGAGTCAGCGGGGGGAGGAGGAATACCGAGACATGTAAAAGTAATCCAAAATGACCGATATTAGTATCAAATCCATGGTTTTCGCGGTCGCCGAAATGAATGGTAATACTTCCGCAGGCGTTGACTTCCAAATACTGCCCTCATGCGAAGAATGGGTATATTCAGCTAGTATGAAATAAAAATAAAAAATGACCTAAAGCCCTCTTGATGTCATTTCATTTTTACATTCTTATATCATATTATTACGTTACGGCGACTCTTCGACTACGGTAATCACTCTAATTATTGCTGGACTGACAGGGCACTTCCAAAATCAAATGATGTTTAACATCAATTAGTGTATATTTACAATCTTTTGATCTTGTTCAACGAAGGGTTACCTTTCTAGAACGGCAATAATTCAAAAACAGGAATTTTTTACAGTGATATATCCAAAAATTCCCTGTATTAAATACTATAAACAGCAACTGTACATCAATTCAATGCGTGTTTTCTTGGGATTCGAGGGAGTGTAAAACATATTTCAGGTGCAATTGCAATGGTAAAAATAATTATCTTTGGAAACCACTTTTACGGAGTTGTTTAAGCAGTTCAGATAAGCACAATAATAAGAACTGCAAACAATTATTTCCTTTATTTTCATTGGAATAATACGTAACATGCAGAATATCTTTAATATATATTAGCGTATTACAAATTTTAACGTTTGGTTTTCATACAGTGTTGCCACCTTACGGCCAAAAAGGGAAATATGGATATCAACTCAAGAAATTCCCGCCACTATTTATTTATTTTTTTAATTTTTTTTTTTACTAGGCATTACAGACGCCTGTTTTATACATCGCA
The DNA here is from genome assembly GCF_964235325.1 of Thermobia domestica. Lineage (NCBI taxonomy): Eukaryota > Metazoa > Arthropoda > Insecta > Zygentoma > Lepismatidae > Thermobia > Thermobia domestica. Next base: position 86,840,040 of record NC_137458.1, on the reverse strand, counting down.
TAAAAGCTTATTTTATTATGATTCCAAAGAAGACCATTATTTTCAGTGAAAACTTTCGGAGTTCAACCATTTTCCAAGATGGTGGCTTGAGCACATTTATTTTTGGGTAATTTGTATAATTTGAACCAGAAAACTAGAATATTCTTACAAAGTGCCTTGGCTGTATGAATTTATTTTTCTTTTCTAAACCTCCATTTCTGAGCTTATAATAATCAAACTAATACTGTATGTGTGGTTCATTCTGTATTCTTTTAAATTCTCCACCTCTGGTTCGAGGTTTTTACTGCTAGTCACTAAAAACCCAGACTTGTATTTTATTCTACTTAGGTATTTTGATTATTATTGAATAACAAAATTTAATTATTTTCAGTCGAGAGGAAGAATAAAACAACAGGGTGGAAGCAGCCACCCTGAGTACGAAGCGTGGAGAGCAGAAAGAAATCGCATTGATGAAGAACGGATTCACAGACAGAGGACATCAGAAGGCAGTTGGCGGAGGGAGTGGGATAACGAAAAGATAAATCAAGAGTACGTGTGCTTTTCTGTGCATGCAGACTAACTATTATCATTGTTTAGGCTCAGGTGCATTCTGGCGTTTCTTTAACGTCTACAATTCAAAAGTTTCTTCCTGAGTTGTGTAGGTAATACTAGAAAATAATTACATGATTGTCTGGAGGGGTTTAAAATCTAGTTGTACTATTGGGGTGTTCGTTTTGTTCTCAAAGATGTGCTATAGTTAGAGAAAAAATTAACATATCACAGTTGGGAATGATGGTGGAAAAATCATTCGATTTATATATATGTCATTTAGATGGGGAGAATGCTTCTTACTTGTGTTTGCTTTTGAATTAGAAATACTTACAGTTTCAATTTCTGAGTAATCTGTACATTTTCAAGTTTTCAGTTGTTCCCTGAAACCTGGGTCATAGAGGATAAAAAATAAATAAATAAATAAATAAAAAAAATAATAATAAATAAAATAAAATAAAAATGTCTAAGTTGTAGAAATGAACGGGGTCAACTGGGAAGAGCAAAATGTCTTGTCCTGTAGGGACAAGCTGCATTTGTGCGGATCGGCTAGTTTCGAGGGGCGTCAAAATCTGTCATAACTATATTATTTAAAATAAATATTTCTTGCTGGAAACAGAGTTCATGATGATGGTAGTTAAATTTACTAAGCTGACCTTCTATTTGAATACAAATTCATAAATCATGTTTAGGTCGCATTAGTTTAAGGTCACATGGGGACAGTGACATTGCTAAAGTGTCATTTGGAAAGTGCTAAAGCAAATGGTCAAACAAATCTCAGCATGAATTGCTTGATTGTTGTCAAATACAAGAACTCAATTCTCGAACAGTGGAGAACACCTGTTCCGTTTATAGTGCGTCCAGTAAGAGAACGTCTCTGACAGCTCGCAGTGACATTGCCACTACTCGCGTGTCAAGGTTTTTTCGGTGAAACTGTAGTGGCAATTTAATTAATTGTATACGACAGAGTGATCGTGGTTGGTAACACTGGTATCAAAGTAGGGGCTGCAATGTCCCACCGCATGTGGTAAGAAACGTCAGAGACCATCTCTTGTTGGCCGTGCTATAGCTAGTTATCACAGATTTGATATGAAAACTAGTCTTGTTTTTGTCACAAGCAAGTTCCTTATCATGGAAGGTGGAAACTTTTTTTTTTTTTAATTTTTAACAGATGTAGAAGGAAAATCAAGAAATAAAGATAAAGAGCGAGTTACTGGAATTAGAAACTGATATATTAATATTGAAGCTCGATATTGAATTCTATAAAAAGGATTACCAAATTTCCTCAGTAGGTGTGTTTGCGTTATCTTTCACTGACATAATAGATTATTATTTAACGAAAGAAAAATAGACACGAGATTGTATTTGTTGTGTTCAAGCCTTTCTGAGTGCAAGTGCACTTTCCCTCTCCTTCGTTGTTCATGATGGAGTAGCATACTTAAAATCGTGGCTTTTAAGAGTTTTCTCTCTGTAGAAAGAGGGGGGGGGGGATGACGCCATTACACGGAGCGGCAAATTGCCTAGGGCCGATCTCTGTCTCGTGTTGTGGCGAATCGTGCCACGAGGAATTGGGTACACACAACACTAGACACACACACACACACACACCTATATATATATGTGTGTATCATTCCTACAGAGGGTGTGGGAAAATGATGCCCTCCCCCCCTTTCTAGGAAATGTGGTGCCAGTTGGAAAATGTAGACTTCGGAGGAATAACATACTACATGTATAAAATAAACTAATTATGAAATTTTAAACTTTATACTCAAGGTATGAATGACCAGGGATCATCAGCGACGGCCTTTACATAGGACGAGGAGGGCAACTGCCTGAGGTACCGCACTTCAGAGCACTGCCCTTGATCATAGAGGACACATGTATGGTCAAGTGCGTCATCCAATAAAATTACGAAGTTTATGAAGTCCTAATCGATTCGATCACAGTTTTATAAGTAGTCCATCTGTAGGACACCAGAAAATTCAGCATGGGTAAAAGTGTTCCTATTCCCTCCATCAGCGTGGAATCTGCGACTAGACAAATTGTCTAGGGCCGCTGAGCTCAGAAGGACCGCAAAAGAAAAAATCAACCTTTGGAACAATTTCAGTAGTGGATAGCGTATCAGGAGGTGGTGCAGTGACGGGAGAAGGGGCATTCGACCATAAATTTCCTAGGTCGCAAAATGCCTGAATCAAACATTGCCCTCCATCTACGTGTATTTGTGAGGCCCGTTGTCCTTCAATTTATCTTGTAATATTCTTTAGGTAAATTAATAGAGTTGTAAAATTCAAATTGTATTTTCTGAGCAGCCTTACGGAAGCGATAGCTTTCTGCAGCAGCATAGCGACGTAAAACTGAAACATTAAGGTTATTTTCCAATACTAGTTTAACTTGCTTTGGTGTGGAGCCAATTAATGGCAAAAGAATGTCGTGCGCAAGCATCAAAGTTCGCTGAAAATAATTTTATTATAAGCTATTAAAATCCATTCAGCGACTTGCACACAAGTGAGAATTTCTTTAAATGATCTGTTAACCAACATTTTCGAAACACCTCTTTCCGCTGGTATAATGGCTAAGGCATGGGCCATTAATGTACATAATTCTCGGTTCGATTCCTATTCGGAGAGCGTTGAAAATTCCAACGCATTGCGATGGTTCCAATTCCACTTAATTTGTAACTCCACGTCTTATATAAACTTGTTGCTAGAAAGGGACGCTAAACTACATAGAAATTTTCGAAGCCGTTAGGGAGTCCATAATACAGTGTAAGTAAACACACATCCAGATCCAGAGAGCGAGAAAAAGAGAGAGAACGCCGTAATCACCCACTTCTACTTGTCACTCTCGCGAAAGCTAAATACTCAATAGTGGTAGAGTTGCCAATGCAAAATCTGAATTTTACGCTAGTTTCTTTTTTGGGACATTAAACAAACACAAAATCCGACAAATAAGCAAAAAGAAATCCTTCTTCAACAGCATGTTATAACAATTTAACATTTTACAGAGGGAGTTCGAAAGATGTTTTTAAAATAAACAAGAAAGTAGCGTGTTTCTGGCACTTACAAATCTATCTTAAAATAAACTAGACTGCCAACCCTGAAAAGACGGAGACGCCAGCGTCTTGTGAAAGGTTCTAAAGGCGAGTATTTATTTGACCCTTTAATCGCGCACAGCTCGTACTCCTATGCTTTTATAGGTTGATGCAAGGTTTATGGATCTAACACAGGGACACTGTTCACGGTACCGCTAGACGGTTATAGATCTGTCTCTGTGTGTAAGGATCTAGTTTCAACTTGAAATATATATATATATATATATATATATATATATATATATATATATATATATATATAGGAAATTTTAGGTTAGAAAAAGACCTAAACTTAATGCACACACATGAAATTCTAACGGGTAGATGCTGTCTCCCTTCAAGCCTCGCCACTGATCTCCTGTGTAGTTCACTCTTCAAATGATAGTGTATGCTCAGGCTCACTGAAGGTGTATATATATAATCTTTTGTGTGGCAAGTTAAGTTTTGGTACTTGTATTGATACTTCTATTGTTCTAATATTTATTTACTTTTATCAGTATCTTTCATTCGTTATTTAACTAACCTTTATATATGGTAAACCTTGGATGTTTCAAGGTGATGAACAAATTTTTTAAAAAATTAATTTTATCCTGCATGTCTAAGGCTCGAGAAGAGGCCCGTAAAGTTGAAAATGCAATGGTTATTTACAAATTGAAATTTGAAGTGAAAACAAAACACAATATTTTAAATTCAAGAGTTTTACTTGAAGTCAGAAATGAAACCCAGAGACTTCCTTTTCTTTTTTCCTTTCTTTTTTCATCTTTTCTGCGTGTTAGCCACTAAACCAGTGGGCAGGGCGTAAATTTTTCGTGTTATAAAGAAATATCAACAATAGTCTGTTTTTTTTCTCCTATTTTTTTTTAAACAGCCATAGATTGAAGATTGCGTAAATAACAAGTGAGAGTCAGTGATTGTGGTACATTGAAACACAACAGAAACACCAACATGAAATACCTACTGTCACATGACAAACAAAAAAATGCACAACCCGACCTTTCCATAGTGAACCACATAATTACTTTTGAGCACATCTTTCTCAGCTACACAGGATAAGTTGTATCCACACTGCTCTTCCCCGGTGAGTCCGTTTCATTTTTCATATTTTTATCTTTATTTATTTATTTTTACTTCATATGTTCCTTCTCCATTATCAAAGCTCCAAAGGACAACCGAAAGCTTGAAAGTGCAAGATTAATCAGGAATTGGATTTTGAAATTAGTGAGAGAATGAGCTTGAGTTCAATTCCTGCTTGGAAGGGTAATTTTATCCTCAGATAAATAATAATAGTAAATGTGATATATTTATGTTCTGTGCAGTTTTCAATATTCGACAGAAACTCCGTGTGCATTGGTTTCCTCGGGGTTCTCCCGTTTCCTCCCACTTTCTTCATTCCACCGTTTCATTCATTACTCATCATCACCGTCTCATTTAGCCTAACCGGCATAATCATGGGACGTAAAACTCAAAGATTTGATTTCATTTTCAATATTCGACAGCTTTACCCTTCATAAATACAATAATTTTAAATTGAATCATTCACATTTATGCCTATTGAATCATTCACATTTATGCCTACTATTTTCTGATTGGAATATTCATTAATTTGTTTCACTATCCCGTTTATACTTTTAAAATTCTAAACGACTCAGTTCGTGTACGAAACCACATAAGTTATTTTGCAGTTTGTCATAATATACACTCGTGTTTTTAATAAAATGGCCATTCAACTACCTTTAAAAACGTTCATTCGTACAACTGTACGCCTAAAATGATTCAGTTTGTAATTTCTTTCCTTCCTTTCTTTTTTTTTTTTTTCATTTAATTTGTTTTGTTTTCTTCTTGTTTTCTAAAAAAGATGGATGGGTAGAATTTCTTTGGATAATGTAACTTAAGTTTTGTTCATGAAATTGTGTGTGTAAGTGCAATATTGGTAATGTGATTTTTCAGATATATTCTGAGTAATGAGACCGGACTAGCTGATTTTAGTTGAACTTGATTTTTTCGAAATTCATGTCAAATGTTTTAAAATTGATGAAATTAGAAGTTGATATTGTTAAAACATGAAGTATGATATATGTTTGGTCTTTTTTACTTTTCAGACAAATGGTAGAAAGATCGACATACCGAGGTAGACGAGGCAGTAGGCGTCCAGGCCAGCATTTCACATCACACGCACGAGGTGAGTTGGTCGGTAGTGGAAGTATAAGCTATTTCAATCCTAATCAGAGCTATTATTTTGTTGTGATATTTGTTATGTACAATGTTTGTGTTCTTATATTTAAAATAAGTAAATAAATAAATAACAAGTGATACCCGATTTGGGTACAGTTGGTGATAAGATGAAATATGCACTTAAATAATTACTTGCACTGAAAATAGTTTTTTCTTGTTCGAAATAACTGAAAAAGAAAACAACATAGGCAAGAATCCAGTTTTCTTGCGAGTGTACATTCAACACGTAGATATCTGACATATTAAGATTTTTTTTTTTTTTTTATATCTACTCAAAGAATCTAGCCAGAGTCAAAAACTTGTCTTAGGTACTGTGCAAAGTAATATATTCCTTTAACATTGTAAAATATGTTAGTTTGTAAAGATGCTATCTGAATATTACATATTTAATTAATGAATAGTAATTACTCTTGTCAATTATAAGAATCCACATGTGACATGATAATGAAATATTATTTTTCTTGTTATTCAATAGAGGGAACTTTCAGATTCAGCATTAAATTTCTTGTATTGTAACGAAGTTATGAGAACGATAGTATTTTGTTGTGGTATTTGTGTTACATTTCTTCATTATACTACTGTGTCTTTCAGACTTTAGTTTCCTCTCACAAAGGAGTATGAACCATAAAGATAAAGAACTGTTTGTCAGTGAGGGAGAAAATTCCATTCACTTGGTCCAAGAATTTGTGCCTTGATACTTAAGTTCCTATTGATTCTGAGATTAAATCTTCCGTTGGTTGATTGGATTTCACTTTTGTCTCTCTTTCAGCATCGAGACTGTATGAGACATGAACTTAAGGTGAAACTTGAACCACCGTAATGCAGGGCGCAAAATATGAAAGTCTGACCCACTCACCAATCCAACAATGTGGTCGCCATTATATGTCACGTATGAGAGACCCCCCTTCAGCCTTTGGTTTGACAAAAAAAGAGATTACATCAGGGTATAAAATTTAAAAACTAGACAGTTTGATTCAGGATAATCAATTTTGAATTGGGCAATTCATATACACGGTAAAAAATATTTTACCTTGAGACTTCACGTTTGTGTAACGGTCTCTCTCTGCACTGAAGTACCAGTTGTCGATTGCAGTTTCCGGATCAAAGTCCTTAAGTGAAGGGCCACTGATGTAGATTGTGAGAAATCATCCAGTGTGTCAGTCTTAAGTGGATTTCCGTAGGCGGCCTTAACTCTGTTGAGACTGCTGAAGCCTCTCTAATATGAAGCAGTACTCACAGGTAAAACTACACAAAATGTGACAATTGGAAGCAAATTTGGGAATCTCGTAATGAAGTTTTCGATTGAGGGTGGGAAAGGAGGGGGCGAATTACAACGTTGTGAAAACTTCACTTCCCATGTCCGTTGTTGAAGACTTCACATTCCGTGTTTTCTCTCACTCAGTGACAATTATTTTCGTGCGAAATAGAAACTGCGCTCCCCTGTGAGTTCAGGAAGAAACCATTCCTACTGAACACTGATCGCGAGCTCTAAATTTCTAGTCGTCAATAGCGACCTGCCGACTGGAAATTTTGCGCCCTGGTAATTCATTCATATTTCAAGGATCTTCTACTGGGAATTAAACGTAGAAGAACTTCGTGCACCAAAGGCACCCGCGTTAGATACTAAATGAGTGGGGAGGGCGTAAGTCTTTCGTGTTGTAAAGAATTATCAACAGTAACCTGGTTTTGATTCCCTACTTTTTTAATAAGAATAATAGTTGCTAGTGATGATGTGCGTTGTTGAAGCGAGCGATCCTCCCCCTCATTAATTTCAACCCTGAATTATGGGAGGAAGCCTCTAATAGCCGACAAAATACACACAGTGTTCAATAAAAATCTGTGTGTGTTTAAGAAATAATCAGAAAAAATGTGTTATATAAAATTCGGGATAACGTGTTCCCTCAATGTTCGCACATTTCAACTGCACGCAATTGTGATGATTGGAAATTCACAGAAAAAGTTAGGTCATATTCTACAAAATTGTACTTTTTACGAAAATTATAACAGAATTTTTATTTAAATCTTCCGGAGAGGGGTAGCGAGTCCTGATATTTAATTGACTTCAACTGCAAAAGTGGCGATTATCCAAACACATCAATAAACACAAATATCACATTGTGTTAAAAGGTAATATTTACGTAAGTTATCATAGAACACATATTCGCTCTCTCATTCTCATTGGATTTCAAATCGAAGAAAATAGAATGATTTTGAAGCTATATTCCATGAAAATTTAATATTTTAACGAAAGATATCTTGGATCATATCTTTTAATCTGAGAGGGAAGGAGGGAGAATTATTCATACCACATTAGGGGACCAAATTCACTCCTCATTCTTAAATAATTTTAATCCCAAGCACAGGGGATTATAGAAAAGAATTAAGGAAAATACACATAATATTGTATTAAAACCAAATGAGTTTTTTTATATAAGTTATCGTAAAATTAATAAAAAATTCTAGGGGCAGGGATTCCACTACTTTGTTGTTTACTGATTTGAACTCCGTGCAAGATGAGCGAAACCTTAAAGAAAATATACGACATATGTTATCAAAATCAAACAGTTGTAACGGAAATGATCGTGGAACGTATTTTTTAAATTGGAAAGGCGAGTAATCGATTCCACAGGAAGGAACTGTATTCACTGCTTATTCTTAATTAATTTTAATCCCAAGCACTGAGGATTAGAGAAAAGAATCAAAGAAAATATACTTTATGTTGTACCAAAATCGAATGATTTTTAGAAAATTTACCGTGAAACTCGAAAAGAAATGGGAGGGGATGAAGTTCTAGAAAGGTAAATTCAGTATTTTATTTTTTCTGGTAGATAGAGTTTTAGAAAGGTAAATCAATTTTTTTTTCTGATTTTAACTTTCTGCAGATGGGATGATTGGAAGTCCTCAAAGAAATGTTGGAAAGTGTGCATTCAGTTCTGTCATAATCGACAACACTTTACGTGGGTTATATCTGAAAATTGTCTTGCATGTACACTCATGTCCAAAATGATTGGCGCATATCTATAACTGTCTTCTTGTAAGAATATAGTTTGATAATGATTGTGCAGGGTACTTTTAATACTGATACTATGTGTATAATCGGAAAATGTATATTTGGTAGATTTCATAGGAAAAGAATTAAAAATACGAACATTAGAATGAGTTAAACAAAATGTTGCTAAAAGAATAAGGAAGTTTTATTGTTCTTATTTAGTGCTCTGTTGACATGAAATTTGCCACATGCATGTCTTTGCCGATTATACACATACTAAAGTGGATTTTACTCTAGGAATTCACATATTAAGTTTGATCAAAATCTGGTAAATTTTATGAGGGTTACCGTGGAACAGACGAACGGACAGAGTAGTGGCAGTGTCTGGTTCAGTCTTATAAACACCAGCGTAGGGTGACTTTCTTGTAAGACCAGCCTTGCACTTAAGGCCTGTCCGTTTATTACCCAACATGTTTATATATGGAACCTTTACGAGAATCTTTAAATGAAATCCCATACAGTCTCAATTCCTTGGCTCTTAGAGTTATTGGTACACTTTGCGAGTGGAAACCTACCAGCATATGCAATGATAGCATCTGAACGTTGTAAAGCAAGCGCACCTCCCCCTTAAAGAACATAGTCCCAAGTTACCGAATACTACAATGTGACCACAACTTGGGAGATTCCAACTCAAACAAGGATCCCGTTACCGTTCTCCAATGTCGTTCAACCGGCGCCAGGAAGTGTTGTGCAGGTGCCCATCCAACCACCTGGGCCTAAGGGCACGCTTTAGTCGCCCATTTGAAAGGTATCCTGAAGGCTTCCATGCCATGGTAGGGATGACAAGGTCCTAACACCTGCCTACTTTATTTTACAGAAGAGGTTGATACCAATAGATTACCGGTACTGATGTTGTCCGTCTGCGCTAACCATATATTCCCATTTGGAAGGCACCAGTCGCTTCCTCCGGTAGGTGTGGCTACAATAGACTATCTCAGTCATAACCGTGGTAAGGTACCACGTACACTCCTGGGTTCAATCTCCGTGTCATTCACCCGTTTAGGAGGCCGATAGCCTCTTCTCAGTTCTTGCTTTCCCCAGTAGTGGATCCCATCACCATCTCCATTTATGTCCATTGCCATGCTACATTATCCTATAAAGAAGGACTTGTTGAAAAGAGCAATAAGCAGTGCTTGAATTCTCTGTAGTGGGACATTAAGTTTTAATTTGTACCGTACAAGCATGAAACCCGTATGCGACTTATATTATCTAAAGTCCCTTTCTCTTTCGTAGCGCGGGCTTAGGACCGGTCATGGTGGGGCCCAAACGGATGGACAGACGTACAAATGCCAATCGAGTCGAATAGTGGGAGCTTTGTTAAGGCTCCATAACTATAACTTCAATAACTATAAACCCGTCTAATTCCATTGTTTATCTTAGTCATTTTAATTGCAGTGATTTATGTATTATAATTATACGTTGTTTTGTATTGGTTATGAAATTAATCTAGAAGAAACTTAATTGGATTATATTTTTTAAATGTATATAGCCCCATGAAATAAAAGGGTTATAGAAAATACTACTGAGCATGCTGCTGCTGTGAATGGTTAATAGAAATCGCCACCTGCTGTTACATGCATGCTATATATATATATATATATATATATATATATATATTTCTGAAATCACGAAGTGTTAAATTATTCTACCACTGGTTTTTGGTTTATGATCATTTTACCATTTACGAAATACAAAGGAACACTTAAAAAATGTGTTCGAGTGATGATTTTCCTTTCACAGCAAATACAGAATAGAGATAAGTTTCTGAGCAACGTACTGTATCTTGCAAGAAGCTGTTTATATCTTCAGACTTAATAAGTATCAAGTTGTTATAAAAACAGAATACATTATTCATGAATATCCACTAACTCTTACGGACGCCTGTAGCAACTTTAAGTTTTCCCATGTTATGACTCTATGCTAAGGTTACCTCCACTTTTTCTTTTTATTATTATTTTAATGATAACTTAAAGTCAATGAAGAATATCAAAAACGTAAAAAGTGAGCTAGGTAATATCTACAAACTGCTATGAAATGAACTAATAACTGTTTCCAAACCTTCTCTTATAGACCAGAATTTGGGTGTGCAGTTTATGACGTTATAATTGTTGACACCCAAATTTATACGCTACACGGAAGATCTTGAAAGAAGAAGATATATATATATATATACAGGGTGTTTCAAAACAACACCGACAACGTTTGGGAGGTCATTTCTGACACCAAGATAAGACAAAAAGTATAGACCAACCTGGGTGCACAAATGCTTCCTTTCGGAGTTATAGGTTGCCGAAATCATGAAAAATTGAACTTTAAAGGTCCACAGCTCCAAAACTATGGGACCTACGGAAGTCGGGTCAATACTTCACTTAGGAACTAATAGGTGCCCCATCCAAAAATACGTTTCAAAATCCTGTGATACTTCCGCAACAGTTTTTATAGTGGGAGGTTGGCTACGGGCATATAATTTGAAATATTCATCAACTACCTCTATAAAAATTATTGCGGAAGTACCGAAGGATTCTGAAACGTGGATATTTGGATAGAGCACATATTAGTTCCTAAGTGAAGTCTTGACCCGACTACGGTAGGTCCCATAGTTTTGGAGCCATGGATCTTTAAAATTCAATATTTCATGATTTCGGCAGCCTATAACTCCGAATGGAAGCATTTGTGCACCCAGGTTGGTCTATACTTTTTGTCTTATCTTGGTGTCAGAAATCACCTCCCAAACGTTGTCGGTGTTGTTTTGAAACACCCTATATATATACACACACCAGTTTATACAACAGTATTTTGCAGATACTACCTGGCTCACTTTCTACATATTTGATAACTAATAACTGCCTCCAAACCTTTTCTTATAGACTAGAAAATTAGGTGTACAGTTTATGACGTCATAATTGTTGGCATCCGAAGGGCTTATCTGGTTGCAATGATGTAAACAGACGTTTGGGGAGATGGCTGAAATCCAGCTCAAATGTAGAAGGGCTATGTAGATTCTATATTTCAAAAGCAAATTGCGCTAAAATGGATGGAACATAGTATTAAAAAAAAGAAAGAAAAAAAAGTCAATTGAAAATCAATGAAAAACAAATAATTTTTCCACTTATCTCAAAAACCAAAAGAGGGAGATGGCTGAAATTGAGCTTAAAAATAGAAGAGAATATGTAGGTTCTATATTCCAAAAGCAAATTGTCCTAAAATGGATGGAATATAATCAATAATAAGCACAAAACATGAACGTTAAAGTTAATGGAAAATCAGTGAAAAAATTAAGTCGTCCACTTATCTATCTATCTATCTATCTATCTATCTATCTATCTATCTATCTATCTATCTATATATATATATATATATATATATATATATATAAACCTATAATAAGGTGGCTAATTGAAAGCTTATTGCAAACATAAAATGAAGAGCTTAAAACGATGTATAGCACGTAAGGTAAATATGGATAAAACATTGTTAGAAGTCAAGTTGTTTGAGTAAAATCAATAATAATGATAAATATGCATCGTCTGCGAATTACCCAAGGCACTGCACGCGGAGATTACGAGCTTGAAATATCTCACATCCGAATTTGGAATCTCTAGACTCAATTTAGCACGCAATGTGGCTTTTGATCTGATCACGTGACACAATCGGGTCCTTATGACAAACAGGATATAAGCCCTTTATATCTAAACGAAAGGTCTTAAAAACAATTTACTATTTATGTAATAGCATTGTGCAGATACTATCTGGCTTACTTTCTACATGTGTGATGTTCTTCATTGCCTTTAAGTTACTCACTAAAACTCAAAAAAGTGGCGGTGAGCGTAGCAAAGACCCTTAAAGAGTAAACACAAGAAGAAAGTATTATTAATGTACAAGAAAGATGTGTTTAAAGTTTCGAAATGTGCTATTTATTATTTTAGTTCATATGTATTACAGGTGGCTTGCCGAGCCAACAGTCACAAAATCCAGAAAACAAGGATACTTACCAAAGTACAGCGTTTCCAGAGAATGAGAGGTTTTCAAGAGGATATGGAAGAGCTAGAGCGCGAGGTTATCGGGGAAGAGGAAGGAGAGAAATGCAGAATTATGAGTCATTAGAAGGTATTGTATATTTACCATTATTGTATATTTACCATATTACTTAAAAATATCATTGCCTGTCCGAGAAAACGGACAATAAACATAATTGATAATGATGGATGTTGTACAAATTTACCACAACTCAAATACCACTAAGGGGCCGCGGTGGCTCAGTGGTAGAGCGTTCACCTTCGGTGCATGGGTTCCCGGGTTCAAACCCTGCTCCCGCCAAGTGAACTTTGTAGTGGACAAACACCATGTGCGTGGGTTTCCTCGGGGTTCTCCCGTTTCCTCCCACTTTCTTCAATCCACCATTTCATTCATTTCTCATCATCACAGTCTCCTTTAGCCTAACCGGCATAACCGTGGGACGTAAAACTCAAAAATTTCATTTTTCAACATACAACAACATACCACTAGGACAAGATATTATGGCGTAGAAATTTCCTAGTTCAGTCATTACTCAGAGGAACGATGGAATGCATATCTACAACTTAAAAAAGACCTACCTCATAGCATCCAAGAAAGTTTTTCCGCATATAGTTTCGGTGTTGGGCTTTGAAATTGCTTCTTGAATAAGAAAATGATTTTTTATTATGTTCGTATTCCAGAAGAATGTGTTCAACATATTGCGTATTTGTTGAAAATATTTAATATGATTGTAGTTTTCCTTCTCTTTCATAGCATTACAGCAGTAGGCTTTAGTAGCTGTAATTACAAATTCTCGCAGTTACATGCTTTAAGCAGTGTTGCAAACCAGCAATGCTTTTCATATCTGCGGAACGGTTTGAGATATCAAAGTGTTGTAAACGGTAAAATGATTTGTTTGCCAATTGCAAACCACACAAGTAACTAGATATTACTTATCTCAACATTGTTTCGAAATAAACCCTTTCAAAAAAATTCAAAATTTCAAGTCCTGGTAACTTCGTTCTTATTCATTCGAAACAAGTCGTACTGTGACGATGATATCCAACGCTAAGTTACTTTCGATGTGCAGTATCTTGTCCATCTCCGTTGTGCAGTATGTGTGATAGAGGATTCCAAACTTTGGATATTTTTAATACTATAACATCCTTAGTTTGCAACACTGAATAATAAATGTGATATTCAAAGTCTTTGTTTCACATGTTGATTAGAAATATGTTATAATCTAAGGTAGTGCTATTTGAAGAAACATAATTTTATATTGAGTTGGCAACATTGGTTCATTGGTTGTTTCTGTTTAATATGTGCAAAGGTGTCCCCCTCATTATAGCTCCTTCGTTCAAAGTTTCGCTTTTCTCCGCGGTGAAGGAAGAAAATATTTTTGCACTGGAACCCTTTAGCTCATGGCAGCCTCCAGGGCGTCTGTAGCGCCTTCACGATACTGTATTTTGGTAACCTCCTTAGCTCATGGCAATCTCCAAGGATTTGGGTAAGGTAATACTCGTTCGTCCAGGGCGACCTCAGGAGCAGGTGTAGGTTATGTGATCAGTGGTCAACTGATACTTCGGTACTCTTCAGATCCACTTTCATAGGTGATTTGTGGCTGGCTCATACCTCTTCGGGTTCCGTCGTGCTGGCTTTGTGTCTTCCTGTTTACTTCATGTGTATCGTCTGCCTGTATTGATGATTGTAAACAATAGCACGTGTTGTGTGGAATTTTATTTTTCATGTGGTCACACTGAAAGGTGGGGATCCTTACTATATGTCTGTCTGTCTGTCTCTCTCTCTCTCTCTCTCTCTCTCTCTCTCTCTCTCTCTCTCTCTATATATATATATATATATATATATATATATATTCTTATGTTTTCGTGTAAACATATGACCTGCAAAGTTTCTTGGTGTTGTTACCGAACACCCTGTATATGCCATTAGTGTCCTACTTCATACTTCGAAATAATCAACAATATAAAATCAATAAAAAAAAAAAAGTCTTTTACTAGTCATACAATTTATAGACACCCTAACAGATTTCACTTAATTTCTATTTCCATTAGCAGAAAGCATATGTATTAGATTAAGATGTGTTTAAATACAACACAAAATAAAGTAGAGTCCGAGTAGAAAAATGGTCCACGAGCTTCCTTGTCGAGAATGACCTGAAACAAGGAGATATATTGTCGCCATTATTGTTCAATTTCGTTTTGGAATATACTATAAAGAAAATCAAAGATAACAAGCCAGAGCTAAATACTAATTACCAGATAAATCAGACAATGATGTACGCTGATGATATGAATCTGATAGGCGACGATATGAGGACAATAGAGAGGAATGTGGAGGTTTTATTAAGCGCTTGTTAGGGACATGATTTTAGAAGTAATTGTAGAGAAAACTAAATACCTCGAAATTCATTGTAAACATAGCCTACTGCAAATTATTGATTCTGTAAAATATCAAATAATACTCTGGGACGTGATTGTATGTATCGAATGACAGAAAAAAGTTCTAATAAGCATGAGTGGAAAAACGCCTTTCAGAGTTACAAGTTGAATGGAAATTAAACTTTAAAGCTACATAGCTCGAAAACTAATGGACATGTCACAGGCGGTTCAAAGAATTACACAAGAAAAAACTAGTGTGCGCTGAATCTAAATATCTATGTTTTCTAGCTCTGCGATACCAGCATTACGAATTGTGTACAGGAAGTTGAGGTACGGGGAGACACTTTTAACTACTAATTGAGGATAAATGACAATATTCAAATAAACGCCATTTAAAAGTAGTTCAGTTTCTTTTAGTGTTGTAAATAGAAAAAAAAAAACGTTCGTATTTTTTCAGAAATGTACGTTTTTTTAGAAAAAAAAAAAACATTGCCTCTCGTTTTTTTTCTAAATTTCGTTTTTTTTTCAAATAGTCATTTCTAATGCATCTTACGTCCATTTAAGTATTAAATATTCTTATATAGGTATAATCACCGTAAAATGCAACATAAATTAAACGCTAGATACTGATACGCTACAAACATTTTACAATTTACATGAATGCCATACCTATTAACAATTCGGGTTTCAGCAGTTTTCATCAATATCAACTGAGAAATAAAAGTAGAAATGAAATTTTGTTTTTTCGTGAAAGCAGGTCTTTAATAAGTACGAAAATAATGTCACGAACAGTATAAAATTCAAATAACTTGTCTAATACTAATTTGCCTAATAGTATTTTTCTAAATGTCATATATAAATAATTTGTCGACTAGATATATATGATATGCAGAGCCGGCTCTACCACATATGCAACACGTGCATTTGTGTGGAGCGGCAAGTTTGGATGGTCCAGTAAAATCTGTCATAAGTATATTATTTAAATTAAATATTTCTTGTTGGAAACAGACTTCATGATGCTGGTAGTTACATTTACTAAGCTGACCTATTTGAATACTACATTCATAAATTATGTTTAGGTTGCCTTAGTTTAAGGCCACATGGACAATGTTAAAGCAAATGGTCGAATAAATCCGAGCACAAATTGCTTGATTGTTGCCAAAAGCAAAAATTCAGTTCTCGAATAGTAGTGGATATCTGTTCCATTTAGTAAGTTATCACAGTTTTGATATGACAACTAGTCTTGTTTTTGTCAGAAACAAGTTCCTTATCATTGGAGATAGAAACTAGTTTTTTTTTTTTTTTTTTTAAAAAGTTAACAGATATTGAAGAGAAATCAAGAAATAAAGATAAAAGAACTAGTTGCACTGGAATTGCAAACTGATACATTGAGATTGAAGCTCGATAGTGAATTCTATAAAAAGGATTACCATCTTTCCTCTGCAGGTGTGTTTGCTTTATCTTTCATTAACGTAATAGATTAATATTAAAACAAAGACACAACGGGATTGCATTTTTAGTAAGTATTTAAGCCTTTCTGAGTGCAACTGCACTTACCCTCACCTTTGTTGTTCATGCTGGAGTAGCATACTTAAAATGATGACTGTTAAGATTTGTTCTTTCTGGAGAAAGGGGGAGGCCGCAAATTATGCCATTGCATGGGGAAACAAATTGACTAGGACCGGCCCTGATGACATGTATATAAAAGACATGAATATAGGATGACACAATGTGAAGTAATGCAGGGTGTTTCAAAATTAATATTAGGGTTTTGAAACTTTGTAGTATCTATTACAATTAACTTACAATTATAAATATTATATCAAATGAAAGAGCAACTCAAACAGTTTTGTACGCACGCATGTACATGCATTGTTTCTTCTGTCTGCCGTTAGAAAGAGCAAGCAGCAAAGACGTAGACTAGAGAGCAGAAAGTTTTTTGTGTTTTAATAAAGACTGAATCTGTACAGTGCAACGGTCTGTGTGAAGAATATTGAGGAGACGCTTGCAACTACGTCCTTATCCTTTGCAGTTGCTACAGGTCTAAAGCCTACAGACTACGGTTTACGTGCCAATTTCGCAAATGAAATATTGCTGCATAACAATGAAGATTTTCTGGATCGTGTCGTCTTCAGTGATAAATCGACATTTCACCTAAGAGCTAATGTGAACACTCATAATGTTTGTATCTGGCCGTCAGCAAATCCTCAGGAGATGGTACACTTGAAACGAGACTCCCCTAAATTGAATGTGTTTTGTGCCATATGGCGGAAAATTTTTTGGGCCTTTCTCGCCTATCGACTAGATGTGTGCCGTGTGACAAATGAATCTCACATTGAACACTTGTAGCAAAGACTGTTTGAGGTGCTCTTTTACTTGATGTATTGCTTATAATTGTACGTAAAATGTAATAAGTACTACGAAGACTTAAAACCCCAAAATTCATTTTGAAACACCCTGCATTTCTCACCAACAATGTTGGAACTAAGATGTAAAAAGGAGAGATTTTCCTTATAAAGTTATTGTTTACAACAACTATATTATTATTAGTCGAGATTATAACTACAACAACACGAGTTAGTAGTCAGAAAAATGTAATCAAATGTATACTCGGTGGCCCAGGTAGCCAAAGTGGCACACACGAGTGTGTCATTTGTTTAATCCGCTCCTGTGTGGGCACTAATTAATATATCGGGATATTATTCGTGCAAAATATAGTTGGACTATAGTTTATCATATTAATTTTTTTTCTTCTGGGGTCGAATTTCCTTCTCAAATTTCACCCCAGTCAAAAGTTCGAGAATTTTCTAATTTCGAATTTCCTTTACTTCTTTTTCCCCTGTAGCTTCCTTCGTTGTAGAAAGACCTCCTTATACTTGCCAAGTAGATACCTCGGATGGATACCTAACTATTGACATCAATTGGACGGGCCTGCGCGCAGTGTTGCCAATAAGGGAAATTAAAGTTTCCTAAATTTGGGGAAAAAATTAGAAATTTTTGTTTATAAATCCGTACCTATACGTCCGAGTGCAAGTCAACTTACGCCAATCGAACATTTGTCCTTACTTAACAAACGCAAGTACAGATCGTTACAATGGGGTAATTAGGGAACGCACGAAAAATTCGTATTTAGGTTCTAACCCTTGGTTTTTCTAGTTTTTCCCTACTTTTCTGTTTACAGTACTATATTTTTGGTAATTATAAGTTTTGTTCCTTAAATATCGTCATAATACTTGTAGTATATATTAGTGGTGTACATTATTTAATTTAAGATAGTTTGTGTCTGTCTGGTAGCAGTGTTACCAGCTACAGAAAGTTTTAATTCCAGATTTTAGGGGGAAATTTTGGAAAAATTATATGTTTTGTCTCTGTTATTTCCCTCTTGTTGGCTATATTGGACCAAACGTACCAGTATCTGGAAGTCTCGTCTTTGCTCTACACAACGCACTATAGAAAGTTTCAATAGGATAATTAGGGGAAGTACAGTAGACCTTGTTCTCTAATTGGGAAGATAACTGTGATTTTTTTAAAGGTAGAATGAGATATTTTTTATTGGCATGCTTACTTTATTAGATATCGTCACAATACTTGCAGGATATATTAGAGGGATACCAAAGCTTATTTTAAGATAGTTTGTGTGTGACTGCTAGTAGTGTTGCCAGCTACAGAAAATTTTAATTCCAGATTTTAGGGCAAATTTTGGGAAAAAATCCCTTTTTTATTTCTATTATTTCCTTCTTGTTGGCTACATTCGAACACACATACCAGTGTCTCACAGCCTCATCCTTATCGTACACAGCGCACCATAAAAAGTTTCACTAGAATAATTAGGGAAAGTACAGTTGAGGTTTATAATAAACCATGTTCTGCAAATGGTAAGAAAATGGTGAATTTCTGAGGTAGAATGAGATTTTTTTTTTAAATTTCATGCTTACTTTGTTATATATCGCCATGATACTTGTAGGATATATTTTTGGAGTACTTAGGGCTATTTTCAGATAGTTTTCGTCTGTCTGATGGCAGTGTTTCCAGCCAAAACAATTAATTCCCGCTTCTAGGTGAAAAATTCGGAAAATTTCCTTTTTCCCCCTCTATTATTATTCTCTTACTGACTACATTGAAACAAACGTACCACTACCTGAAAGCTTCCTCTTTGCCCTACAGAACGCAGCATAAAAAGTTTTAATAGGATAATTAGAGAAGTGTAGCCCCGGCATATTTGATTTTTGCTTGTGAGGCGTAAAAAGTGTCAAAATTTCATGTGTATGACAGAATTTTTTCTTTTCCTCTTTGGATGGAAGCAAGCTACTTCAGGATTTCACTGTACGTTGTCAACACACCAAAGATTTTTTTAGGCGACTTGAACCCATATAGCAGCAGTGGTACTAGATACAAAAAATTTTGAAATTCGGTTACGGAATTTTTTAAAAATTTTTACCCCTACATTTCCCTCAGTAATTTCCCACCCATTGGCAACACTGCAATCCAGCTTACACCAAAAGATAGCCACATCCATTTTCTAAAAAACAAGGCCCTAACAATATCAATCGAATGAATGTTTTTTGAGCAATAAGTCACTAACTGGAAATGTAGGAAAATGCCAAAAATGACCTGGGGCCGAAAGGAATAATCACACAATTTTGCTAGTATATAGGTGCAAAGAAACAAAAGATTTGTAAGTTACGAGGGCTTCGACTCAAGTTCTGTTGATTATTTCAATAATCTGCGACGTAAATCAATAAATAATAGTTGCCAGAAAAAAATTCAGACATTTGAAAAAAAACATGAAAAAGAACGATGTTTTTTATTGAAAAAAAACTTCACAGAAAAAAAACACGTTTTCTTACAACACTAGTTTCTTTGTTAGTAATCGAAAATGACTTTTACCCTTCATATAGCATATATTATGTTAAAGTTATGCAACCACACACAGGATATTTTATCTTTAAAGAAAAGTTTTTTATTACTATTATTATAAAGTGGAATGAAATTTCGATATTAAAATATAATGTTGTAACAATTTAAGAACTTATTTAGTAATTTCGTTCCGTTTAAGGTTAAAAATAATATATATATATATATATGTCATATCTTAGGGTTTGAGCATCATCTGTATCTGAAAATACACTTAGGATTGTGATTGTTTAATAAGAAGGAGGAAGTTTATAGATTAGGAAATATCAGTATGTTACAAAAGTCTTTTCGAGCCACTGGCATAGAATTGTACCCATGTTTCTCGTTTGACGATGATTTCTCTATCACTTGCTTCTTGTGGCATCATATTTTCTAACTCTGTTCCATGTCATGAGAATAGAGTAACAAGTAAAAATTCCAGTACAAACCATTTGCGTTGCTGTTTGGAGTGCGCCGTCTAGAATTTACTGCCTTCTAACGAAAAACTGGGTAAATGTTACAATCTGTAGAGAGGAAACAAAAATATTTTGAGTTACTACACCTTCTGACAAACATACTTACAAACATATTGCGAACAGTTTTCATTGTACAATCAGTTCAAATCAGGGAGTGTTTTTCTGGACACGGTGTACCTTAAACAAGGAAGAGGAATCATCTAAGAAAATGAACTATTGACATTTAAAAATAGTTACAAGATTACCCAAAACTGAGAAATTTAATGTTTGAGTGTTATGTTCTGAATCCTTATGCAATATTGAGCTAATGCATGGTGGTGCTTACTATTAAGGTAGACTCCGAACTACGACCGGATTTAGACTCCACTGTGTTTGGCGGGTGCACAGACTATTATGTAAATATAAACTCGTATAGTATAGGCTGTTCCCCATCACACTATTTTGCCCCCAAGAGAGCTTAATTTCAAAACTACACTATTGTCGCTGACTATATTCAATATTTTTCATAGACTCGTCAATAATTCATATTTTCAGGTTTAAGGTGGTAACTAACTAAATGTTGTATATCATTTATTAAGCATGTTGTCATTCATTGCTTATTTATGTATTAACAAGTTAGATGATTGGTCGTAAGTCTGGAAGAGGGATGTGAAGTAGGTGGAACGATAAGTGTATACTCAGAGCCTATTAATCCTGACGATCAGTAGCAACTTCAATTGCGTCCTTCCATGTCTGCCTAAAATGAGTGTTCCGTCTTTTAAAGAATACTATCTACGAGACAAAGAGTTGAAGCTGTCTCGTGTTGCAGAGATGTCGTGAAAGTGATATTTCGTGTCGAAAAAGTGTACTTTTATATTGCAAGAGCTCTATTTCGTCTCGCGCAAAATTCTCTGTCGTCTCGTCTCGAGGGCAACACTACTTATCACAGTTATGAATGAACCAACTCAATGGTCCCTCTGCAATATGTCAATTAACATAATCATTTGGGAAGCAATCCTGATTCATATGACATACATTCGCAGCATGGAACGCAGATAACCCGCTGAAACTTAAACATAGTCTTTCGTATTTTTGGTTGTCTTGTATTGCTGATCTGCCACGGATATCATCACTTCCTTGTGTTTGCTACTCCATAAAGTTCGTTAACCTAACAACCCTAAAATAATATTTCCGAGAATACCGGCTTTTCTCAAGGGGTTTTAAAGGAGGCCTTTAGCGTTATATATGTTCTAAAAGTTTCGTTATAAAATAATTAGCTCTTCTTCAAGTCCATTAAAAACTACCGAAATATTTTTTTTTTTTGATAATTCAGTGACAGCAAAACCGTTGTCAAATGAGAGACATGGATTCAGTTCTCTGCCAGTTGAACGACGAAATTTTTCATTACCATATTTGTACCTCCAACGACGAACTAGATTACAATCATTCGCTCGCATAAAGAATTACGATTGTTAAGTATATCTATATGCAAATAAATGATGGTCAACTCTTAAGATATGAAGCATTAAAAAACAATAAAATAAAATTTAAAAAAAAAAAACTATTCTTAAACAAGAGCAAGTTAATAAACACGTCCTTAGGAATTTTCCACATCATATTTCAATATTGAAATTTTATTCCACTTTACAATTTATTTTTATTTTTTTTAATTTTTTTAAAGGTAAAGTATTCTTTATGTGATTCCGTAACTCTTGAAAATAATATTATTTACTACATCATAAGAAAAAGTGATGTTAGTAATTTTCGATTGCTAACAGAGAAATGAAACTATTTTTAAAAGGCATTTACTTGAATATTGTCATTAATCCTTAATTGGTAGTTAAATCCTTAATTACATATCTACCTGTACCCTAACTTCTGTGTACAATTCATAGTGCCGGTATGGGAGGGTTGTGAAAAATGGATATTTAGATAGAGCGCATATTAGTTCCTGTGAAATTCCTTGAACTGCTTGCGATAAGTCTCGTAGTTCTCAAGCTGTGTAGTTTTAAATTTTATTTATTGTCGTTTACGGCAGCTTTTAACTTCGAAAGAAGGCATTTTTCAACCCATGTTTCTTAGAACTTTTTTTCTTTCATTCTATATACGCAATCACCTCTCGGAGTTTGGTCATTGAATTTTTGAACACACTGTATATAATAAGCACATATAGATACGTGTGTTATAAGTTAAGTATTTCTAAAATATTTCTTATGTCTATTTTAGATCAAAAATTCGAAGAAGAAATAATGAAAGAATTGGAAAACGCCAAACTTTCGACAGAACGTAGCATTACGAGCATAGGAAGATCTATTAGAATTTCCATACCTAACGACGAAACAAGGAACATGCCAACAAGAAATACAAAAGGTATGTATGCAATGGTAGCAAGTAATGATAGAGAAGTCACCATAATGTTATCCTAATGGGGGTCGGTGAACGGTAATCATTGTATTTGTGAGTTACCGGCGCCAATTTCCGCAGGCTACCATCCTAACGTTAAGTTTTCCTTTAGTTCCTTCAAATGAGTGCTGGGTAGTCGAATGCTCGTTAACATTCATTCCTTTGTTTCGTTAACAGTTTCCAAAATATAATAATAATAATGATTAAAAACTTTGAAACTTGTCATGTATGAAATGAATAAATAAAAATGAGTGTTAAATTAAGAAAAAATGATCCTTACCTACAGCGTGTTAATTACTTAGAGCCAAAATGGTTTCAGCGAACTATATCAATTGACGAATCTTAGTGCAAAGTTGTTTTTCACACCCCTAATTTGCATGACAGTATCTTCATTTTAACAACGGGTTACGGTCACTAAACTGCTGAAAGTGCGAAAAACTTGTGAACTTAAGTTCAAAATGGATGTTTTTTTTTTTCCTTTCAATACCTTAACTATAAATATTTCGTTTGAGTTGAGAATTATATTTATAGTGAAATTTTACTAAAAAAAATTACAGGAAGCACTATGAAAAATAAGGAAAAGGAAAATAATTTAAGGTATTGACACTATATGCGAATCACAGGTCAGCGTTGCCAGCTCCAACTATTCATCATCATCATAAGTATTCTGGCATTATTGGCAGGTCACTTGCCGCAACTGAGAAACTTCCATGTACCACAGTCTTCAGCATGGAAGCTTCCTCTTTGCCTCCATGTACGATTTTCCTGTGCTGAAACCGTCCATCAACTATAGCCTTGTACGCTCCCTCGCTCTTTCTTGCCACCATACCGTCTAGCATGTTCTTTATGATATAGGTTCTTCTCACCCAATGTCCCAACCTGTTTCTTTCCTTCTTTTCAATTACATCTAAAATTGTTCTTTTCTCCCCAACTATTCCTAACACATTCTCATTCGTTTCCCGCTCAACCCAACTGATTCTTTCCATTCATCTCCGCACCCACATTTCGAGAGCTTCCAGTCTAACCCACAAAATAGATTTTCCTTCGTCCTTAATGCTCTAACTATGGACATGCAGAATTTGGTAAGTAATTAAACTTTGGAATTTTAGGCATGGAGGTTTTTAAACAAATGAATAAATAAATAATAAATAAATAACTAATAGTAACGTATCTACCGTAAACTTACAGTGAGTATTACGTGATGGATTTTGGTAATACTTTCTGTTGTTGTAACTATAAATTAGGGATGTGAGAATCAATTTTGCTGGAAGATTCGCCAACTGAGGAGGGCGACAGAGTTCGCAAAAACCGTTTTGGATTTTAAAAAAAATAACAAGTCGCATTAGGTAAGCATCTTTTTTCTTAATACATCAATGTATACGTTTTAACACATTTATGTAAAAGAGAGCAAATAGTGCTGCCTTTCAGGAGATTTTGCATAAAGCTCACTAGTTTTTAGAAAAACAAATATACGAGTCTTTCTTAATCAGGACCAAAGACTCTAAATTAAACTTGGATAAGGAAACAACATAAATTATAGCAAACAATAAAATCGTATGTGTACTGTTACTATATAGAAATTTGTGTAGCATTTGAACCAGTACATCTCACAAAAACCCATCAATGTTAATGGATATAAAAATACTGTTATTTCAAAGTAGAAAGATGTCGGACCCCATATGATCATACATTCTTCAGTGTGCAATCATAAATTTTAAGAGAAACAAAAAGGATATATCAGGTAATCCAGGAAGTAGTGAGCCTTTTGCGCACGAGATAACGTTAGTATTCCAAATTTCAGGATAGATGACTCGCAGCGGGCGAAGCCTAATTTCATTCTACAGCTTATAGTTGAAGCTAGTAGGTGAGCAAAGAGTATGGAATTCTTGTAATCAGATATAAAGTATTGCGTCGTGAAGATGAGTGAATTTTCCACAAAACTGCGCAACATTTTACAGTTTTATTAGATTACAAAGGGGGCCGCCGCGGTGGCTCAGTGGTAGAGCGTTCACCTCTGGTGCTTGGGGTCCCGGGTTCGATCCCAGCCCCCGCTAAGTGAACTTTGTGGTGGACAAACACCGTGTGCGTGGGTTTTCTCGGGGTTCTCCCGTTTCCTCCCACTTTCTTCATTCCACCATTTCATTCATCACTCATCATCACCGTCTCCTTTAGCCTAACCGGCATAACCGTGGGACGTAAAACTCAAAGATTTCATTTCATTTCATTTTAGATTACAAAGGGCAAATCTGCGCAGATCCGTGAAAAAATCATACTGTTTATGGACAAGATACATTATCAAAAGCCAATAGTCAGAAAATGGTTCAGTCGCTTTCATTTTGGAAATTTCGATGTCCAAGATGCACCTCGCAGTGGGCGACCAATCATAGCAAAAGTGGAGGATATTCTGACAGAAGTCGAGCAGGATGGGCATGTAAGCAATCATGACATCAATGACCCAAACATCCATCAGCAAATAGTATTAAACTGTTTGGCGAAAGCTGGCTACAAAAGAAGCTCGACGTTTAGGTGCCATATATTTTTCCTGAAAAACTACTCGGTTGAATTTCCATCTGTGAATTTCTACTCAAACGTAACGAAATCGAGCAATTTCTGAAGCAGCTGATTATGAGTGATAATAAGCTTACACCTACAACAACAATGTACGAAAAAGATCGTGGTCGAAGCTAGAAGCTCCACAGTCTGTGGCAAAGCCTATACTGACGCTCAGGGAGATTATGCTGTGCGTTTCGTGGTATTCGAAGGACATATTGTATCACGATCTGCTGCCGCCAGGCAAAACGATGGACTCGGACGTTTTATCGACAATTAGCGCGATTCATCTAGCAATCCAAAAGAAACAGCCGGGACTGAACAATAGAAAGAGTGTCGTATACCATACTGACAACACCAAACCGCATACATCTTTAACGACCAGTCAGAAATGGAAAGAACTTAGCTGGTAGGTTTTAATGCATCCACCGTATAGGCTGAACGTGGCATCATCACACCGTCATTTGTTTCAGACCCTGCATAACTTCCTGAATTGTGTTAAATGAGTTTCAAGAGAGGCCTGTGAAAACCACGTGTTACAATTTTTTGACCAGAAATCACAGAAGTTCAATAGCGACGTGATTATGATGTTGCCGATAAAGTGGCAGGTCGTCGAACAAAATAGCGCATATGTGGTTTCATAATGCTATTTTCAAATCACTATAAATGATTGATTATTATTGCCTCAGTCAACCATTGTGCCTCAGTTTTGACTTTAAAGCGCTCAGTACGTTTCAGACAACTTCACACAAACCTACTAAATTTTAACAGTAAGTGCTGAAACTATCCTTTTTCCTCAAACACAAGAGAGAAAATATGAATTAAGAAGCACTTCAAGAAGTACCGTAATTCGGAGACTACAAGTACAGTATAAGCAGACAGTTGTGTTTGCGAAATATTAAAGAACAATAATATTCCAAGGCGCACCACACAGGTAACAGTATTTGCTCTCTTTTATATTCTTGTTCTTAACTTAACAGCGTGCAACAATAAGTGTCCTGATTTGATAATAAGTGTGTTTAATGATAATGAACACTCTAAAATAGTATGCTAATTAGGAACTGCTATTCACGAATTTATCCTATGTTGAATTATTTCTAAAGTTTCCATTTGTTAGATTATTTCCAAGTCTACTTAATGAGAAAAGTAACATAGTATTCCGTGGAGTTTGTATCCATGTTTTGGAATTCACATCTATGTGTATAAATTTAACATGTGTTCTTACAATTATAGAAAATTCAATGACGTCGAATTTGATTATACTTTCGGTATATTAAATGTAGCTATTTTTGATGACTTGACTTGAGTTTGGGTCCTAATATCAGGAATTCTTCCTGGTTTCCCTTGGCAATAGCAGGCTGATGATCTTTCCCTTTGTATCCAAGTGGCTCAGCCGGGTAGTTTTGAGTTCGATCTCTGATGGAAGTATTAAGCCTCAAATAAAATCCCGAGTATTGGTTCGGATCTCATCTCAAGTAATGGATCCTGTCTGACGTAACCTTATTGCTGAATTCCAGAAAATCAAAACAGGTAGATGAAATGTTATTTGATTAATTGAGATTAGCGTTTCTTTTGTACAATAAGGTATACAAACGTAAAGGCATAGATATGAGATGGGAGAAAAGCTCGTTAAAGTATTGAGAAGTATGAAATACCATGACAGTCTAGTATTGAAAGTCTTCAATCTTACTAGCAAGTAATAAGGAAATAGGTTAAGCACTTACATCGTTGAATGATTTATATGAATGGCTTAACCTGTTAAACAAGACCACATAATGAGTAACTGAAACTGTTAGACAACTTTCAGTCACATAATCAACGATGTAAGTGTTTCATATATTCCCTTAACGATTAGATTAAAAAAAATCAACTACTATCTTAAAGTAAATGGTCTGATTAAATTTAATAGTCAGTGTGAAATAACCCGAAATATTGTTTTCAGGATATTCACCACGCGCCCGTGGAACCCGCAGAACAATGAGTTACAGTAGCCAATCAGAAGACGAGAAGGAAATTAAGCAGTCGTCTGAGCGAAGGAATGTAACAAGAAGAAGAAATCAGTTTGTAGCTGCTAACAGGAATAAACCATCTTCCGAGATTGCTCCAACTTCAGAAGCCGTAAGTGAGAAGAAACCTCCATTGCCACCACGTGAGCCCCGAGATACGGGCAAACAGCAGAAAATAAGTGCGAAAGCAGAACATTCTGGTGGAGATGATTCGTGGGAAGACGTGACCACAAGTGGGAATGAAAGTGTGGAGTTTTCTGATAACTCTCCTGTGAACAAACCACATACTGTGCAAAATTCTGTGATAGCAAGTGGTGGTATCAGCAGGGTGGAAGATGAAGTTCTTCAAGTGACAAAAGTGGAGAGCGAAAGTTTTGGTGAATGTGTGGGTGAAGTAAGGGATATAGTTAATGATTTAGTGGAGAACGTTACGAGTATAAATTTGAATGAATTTGAAACACAGGAAAAGAATTACGTAGTGGAAAGTGGAGAAAAATTAGAAGATGAATATGTAGCTGACGAAGAATATGTAGCTGATGAAGAATATGTAGAAGAGGAGTATTATGAGGAAGGAGAACAATACGAAGAAGAGGAAGGAGAATTTAATGAAAATGAATATATGTATGAAGGAGACTACAATGTAAGTTTTTGGATTGGTATAAAGTATTTATATGTATACTACGGGAGCTCCCTATATATATATTAGGAAGCTAAGTAGACGTTAATTATCATAAAATATATTTGAAAATGAAAAGGGCATTGATGTCTACATAGGTTACTTTCGATCTATAATGACGAGTTTCACAGTCGATAATATCACCAGTAGCACAAATTGAATGACATCATCGGTCGTACAGATTGAGCATCTCTTGATCAATATTAAATGTGGAGAACGTTTGGGTTGAGGAGTGCCGCCAAAGATCGACCTCTACTAGAAAGGCTCCGAAACAGCACTTTCCTATGCCAAATATAGCTATAGTCCATGGCAGTCCTCGTCTGTATGGGAGTGAGAGAAATGCGTAGTGGCTGCATCAAGTCCTAGCATTCGATAGTGCTCTTTCTTCAACAAATGGCAAGAGAAACTGGTGACCATCCATTTCCTCCACCTAAATTCAGTGAAATTTTCGAGTGCCTCACAGATGTACTAGTGCACCTTCGGTCTCCTCTAACAGATCCTGGCACAGCGGAAACCATATGCCATTGACTACCTCTGAAAGATGCGACTACACATGTCTACACTGCTTGCCAGCGTCCTCCAATGAAAATTCGATGCCAAGTGACCAAAATGCAGGTCCCGAAATCGTCACTATAGATCGGAAACAACCTCGGTATTGTTAGAGGAAGCAAAAGATAGTAGAGTATGTTATTACTAAAAAATATGATTATTAAATAAGACAAGGTGATATTACTAAAAAGATAAGATAGAAAATATAAATTCTTTCTTTGCTCAAATGTGACAAGTTTATTTTATTTTTTGAAGTACCACACAAGTGTTTTTCTCTTATATTAAGGAACTTTCTAGGCTTTCTGGATGGGTCAAGATTTATTCCTTTTCTCTGACGCACATTACCGACCAATGCATTCCATGAAATTTATCTCCCTTGCAAAAAAACTGCTTTCAACTTGCAGCATTACCACATGACTGGATGCCATCATGGCGACGCTTCGTTCTCTTCTTGGCCACTCTTCCCGATGGGAGCTCACGTGGTTCGTATCCCACGTTAAGCTGTAAGTTCATATCTCATGTAACTTTGCTGCTGAATGGGACGCTAAACTCAAATTAAATGAAAATCAAAACCCCTCTTGGCCACTGATTTTTTTCTATGACTTCTCTCATACCCTTTCTGTCTGACCCTTCCCGCTAGTCGGCTTTGGTGCACGGAGTCCTGGGTTCGATTTCAGGTGGGAGAAATTTAAAGAACAACCACATTGCAATGCATTGTGGTGGTTTGGATTCCACTGTAGGTCCACGTCTCATATGACCTTGGTGCTGAAAAGGGCCACTAAAATAAACAAATAATCAAACCTTCCTCTGTATTAAAATATTTTGTTTTAAATCTGATAAGTTATACCTAAGTACATACAGGGTGAAACATTTATTTTGAAACTTCCTTGTAACTTTTAAACTAATAGATAAAAGTCGTTGAGATTTTATAAGATGCAAATATGGAAAGGGAATATCGTTTGACGTATTTTACATCATCACCAAATTAACAATTTTGCCAATTCAACATAATCTTGTATTTTTCAAATGACACTACATCAGATCAAAAATTTACAATACCACATTTATTACTTATTGTTACGCAACAATTTCGCAAACTTACAAATTTTGCACCCCTCTACAACAGTAGTAATACAAGTGAGACGGAACAGGAACAATGCATATCCAAAGTATCGTAATGTCCAATACTGTTTTCATGATATGAATTCAATATGGCATATTTCGAATAAATAGGATCAAATGTACAAGGGATTGGAAATGTGACTCCTTTTTTCAATTCAAATGACTTAATTTCGAAAACGTGCTTAGATTTGTATCTGTCAGATCCAATTACATAGTAGGTGGTTTTCAACAGATGCAAAGATTATAATGCCGTTTACCTCAATTTGATATCTCAAACCATTCCAGAAATATGAAAAACATGGGTGAAAATTGCTTAAAATGACGTATTTGTGGATTTTTTTGTGAAAAAAAGGTGTTTTCCTGTGTTTCCATAATATTGGTTAATTGATTGATTTGGAATTTAATGTCCCGTTCAGCAGCGAGGCTATATAAGATGTGGACTTACAGCTTAAATATGAAATCCGAATCACATGAGCTCCCACCAAGAATTGAACCTGGGTCGCTAACCATCTATCCACGAGGGAGTTTGTCGCTTCTAAAACATTACGGTACAGCCATAGTTTTTAGTAGTTGTTACTACAGGCATTCGTAATTATATAAATTTAAGCAATGTTGCAACGTTTATCCATGTTTATCATATCTGTGGAATAGTTTGAGATATCAAAGTGTTGTAAACGGCATTGTGATTTGTACGTCTATTCAAAGCAATCTGGGTGAATGAACTGATACATATATAAGCAGTTTTTCGAAATAGAACTTTTTGGAAGAAAAAAAAAAGTCAAATTTTCAATCCATTGTAATTCTTCTTCTTTATCCGAAATGCGTCATATCATGACTATAGTTTCTGACACTAAGGTACTTTCGATGTGCATTACTCTGTCCGTCTCCTTGCGTTATTATTGTAGTAGAGCCTTCTAAAGTTGGGTGTTTGTCATACTGTAGCGTCCTTTGTTTGTGATACAATAATAAGGCTAATATTGTAGCTTTTCCTCTTAACATGTAAATTTGAAATATGCCATAATCAGAGATAGTACCGTTTGAATAATACAACTTTATATTGGGTTGTCAACACTATTAATCTGATGGTATTGCAGAATGTCAAATGATTTCTCCTTGTCGATACATCGTATAAATCTTCAGCAATTTTTTTTGTTACCCTACACATTTTTTTAAAAAAAATCCTAACTTTGTTCTGTTATGGTCAAGTTTATTATATCAATTAAAAGAACCTGTTTAAACAGTTACTCACGCTGAATCAATATTCTTATTTTGAAGGAAGATGTTGAAGATGCTAAGGATACATTATGTGCTGATGTAACAGACCAAAAAGTGAACGTTGCAGTTGAAGATTGTAAGGTAACGGACAAAGAAGAGACCAGCTTAGTTGAGGAATGTAAGGCAACAAGCAAGGAAGTGAGCAGCACAGTTGAGGGATGTCAGGACATAGACAAAGAAATTAGTAATATTGTTGAAGTATGTGAGACAAAAGACAAAGAAGTTAGCATTATAGCTGAAGTAACAAGCAGTGTAATGGAAGACCATACTAGTAAGGATTCCGAAATAATTAATGTACCCAAACCAGACAAAGAGGTAATCAGTCATGTGGAAGAAAATACGAATAGTGTACCTGTCGAAACCCCAACTGGTGAAATCGTAGATTCTGTGTGTGAAGTTTCATCTGAGAAAGGTAATCTTAATCTGTAACGTGTTTTTCTCTACTAATTTTTAGAAGAGATAAGTGAAATATTTGCCTTGTTAATTTCGTCTTTCAAACTGTTTTTAAGTCATTTCAGGCACTTATGTGTCGTTTTTTCACCGGGTTAAGTTACTTATATAAAAATGAATGACATTTTGAAAACATTTTGCACTTCATTAATTTTATTTATTTATTTACTTTTTTTAAAGTTTATTCCCGGTGGGAATACTCGGTAGGAAAAGTATTCAGCCAGCCATCCTAAGAGAGGTTTTTCTGCATTTTCCTTATTCACAACAGCCAGATCCCGGGATGGTACCTAACACTCCAGGCCACTTCCTTCCCAATTTCTTCCATCCTCCCCAATTCCCCGGGTAGTCTGATCACCGAGGGACATCGTCCTTCATACGTGACGGTCTAACATGGTCATAGATGCCGAAAGCCCAGAAATCTAAATCCTAATCCTAAAACTTTTTAAATTTAAAGTTCCGCGTCTAATATGGCCATATATGCGGAAAGCCTAGAAATCTAACTCCTAATCTTATTTTTAAGTTTAGCGTACCGCGATTGTGCTTCGTGGCCAAGGGAAACTGTAATAATAGTGATAATGAACAAAACGGTGGAATGAAGAGTGGGGAAAACGAGAGAACTCCGAGAAAACCCCAACACCCCCCACAAAGCTTACTTAGTGAGAGCTGAGATCGAAGCACGAACCCATACACCAGTGAGTGAGTGCTTTACCACAGCTATCGCGGCCCTTTTTTGCACTTGCGGGCGCAAGGGTTTTTAAATTGAAATAAAACCATTTTTAAAAAACTTAGTGTGAAAATTGCGTCAAGTACTGTATTTATTTTATTTTTTGTGTGTATATACTTATTGCCCTTTGCTAAGGGACAAACTTTATTATCCTCAGCTGTATTGGTTTTAGCAACGACCGCTGTCCTCATATTGAAGAGTTCACAGGCTTGGCGTTATCTTTCTTATCATTTTACTTCTCTCAAGTAATGTGTTACGAGGGTAGTATAATTTTAAAATTACTTTCCAGGGTCACGATGGCGTAGTCGGGAAGTGTGTGTACCTATGAACGGATGACCCAGATTTGGCAGCAGCGACTCACGTGGGCCATGAAAGACGTGAATTGGTGTTAGATGGCTGGCAACGTGTACCGTGGTTAGATGAATGATGTTTTCAGGTGGTACGTTCGGATGGTAGGGTCTTGGTGTCGCGTAAACACCATGAAGCCATGAACCAAAGTTGTCGACAAGACACTCTCCAAGCTGCTGGTGGCTCCTTAATGCTTTGGGGCGTATTTACATTATATGATTTGGGTCATCTGGTCCATTTAAACCAGAGATTGAACGGTCATCGCTATGTTCATCTGCTTAGTGATCATCTCCGCCCCTTTATGGATTTCTTGTATCCTGTCATCAATGGGAGTTTCCAGGATAACAATGCGCCAATGGTATTGCGACTGGCTGGAGGAACACTGGCCATTTCCAACGCATGATTTTCCCCCTTCAATCGCCTTACATTAACATTATTGAGCACACATGTGGGGTATAATCGAACAGGTCATTCTTACCAAGGTTCCTCTATCTGCAACAACCACCAAATTATGGACGTCAATCGAGACTGCATGGCTGCACATCCCTTCATCAGATATCCAGCGACTTGGCGCCTCCCTGCCGCGTCGAGTTGCTGCACTTCTTCGTGGTTGAGAAGTCCCGCATATTATTAGGTAGGCAGGCCGTCACTTTCGATTCTTTAGTGCATATTTAAATTTACTTGTCTTCAAACAAGATTTTTTTAAAAGAAGAAATACGTTACATATTATTACATGGACAATTGCGAAAATACAGTCGAAAGCGGCCTGGAACCATCCCGTATTTGCGTGGGGTAAATCAGGAAAACCTCACTCAGAATGACACTTTTTTGACCGAGTGTTTCCACCGGAACCGCTCCCATCGGAATAATAATTGTATATCATGTAATGTTATCATAAAATAAGGTACCATTTTTTTTTTTTTTTCAAAAAAGTCTGCTGAGGCATTTGTGTGAATAGTACTTGCGTACTCAAAATTTTAATGGATTGGACGGTTTACTTTCGTAAAACCGTCTGTTTGTAAATTGTTTGGTGAATCCCCGTCTTCCAATGATATGATAAAGCTATTTTAAAAGTAACATTGTTAAAATATTGTTTACGTTATATTATGGCTTACCACTGTTTAGAAATTATTTATTTTAATATTCTTTCCTTTGTCATATATACAATTAATTTTACTCTGCTTTCTCAAAATCTTAGTTGTAGCACCCCACGGTTATGCTCCATCTTTAATGATAATAAAATAATATGCTTGTTTGCCTGTCATCAGCTTTTTACATAGAAAGGAGTAGCCTAGTTCCACCAAATTTTGTATACAAATAAGTCTTTACCAGACCTAATTCTGCACGAAGCCCGTTTTTCGATTTTCGGCTCAGGGGATCGGATTTGAAGGTGAAAATATATGCGAAAACATCCGCAGATTTCTCACAGTTTCTAATTACGCCTTGTATATATACAATGCACATTACATCGTGTTTGTGTGGGTGTATATAACAGCAGAAATAAAGTACCGGGGAATGGAATAAAGACTTTCTTCCTCTATTAATGTTCTGTAGTAACAGTCAGCAACGATAAGTGTGTACTATTTTTATCCAAGTTCTGAATTTAGAGCTGACAACGACGGGTGTTTTAAGCTATTAGGCTTTAAGAGACTGGTCCTTCACTAAGAATCGAACTCTGTGTCATCCCGCCAAAGTTGAATGTGTCATCCACAGTATATTCTACTAGATCTAATTTATATATATACCATTCAGTATTGTGGGAAATAAAGTATTACGAAGTAAACAGCAATGTGAAATAATTCCGATTTCCTTGTTTTAGCTGAAGCGGAAAATCAAGGGAAAGTTGATTTAGAAAACAGCTCAGCTACAGACAATTCAAATAACGCTCATGGTCCAACTTCTGCCCAAGGAGATACTAAGTAGTGACACGAATTACAAGTGACCAGGTATGTTTATTGTTATAATACAGCATTGTTGGTTAGTTGATTTAGAGCAGTGGTTTTCAGCCTGGATGCGTGAAGAGCAAGCGAAGCACAAGCTACTAACAGAAATAAATTGTGAACTTTTGAATAAAGAATCACTTGTAATAATCATTTACAATTTAGCTTGAGCAAGCTTTTCAGACCCCATTCAATATTTTCCTATTCAAGATTTCTACGTAATTAAAAACTTAATACATATAAATTGATAATAAAATTATTATTATTATTATTATTATTATTATTATTATTATTATTATTATTATTATTATTATTATTATTATTATTTCGCTTTTTTGCGATTTTGGACAGCCCTAGCTCTGAAACTATGCACTTTTACCCACAGGTCCATATGAACTTTTTCTCTTATTTTGATGTAAGGAATCACCTGTTACAGTTTGTCGGTATAGTTCATTAACACTCTATATATATATATATATATATATATATATACACCAAATCTTCACATGACCTGCAAAAGAAGAACATTGTTACATATATTACATGATATAGTATTAGTATCACATGATAAACTTTTTTTTCCATTAGTAGTTATAGAATACCAGCATCAATCTTGAATTTCATTGTCTAACCTATATACAGAATTCTTTGGAGGTTCGTCTTTAAGTTGATTAATGCAAATACAGAGGTTCTTGAAAATCAGAATAATAAATATACACAAATATTAAGTTGAACGAATAAAAAGATGAGGACGACCAGTGCCTTTTAAACGTGCTAGTGTTATGTCGTTACAAATTCTAAATATGCATTATATTTGTTTATTTATTGCAGATTCTATCCATCTCTATCAATAACAAGTAAGTGAAACAAGAGAAGACATTGCAGCTAGTGTGACATTTGATATAATGAGGTCACAAATTCGAAATGCAAAGAATACAGCATAGCTAGATCACAAACCAAAAGAAGACAAAGTAAAGTTTAATAAATCAACTAATTACTTACGGAACTCTGTGATCTTCAATAAGGAATTGCTCTGCTTTTCTAATTGGTCGAGATCAGTAATACCAAATCACTTATGTTTACTTACATGTATAGTGGAGTTAAGTATGTGATAAGTGATGCCGAAGGTTTTTTTTTTTTTTTTTTGTACCTACGTATAGGCAAATATTTTCTATTAAAATTTAGAATTGTACCTATTTTAGGTACAAAGTGGAGCATTAGAACAGTACCTAAGTGTAGGTACAAGTAATGTCATATTGAACTTCTGTATGAATGCAACTGTAAAATTAAAAGAGTAAGGATCATAAATGAAGTTAAAAATAATGTAATTGACATTGAGATAATTGGAACTCATTAATAAAATGTTTATCTTTATAGCAGTTTTCTGACTCAAATGTGTGCAGCACACTTGGAAGTACATTTAGAAAAAGAAAAAAAAGTCTTCCGTTAAACATTTTTTAAAATCTTATCTTATAATATATAAACATATTATAAGATATAATATAATAAACATCTTATAATATATAGATGAATAATATAATATATAAATAAAATTTTTATCACTTTCAAAGTTTGTTAAGCATTTTCCTGACAACTGATTCTTGTATTCAAATTGTTTCCAAGAAATCACTGATAAAATTAAATAATTGAAAACAGTACCTGATCTTAAATACAGAGCACCAAAATGATCGCAGCGGAAATGCATGTAAACTATACCGTCCCTCTTCTGTAAGTAGAAAATTAAGAGATCAAGCAAAATATAATATAGTGCAATGATATAACAAGAGTTGTAGAGAAAGAGAGAAACCATAAAACATCTAACAATCAGTGCTCTGCCTTGGGCGAGCGGAGCGGACGGCGGCCCAGGCCCCCGAAATAAGGGGGGCTCAAAATTCGGGAGGAAAAAAGAAAAGATATATATATATATATATATATAATGGAAGGAAAAATGTAATAAAAAGTGCTCAAAATCAAGGAAAAGCAGGGTTTATTTCTGAAAATTTTCTTACGTTCCGCGCCAGCCATGGTGGCGCTTCTTGGCTGGTCTATCGACTTCACTCATATGTGCGGGACGCCGTCGTATACTCGTCCCGGGCGCTGATTTTTCACGGCACGGCACTGATAACATTTTATTAATATACACACTTCCATTTTGCTTTATACGTGATCGTTTAGTTGTTCGCTGATAGAGTAAATCATCCTTACTGTAAAGACAGTCGAATTATGCATTATTTATTCATTGAAAAGTACAAGTACCTGAAAGTACGTAGTACCTATATATTTAGGTACATGAGTCAAAAGTTCTAGGTACAGGTATAAAGACAAACAAGTATAGAATGTTCCTGTATACTCGGCATCACATGTAAGCAGATGATTATTTTTTCAGTAGTCATTCTTCAAATTGTGCAATAATATTTTATTTAATTTATCTTCAATTTTGTTCATCATTTGGGTTGTGTATTAATGGGTAACGAGGCAGCTTATATATTAAATTCATATAATCTTATATTAAAGGAAATTGTAAATATTATGATTATTATATTGTGCCTTATACATTTTTCTTGAGATATTTGTATATTATTGTCAGTGGTATAAGAATATTCTTGTCTAATAGATTCTTATTAAAAGTTGTGATTTCATAGTACATAATCGTTAAATGAATTTTAGCAATACAAAATAAACACCACTTTATTATACTATTTCTTGCTAAGTAACTTACATAAGGTTTGCTCAGGAATCAATGGCAACCAATTGCCTAGGTTTTTTTTTTTTTTTTTTTTTTTTTTTTACTATTATTTCCTAAAATATTGGTTTTCAGAAGCTGCAGGAAGGCTTAAAAAAAAGTAATCTAATGCCAAAGAAGTCCTTACATTGAGTGTTAAGCCGTAATTATATCATTCGATTTTTGTTAGTATATTCTGTAGTTAACATTTAAGTTTTTTAATAGATATACTACAAATGGTCGAACACCTTACTCTGTGTTTTGTAAAAAAAAATTAATTTATCTGTGTTTTATCTCTTCATTTACGTATGTAGAAGTTGAGTGTGCAGATACTTTGGAATAGTGTTATAAACTGCTTTGTGTATTTCATCATTAGGCTGTACTGATCCAAGAATAGAGCACATTATATTCTCAGTTACAGCAGTACAGAAAGGGCACATTATATTCTCATTAGTACATTAGTACAGAAAGTCAATTTTTTCTTTTTTATGGTCTTAGTGCAAGACGTTTGGCAGTAGCAACTTTTGGGTAAGTATCAACAATATTCTATGAAGAGCGTACAGTATTTGAAAACCAAAATATGTATTATTTAAATTCAATAAATATTTGTAGCAATAATTATACATACACACAAATAATTGTGTTATAGTCCATGTCATCCGAATTGGCGTGTGTCATCAGCCAATAAGCTCGCAGTGCGCTGTTACTAAACCTTCAGGGAGGAATCTAATCATTCATAATTGATTTTGTTTGTATTTGAGGACAATTATGAATGATTAGATTCCTCCCTGAAGATTTAGTAACAGCGCACTGCGAGGTTTATTGGCTGATGCCACATGCCGATTCGGGTGATGTGAACTTTACATGTACATATCACGCAGAAACAGAGAGATAATAATGAGAATTTTGTTATTTGTTCGTTGGAATTCAGCTTCTCATGTCGGAATCGAGACTATATGAAACGTTGATTTACAGTTGAAGGTAGAACCCAAACTATCGTAATAAGTGACTCTTCCACCGGGAATCGAACCCGGGATACCGTGCACAAAGGCAGTAGCCATTAGACCAGCGGAGAGAACTATAATAATAACAGGTTCTTGTTCAAGGAGACAGACGAACCAACTTGTACAGTAGTAGGATTTTTTTTTTTTTTTTTTTTAAAGAGGAAGTTTGTCTGAAAATGAAGTGACTTCTTAAGGCCAGTGACAAAATCAAGAGAACATAGATTTGATTCGCGAAAACTCAGTTGAATGTAATACGTTGAATTTAGTTTGTTTGTTTGTTTCATTTACTATTATGTCCAATGGGTGTGCCCTAATATGGTTAGCAAACACTAGGTTGTACCGGGAAACGCATCTGTGACCACATTTACTCAAAGATTTTGTATATATGTTGTC
The DNA here is from genome assembly GCF_964235325.1 of Thermobia domestica. Taxonomy (NCBI): domain Eukaryota; kingdom Metazoa; phylum Arthropoda; class Insecta; order Zygentoma; family Lepismatidae; genus Thermobia; species Thermobia domestica. The sequence continues at coordinate 86,801,235 of NC_137458.1, read as the reverse complement.
ACGGATATGTTGTTCCATGTACTATGACGTGCTGGCTTCTCTTCCTTTACGCACTAACTGTGAGAATTTACTTTCTTTTTTTCGTTTTCCTTTTTAATGTAGAAGAGTAGAAAAAGTAGTGTACTATCACTAAAAAGGGGAAGTACACAAAATTCTCATTGTTGTTGCTAAGATGAAGATTAATCTGGAAATAAAACATCAAGGCTCTTTACTGTGAGATTGGAATATTTTTGGTAAGAAACTAACAATGAACAATATAACAACTTTGGAAAATGGATCCTTTTATAATGTGCCACAGCATGAAGGAATAGTTGTTTTCATGACAGTGCATACGAAGCACTAATTTCAAATTCCAACATTTATCATGTCATAATTCATACATACATAACTTTGGACTATAAGATAAAATGCAAAGTAATTATTAGTTTATTTAATGGTAGAGTAAACCCTTCTACGTGGTAGATGGATTATTTTATATATATATATTTATTAGTGTTGTTCAGTATCTGCTTTGTTCACTAAAATTAAGAAAGAAGAAATAAAGAGCTGGGAGAAATTAGTAATAATTGTAGTCTTAAACAAATAACGTTATTTACAAACAAATAAAATTGTTGTTTTGTTCCCACCCATCAATCGTATGAGATTAAAAAGCATGATTTAATTTGGAATTAAAAATACTAAATATGAGTAATGAGCTTTGCTTATCTAAATGGTATTATGATCAGTTGTGTGTACTAAGTTCAAGCGACAAATATTTGTGACAGCAGTGTATCTGTAAAATTTGGCACTTTTTTGTGACGAGTGGCTTTGAACAGTATATGCAAAGTGCATACGTTGTTAACCATAGTAATATGTAATTCAATTGAATAATAATTTGTGTAGCATTAAATATGATTATGTATCTCTTCAACAGAACAAATATTTTCTATGCATGCGGAAAAACTAACATAAATAATAAAAATAATAATGCAATAAAATTGCAGTACTTTAATATTTGAAAAGTATGCACAATATGCAACAACATAAATTGAGAAAGACGTTTTTGTTTGAGTTTAATATTAGGACAATCTTGTTACCTTTGGTTGGAGTTAAAAGTACATAATTTCACATATGTTGGTTTTCATTTTTGCTGATTGCGAGTAATGGATGTGATGATTTTATATTAACCATAGCCAAGCATTAAACACGAAATGTCACAAAACGGAATTGGCAATATGTTTATATGTAGCATTTCCATCATCACTGACGCGTTGAATAACAGCCTTTGACTCATCCAAGTTAGCGTTGCCTCTTTCAGCATACTTCCAGAGAGCTGGCAACGTCATGGACGGAAACATATTGTTAGTTCAGTCTTGTACTGTTTCCTGTTTATTAGTATATTGAGATATGCTTAAGTGTGTTTGATTCCGGCAATGTATTATTTATGTAAATATTGAATATGTAATTTATATTATAATATTGTACACATTCAGTAAAAAAAAAAAAAAAAAAGGAAAAATGAAATTGTAAAACCTAAGCAGTACCCGAATTGTTAACAGTGTACACGAATTTCCATTGTAATATCTATGCAACTGTAAATGAACTACATTGTTATACTTCTTTTAATTATATATACGTTTTATGAATTTCATATTGGCCGTTTTCACCTATGATAGATGTCCGTTTATAATTTCTCCTGAACCAGCACATGGCATTTTTTTAGAATATATATATATATATAAAGCATTTTCTTTGTGAACTAAAGAGGAAGCAAAGTTAATGAAAGACAAACCTAATTATACCATGATACCATGACATAATTTACTTTCAATATATTTGTATTCACTTTCTGTAAGTTCTGGTAAGTTTTTACTAAAAGATTTACCACATTATTCGGGCCGTGATCATACAGGAAGTCGTGCCTAGAAGAGGTCTTGTTCTAAATATCTTTTATTTATAGGTAACGCATTCTTGTACGAAACAACTTAATGTTTATATATATATATATTCGTGGATAAGTTTCATGTGTTGGATTGAAATTTAGTAATTCATATGAAGACACATTTTTGGAGAATATAGCCCGGGAGTTATAATGCTGTATCTCATGCAATCACTGTACAACTTTCATCACTGTATTTGTGAATACTTATTATTGTGTTATTGGTGAGAATGAAAAATCAATATTAGAAGAACAGCAAATATTGTTTCATTTATTTTAGTGTGTATTTGAGAAATATCAAGGCAAAAAATAATGTTTTAAATTCATTATTTATGTAATAATAATAAAAAATGTAAGAAAAAAATCGAAACACATGGCGTTTTAATAGGTTTCATGTACTTTGAGTTGCAAATAAAGAGCTAAACCTTCTATTGTTACCATACAGTCAATGATATTGCTATTCTAAATTGATGTTTTTGGATACACGAAGTAACTGTTGTAACAGATGAGGTTTTAGTCCATGTTTTGCCCTTTGAACTTAGGTTGTCTCAAAAATTCAACAAAATATACTGGCTTGTTTGTAAAGGTTAGAAGTTTCTGTCTTCTTTGTAGAATCTGTTTTCGAAGAAATCTCATGGTACAATCGTGTCCAATAGATGTTTCGCATTCTAATTGGTGATTTGTTAAAAAAAAAAAAATAACACTGTAATACGGTCCGAGTAATGTGTATAATTCGGACCAAAGCGGGTTTCAACTCGAAATGCATGGAGATCATTCTTTGGCAGTGCTAGGGCATCATGAAAACAGTTGAAACAATTGTACAAGCCGTAAGTGCGAGAACACATCGTCGAATGACAACCAGAGGAACGTAACTCCAAAAATCAAAATGTGGTGTTCGTTTGCTTCATGTGTGGTCATAATTTCGAAAGCCCCACTTTGTGTAAATAGAACGTAATGCCATCTGTTCTTGTCGATCAACTGTTGTAATGTAGCTCAATTACTATCTTATTAAAACACATCTAAGAAAATAATATTTTTGTCCTCTGGCCTGTAAACCTACGGAAATGGAGTTACGTTCCTCTGGTTCTCATGCGACGACATAGTTATACGATTCAACCAATAATATACACGGTGTGGACTTCATTGTAACCGTAATTTGTTGTGTTGAAGGAGCCAAAAGGTGAGTTTGATCCAAGGCTACGGGACACCTCGTAACATTTACCTAGCTCGAAGGCCAGCAAACTTACAAAAGATTATGTTCGAACACGGTTGACTCAAGTGTATTTTCCTACAACGGAACGGAATACTGTCCTGCTATTAGTTGCGTGGAGGTCTTGTGTAAACACATTACGCGTAGTTGAGTAGAATGAAAAGGATACAACGTTGCTTACAATACCACAGGGACACCTGGAAACGACATCCACTGGATGTATATTTTTTTTGAGGAAGAGCATTGTGCGACGCTTTGATTTTAAATCGGTCCGATATTAACTTACACTTACGGAGCATAAAACTATAACCGCTCTTCGGACCTGCCCCCTTACTGACCCACCAATGAGTATTTTCAGGAGACCTGAACTTACGTGGTAAAGACACCAAGGGACATTTTCAAAAGGAGATTACAGAACTTTTCCCAAACTGCCCGCCGGTCTCAATAATGAGCATTAGACACTGAGAGGTTCGGATGTCTCATCTCTAAATCCTCACGGACGATCAGACATTCACTCAGACCACAGCACATGCAAACACTATTCATACATGTAACAAAAACATATTGAGTAAAATGACACTATGCTTATTTATTAAAATACTATTAAAAATAATGTAGTTGAGAAACAATCATAACACTTAACACTGAATATATAATTATTTTCACTAATGAAATCACATTTCGCTTTTTCACTATATTATAACCCTTTGTACCACACACACACACACACACACACACACACATATATATATATATATATATATATATATATATATATATATATATATATATATATATATATATATATATATATATATATATAAAGGATTATGATTGAGGCTTCACTATAAATACTTTTCTCACACTATTAATGCACATGGGGAATTAGCATTGAGGGGGTGCACTGGGTAATCCCACGAAGTAGTTTGTAGCTGCTGCATAAATCCACAAAAATTGACGTTAGTCTCGAGCAAAAGAATGTAGACAGTTGCCAAAATAGAATGAGAATGTTGGAGGGCGCGTTTACAACTGCTACGCACAGGGTTAGCGAACCCAGGACTTCACTGATTGCGGCTGAGACAAGTCCTTCACCCGCTAATAGCGTATGCCCTTAACATAATGTGATGCTCAATCCAACGCACGTGATGGCTGTTTTGAGATACGGAGTAACACTCCTCGAACTGAAACGCTCGAGGTCCGAACCGGATTGACCGACTGGTCAATGTTGGCAGTTCATTCTAAAATGCAATCAGGTTAAATCACCTGTATGTGTACTAATGTCCAAAATGATTGTCGCATGTCTATAAATATGTTGGTATCTATCTATTAAAATGCTACGATAGCAATTGAAACGCCCGAGTTCCAACCTGTAACCATGGCTTTCAAATCTTTCATTTACGGTTGTGTGTGATTTCACGTTGAACAGATACAAACATTTTAAGTACGAGTACTTTAAATAAATCAGTTAACTAGATCTTTTTCATAAAGTTTATGATATAAAATTGTTGTTCAAAGCCTTTGTATTTTAATAAGCCTTCTCTAAAATCAATGCACATGAATTGTGCTTCCATCTTCCGAGTTCTTTTAAACTATATGTTGTGGAAATTTATATGTTTGTGGCCAATCCTTTCGACAATGAGATCTCGGAAACTACAGGCTCTAGAAAGATGACGTTTTCACTGATAGATTGGAAATTTCGCGTAGATTGTCCAGTTCTAATTGAATATTTAAAAAACATGGCCGTTATTTCTTACATTTTTTAGGGTACACTGGAAGCGTTGAAATTAAAAATAAAAACTAAGGCATTATATCCTACGCGTTATACATTCAAACACCACGCTGTTGTATATAGGGATTGCTTATGTCTCAAGCGTTTATTTTATGGCCAAATAATAATGGAAAAGGAACGATAACCATTTCTCCAGTCTAACCAGTAAGATGAATCTTTATTTTTTGGAGTGTTTTACCCAGTGAACACCATATATATTACTGCCATTATAATTAATTGTGTATGTAATGCATTTGCTTATTACATACTGCATGCAAGAAGAAAGAAAATACTGGTCATGCATGAATTAGAAACTCCAAGCGGAAGTAGGCGCAAACGGTGCGAGATACTGAGCTCCCCTTTATGATACGCCTTGCTGATTTTCTTTTTCTTTCTTTTTTTTTTAAAATCAAGACTTATTTCAGTTGTGTCTGTAAAGGGACATGTGCAGATGTTCTGAGGAATGAGAAGGATATTTATGCGAATGACGCGCTGTGGAGAGAATAGTAGGAATATAATTTGATAACGAATTCTTCCGGTATTTCTTATAATGTTAGTGTATGTATAATCTGCAAAGACATGTATGTATCAAGTTTCATGTCAAAAGAGCAGTAAATAAGAACCACAAAACGAAAATAAAACTTTCTTCTACATTTAGCAACATTTTCTTTACTCATTCTAATTTTCGTATTTCGTACTCATTATAATTTTCGTAATTCTTTTCCTATGAAATTTTCTACAAATATACATTTCCCGATTATACACATAGTATCAGTATTAAAGTTACCCTGCAAAATCATTATCAAATTATATTCTTACAAGAAGACAGTTATAGATATGCGACAATCATTTTGGACATGAGTGTACATGCAAATAGAATATTAAAAGAATTGGTGTTAACTTTCAGTTCACTGGCCACGATGCAGAAGACATTGCGATAACTTGGTTGTGGGAACGTTCAGATAACGAACTGGCTGAGCGATATAGTTGCTGGCGGTCTGGCGTTCGGACACCTGGTCTGCTTTGGCCTTCAGTATTTCCATAAATGATCGAAGAATGCACTTAATTCAGTTCCAAATAATCATAGAACATAGTATTTGCATATTAATAAGTAAGAAAGAAACACTGAGAACCTTTGTCGCTCACTAAAATCCTCTCACAGTGGGAAAAAAAAAAAAAAAATCCGCGGATATATGACCGATTCCATTTCAAATCGTCCAGGCAAACCACAATTGGTCCCCGTCATTGTCTCAGATTTCATTTATTTTTTTTTATATGGAATCTACATGCTATATTATTAGACCCATGTTTTTTTTTCTTTTTGCTGAAAAAAAATTCCTTCGATATACAGTCTTTCAAAATGGCTGCCCTCCTCTCGGATTGCTCTAAAAACTGAAAAACATATCAAAATTAAAAGTTTTGTTGTAGAGAAACGAGTGTACTTAGTAATATAATCGCAATAGCAGGAAGAGTATAAAGTTGTATGTTTCGGTGGAGGGCCAAAATTCGTCTATTGGTCCAATAGAAATCGCGCAGTTCACTCGCAATGTTACCAAATTTGGAGACATTTTTGCTAACTTCAAACATTTTTTTCTGCCCTCACGAGCAATATCAACCATCTGCTTCTAGCATCGAAATCTACTCCATAAGGTCTCTTGAAAATGTAAAGGACTCACGTTTCTGATTACTACATCCCACGTTATAGCATGATGAAAGGCTAAAAATTTCATTAGGACGCCATTTTCTAAGAAAACCCACATTTTAAAAATCTGAATTTTTTACGTGTATTGGAGAAGTACCTAAGTATTTAACATCCGTTAACCGTTCATGCGGCTGCAGCCCCTAACATTCGCAATTAATTATTGAAATTTCGAGTTTTGTACTTGGAATGTAAATATTTCATATGGGCATTTAGATCCTATACACAAGGCGATTTAAAAGGGAGTATGAAAATTTTGAGAGATGAATCCTGACATCAAATCCAGTAGAAAAGTTCCTATAAACATGAGTCGAATTCCGCTTAGTTTTCGAGTTACAGGATTTCCAACTCGGGATCCAAAATGGGCACGCGACAATGGAAAATAAAATATAAATTTCGCGTTAAATCTATGTGTTAAAGTTATGATGAAGTTCAGAAAGTTGATTTGTATCAATATGATTTTTACGTGCGTTGCAATTCGGTTTGCAGTGTTGCCAACTTGGTAGAAATTTTATTTGTTTCCAAATGATACTACATGGTTTTTATTTGATATTTGTATTCGTTAATGATTGTAAACATCACATGAAGTACAATTTTCCCCACATCACCACAGTTTTTGAAAACTTACATGTATTTCATTAAAAGGTTTATCTTGTGCGTTTACAGTTTGCAACATTAAGTGTGAAATTCACTTGATGTTTGCCATCATTAGTAAAACCAAAATGCCGAATAAAAACTACGTCTGTGTAAGTTGTCAATAATAATAATAATAATAATAATAATAATAATAATAATAATAATAATAATAATAATAATAATAATAATAATAATAATAATAAATAAATAAATAAAAAGAATTTTTTTATTGCAAAACCTCTCGTAACTCCACGCATCAAGTTCGAACCTTTTCAAGAAGTTCTGCTGCAACCACGAAACAGTTTATTATGTGATTCGGTGTCGTGAACATCGTCCTAGTGTTCTCTGGAACCATGAAAACTGTTTTCACTGGTAACATGACATTGTAGTGCACTAGTTACAGTGTTTGTATGAATAACAATGGAGAAGTCCTATTACAGTAAGGACCGTATTAAATGTGTTGATTATTCTAAAAGATATAAGATAATTGTGTACAGAAAAAAATTCTTGACAAAAAAATTATCTTGCGGTAAAATATATGTATTGTATACAGCGCGTCTGCCAAAACGCAGTATTAGGAGAGTATGATTATTTGTGTAAAGGGTGCTTTGAATATTTACCGTGAATAACGTGAATGTTTGTGAGATATTGGTGACCACGAAAGAATGTGTAAATATGAAATTATGCATCAGCAAGATAAGGAATTTCTTCCTCTGAATGTAGATTTGAAGACCATTAACCAGACAGTTAACACATGCTAAACAATAAATGTGTCGCTATTAAAACGGCCGTTATCGGTGAAACCTAGACTACGGTGAAGGATTCACCTCTCAAAATTTTTCATACTGCCTTTGAAATCGCCTTATGTAGAGGACACAGTGACGTGGCGTGACACTTTGACGATTGTTACCGGTTGATTATACTACAAGTAACTCTTGTTTCTCAATAACAGAAAATCTAGTACTCACTTTTTCTTTCGGAGTATCAACCATTTCAAACTATAGGCGTTGGCAAAGTGGTCAAATCCCACTTCATTTACTCGTTGATCTTTTTAAACAATGTGACTCTTCAGGTTCTTTCATTTTTTTACTAAATATTATTGAAACTGTCTCTCAATGCTCTTAGACATTCTTCAAACTCATCTGTTTTCTTTCTGCAGTAACCTACATAATGAACTTTCTTTTGTAAGATATTGAACAAGATTTCTTATCTTGATGCTATAACAGAAAACAGTTCAAGTAAAAAAAAATTGAAGTCAAAACTTTGAAAGGTTTGATAGAATTTTGCTACACAAACTCTGGTTTGAGAATCCTATTCGTCCGTTTTATCCATCATGGATTTAAAGACTCCTAACAGTTCATCTTTAAAGACATACAGCACATCATTTACCCTACTTCTATAGTTCCATACCCTGTGTTTGAGACTGTTGGGATACTTTTGTTGACTAAATAATCCAGAGCATTTGTTCTTTTTGAAGACTTCGAGGAAGAAGAAGCAAGTCCCAATACAATTTAAAAAAAAAAAAAAAAAACTTTTACAGTAGCGTAACTTCAAGCTTCAGTGCCCCCGCAACCTTTAGTTATTCGCCCCTAGTTTCGATATATTTTGCGACCCTGGAACTCGTGCGTCCCTCCCCCCTCCACCTTGAGGGTTGCGGGGGTGCTATTTACGCCTGTGCCCTTTTGTATAATCAACGGACGTTTCTAAAACTAAATTAAGTCTATGGACATAAGAATGAAAATATAATTAACAAGAGGTTGAAGTTCCCTACCTCACCAACCATAACTGGAGTTTCATTATATGTTTGAGCAACAAGTTTTCCGTATTGAAAATTAGTCAGACAGTCAGTCAAACTGCGGCACGATGAAGACGATTGCACACTTCCTTTTCAACACATCAAACTGCATCCAAGTGCAAATTCAACTAGTAGGTTAGCGGCTAGAGTTGGAAATTTGTTGCATCGAAATTTTCTATACTAAATTAAAAACAAAATATTTTCAACTTAATTAGCATAAGTCCTAAATAATAATAATTACTCGAATTGGAAGGAGCGCGGGCAATATCTCTGCTTCGCTCTAATTATCATTACTATTCCCCTTTGCTCTTGAAACAGTTCCCATATAGCACAATGTGTTTCATCAATAGGCATTTCTATATACTGTATTTAATGACACTTCAGGGACTGACAATATCTTTCTTTGCTCCTTCAAGCCAGGGCCGTGCTGGGATACTAATGAGGGCGGTGGACAAGTCTACTAAAAGGGCGCCCATACAAACGGGAATATATATATATATATATATATATATATATATATATATATATATATATATATATATATATATATATATATATATATATATATAGATAGATAGATAGATAGATAGATAGAGAGAGAGAGAGAGAGAGACAGAGACAGACAGACAGACAGACAGAGACTTTGAAAGAACATGGGTGCCATTTTGCATCAAAATCACCATCAAATTTGTTTTAAAGTAACGTAAATAGCTAACCTCGAATCGAAATCCTCTTTACTACAGAAAAATTTTAGTTCCTGTAATAACATTTCTGTCAAATAAAAAGAAGCTAAATGTATCAACAATTTAATATAGCACGCCTATGGACGCAGGAGGTCCATTGCCGCGTTTACAAAAGATTTCTGTCCTTAGAAAACTGAACCCAGTTTCTACTTTATATTTCAAATTCTGCGAGAACCATTTTAATATTATCCTCTCATCTGCGCCTCGGTCTTCCTAACAGTCATTTTCCTATTTGGATTTCCAGTTACAACTTCGAAAGCGTTTCTAATTTCTTCCATTCTGGCTACATAACCTGACCATTTGAGCCTCCTAGACTTGATGACCCTAACAATGTTTGGTAGACGGTATAAAATTATGCAGTTAATCCTTATGAAGTTTCCGCCTTTCCCCATTCCCGTTCCTTTTATAGTTCGAATATTGGTTTAAGAATCTTGTTTTCAAATACTTTCAGTCTGCGATTTTTCCTCAGAGTCAGTCACCATGTTTCGCAACCATACAGCACAACAGGCATGATTATCGTTTTATATTTTGAGCTACAAATTCCTCAACAGAATTAGCGACAACAGAAGCTTTCTAACTGAATAATAGCACGAAATCCCTGCTTTCAGTTGACATCAATCTTTTTAGTGATTATGATTTTGGTCTGTTAATAATGATCCTAGATATTTGAAAGTATCCACTTTGTCGAAAGAAAATATTATTTGGTATTTTAACGCATCCATAAAATGCAGTATTACGATCCCGACAAACTTCCATTTATTTAGTTTTCTCTGCATTTACTTTTAAGCCTATATCCCTGCAAGCGTTAATTGAGTGTCCTGCATTCCTTTCTATTATTCTATCATTACCTATTAAATTTACATCATCAGCATACGCCATAACCTGGCAAATACAATTCAGCTCTAGGACCTGATTGCTGTCTTTGATTTTCCTTATCGTGTTCTCCAGAACAAAGTTAAATAATAATGACGACAACGCATCTCCTTGTTTCAGATCATTCTCAACGTGAAAGCTCGTGAACAAGAATTTCTCTACTCGAACCTTACTTTGGGATTCATTTAAACATATCTTAATTAATCTACCTTTTTCGGTATTGCAAATTCTGTAAGCATGTTGTACAATGTTTCACTCCTACCAGAGTCTAAAGTCAAAAATAATTGATGTGCCAGGATGTTGTATTCTCTTATTTCTTTTCCAGTATTAGTCGAATGGTAAATATCTGGTCGATAGTTGATCGATTTTACCAAGGGTGCGAATTACCGGGGAGGGAATGAGGGGGATTTTCCCCCTCAATCACATTTTGTTCCCCCCCAAAAGAAGTCAGTTGAAGTATCCCCACCGGGGATGCTCGCTTTTCCCCCAAACTATGCTTAGTATAACGCCAAATTTCACTGATTTTTGTCATTTCTTGTAAGTTTAATCTATCTGTATTTCGAAATGAGCGATGTAAACTCTTCACTCTTGGTCATTTCTAATTTCCCCACTAGTTTTACCGTTGTTTAGTTGAACTGTGTTACTATGACTACAGTTACTTGCAACCTATCCTCGTACCCTTCAGTTCGTGAATTTGAATGTACTAATTGCGCATAACAAAGTCACATATGGATTTATAAGTGCTCTTAGCGGTTGTCCAAGAAGAAGTAAACAAATAGCTTCTTCCCCCATACTTAGCGAAGTTCGGACATATCATATTCATTCTCTACATTTGTATCGATTGTCATCTTATTTTTATTTTTGTTATATTTTTTTTTCATTTTCCAGTGTATTCTTTGTTAGCACATGATCCTCATTCCCTAGTTGTTTGTGTGTGCAACTCAAAAGCTGCGTTTTATTTGTGGTAATTAGCATAGTAATCACTGCCTTTTATAGTTTACGGAAATGAACTTTTGAAACTGTACTCAAAATCTGAGATATATATTCTCTCGTGGCTATATGTTAACCTACACACTGAGGATGCGCCCCTAGTGAGCAGACTTGTGAGGGTGAGTAAGCGCATAATTGAAGATTTGTTTCAGCATTTGCTAATACGACTGGTTCTCCATGTCATTGTCTGTGTCTGTATAAACACTTCAACTGGAGGTGGCTTTTTCCATCTTTTCGCTGTACAGGTTTCTGTCCACGCCAATAATGTTGTCTGGAAAACTTCAATGTAATGTTTTACTTTATTTGAATAACGTAGCACATAGTGAATCAACTCATCTGTAATCTAACAGTAAAGTAATTGTAAGTGTTGACTTTTTGAGCTGTCACGGAATCGATAGTAAAAATAAATAAATAAATAAAATAAAATAAAATAAAATAAGGCATGAAAAGTGCAGCTTTAGCGGGGAGTAGAAGCGGAAGCTCGAAATTTGAATTGAGATTTTTCAAATATTTGGCCTTCGATTTGAATTTGATGCCAGAAATCGGGACCAACAACAATTCTTTTCTCGTATGATAGGCTAATACCTAGATTTGTTTTTAAAAAAGTTAGTCCGGTTTAACTGATAATTTTAGTGGTTTTCATAATACTGAAGTAGTTTTTTTTTAAGCTGTGTGTAATAACGCGAAATGGAAGATTTCAATATGAGTAGAAAAATTAACATATGCTTGTGATCATGGCTATCGCTTGGGCAGAATTATTAAGTAAATGAACCTTAGAGGACTACGGGTACAAGAGTGAGTACATTTAAACACGTTCAGAAAGATTAGGTGTGGTGTGTGCATGTCAGACAATACACCGTGTATATACATAGATAGTTATTGTAAGTAGATTATTGAATAAATAAATCTCTTACTTATTAAAGATATCATATTTATGTGTGTGGGTGGGGGGAGGAGTAAGACATTATTGTCTCATTTTTTTGAAGTATTGCACCTTCAGACTTTACTTCCTGTTGGCCTAATTTTATCCCCCCCCTAATATAGATTATCTAATTCGCATACTGATTTTACCTAAATCCGTTCTGATAATCTCCAATAATTTCATCTGCGTACGGAGTCAATCTTGCTAATACAATGTTTAAGAGGATTTATTGGATGTTGACAGAAGAGAAATGCCTCGATAATTATTAAATCTGTTTTGTTGCTTTTTTTCTGAACTGGAACAATGATTGATTCTCTTTACTCTTGTGGTAATTCCTCCTTGTTCCAGATAATGAGAATGAGTTTGTGTATCTTGCTCTACAATTTTTCCCCTCCAGCTAAAATTAAGTCAACTACAATTTCATCTACACCCGGAGATGTGTGTTTCTTTAATTTTTTAATAGCGATTTATATTTCTGTCTGGTTAGGTTCTCGAACATACGGTTATGCCGTATGGATTACACTTTCTCCACGGGCATTAGTTTTGAGCTATGTGTTAAGCAAATCGTCAAAGAAATCTTTCCTTCTATTTAAGATGCTATCCCGATCAGTGAGAACTGTTCCGTTAACTTTCTTTTATATATAAGCACGAGGTTAATAACCTTTAAGTTCGTTGATACATTATACATGTCCCGAATGTTTTTGTTTTCATTATTATCTTCAAGTTAATTAATTTTAAGTTTCCAAAGTTGCGTTTCTTTGTTCTAAAAGTTTTGGAAATTTTCTGCCAGATGACAATGAAATTTTATGTAGTTATTTCGTTTAGATTTTGTAGCCAACGCAGTTTCTTATGTTTTCTCTTCTCTGCTACTTTAGTACATTCCTGATTGAACCATGGTTTGTTTCTACGTATTTCTGCGTGCTCCAATATTTCTTTTGCTGAAATTTTAATGTTATCTCTAATTTCAACCAAGTATCTTGAACACTAGTGCACTCCGAACCTTCTAAAACCGACAATCTATTCGATACTTCAATCTGGCTCCCCTCTCACCTGACTCTCCTTTATTAAAAAAAAAAAAAAAGAAAAGAAAAAAGAAAGAAAGAAAGAAATAAACCGCTCCGTTTTCAGATATTGAATATTTCCTTTATTCCACGATAGTCTCTCTCTTACTATCACAATCAACTCCTCTGAACGACCGAACATCAGTTGTGCTAGACTGTTCTTTTCTGTCTAATAAAACATGATCAGTTTGAATATGTGTTTTTCCATCTGATGAAGTCCAAGTATATTTATGAATGTCGCGATGTTGGAATTTTGTAATCTTCACGATAAGGTTTCTGGATAATGCACAGTTCACGAGTCTAACACCGTTGTGACAATCTTCCTTATGCAAACACTTATTCTCTATAATCGGTTTGAAAATACCCTCTGGTCCTACCTTCGCATTGAAACAGCCTTACAGAATTTTCATATGGTATTGCAGGAGATGATCAAATACCCATTCTATTCTTTCGTAAAAACTCTATCTTTTTAATCGCCATCCTTATTTTCTGTTGGGGCATGTGCATTTAAAACAATATTACACCACCGACCCTTAAGAGAAGTAAAAGAAAATCTATCATTAACGAATTCAACCTATGTAATTGCTGATATAACGTATTCGTTTGTGAACGGAAAGCCCTGTTTCTAGTTGGTAAGTTTTAATTTGTTCCCAGTAAAAGAACGTAAAATTTCCCGACTTGACTTCTCCATTTCCTTCTCATCTAACTTCCTGATATCCCACTAGGTCCAACCTCTATTTCTAAACTAATTTTTTACAAATTTTAACACGCCTGCCCTATAGAGACTTCTTATATTTCATGTTCCAAATCTCATGTCAATTTTACTTTGCGGAGTTCGTGCCAAGTTATCAGTTCTGATCCGAAGATTCTGCGAACTTATCTGAATATATATATATATATTTACAGGATGAGGTTGTTAGCCTCACACCAAATTCTCAAGCTGGATTATCACCCCTTGTCTGTCCGCGACTACTTACTCAGTATATTTACAGCTAACCTCTATATCCCAGAGGCCTTTTCCTCGATCTACAACCTGAAGACGCGCCGTGCCGTGGTGACAGGAAGACCACATTTTACGGAAGTTAATACAGCTATATTTCAGAAATACAGCAGGTACTGATTATCCGAACACTGCTTTAAAACACACAGGAACAATCAATATGCTCGGATATATGGATGCATATTAAGACTGTGAAAGCTTCGATGCCGTAAAAATCGTAAATTAGAGATTAGTGTCAGTGTAGTATTACATGAATGCATCGTACATTTGATTATCCGAACTATTCTCGATGTATGACATTGTTTCGTTTTATAGCTATATAACTTCATAATATTGTTGTAAGTGATTCTACTCTTTACCTGTTCTCTGCCAATAGGAACTGTATGAATTTATTATATAAAACTGAAATACAGAATATAATAATAATAATAATAATAATAATAATAATAATAATAATAATAATAATAATAATAATAATAATAATAATAATAATAATAATAATAATAATAATGTGATATTTCGCAGGGCATCTTATGTCAAGGGCGCCTTGTATTCTTCACAGGTTCTGTACTACCAGTCAGTATTTGAATTTATTAAACAAAGTTGGTATACAGGAAAACTAAAACCACTTATCTATAATGTGATGTTTCGTAGGGCGTCTTATGTAAAGGGCGCACTGTACCTTTCACGGGTTCTTCGCCAACAGTAACTGTGTATATTTATTGTACAGAACTGTGCTATACAGAAGAGTAAATAAAATCTTTGATGTGGTCTCGGAAGGGCGCCTAATGTAAAGGGCGCACTGCACCTTTCCCGAGTTCTTTACCAATAAAACTGTAAGAATTTATTACTAAAAACTTGTACCTTTATTTATACTGTGATATTTCGGAGGGCGCACCGGGACACGTCCCGGTGTCCCGGTGGGCCAGCACGGGCCTGCTTCAAGCATGAGACAACCATCTAAATTTATATACCGTTTAAACAGAAATAAAATCTCAATTAAAAAAACAATAATGCCCGTAAGCTCAAATTAACATTCAATGAGAAACTTTATTTTGAATCAAAGTAAACCTATATTAATTTTTTGTTAGAATATCCTATGGAATATATTCTTCCTCTTCACTGTTGCTATATTATTCAAATTTAAAGATAACGTATTAACATACAAAAGTAGTGTAAAAATGATAGATTAACATATAAATAATGCACCGGAACATCAGTCTTACAGAGTCACAGTAGCACGTGTTAAATGCTATTAGTATGAAAAACCTGCTACTTATATTTGTCCGAAATTGTATGCTGTTAAGACAATGAAATAACCTTATGAATACTGAAATTACAGCCAAGTTTCTATCTTTAGAATGGGGAAGCAAACGAAACAGTATAGTAGAGTTACCGCCCGCTCGATCCTCTACAGCGAGAGGAGAGCGATGGGCGGTGAGTAGAATATACATGTTGATGATTTCTAGATTCTCCTTGTTTTGACAGGGAACGTTCCTAATTTTTACTGTTCCACTCAGCCGAACGGTAACATAAGGGCTATTCCAAAAGTCCAAATATGAGCGCGCAGGATGCTTCTGGCTGGCATGCTAAAATGTGCTTCTGGAGTGAACGAACGCTATCGGGGTTCGCGTTACCTCTGAAATCTGCGGTATCAACAACAGTATGCTCCTATTTGGTGTTGGCATGTTGCATTCGTTCACAATGTAAATGAAGAATAGGCCATCCAAACTTAAAAAAAGAAAAAAGAAAGAAAGAAAGAAAGAAAAAGGAAAATGTAAACATCTTCCCACGTCGATAATGAAATTTGAAGATATATGAAAACAACGAAAAACTAATATTTTTACCGTTACCGCCGGTAACAGCGGTAATACGCACTACACGTCCCTGAGAGGACACAATCATCCTCCTCTACGTTTGAGCAAACACGCTGTACGCAATCCATATATTTTACCGCAAGGAAATTTTTTGTCTAGAATTCTTTCTGTGCACAATCCTCTTATAGCTTTTAGCATAATCATCACATTTAATACGGTCCTTACTGTAATAGGACTTCCCCATTGTTATTCTCATAAACACTTAACTAGTGCACTACAATGTCATGCTACCAGTGAAAACAATTTTCATGGATCCAGAGAACAATAGGACGATGTTCACGACACCGAATCACACAAACTATCAATAACGCATGAGATAAAACCAGGGGCGTCATTTCAGACTTCGCTTGGGGGGAAGGGGGCAAGACCACCAACGACTTAAGACTTTCATGTTTTGTACTAGTATATTAGTATACAATTGATTAAAGTATATGTGTTCCTCAAACTCTTGGGGGGGGCAATTGCCCCCTCCTGCCCCCCTAAATGACGCCCCTGGATAAAACGTATTAATGAAATACATGTAAGTTTTCGAAAACTGTGGTGATGTGGGGAAAATTGTGCTTCACGTGATGTTTATAATCATTAATGAATACCAAATATCAAATAAAATCCACGTAGTGTCATTTGGAAACAAATAAAAGTTCTTCCAGGTTGGTAACACTGCAAACCGAATTACAACGCACGTAAAAATCATATTGATACAAATCAAGTTTCTAAACTTTATCAAAGCTTTAACACAGTTTCTGATTTAACGCGAAATATATATTTTTTCTATTGTCCCGAGCCGAGTTTGGGTCTCGAGTTGGAAACCCTGTAACTCGAAAACGAAACGGAATTCGACTCATGTTTATAGGAACTTTTCTACTGGATTTGATGTCAGGATTCATCTCTCAAAATTTTCATACTCCCTTTTAAATCGTCTTGTGTATAGGATCTAAATGCCCATATGAAATATTTACATTCCAAGGACAAAACTCGAAATTTCAATAATTAATTGCGAATGTTAGGGGCTGCAGCCGCATGAACGGTTAACGGATATTTAATACTTAGGTACTTCTCCAATACACGTAAAAAATTCAGATTTTTAAAAGGTGGGGTTTTTGAGAAAATGGCGACCAAACATGGCGTCTTAATGAAGTTTTTAGCCTTTCATCATGCTATAACGTGGGATGTAGTAATCAGAAACGTAAGTCCTTTACACTTACAAGAGACCTTATGGAGTAGATTTCGATGCTAGAAGCAGATGGTTGATATTGCTCGTGAGGGCAGAAAAAATGTTTGAAGTTACCAAAATTTCACCAAATTTGGCAACATTGCGAGTGAACTGTGCGATTCCTATTGGACCAATAGACGAATTTTGGCCCTTCACCGAAACATACAACTTTATACTCTTCCTGCTATTGCGATTATGTTACTAAATACACTCGTTTCTCTACAATAATTTTTTTTTAATTTGACATGTTTTTTAGTTTTTAGAACAATCCGAGAGGAGGGCAGCCATTTTGGAAGGCTGTATATCAAAGAAAAATTTTTTCAGCAAAAAGAAAAAAATATGGGTCTAATAATTTCGTATGTAGTTTCTTATTTTAAAAAATAAATTAAATCTAAGACTGTTGTGTGGACCACCCTGGACGATTTGAAATGGAATCACTGATATATATATATATATATATATATATATATATATATATATATATATATATATATATATATATATATATGAGTGAACAATAAAAAGACTCCTTTGTCCTATTGCGTGGGAAGAAAAGTTTCCATCGAAGAAAGAAATTATTTGCGTCGCAGATACAAAGTATAAATCGAAGAATAATTCCTGTCTTTACGAAATATACAGAGCGTCCACAAAAATTACTTCTATAACCTGGTTACGGTTATAAAACCACAATCATTGACGCACAATTAATTCTTCTGAGGCCGTTGAGAGACTGTTGTTAGAAATATTTACACTATCCGTCAGAGAAAATTATCGTGAAATAAATATTCACAAATCTCAGATCTAAAAGGAAAGAATCCTCCTTTGTCTCTCTGGGCCTCATTCCGTGGGATTTGCGCCAACACAAAGCGAAATTGCGGTTTAGTTTGCAATAATCGGCATAGCATATACTAAAAATAATGTATCATCAGAATAATGCTCTTAGTCAGAAGTCTGTGTGATGGCTACAATTTATAAATGCATGTATGATTCTGCGATGCGAGAAAGTTCAAATTGCACGTTGCACCGTTCGGTCATCAGATAAGGTCTACCCTTCCAAGAAGTGCTCGAGATGCCGGAAACGATGGTAGTCGGTTGAAAGAACGTGAAGAGAAAACGACGCATGAGGGAGGATTTCGTATTGTAACTCTAAAGGAGCCTGGTAAACCTTTGAGCGACATTTGCGTGTACTTTGTCTTGCAATATGAGAATAACATATCTTTTGAATAGTTCGAGTCTTGCGGATAAATTTGCGGATATTTCATGGAGTGAAGCCCGATAACGATCCACAGTGATGGTTTTATCGCATCCGATGGTGAGCTGCATCGAGAAAGACATGATGAATCAGTCCCACTATAGATTACTATACCAGCAACATCATCATCTAGGCGTTTTTGAAACGTTCCTGAACTTTGTTCGAAAACCAACCACTGTCCTAATCGTTTAGATTTTCCTATCAGATCCATTTTCATCAGAAGTGACAATTAGATGCAGGAAACTTTCCTGTTTATCCCTCAAACTCAGGGAACTGCTCACTTCCAGACCAGGGGCGGCTCTAGGCGAAAAGCATGTCAGCCCTACCATAATCTACCTCTCCCCCAAACCAAAACCAAAACAAAGTCTCTGACATTTTCGCTACATTGTTACCATTTGTTTAAGCATTAAATAAAATAAAATGCACTCCTAATGCCTCTCTCTATGGTATTACGAGGGCCACTACAAAAGTTTTGAGATGTGAAATAACTTACATACTAAAAATCAATTTAACACTTACATTTTCTCAAAGCATTCACCATTACACTGTACACACTTTTGCATCCTCAAAAACCACTTTTGGAAGCAGTGTTGCCAGTCTTTTTCTTCAAGTGTTGAAAGTTCATTCTCGTAAGCCACTACAGCTTCTTCAGGGCTGCAAAATCTCTTCCCACGCATGCGATCTTTGATCCTGGGGAACAGAAAAAATCACCCAGCTAAAACTCAGGTATTAAATTACAAATTTGGTATGTAGATATCATTCAATAAAATTAAAACAAAGTCAAATCCAAGCTGATGTTGGAAGCTAAGTAGGCAGTTGATAAATTTTGCCAATTTCTATAAATATATTTAAGCAACCTTGGCTTCTTTATAAAACGACAGGCATTCAGGCAAGTAGAATTATATAATTTGGTTTCGTTTGTATGTTTAGGCTTAACATCCTTATGAAATACCAAGGTTATCACGGAAAAGACTCGTTTAAAGGAACACCTCGAATCGCTACTAGGTTTACACTTGAAAGATGGGTTGTTCGACCGAGAATTGAATACGGAACCCCTTGATTAAAAGGTGAAAAGTACATAAACGTAATGCAGATGGTTTCATATGTGGAGACGTCATCATGAAGTTCACAAGATTTAAAGCATTTTCGTTCTTTTTTGTTTGGTTTAAACCAGCCAACTCTGCTCTTGATGGACTGGAAGCCACTGGAACTTCACATTTTTTTTTCAAAAGTTGAAAAAGGGAAAAGCACTTCTGAATATTCCGTACTGAAAATTCGATAAAATTGACAGTACCCTAGGAAAACTTCTTAGTTCCCTTACATTGCGCGGTCTTCTGAATGTCATTACTTTTGCAATTTTCTCCGGGCACTTTCCTATGCCTTCTGGAGAAAGTTCATACCCGAGAATGCTAATTTTCTGTCTAGCAAACTCGCATTTCTTCAATCGTAGCGTCATACCGCCCGCGTGCAATTTTCTTAAAGCTACGTCAAGATGATGCACGTGCTCATCAAGCGTGCTATTTGTGATCACTATGTCGTCCACATAATAGCCACAAAAGCCTCTACATTCAGAACCTAAAATAGAGTCTATTGCCCTGACACACGACGCTAAGCTGTTTTGTTCCAAAAGGTAATTTCACAAAAACGTATGAAATTCCTTCGTGCAGAAATCCTAAATATTTTTGACTGTTTTCTTCTACTTTCACTTGAAGGAATGATTCAATACAATCCACGGTAGAGAAGAAACGCTTATCACACAGGTCTTGTAATGTGTTCAGTGCTGGCAGTGTTCTGTCATGTTGGTTTGAAGAAACTTCTCCCAATTTTCTGCCATCCAGGCAAGCTCTTAATTTCCCATCTTTCTTTGGAACCACAACTAATGGACTTATATAGCTCGTTTCCGCCTTTCGAATAATATTCCAAGCAAGCCATCGATGTATGATGGTTACTTGCACTCTATGTTTGAGAGCATATGGATACATACGAGCCTCTATAGATGTTTCGTCAACAAGTTCTATACTGTGCTCATAATTTTTTATGCACCTGGGCCTAAGGCCAAACACACTCCTATGCTTATTAAGGACAGTAAACAACTTATGTTGCTCATCCTTGCTTAAATCCGTATACCTTCCATGATTCTTTATTTCTTCTGGTGCAGTTTGTGTTCTAACCTTTCTCCAATCATCAGGAGAATAAACATCATTTGAAAATTCAGTTAAGTTTGAATTAACGGTGTCATCCAAATGCAAACGTGGGGGTAATCTCCTTATTATTACACTCTCTCCCATTAAAAGAATATAATTTAACTGAAGTAGTGGGTCCAATACTGGAAACGCTCATACTACTTGCATCCAAAAAATTATTTTCACTCATATATATAGCATCATTTTCGATTTCACAGGTTAATTTTCTTACAATCAATTCATTCACATCTAATTCCACGTCACGGAAGGAAATTTCAATTTCGTAATGAGAATTAAGCTGTAATACGGCCTTACTATAATTCAAAGCTGTCTTACTCTCGCTGAAAACTGACCCGATTATGAGTTGTCTATTAAGCCCTTGTACAATTATACCCATAGCATAGAAAGTTTTTCCATTCAAAATCAGTTCAAGCATAACTTGACCAAAGATTTTTGTAACTGATCTACCAAACGCCGAAGTTACTCACATATTGTTCGCCTTAAAAAATGCAGGACTTGGCTTACAGTTCTTTATTTCATTCCAAAACTTAGCGCTCAAAGCTGAAACGGAGGCGCTACTGTCGAGTAGAGCACACACTGGTTTTGCAAACAATATATCCTCCACTTCAGGTAATACAATTAATTTATTTGTTGGAATTTCATCTGGACTCGAATCTAATAAATCTTTGAATATCGCGTTCGTTTCATCACATAATTCTCTGTTTAACTTCTCTACCATTTCTTAATAATAAGCTAATCTCATTCTTACGAACATCGGTTTTGTTATCTAAAGAAAAATACTGCTTGTCCACAACGGCTTTACATTTTCCACAGTCCAATGAAACTTTATTACTCTCTAAAATTTCAATTTCTTTTACTACAGTATTACAAGAGCTATCGTGGTGTTCTAATCATGTTTTCTTTTCCATTTCTGGATAGATACGCTGCTATCCACAACTTGAGTGGTTCTCCTCGGCGTGTTCAGAATTCATTTTTGGAAATTCATGTTCTCTGTATAGGAATATTTCGCTGTATCCAAAGTCGACGAAAGAAAAACTTAGGATTATCAATACCTATTCACGATATTTGAAATTAATCCACAAAGATAATAATTAATTAATAAAATTTTAACATATAAATTTATTACCAAATCAGTCATCCCCTTTTCGTTTTGCAAAGAAATATACAAATATATTTTAAAAAAATAATATGTAAGAAAATATAGTACGTAAATCTCAAATTATTCAAGAAAAGTAAAAATTCCAGAATTGGCCATCACTACTTCAAAGGAAAGGCATAATCTGTTAACAGTAAATCTGTATATTTCTGTACATTTAAAACACAAATAATAATAATAATAATAATAATAATAATAATAATAATAATAATAATAATAATAATAATAATAATAATCTACCTATTAAAATGCTACAGGACCAAGTAAGAGCGACCGAGCTCTAACCTATAACCTTAGCTTTCAAACCTTCGATTTACGGTTATTTGTGATTTCAAGTTTATTACAAAGACAAATATTTTTAAAAGAGTGTACTTTAAATAAATTACTTAAATATTTTTCATAAAGTTTATCCTTTTAAATTATTGATCAAAGGCGTTTGTCTTCAATAAGCCTTCTCCGAAATAAATGCAAATGAATTGTGCTGCCATCTTTGGAGCTCTTTTAAACTACGTTTATATGTTTCTGTCCAATCCTTTCGACAATGAGATCTCGGAAACTACAGGATCTAGAAAGATGACGTTTTCACTGATCGATTGCAAATTTCATGTAGATTGTCCAGTTCTAATTGAATATTTCAAAAACATGGCCTCTATTGCTTTATTGCATTTTTACGGGTACATTGGAAGTGTTGAAATTAAAAGAAAAAACTAAAGCATCACATCCTAAGCATTATGCATTCCAACACCACACTGTTGTATATAGTTGTTGTAAATGTCTCAGGCGTTTGTTTCATGGCCAAATAATAATGGAAATGGAAGGATAACCATTTCTCCAGTCTGAGATGAACCTTTTTTTGGGGAGTGTTTTGCCCAATGAATACCATATATAACTGACATTATAATTAATTGTGTATGTAATGTATTTGCTTATTACATACTACATGCAAGAAGAAAGAAAACACTGGTCATACACGAATTAGAAACTCCAACCGGAACCAGGCTCAAATCTTGCAAACGGTGCGAGATATTGAGAAAAATAATCGAAAAAAGTCTCCCCTTTGTGATACCCCTTTCCGATTTTTTTAAAAATCAAGACGTCTTTCACTTGTATCTGTAAAGGGACATGTACAGGTGTTGTAAGGAATGATAAGGAGATTTATGCTCATATGTGAATGATGCGCTATGTAGAGAGCGCAGGTTCAGCTAGCAATAATAGTAATAATAATAATAATAATAATAATAATAATAATAATAATAATAATAATAATAATAATAATTGCAAAAATATCAAAAGCACCCTTTTTATTTTTTAACCATATCAGGTATGTGATAAAATGATTCTATGAAAAGAAGCTTCAAGAGTGTCATACTTGTAACTTATGAGCAATGACACAATTTGTAGCAAAACTTAAAACTGTATATTTCCGTACACATAATATATACGCTATATATATATATATACCAAAAGCACCCTTTTTATTTTTTAACCATACCATGTATGTGCTAATATGATTCTATTTAAAAGTTTCAAAAGTTTCATAGTTGTAACTTACAAGCACTGTCAAAATTTGTAACAAATCTTAAAACTGTATATTTCCATACATAAAAAATAATAATTACAAAGATACAAAAAGACCTTTATTTTTTAACCATACCATGTACGCCTTAAGATGAGTGTACAAAAAGTTTCAAAAGTTTCATAGTTGTAACTTGAGCAACGGCAGAATTTGTAAAAAAATCTAAAATTTGCTTTGTATACCCATTAATGTTTGACAGTGTTTGCAGTGCAAGGTTACTTAGAACCTTCTGAAAGAGCAAAAATAAGCTTTCATTTTACACCTGGATGAGCCCAATAACTTCAAAAATAAGGAAGTTATGGTAATTTTAGTTCCATGATGCTGAGTGCCAGAAAGTGAAATTGAAGCAAAATTCACATTTTTCAAAAACTTCTACTCGGCCCATTTCTCATAAAAAAAAAAAATCGGAAAAAATAATTCATGGTATTCATGTATGAACAAAAAAAATTGAAGAGAATTTGAGACATTGAAGCACGGCCTTTTTTTAAAATTAGGTGATTTAACATGGAAAAAATACAACACATTTTTCTTTTATCAAGTAAACAAACATGATTTGCTCTTCACTAGAAAGAGTTTTATTATATTATTAGCTATTACGGACAAACGATCGTACATTTCTACCTTCGTTTGCTGCATGAAGTGTCCCTACATTTTGCTTTGGATAGCTTGTAACCAGTCGTTCTTTCAGAAAAAAATGTTCCGCGGGGGCACGCTTAGTATTCCGGGGGTCACTGCTGGTTCTAATATTATACACTTATTTTGATCTCCTCCGGTGAGGCACTCTCAAAGCCCGGGGGCAGTTCCCCCCAAAAACATGTCTGGAAGAAACACTGCTTTTAACCCTACTCACTAGAGTAAGTGGAAGTTTTGCTAGTAATAAAGAACACTGAAATAGGTGATTAGCCAATCAAGGGGCCTCAGTCTGTAAAAGCCTTCGCAACGTAACGCAAATAATGAAACAAGTACATATAACAGCTATGCCGACTATCGTGAAATACTATAAAACACAAAATTTGCGTTACGTTGACGCAAACCGCTACGGAACGAGGCTCAAGATGTTGGAGCATTCCCCGAGTCCTCCAAAATGCACTGTCATTACTCATACAACTTCCCTTTTACCCTCCGCTCACGCCAAGAAACCGATTTCTCTACCTGCGTGAAGTTGGCCCGCAAAATCGAGAAAAAATTTAAAACTCTATATAGAACGATTGCCCATCGTTTGCCCACCCAAAATTTTTGTTTGCCCACAAACAGAACCTAAGTTATACGTAAAAAACAATTTTAGGGCCAACTTCACACTGGCACAACAAAATGTGAAAATAAAATATTGCAACATGCAAATCGATTGCCCATCATTTGCAAATGTTTGCCCACCCAAAATTTTTGTTTGCTCACAAACATAACCTAAGTTATACGTAAAAAACAATTTTAGGGCCAACTTCACACTGGCACAACAAAGTGTGAAAATAAAATATTGCAACATGCAAATCGATTGCCCATCGTTTGCCCATGTTTGCCCAACAAAACTTTTTGTTTGCCCACAAATAGAACCTAAGTTAAACGTAAAAAACAATTTTAGGGCCAACTTCATACTGGCACAACAAAGTGTGAAAATAAAATATTGCGACATGCAAATCTATTGCCCATCGTTTGCCCAACAAAATTTTTTGTTTGTTAACACACAAACAAAAAGTTATAAACAAAAACATTTTTACACCTAATAAACTTTACATGCAAAATAAAAGATTTGTAAATATTTATATTCTTTCTACATTTGGGTACTTTACAATATTAATTGCTCATATTTCTCTATTAAAACCAACTATTTTGCGGTACATAAACGGAAAATTATGGAACGGATTATGCATCCAATAGCAACAATGACACAATCATATTACTACATTTGTAGTATGCAAATTGTAATATTGCGGAATCTAACTTTTTTCTATATTTATAAATACAACAACTATCATAAACAAACAAAAAGATTTGCTGAGTAAACAAAATCATTTGTGGACAAACTAAGTCAATCGTTGGGCAGTCAGACAGGGGCAAACATAGGGCAAGCAATATTTGTGATTAGAAACATAGCCCGCTTGAATTATCACATTTAGTCTCAAAAACGTACGAAATTATGTTCCAGCTTCTTTTCTATCATTGGGCAAACAAAAACTAATGCTGGACAAACGAAATCAAGTGCTGGGCAAACAAGGGCAAACATACGGCAATCAATATTTGTGATTAGAAACGTAGCCCGCTTGAATTATCACATGTAGTCTCAAAAACGTACGAAATTAGGTTCCAGCATCTTTTATATCGTTGGCCAAACAAAAACTAATGCTGAGCAAACGAAAACAAGTGCTGGGCAAAAAAGAGCAAACATTGGACAATCAATATTCGTTATTAGAAACATAGCCTGCTTAAGTATGAAAAACGTAGTCTCGAAAACGTACGATTTAAAGCTTTTCTATCGCTGGGAAAACAAAAACTAATGTTGGGGAAACGAAATCAAGTGCTGGGCAAACAAGGGCATATATAGGGCAATCAATATTTGTGATTAGAAACATAGCCAGCTTAAGTCTCAAAACGTAGTCTCGAAAACGTACGACTTAGAGCTTTTCTATCGCTGGGAAAACAAAAACTAATGTTGGGGAAACGAAATCAAGTTTTGTGCAAACAAGGGCAAACATAGGACAATCAATATTTGTGATTAGAAACATAGAACGATTGAAGTATCACATGTAGTCTCAAAAACGTACGAAATTAGGATCCAGCTTCTTTTCTATCGTTCGGAAAACAAAAACTTTTGCTGGGCAAATGAAATCAAGTGCTGGGCAAACAACGGCAATCAATATTTGTGATTAGAAACATAGCCCGCTTATGTCTCAAAAACGTAGTCTCAAAAACGTACGATTTAAAGCTTTTCCATTGCTGGGAAAACAGAAACTAGTGTTGGGCAAACGAAATCAAGTGCTGGGAAAACAAGAGCAAAAATACGACAATCATTATTTGTAATTAGAAACATAGCCCGCTTGAATTATCAAATTTAGTCAAAAGCGTACCAAATTAGGTTCGAGTTTCTTTTCTATCGTTGGGCAAAAAAAAACTAATGCTGGGCAAACGCAATCAAGTGCTGGGCAAACAAGGGCAAACATAGGGCAATGAATATTTGTGATTAGAAACATAGCCAGCTTAAGTCTCAAAACGTAGTCTCGAAAACGTACGACTTACAGCTTTTCTATCGCTGGGAAAACAAAAACTAATGTTGGGCAAACGAAATCAAGTTTTGTGCAAACAAGGGCAAACATAGGACAATCAATATTGGTGATTAGAAACATAGAACGATTGAATTATCACATGTAGTCTCAAAAACGTACGAAATTAGGTTCCAGCTTCTTTTCTATCGTTGGCCAAACAAAAACTAATGCTGGGAAAACGAAATCAAGTGCTGGGCAAACAAGGGCAAACATAGGGCAATCAATATTTGTTATTAGAAACATAGCCCGCTTAAGTCTCAAAAACGTAGTCTCGAAAACGTACGATTTAAAGCTTTTCTATCGCTGGGAAAACAAAAACTAATGTTGGGCAAACGAAATCGAGTGCTGGATAAACAAGGGCAAACAAAGCGCAATCAATATTTGTAATTACAAACATAGCCCGCTTAAGTCTCAAAAACGTAGTCTCGAAAATGTACGATTTAAAGCTTTTCTATCGCTGGGAAAACAAAAACTAATGTTGGGCAAACGAAATCAAGTCCTGTGCAAACAAGGGCAAACATAGCGCAATCAATATTTGTGATCAGAAACATAGCCCGCTTGAATTATCACATTTACTCTCAAAAACGTACCAAATTAGGTTCGAGCTTCTTTCTATCGTTGGGAAAACAAAACCTAATGCTGGGCAAACGAAATCAAGTGCTGGGCAAACAAGGGCAAACATAGTGCTATCATAATATGTGATTAGATAGCCCGCTTAAATTATCACATGTAGTCTCAAAAACGTACGAAATTAGGTTCCGGCTTCTTTTCTATCGTTGGGCAAACAAAAACTAATGCTGGGCAAACGAAATGAAGTGCTGGACAAACAAGGGCAAACATAGGACAATCAATATTTGTGATTAGAAACATAGCCCGCTTAAATTATCACATGTAGTCTGAAAAACGTACTAAATTGAGTTCCAGCTTATTTTCTATCATTGGGCAAACCAAAACTAATGCTGGGCAGACGAAATCAAGTGCTGGGCAAACATAGGGCAATCACTATTTGTGATTAGAAACATAGCCCGCTTAAGTCTCAAAAACGTAGAAAATTATGTTCCAGCTTCTTTTCTAACGTTGGGCAAGCAAAACCTGATGCTGGGCAAACAAAATCAAGTCTTGGACAAACAAGAGCAAACATAGGGCTATCAATATTTGTGATTAGAAACATAGCCCGCTTGAATTGTCACATTTAGCCTCAAAAACTTACGAAATTAGGTTCGAGCTTCTTTTCTATCGTTAGGCAAAAAAACTAATGCTGGGCAAACAAAATCAAATGCTGGGCAAACAAGGGCAAACATAGGGCAATCAATATTTGTGATTAGAAACATAGTCCGCTTAAATTTTCACACGTAGTTTCAAAAACGTACGAAATTATGTTCCAAAAAATATTGATTGTCCTATGTTTGCCCTTGTTTCCCAGCAATTGATTTCGTTTGCCCAACGATAGAAAAGAAGCTCGAACCTAATTTGGTACGTTTTTGAGACTAAATGTCATAATTGAAGCGGGCTATGTTTCTAGTCACAAATATTGATTGCCGTATGTTTACCCTTGTTTCCCCATCGCTTAATTTAGTTTGAGCAGCATTTGTTTTTGTTTGTCCAACGATAGAAAAGAAGATGGAACCCAATTTGGTACGTTTTTAAGACTACATGTGATAATTCAAGCGGGCTATGTTTCTAATCACTAACATTGATTGCTCTATATTTGCCCTTGTTTGCAAAGCACTTGATTTCGTTTGCCCAACATTAGTTTTTGTTTACCCAACGATAGAATAGAAGCTCCAACATAATTTGGAACGCTTTTGAGACTAAATGTGATAATTCAAGCGGGCTATGTTTCTAATCACAAATATTGATTGCCGTATGTTTGCTCTTGTTTGCCCAGCACTTGATATCGTTTGCACAACATTAGTTTTTGTTTTCCCAGCAATAGAAAAGCTTTAAATCGTACGTTTTCGAGACTTCGTTTTTGAGACTTAAGCTGGCTATGTTTCTAATCTCAAATATTGATTACCCTCTGTTTGCCCTTGTTTCCCAACACTTGATTTCGTTTTCCCAGGAATAGTCTTTGTTTGCCCACCGATAGAAAAGTAGCTCGAACCTAATTTGGTCCTTTTTTGAGACTAAATGTCATAATTGAAGCGGGTTATGTTTCTAGTCACAAATATTGATTGCCCTATGTTTGCCCGTGTTTGCCCAGCACTTGATTTCGTTTGCCCAACATTAGTTTTTGCTTTCCCAGCGATAGAAAAGCTTTAAATCGTACGTTTTTGAGACTACATGTGATAATTCAAGCGGGCTATGTTTCTAATCACTAACATTGATTGCCCTATATTTGCCCTTGCTTGCCCAGCACTTGATTTCGTTTGCCCAACATTAGTTTTTGTTTCCCCAACGATAGAATAGAAGCTCCAACATAATTTGGAACGCTTTTGAGACTAAATGTGATAATTCAAGCGGGCTATGTTTCTAATCACAAATATTGATTGCCCTATGTTTGCTCTTGTTTGCCCAGCACTTGATATCGTTTGCACAACATTAGTTTTTGTTTTCCCAGCGATAGAAAAGGTTTAAATTGTACGTTTTCGAGACTACGTTTTTGAGACTTAAGCTGGCTTTGTTTCTAATCAGAAATATTGATTACCCTCTCTTTGCCCTTGTTTCCCAGCACTTGATTTCGTTTTCCCAGCAATAGTCTTTGTTTGCCCACCGATAGAAAAGTAGCTCGAACCTAATTTGGTACGTTTTTGAGATTAATGTAATAATTCAAGCGGGCTATGTTTCTAATCAGAAATATTGATTGCCGTATGTTTGCCCTTGTTTGCCCAGCATTTGATTTCGTTTGCCCAACATTAGTTTTTGTTTCCCCAACGATAGAATAGAAGCTCCAACATAATTTCGTACGCTTTTGAGACTAAATGTGATAATTCAAGCGGCCTATGTTTCTAATCACAAATATTGATTGCCCTATGTTTGCCCTTGTTTGCCCAGCACTTGATTTCGTTTGCCCAACATTAGTTTTTGTTTTCCCAGCGATATAAAAGCTTTAAATGGTACGTTTCCAAGACTACGATTTTGAGAAGTAAGGGGGCTATGTTTCTAATTACAAATATTGATTGACCTATGTTTGCCCTTGTTTGCCCAGCACTTGATTTCGTTTGTCT
Organism: Thermobia domestica; assembly: GCF_964235325.1. Lineage (NCBI taxonomy): Eukaryota > Metazoa > Arthropoda > Insecta > Zygentoma > Lepismatidae > Thermobia > Thermobia domestica. Next base: position 86,770,918 of record NC_137458.1, on the reverse strand, counting down.
AACATTAGTTTTGGTTTTTCCAGCGATAGAAAAGCTTTAAATTGTACGTTTTTGAGACTACATGTGATAATTCAAGCGGGCTATGTTTCTAATCACAAATATTGATTACCCTATGTTTGCCCTTGTATACTCAGCACTTAATTTCGTTTTCCCAGCAATAGTTTTTGTTTGCCCACCGATAGAAAAGTAGCTCGAACCTAATTTGGTACGTTTTTGAGACTAAATGTAATAATTCAAGCGAGGTATGTTTCTAATCACAAATACTGATTGCCGTATGTTTGCACTTGTTTGGCCAGCACTTCATTTCGTTTGCCCAACATTAGTTTTGGTTTTCCCAGCGATAGAAAAACTTTAAATCGTACGTTTTCGAGACTACGTTTTTGAGACTTAAGGGGGCTATGTTTCTAATCACAAATATTGATTGCTCTATGTTTGCCCTTGTTTGCCCAGCACTTGATTTCGTTTGCTCTGCATTAGTTTTTGCTTGCCCAACGATAGAAAAGAAGCTGGAACCTAATTTCGTACGTTTTTGAGACTACATGTGATAATTCAAGCGGGCTATGTTTCTAATCACAAATATTGTTTGCCCTATGTTTGCCCTTGTTTGCCCAGCACTTGATTTCGTTTGCCCGGAATTAGTTTTTGTTTGCCCAATGATAGAAAAGAAGCTGGAACCTAAGTTTGTACGTTTTTGTGACTACATGTGATAATTCAAGCGGCCTATGTTTCTAATCATAAATATTGATTGCCATATATTTGCCCTTGTTGCCCAGCACTTGATTTCGTTTGCCCAGCATTAGGTTTTGTTTGCCCAACGATAGAAAAGAAGCTGGAACCTGATTTCGTACGTTTTTGAGACTACATGTTATAATTTAAGCGGGCTATGTTTCTAATAGCAAATATTGATTACCGTATATTTTCCCTTGTTTGCCCAGCACTTGATTTCGTTTGTCCAGCATTAGTTTTTGTTTGCCCAATGATAGAAAAGAAGCTGGAACCTAATTTCGTACGTTTTTGAGACTACATGTGATAATTCTAGTGGGCTATGTTTCTAATCACAAATATTGCTTGCCCTATGTTTGCCCCTGTTTGAATGCTAAACGATTGCCTTAGTTTGTCCACAAATGATTTTGTTTACTCAGCAAATCTTTTTGTATGTTTAATGATAGTTGTTGTATTTATAAATATAGAAAAAAGTTAGATTCCGCAATATTACAATTTGCATACTACAAATGTAGTAATATGATTGTGTCATTGTTACTATTGGATGCATAGTCCGTTCCATAATTTTCTGTTTATGTAGCGCAAAATAGTTGGTTTTGATAGAGAAATATGAGCAATTAATATTGTAAAGTACCCAAATGTAGAAAGAATATAAATATTTACAAATCTTTTATTTTGCTTGTAAAGTTTATTAGGTGTAAAAATGTTTTTGTTTATAACTTTTTGTTTGTTTGTGAGCAAACAAAAAATTTTGTTGGGCAAACATGGGCAAACGATGGGCAATGGATTTGCATGTTGTTATATTTTATTTTCACACTTTGTTGTGCCAGTATGAAGTTGGCCCTAAAATTGTTTTTTACGTTTAACTTAGGTTCTATTTGTGGGCAAACAAAAAGTTTTGTTGGGCAAACATGGGCAAACGATGGGCAACGATTTGCATGTTGCAATATTTTATTTTCACATTTTGTTGTGCCAGTGTGAAGTTGGCCCTAAAATTGTTTTTTACGTATAACTTAGGTTCTGTTTGTGGGCAAACAAAAATTTTGGGTGGGCAAACGATGGGCAATCGTTCTATATAGAGTTTTAAATTTTTTCTCGATTTTGCGGGCCAACTTCCAACACCTGATTTCTCTAGAGGAAACTGATGTTACCTGGCAGGCTGTTCGTATGTTGTGGGAGGAGTTGGAGACGTTGAGCGAGAGGCATACGCTAATAACTACGATTCTGGCTGGAGTAAGAAGAGAAGAGGTTTCTGCCAGCTTGTCATGTCGATCTCTTAAGAAGCGAACAGACTTCGTGGAAATAAACTAGTGGATGTTCCTTAATTCATAGTTCTCAAACTTGTATCATTGAAAGAAGAGACTAAAGTATAACATTATCAATATAAATTAGTTTATATTAGAATAACTTTATTTTGTAATATTTTAGGGCTACCGCCGGTAGGCCCGGTAGCCCACTAAATACGCCACTGGGGTGTGGAGCAAATTTTACGTTCTGAGAGAAACTTATGCATGTATAAGGGACCTGTAGAGAAGAGGTAACATTTCGGATAAGTTTCTGAACCTTGTTCAGTTCTTTCATGCCAAGAAATTATTGCTACCCCTTGATACGACCACGGAAAATTCAGACCGATTTCAACTACCATTACTTATTTCTTTATAAACTGGATGAAAATGCTATGTAAAAACACACAAGCCTAAACGTAAGGCGACGTAAGAAAGAATTAGAGGGTAGCGCGAAAAACAAACAGAATATGTAAATAATATATTACTACTCCTTTTGCTTAGCTATTTCGTTCTATAATTGTACTTAACATGAAAAAGGCACAATCCGATAATAGATAGAATTATAACAAACGTCGCTGTCGAAGCACTAAGGTGAGTGCTAAAATATGTGTCCATATGAAATAATATAATTATTTACGTAAACAATTATTTCACGCTGATTAATAATGACTGTGGCACTTTGTTAAGTAGCGACTATTGTAAAACAATTGAAATGTTGACACACAATAAATTCAAATACTCATTGTTAATGTAGTTGCAAATAAATATGCCCTTAAATAATAACAAAAATAATCTTAATTTAAGCGTGCAAGTCAAATTTAAGAGCAACACTAGAAAGAATAGTTCGAAAATTAGACTTAACTAATCACCCCTCCAACCTTTTGCTAAATATTTTAGATGGGAGGCGTATTGAATTCATTTAGTACAGGTTAAGTTGAAGGGTACCAACACAAAAATGTCTTATAAATCTTTTTTTTTTTTTTTTTTTGCCAAAATCGCATTTAACGCTTTATAAACTAGTATTCTATTATCAACTCGCGTTTACTAGGTACAGGTGAAATTAAGAGGAATCCTTAATCATGGTCATAAAAATAATGTGCTTAGCAAAAATAGTTTTTTCAATGTCTCAAAAAATCGCGTCCATTTAGACAGCCCCCCAACTCTTCCGAATTTCACCAAAATAGTCTCAAACATTTGTGCATGCAAAACCGGCGTTTGTGCTTAAAGCAATTTTAAGGTATTCAAACATTAATTGGGACGGGGATTATCTATATGACAGTCCATCAATATCCGCCAATTGGAGCTAAAATTCTTAATCGTTTGTACACACAAAAGTTTCATTTGTACACAACAGGAAGTGTGAGATATCTTTGTATCTCACCCTCCCAGCCTCCACCACCAATGCCGATTAGTGTCAAAATAATCTCAATACTTGGTGCTTGTGGACAAAGAATTCTTGTTTGTGGACGAAATGAAGTGTGAGATTTTTGTGTATCTCTATTTAGGCACCAGCTTCCCCAAACCTACCCATTGGCGCCAAAATGGTTTCGGTAAGGCTTCCGACTCTTAAATTTAGCCTAGATGGACTGGGACAATTGAAGTCAAACTTGCAGTAATTGCAGTGAGTATCCATAATTCTCTGGTCTATGATTAAAAACCAAAGAAATGAACTTATCTATTTACCGGCAGGGGAGAGGGGGAACATTGGTACGATTTTTACTTACCCGAGATTTTAGAACATATCGTCAGCTTGAGAAACATGATTTTTTCTCTACTTACTGCGATTCTTTAGCTATATTTACAATGTACAGTATTGTTTCTACTAATGACTTATCTGGAGTAAATTACATTTTACGAAAGGTATGCAATCTGTACCAATCTTTCCCATGTAGGGGCAGATTGGTACGAGCAAAGTGAAATATCACACAGACATTTTGATAATAGAGATACGTAATTTTTTGTTTTATTTTTCCATGAAATATTTTGAGATAAAATATTCAATTAAACTTCAACAAACTCAAGTATTTTAACAATAGATTTAACCCTTTTAAATTAGGATGGAACAACACCTGTGCCATGGCGTCGACCTTCGGAATTTGCTTTATAAGTCTCTAGTAAAGCTTTGTAGACCGGGTTTTTTGCATTCATTCAAATATGGAAGCATCATAGAACATGCTTTATGGTCATTTTGAAGCCTCACTTGCTCTGTCTGGGGGCTGTGACGTCACAAACATGGACGATGGGTTTAAAAAAAGGGTATATTTGAGAGAAGAATTTCAAAAAATCCTTGACACTACTATTTAACCTAGAATCATGGTTTGTACCTCGTTGGTTTCGTTATGAGACAGGCTTTCGAAATGTACCACTCAAATTTCCCTATCGTGTACCAGAAGCGGGAAAATCTCGTCCAAAATGGAAAAGGGGATTTTTTAAAGAAAAAATCCCCTTTCCCCATTTTTCTCTTCACATGTACACGATAGCGAAATTTGAGTGGTACCATGTGAAAGGCAGCCTTACGCTAAAGAAAATGAGGTATGACTCATGTTGCTAGAGTCAACACACGTGTGCCAAAAAAATCTCGATTTCTTTATTTTTTCATTTTTTACACATTTTTAGTCAATTACTTTAGTAAAGTATCTACAGTATTATCGCTATTTATCCTAAAGTCATGATACGTAACTCGTTTTCTTTGGCATGAACCAGTCTTTCAAACGGTACCACTCGCGTGTGTCTAGCATGGGGCCGGCCAGAGGGGCCCAAAATCGAGAGAAAAGGAATTTTTTGACAAAAATTTCCCTTTTTCGCGAATTTTCTTCACTATGGTACATGCTAGAGACATGGGAGTGGTACCGTTTAAAAGACTGGTTTTGGTCAAACAAGTCGGTGTATCAATCATGTCTCTACGATAATTAGGGATGAGTCAGGAAATTTTTATATAAAAATGGGTTATCCATTGCTCACATAGGGGAAAGCTGACACTATTTGCACATGGGGCAATATCTTTTCCTCTCTTATTTTTCAAGATATAACATTGAAACTTCATACAGTTATTACATATAATATGTAGTATGTTTGAGATCTTTTGGGGCTCCGTGGGTTGACACAGGGGCCAGCCAGAGGTGCCCAAAATCGGGAAAAATGGATTTTTTGACAAAAGTTTCCTTTTTTTCGCAAATTTTCTCCATTATGGTACATGCTAGAGACATTCGAGTGGTACCGTTTGAAAGACTGGTTCATGGCAAAGAAAACGAGGTACAATTCATGTACCCACAATGAACAGTCTTGATGATGGTAGTATAGAAATTCACTAAAAAGTTATTATCAAGGGAAAATATGTAAATCGGCTGTAGCATCAAAACTATTCATTCCAGGGCCACTATTTGTATCTCATTCTCTTCACCATAAAGCAAAGTTTTTTTAGTAGCATTCGCATGATCGTATCCTATACCAAAGGGGAGATATTCGCGATAAAAAGGGATTTTTTAAAAAGAAAATTACTTTTTCCCACTTTGAGCGGAAATTTTGGTACTTTAGGGAAATTTTACGAACGCAGTTGGAAACACTGCTTTACTAGAAACAAAACGGGTTATAAGCCATGATCCTACGATAAATATTCTTGACGCAATAGATGATTGAGTGAAAGTCTACAAAATACCTCAAAATGCCATAATTTAAAAGGGTTAATGACATATAGCAGCAAAAATGCAAAATAAAAGCATGTTTCATAAAAAGAATGTGAAGATTTGTGAGAATCTTTAGTAATTCAACAGACCTAGTTCAACCTGTTACAAATAAATAAATAAAATAAAATAAAATAAAAAAATCAATGCTTGCTTGTATTCTCATCAAAATTTGAAAGTTTCGCAAGCTATTTACAAAGATAAAAACGTACTATAAATGAGGTTCTGTCTCTATAAGGAAAAATAGAAGTAAATAATCCAAGGCTACCTAAAGTTTACAAAATTTTGAAAGCTTTTGGTTCGAACGTCCCCTTGTCTACAAAGGAAAAATGAAATGAAATCTTTGAGTTTTACGTCCCACGATTATGCCGGTTAAGCTAAAGGAGACGGTGATGACGAATAATGAATGAAATGGTGGAATGAAGAAAGTGGGAGAACCCCGAGAAAACCCACGCACACGGTGTTTGTCCACCACAAGGTTCACTTGGCAGGGGCTGGGATCGAACCTGGGACCCCAAGCAGCAGAGGTGAACGCTCTACCACTGAACCACCGCGGCCCCTGTCTACAAAGAAGGCGGAGCTTTGTTATTATAAAGGTAACCAAGAAGGTTCTGTTGCTTTTTCATCCCAAGGTTCAAACATCAATATATCAGCTAAGTCGTAGCTAAAAGATCAAAAATAGTCCCATCAGCATCGACGACATTCTGCCAATTCTGGAAGGCCATGGATTCCATCGCGGTAGTATAGATGATAATCGGGTGATGCAATGTCCGGGTAGTATGGCGGATGCAAGTGTTTCCCATCCAAGGCATAGAATGCTGTCCAGTGTCATCCTAGCCACATGGGGCTTAGCGTTGTCCTATAATAGGACTACCCCTTTGCTGCTGCCAGTACAGATCTGCTGGCTCCATAGTTTTTAGTTGTTCTTGAATACAAACCAACTGCTGCATTGATGCTCTGACAAGCTGGTAGCAGTTGCCGATGCACGATGCCAAGAGCATTTCACCAAACATAGGGTAAGAGGGTACAATTTCGAACACTTTAGAAACTTTTTTATTTTCGGGCAAACTAGACGTAATAACAGGACAATTTTTGGTAAATACAAAGTTTGCAATCTATGTGTTGCGTTATAGAAATATTAAGAAAAAAGCTCTGTTACAATGTGCATAAACATAATTTTTTTGTTAGCACAGAAACGTTCAGATTTGTGCCACATCAGGTACAATTCCGAACACTGGTAGGTACAATTTCGATCACACACATTTTCCACAAATAAATTGTTTCTTACCTTGTACACCTACACACACTTCATGACACCACACTTGGCAAGACTGGCATCGTATGCAGTCGCCTTTCACAACGGACTCTTCACTGTAATAGCTCAACTGGCAAAAGCCATATATGTCCTCGTTTTTTTGGAGTTAATGCCCTGCTTCTTTGTGGCTGTCTTGCAACTTGAAGCATCTTTCCTAAAGTAGGCCGGTTAACAACACAGAATTTCTTAGCCTGTACTTCACCAATGTGAGCGTTGCTTGTAAGATGGGGCGAGGTTAGGAGTTTTCTTTTACGTGTAGGTTTCTTCTCAGGAGTTTTGAGGATGTTACAAACCAAAGCATTTTCCTAGGAATCGGAGGGTTTTGGTGTAGGTAAGAGAATTGTAGGTTTGTCTTCGTCTTGTGGCACAGGAGAACCTGAGGTAGTTGGTGTGAGTGAGATAATAGTGGGTCTATCTTCATCTTGTGATGTAGGCGAATCATCAATTTTCGATGTTCCTGGTGCACTAATGTCATTAGTTTCAGTGTTATTCCTAGACTGATATATTTCTTCCGAAGACGATACGAACAGGTGGGAAGGAGAGAATTTGGACTTTGGAACAGTGTCGTCCGAAAAGGGCATGATTCCAGTACACGCAAAACCTTTTATGGCCGAGCCAACAGAAGCTGCCTCGTTCCAAGCCTCGCAAAAGAGAGGATTAAATCTGAGCTTCGACAGAGCGTCGTTGGTTTGGCGATGTTGCCAGTTTGTTGCTTTCCTGTGATAGTGTGTCTCCAGAGACTTGAACAAAGTTCTATCTAAAGGTTGAAGAACGTGCCTACTATGAGGTGGTAAAACCCACGAGCTCGATCTCATTCTCCTGGCAGAATTTCAAAGCATTGAAATTGGTGTGGCTTCCATGATTGTCCAGTATAAGCAAAACTTTACCAGGAGTTTTGTATGTACAAAAATGCTCCAACCACCTAAAGAAAAGCCCTTCGTTGATGTAACCAGACTCGCTCAACTCTACAACTGTGCAAGGTGGCAAACCATCATTGAATTCCGGGCGCATTCTGACACCTTTGAAAATGATCATCGGTGGAATGTAAGAGCCAGAAGCAACGACTGTCACGTTTTCCCCTTTTTCAACGTTGGTTAGTGACACGATCTCACGCTTTCCTTTTTGACTTACTATTTTCATGGGTCTGTTATTCAAGGGAATCCCTGTCTCATCCATGTTGTATATGCATTGAGGTTTATCAAACAAATTAAAGTCATTCATTACACCTTTCAGAATTCTAAAGTAGTTCCTCACTTCTTCTTCATTCATACCTGCAGCTCTAGCTGTCGATAGTCCTTCTGGTTTCCTCAAACTTATGTTTAGGTGCCTTTTCATAATGGCTTTGAACCAGTCATCACCAGCTATCTTCCCATCTGGATTCCATGGGTGCTGAACTCCACAGGCCACATCCACATCAAAAGCAGCACGTTTTACTTGCACGGGTGTAAGTCCTAATCTTCTGTTCTCGAAATACACTTACCTATTCACCAAAGCCTTCTCTGTTTCTTCCGATAGTACTGTGGGATGTCCAATTTTGCCTGTTATCGGTGGAGTAAGTCCAATCTGCCTTTCCTTTTCCTTGCCTACACGGTCATGAAGGGTGCCTAGTGGAATGTGATACAATGCCGATGCCCCTCTTAACGATATATCACCCGATAAGACTCTCTTCACTGCTGTTGCCATATTAGAAGTATCCCACAAAAGACGCTTTTTCTTTTCATTTTTCCGTCGTGGCATCTGTTATGACAAAACACGAAAGGCACACTGAGAATGGTAGCACAACTGGCAGATATGTACCTTCAACCTAGTGTTCAGAATTGTCCCTTATTGGTGTTCGAAATTGTACCTTTCGCTATACTTTTTCTGCGAATAAACAGTTACAAATGCTGCTCGTAGACGGCATCTGGTGTACCATGCTTGTTTCCATCATGGATCGTGCAACATACTACAATAAACTAACAACCAACATTTCGCAATTTAAAGCAACAATACAACGTAAAACAATGAGGTATTTTATAGTACGACATTTCCTAAGGTTGATATACACACCTTTGCTTGAAGAATAATTTCTGCACGGCCTCAACAAACAATTAAACACACAACTCGATCAGAAACAAAGAAGCAAAGGAGTCACTGTCAACGCCATATTCTTCACTCAGTGTTGGGAACTGTTGTATTTCGAAAAATGGTGCAAAAGCTTACTGTGTTCAGAATTGTACCTGTTCGAAATTGTACCCCCTTACCCTACAGGAGGATCTTCTTTTGTTGCAGTTCTGGTTTCGGCTGTTTTGAACCGGTTCATGGTATGATAACCTATGATGACGGCGCGGTGGAGGTTCGAACAGAACTCACTTCTCATCATATATCAACACCCTGTCTAGAAATGGCTCCTTTCTCAGACAAGACAGCAAAGAAACACAGGTATCTAGTCGCGTTGCCTTCTGGTCCGAATCCAATCATGTGGAACCCATCGACTCAACTTGTAGTGCTTCCCAAGTTGGTGGAGGTGCTGTCGAACGGTTTCTTCACTCACACTAAATTGTAGTCTCAGTTCCTCACATGCCTCACATGTTTGCCTTAATTGCTGCCTGAAGATCTTAATTTTGTACATGTGTTGGTCTTCCGGCACTTGGTGCGTCTTCCAATGTTTCGTCACCGTCTTTAAACTTGTTAAACCGCCGTTGCACGGTCCGTATAGTCCCGACATTCACCAAAAGCATGGCATATCTTTCGCTGCTCTGCAGCGGCGTTTGACCCCAGTTTGAACTCGTACAGCATACATGCCCTTTTGACACTCTGTGGAGGTCCCATGTTCACTTTGTCCTACTGTGTAACTGAACTGCCACAATCAGGTAGTATGTTGGGTATATCCACACCAACAACTGCCTTCGCCTTACCTCCATTCGCATTCAACTCACGGCGTGAGGGCTAATTGAACACAGACCTCCACATAAAGCGACAGAACTCTCTTGGTTACCTTTATAAGTTTCAAGATTTTCGCCGAATAACTTTCAAATAGGTTGCTGAAAGTTGAATAATTATGACGCTTACTATACGCTGGCATGTAGCGTCCATGTACAAATATATATATATTTGAGGTTGATTTTGTTAGACATGTGCCTATTAAAATTACTCCATGTTATGACCTGAGGCAAGACTCTTAACATTTTTCCTATTATGGCTCCTAAATGCAACTTTTCAGGACGGGCAGGGATTTCAAGAAAATCGTAGACCTTTACTTTGGCGGTCCTAGCACCCCTCCTAATTCTTCCATGGGTATGAATTATACCTTGTTGGAAAGCTTATGAAACAAATATTCTAGTAAGATAACCTTTGAGGCTACCGTACCCAACCCGTAGAAGAAGAAGAAGATGGAGAAAAAGTGAAAATTTTATTTTTCCGAAATTTGTGAGAGTCTGGCAACACTGTTTCTAGTCGTACGCTAGAAAAAATATTCTGACCTGTAGGCCAGACATTGATAATAATTATAACAAAAAATGAAGGGCAAAGGTACAATAGCTAGGTTAAAAAAATCGGAAGATAGAATCTAGGTGAATCATCCTGTTCCTATTTTCCCGAGAAATTTTCGTCTACCCTTACGTTGGCAGGCTTGGCGACGCCCCTAAATGTCACACATAAACAAACCATACCTCGTTGGAAACCTTATAGAACATACATTTCAGCAAAGTAACTTTCGTGTCTCTCGGACCAAACTAGTAAAAGAAGAAGAAGACGAAAATCATTTTTTTTTCAAAAATACATTTCTTCAGATTATGTCAGACTGTGGCAACGCTGTTATATACCGTACGCAAGTAAAAAAAATCTCAGATTTACGCCATACACTGGGGACAATGATGTCAAAAAATGAAGGGTTTAGATTCAATAGGGATGGAGGGAAAAATTCTGAACACCGAACCTACGTGAATCATCCTGTATTTTTTCGATAGATTGTGGTATACGCTAACATTGGCAAGTCTGGTAATGCCCCTAATTGTCACAAACATATCAGCTATACCTCGTTGAAAACCTTATGAGACACCCATTTCAACAGGGTAACTTTCGTGTCTCTCGGGCCAAACCAGTAAAAGAAGAAGAAGACAAAAGTCAAAATTTTTGCGAAAAAATCTATTTTTTTCAAATTTGTCCGACTATGGCAACACTGGTATTTGTCGTACTCAAAGAAAAAGATTCTCACATTTACGCCAGACATTGGGAACAATGATATAAAAAAAATGACGGGTTTAGGTACAATAGGAATGGAGAAAAAAATTCGGAACGCCGACCCTACGTGAATCATCCTGTATTTTGCTCGGGAGATTGTGGTATACGCTAACATTGGCAGGCTTGGCCACGCTCCTAATTGTCACAAACATGTCAGCTATACCTCTTTGGAAAGCTTATGGAACAGACATTCCAACAAGGTAACTTTCGTGTCTGTCAGGCCAATCTAGTAAAAGAAAAAGAAGACGAAAATGAAAAGTTTTGGGGGAAAATCAAGTTTTTCAAATTTGTCGGACTATGGCAACCTTTTGTTTGTCGTATGCAAGAAAAATAATTCTCACATTTATCCCCGTTATTGTGAACAATTGTGCAAAAAATAAACCGTGTAAGTGCAGTAGGAATGCTAACTAACGGCATAGAATCTACTAACGGCAGAGAATAAACTCGCATTGGCTCACCTAACATTGTTCGTCGAAAGATCATTGCTTTTCTTTCCATTTGCTTCGGGAGGAAGATTTTGAAGTTGAAAGAAATGTATTGCATATTTACGACCCTTAGGTTCAACTGATAACTATAGCTGACCTTGACCAAGCTAAAAATAGAACGGTGCGTTCTGAGGTGATAACTGTTTTCCTTTCGCTCTCTCTCTCTCTCTCGGTGTGTGTGTGTGTGTGTGTCTGTGTGTGTTTGATCAATAAGTTACCTTGTTGGAATATCTGTTCTATAAGGTTTCCAACGAGGTATAGCTGATATGTTTTTGACAATTTGGAGCGTGGCCAAGTCTGCCAATGTTAGCTTATACCACAATCTCTCGAAAACATACAGGATGATTCACGTAGGGTCGGCGTTCCGAATTTTTTTCTTCACTCCTATTCCACCTAAACCCTTCATTTTTCTGCATAGTTGTTCCCAATGTCTGGCGTAAATGTGAGAATTTTTTTCCTTGAGTACGACAAATACCAGTGTTGCCATAGTCGGACAAATTTGGAAAAAATAGATTTTTTCGCAAAAATTTTGACTTTCGTCTTCTTCTTCTTTTACTAGTTTGGCCCGAGAGACACGAAAGTTACCCTGTTGAAATGGGTGTCTCATAAGGTTTCCAACGAGGTATAGCTGATATGTTTGTGACAATTAGGAGCGTGGCCAAGCCTGCCAATGTTAGCGTATACCACAATCTCTCGAGCAAAATACAGGATGATTCACGTAGGTTGGATGTTCCGAATTTTTTTCTCCATTCCTATTGTACCTAAACCCGTATTTTTTTATATCATTGCTCCCAATGTCTGGCGTAAATGTGAGAATTTTTTTCCTTGCGTACGACAAATACCAGTGTTGCCATAGTCGGACAAATTTGGAAAAATTTGATTTTTCACCCAAAATTTTGAATTTTGTCTTCTTCTTCTTTTACTGGTTTGGCCCGAGACACACAAAAGTTACATTGTTGGAATGGCTGGTCTATAAGGTTTTCAACGAGGCATGGTTTGTGAGTCTGTGATAATTAGGAATGTCGCTAGGGCTGTCAACGTTAGAGTACATTACAGTGGATATTGAATAATATACAGGATGTGTCACGTAGGTGTGGGGTTCCGAATTTCTTTCTCTAATCGTATTGAACCGACGGGTTTGACTTTTGTGTATCATTGTCCCAAATATCTGTCGTAAATGTGAGATTTTTTTTCTTCCGTACGATGAATAACAATGTTGCCAGAGTTCCTCAAATTTGAAATATTTTTTTTTGTCTTTATAAGAAAATATACAATAAGAAAAAGGGTAAATTCAATACCCCTCCTATTCACCCCTCTTAAGCCCAAAAGTCATGGACTGGGTATGGCTAGTAAGTATGTTCATTTGTCTCTATGGATGCCATTTTTTATCCTTGTAGCTCCATCAGGGGGGTACCTCCCACCAATGAAGGGAGAGAGGGAAAGCTATAAACACCCAAATTGCCCCCCTCCCCCTTCATGGCGGGACCCACTACATGAATGATATACACAGGATTAAAAAGTTCCATCCTTTCTGAAGAGATACATACCAAAGTCATATCTCTAGGTTAATTAGGAGCTGAGCTAGAGAGGTTTGAATTGCTGGCTCAAGGGTTGAGCCGTTCGTCCTGAAAAGGTAAACAATTTTCCATTCGAAAGTTTGTATACCTATCAACTATACCTATAGCTCCGGAAAGTCGGAAATATAATAATAGGAAAGTTTTCCATATTTTTTTGATTAATTTATTTTTATGCTTTGATTACGGAAATCAAGCGATCACACAAGAGATAACCTGTATTATTAGTAACTTTTTCTACTTGATGTTCATCACAATGAAAACTGTGGTACATGGGAAATGCACAAAGAGTAGTCTCCGTTATAATTACAAATGGAAGGGGTAGATTGGTACAATGCAGTGGGGGCACATTGGTACGTACCAATCCACCCCACATGCATGTGTACTAATGTGCCCCAACCGAACTTCAGGATCATTAATCCCTATAACTGAAAAATTACTCCACGCAGGGCAATTGAACATAAATGAAATTATTTGTAAAGAATTACACTTTCATGCAACATACATAAGTTTTCAAAAATCCAGTGCTTATTACAAATATAAGCTTACAGAGACATAAATGAAAACTTACTTTTGCTCTAAGAAATCAAGTTTTTTCTGCACAGAGTAAAGAACGCTGCGTGTCCATCCATCAACTGTGTCTCACGATGTTCGTTTGTCGCCCCTCTCCCCTATACATAGAAAGAAGTACAAGGGTCATATTCTATAAAATTTGTCATAATGAAACAAAACTTGCAGAATTTGCTCTCCATGAAGCTTTGAGAAATAACATAATATTTCAGTTTTTCTTTTCCTATTTGGTGGGAGAAGAAACAATATATGTATATCTGCATGTACTCGCATGGTTCGGGTCTAGCATGGAATGAGTATAATGACTGGAAGCAACTTGCAGAACCCATAGTTCTTCGTCCTACAATTAGACTTAATAATAATAATAATAATAATAATAATAATAATAATAATAATAATAATAATAATAATAATAATAATAATAATAATTATTATTATTATTATTATTATTATTATTATTATTATTATTATTATTATTATTATTATTATTAATTTATGTATTTATATACAAGGGGAACAGGGATCATAACCCTTAAAATTTGTCCGAATGGAACAATCATGGTATTACATGAGTGGATATGCTTCCCATGCTCCCACTAAATAGGGAAAGAAATAAATATTTAGATGAAGAAAACTACACGAGTTTAACGAATTATTCTTAGATCAGGCTTTACTACAACTTATAGCTATATGGTTAGGTACAGGATCAATTCTCTTTTTCATAAGACTTAGGTACATTGATGCACACTCTACTTAAATTTTAGGAAGGGGTTCATTAGCACATCCCCTAATTTGGGAATTGCGATAAAACACCTGATAAATTTTCTTTAGGAGTCGAATATTTATAATTTTGTGAAATTTGATTGGTTCTGCTTGTTCCTGTTAATGGAGAAAAATCATTAAAAATTCAAAATTTGGAGGGTTTTGACCTATCATGTGCTCTTTGATGAAACTTTAGGGTGTTATATACTAAATAGATTAGTACAGAGGTCAATTTTCTTTCATTCAATATGGATACATTGATAATACCCTTTTAAAATTTGGGAAGGCACATTGATCCACCTCGTAGATTTCAGAATCGTCAAAAATATAGGCTATATAAGTAAATGTTTTCTAGGACCTGCGTATATAATATCTTTCTGTGACCTGTTTTTCTTCGAAAGCTCCTTCGTATTAAAGACCCATATGACATGTTTAATCCCTTCACTTTCCTAGAATGAATTATTCCACTAACACACGCATAAATACAATTCAAATTATATTATTTTTAATGTTGCTAATAGTAGCGTAACTAAATCACGTGACCCCAACTATCACAATAATCGCAAATGGGACCCGTCAATATTCGTGCTCTATTGTTAGGTATACCGAATTAAAAACTCCATCTTGCTATCCGCCTTCCTCTTTATCGACTCGAACTTTAATAATAACAATAAAACTATGATTGCACCAGCAATGGAAACCTCTTTCTACCCGAGTTTTGAAAACACGTAAAAAATAAATTAAAAATCATAAGTTAAAAAATAAAGATTTGCAAGAAAGGAGTGTTGCGTTTCCATTTTAGTTCACTATTTCCCGTGTACTTTAAATATACAATAAAAAGAAATTGTCCCAGTCTAAGGCTTTGTTAATTTCCACAGCTTTGTAATGTCTTTGTTACTCTTGGACAAGTACATGGAGAATATGCCATGAAAATCCCCCTACAGTAAGGAAACCATGTTAGACATGGAGTTGGAAACGCAAGATGGGGCGTTGGAAAGAACCGGGTACCCTGAGCACAGCGGCGATGTTAAAATCGGTCCCGTGGCCCGAAACCCAAGAATTCGGGCCTCACATGTTTGGGCTCAGGTCACTTCTATTTGATATCAAATATATTGTGCTGCCTCTTACTGACATGTAGCATCACAGTATTGTCTTGTGATGTTCGGTTGAATAACATTCAAGCAGGATAATAATGAAACTTGCTTTTGTGAGCAAAAAGTATGAAGAATATGGCATGTAGTGTTGTAAATAGAAAAAAAAAAAAAAAACGGTTCGTATTTTTTCAGAAATGTACGTTTTTTTTTTTAGAAAAAAACATTGCCTCTCGTTTTTTTTCTAAATTTCGTTTTTTTTAAATAGTCATTTGTAATACATCTTACGTCCATTTAAGTATGAAATATTTTTATGTAGGTGTAATCACCGTAAAATGCAACATAAATTAAACGCTAGATACTGATACGCTACAAATATTTTACAATTTATATGAATACCATACCTATTAACAATTCGGGTTTCAGCAGTTTTCATCAATATCAACTAAGAAATAAAAGTAGAAATGATTTTTTTTTTTTTTTGTGAAAGCAGGCCTTTAATAAGTACGAAAATAATGTCACAAACAGTATAAAATTCCAATAACTTGTGTAAAGGTAAAAACTAATACTAATTTGCCTAATAGTATTTTTCTAAATGTCATATATAAACAATTTGTCGACTAGATATATATGATATGCAGAGCCGGCTCTACCATATATGCAGTGGCGTATTTACGATTTTGTTTCTGGAGGGGCTTTGCTAACTTTCGGGGGGGGGGGGGCTTTGCCTGAAAATGTTTAAATTCTGCAAGATATTTCATATACTTTACTACAGTATGTAAGATTTCGGGGGGGCTCAAGTCCGGAAGCCCCCCCTAAATACGCCACTGCATATATGCAACACGTACATTTGCGAGGAACGGCAAGCTTGGATGGTCCGGCAAAATCTGTCACAGTATATTATTTAAATTAAATATTTCTTGTTGGAAACAGACTTCATAATGATGGTAGTTACATTTACTAAGCTGACCTTCTATTTGAATACTACATTCATAAATTATGTTTAGGTTGCATTAGTTTAAGGTCACATGGACAATGCTAAAGCAAATGGTCGAATAAATCCGAGCACAAATTGCTTGATTGTTGTCAAATGCAAGAATTCAATTCTCGAATAGTAGTGAATATCTGTTCCATTTAGTAAGTTATCACAGTTTTGATATGAAACTAGTCTTGTTTTTGTCAGAAACGAGTTCCTTATCATTGAAGATAGAAGCAAGTTTTTTTTTTAAATGTTAGAAGATGTAGAAGAAAAAATCAAGAAATAAAGATAAGAGAGCTAGCTGCACTGGAATTGCAAACTGATACATTGAGATTGAAGCTCGATAGTGAATTCTATAAAAAGGATTACCATCTTTCCTCTGCAGGTGCGTTTGCTATATCTTTCACTAACATAATAGATTAATATTTAAAGGAAAAAACAGACACAACGGAATTGCATTTTTAGTAAGTATTTAAGCCTTTCTGAGTGCGACTGCACTTATCCTCACCTTTGTTGTTCATGCTGGAGTAGCATACTTAAAATCATGACTTTTAAGATTTGTTCTTTCTGGAGAAAGGGGAAGGCGGCAAATTATGCCATTGCACGAGGTGACAAATTGACTAGGACCGGCCCTGATGATATGTATATAGAAGACATGAATATAGGATGACTCAATTTGAAGTAATGCAGGGTGTTTCAAAATTAATATTAGGGTTTTGAAACTTTGTAGTATCTATTACAATTAACTTACAATTATAAATATTATATCAAATGAAAGAGCAACTCAAACAGTTTTGTACGCACGCATGTATACTCATGTCCAAAATTATTGTCGCATGTCTATAAATATGTGTTCTAGGAATATAATTTGATAAGGAATTCGTCCGGTATTTCTTTTAATGTCAGTATGTGTATAATTGGCAAAGACATGTATGTGGCAAATTTCATCAAAAGAGCAGTAAATAAGAACAATAAAACGAAACTAAAACTTTCTTCTCCATTTAGCAAGATTTTGTTTTACTCATTCTAATTTTCGTTTTGCTCTTTTACTTGATGCATTGCTTATAATTGTACGTAAAATGTAATAAGTACTACGAAGAGTTAAAACCCAAAAATTTATTTTGAAACACCCTACATTTCTCACCAACAGTGTTGGAACTCAGATGTAAAAAGGAGAGAAAATTTTCCTTATGAAGTTATTGTTTACAACGATATTATTAGTCGAGACTATAACTACAAGAAAAACAACACGAGTTAGTAGTCAAAAAAAAATGTAATCAAATGTATACTCGGTGGCCCAGGTGGCCAAAGTGGCACACACAGGTGTGTCACTTCTTTAATCCGCTCCTGTGTGGACACTAATTAAGATATCGGGATATTATTCTTGCAAAACATGGTTGGACCATAGTTTATCATATTAATTTCTTTTTCTTCTGGTGTCGAATTTCCTTCTCAAATTTCACCCTAGTCAAAAATTCGAGAATTTTCTAATTTCGAATTTATTTTACTTCTTTTTTCCCTTGTAGCTTCCTTCGTTGTAGAAAGACATCCTTAAGACTTGCCAGGTAGATACCTCGGATGGATACCTAACTTTTGACATCAATTGGA
The DNA here is from genome assembly GCF_964235325.1 of Thermobia domestica. NCBI lineage: Eukaryota > Metazoa > Arthropoda > Insecta > Zygentoma > Lepismatidae > Thermobia > Thermobia domestica. The sequence goes on along the minus strand of NC_137458.1, from coordinate 86,752,624 downwards.
CGGGCCTGCGCGCAGTGTTGCCAATTAGGGAAATTAAAATTCTCCTATATTTGGGCAAAAAATTAGAAATTTTTGTTTATAAATCCGCACCTATACGTCCGAGTGCAAGTCAACTTACGCCAATCGAACATTTGTCCTTACTTAACAAACGAAAGTACAGATCGTTACAATGGGGTAATTAGGGGGCGCACGTAAAATTCGTATTTAGGTTTTAACCCTTGATTTTTCTAGTTTTTCCTTACTTTTCTGTTTACCGTAATATATTTTTGGTAATTAGAAGCTTTGTTCCTTAAATATCGCCATAATACTTGTAGGATATATTAGTGGTGTACCAAAGTTTAATTTAAGATAGTTTGCGTCTGTCTGATAGCAGTGTTACAAGCTACAGAAAATTTTAATTCCAGATTTTAGGGGGAAATTTTGGAAAAATTATATGTTTTGTCTATATTATTTCCCACTTCTTGGCTATATCGGAACAAACGTACCAGTATCTGGAAGTCTCGTCTTTGCTCTACACAACGCACTATAGAAAGTTTCAATAGGATAATTAGGGGAAGTACAGTTGAGGTTTACAGTGGACCTTGTTCTCTAATTGGAAAGATAACTGCGATTTTTTTAAAGGTAGAATGAGATATTTTTTATTAACATGCGTACTTTATTAGATATCGTCACAATACTTGTAGGATATATTAGATGGATACCAAAGCTTATTTTAAGATAGTTTGTGTGTGTCTAATAGTAGTGTTGCCAGCTACAGAAAATTTTAATTCCAGATTTTAGGGGCAAATTTGGGGGAAAAATTCCCTTTTTTATTTATATTATTTCCTTCTTGTTGGCTACATTCAAACAAATGTACAGTGTCTAACAGCCTCATCCTTAGTCTACACAGCGCACCATAAAAAGTTTCACTAGAATAATTAGGGGAAGTACAGTTGAGGTTTATAATAAACCATGTTCTGGAAATGGTAAGAAAATGGTGAATTTCTGGATAGAATGAGATTTTTTTTTTAATTTCATGCTTATTTTGTTATATATCGCCATGATATTTGTAGGATGTATTCTTGGAGTACTACGGTTTATTTTCAGATAGTTTTCGTCTGTCTGATGGCAGTGTTTCCAGCCAAAACAATTAATTCCCGCTATTAGGTGAAAAATTCGGAAAATTTCCCTTTTCCCCTCTATTATTACCCTCTTACTGGCTACATTGAAACAAACGTACCACTACCTGAAAGCTTCCTCTTTGGCCTACAGAACTCACCATAAAAAGTTTCAATAGGATAATTAGAGAAGCTATACCCCGGAATATTTGATTTTTGCTTCTGAGGCGTAAAAAGTGTCAAAATTTCATGTGTATGACAGATTTTTTTCTTTCCCTCTTTGAATAGAAACCAGCGACTTCAGGATTTCACTGTATCTTGTCAACACACCAAGGATTTGTTTGAGTGACTTGAACCCTATATCAGCAGTGGTGCTAGATACAAAAAAAAATTAAATTCGGTTAGGGAATTTTTTGTAAATTTTCATTCCTACATTTCCCTCAATAATTTCCCACCCATTGGCAACACTGCAATGCAACTTACACCAAAAAATAGCGACATTTATTTTCTAAAAAACAAGGTCTTAACCATATCAATCGAATGAATAGTTTTTGAGCAATATGTCACTAACTGGAAATGTAGGAAAACGCCAAAAATGACCTGGGGCTGAAAGGAATAATCACACAATTTTGCTCGTATAGGTACAAAGAAACAAACGATTTGTAAATTACGAAGGCTTCGACTCAAGTTCTGTTGATTATTTCAATAATCTGCAACATAAATCAATAAATAATAGTTGCCAGAAAAAAAAACAGACATTTGAAAAAGAACATGAAAAAGAACGATGTTTTTTTATTGAAAAAAACTTCACAAAAAAAACCGTTTTTTTTACAACACTAATGGCATGAACATCCTTTGGGACCGTTGAACGTGGGATGTTCTGCTCGCGTGACGCTCTGCGAACTGACGTGGGAGACCCGGGTTCGATTCCCGGCGGGAGCTCATGTGGTTCGGATTCCACGTTAATCAGTAGGTCCACGTCTCATATAACCTCGCTGCTGAAAGGGACGCTAAACTAAAATCAGCTCAGCTCAGCTCTGCGAACTAACTTTGTTGAGCTTCTATTGAAGGCCTCCCTGACCTCATCCGCAGTTTACTAAGACGTTCGTGCTTTGCCCGAGCCAGGCTGTCGGTTGACTCTCTTCGTGGGTAAAAACTTCTCAAACCATGTTTTAATGGTCTTTATGTCTGCTGAGTCCGGTTGGTACTTTCGTCTGAAGTTCCTTTACACGTTAATTGGTTTATTTAGTCTCAGCCAACCACACCACACACTGCGCTCTCTCTTGTGCTGTTGTAATCTTTGTTCATGAACACCTAGCACCTAATTGGTTGAGCATTTGGAAAGTTTTTTGAAGTTTTGTTTTTGAAATATTTTGATCACTGTTTCTAAATTTTTTGTTTGAACATCTTTGTTCAAAATCCTCACGTTAAAAAATTTGCCCTCAGTAAAAAAAATATTTAAAAATACTAAAAATATGCTTTCATCCATATAAAAGCTTTTAACGATAATTTTCAAATTAAAAAAAATTAGTTTTTGAAATTTTTTATGTAAGATTTTTTGAGCACTGTTTTCTAAATTTTGCTTCAACATCTTTGTTTAAAATGTTTCATAGTTAAAAATATTTATACTCATTGAATGGGATAAATTATTAAGAATATCTGCTTGATGTGCGCGTGGCGTGGGGTTCCTAATGTCAGTGCTTGAATCGAATATGAACCCACAGAATAATTATTTACTTTTTTAAGTTGTAGGTGCAGTGTAAATTATTTCCGATGTAGAAAAGGAAGTTGATTACAATTAATCAAACAATTTAATTTAAAAAAAATAATTTTGTATATTCATTGATTCATCTTCACTTTTAAAACTTCATGAAATTTAAAAATCACTATTAAAACAAGTGTTTGATTATTCTTCTTTTGTGACTGTGTAGAAGGTTTTCCCTCTTATGCTATTTCTTCCCGTGTACGCTGTAAATATAAAAGTATTCCCTCTCTAGATTTTCCCTAATTCGTACACCGAAAAAATATTTAGTGAAAATCAAACCTTTCCTGGATGGTAAATATATTGACAGATGAATCAGTTTCAATATCTCATTCTGACAGTAATTGTCACTATAATACATATCACATGTCGTAAACTTCCACCACAACCATGTTCAAAATAATTAGTTCTCGATACTTATTTTTATTTCTAACAAGTCATATTTTAGTGCGTCAAGCTCTTGGGTATTCATTAGACAACTATGTTTAGAGTAGTTATCCTTAGTAAAATTCTTGTTAGTACTAACGGGCCTTGTGGAGAGTCGTTGCGTGATTAGTGCCTTGATGCGTGATTAGTGCCATACTAAAGAGTTCGACTAACATATGTTTCCTGTTTAGTATGACGCTAATCCTACGCCAAAACGATTCTGCATAAGGCCAACATGTTTTTCATATTACTGCACAAGAAACATTTAAATCAATATTTTTATTATTTAATATATTTTTTAAAGGTAGACAGTTTTATGTAACACTTAAACCAATCCAGCATGAGATTCACAGAGCATTTGGCAGCTCACTTAACACCTGAGTGGAGGAAACAATATATTTCATATCAGGTAATTTCTACGTTGACTTTTTTGTTTTCAGCAATTATTGTATAACAAATTTTTCGTTTATGAATAGTAAGAATTATTTGTTAATTATGTATGTTTAGAAATTATATTTTTTAAAAAATACTCTTTCACCTCAAGATTGCTTTAATTACTTGATAATGATGCTTTAAAACTTATTTTTTTTTTGAATACATCAAGGTAGATTTAATGTACTAAACATTGCATGATTTCTAGGATTCTTTGAAGCTTCAAAATCCTTTCAATTTTGAATTTTAATACCTTCAGTTTGATATATCGTATACTATTAGAAGCAAACATATATCGTCCAACCTTGACCAGTTTTTAGATAAATAAATGTGACTATGTTTTTGTTACAATGTGTTCGGTATGTTTCTTGCGATCAGAATCCCCGACAATTAGAACGAGCAAAATCTCTTCATTGATAGTACTAAAACTTTAAGAAAGTCTTCCACAATAAAAACAAATCCCAGTCTCTTTCACTGGTATCACTCGATTCATCTTAAAGAGTATTCTAACATCAAAACTATTATTGCCTTAACTACGATAAAATACAGCTGGAAGATTACAAGACTGAGGTAGTCTTGATGAGTCTTCGGCTGTACCAACTACCTAGTTTTTCAGTTACTTTTACCTTTGAGTCATCTGGGTCAGCAACGAAATCAAATGAAAACAGATACAGTACCACAGGAGGAACACCACAGTGGACCGAGCCATATATATAGTGTGTGTGTCAAATCCGTATTTAAAAATATTTGTTGCCCCCGGCCAGTGAAAAAGTGCCGTCCAAACATCACTGTTTCCAAGAAAATGTTGCATCCTTCTTCCCCGTATGTGTATTCAATTAAGTTAAGTGAAAGCAAAACTAATAGTAAAACTGACAAAAGACAAAATATAGTTCTACTCTGACACTCAATAAGCAATAGTCTTAGTTTCTTCTAGAGCAGGATTGTCGTAACGCCTAAAACTCAGTCACGCTGTGGTATCAACATAGCTCTCCCTTGCATTTCTCTCTGATGGACAAACTTCTTTTCTTACCATACTTCAATCTCGATAGTTTTTTAAATATGCTGTCCCTAGAAATGTCCCTCTTGGGCCCTGATCGCAGTGGCAGTATGTAATATGGTCATGATTGCATTGTGACTGCGTATTGGATACTTTATATGTTTATGAGTTCATAGAAGAAGGAAGGGAGGAAGGTCGAAATAATGGATTTTTCAACTATCCTTGTATACGCAATTCAAAGATATTTATGCAATGTATTTTATAATTCACTTTCAACGAAAATATATTATTTCTCTTGTTTTAAGTCCGATTTAGATATAATTTTATTTATAGAAACTCTGATTAATATTTAGCCCAATAGAGCGTGCGTTCTTTATAGTTAATGCGAACAAACCTCAAATCATGAGAGTGCTTATGACATATGGAACTTTGCATGAGGAGTACTTTGCATCTTTACATAGAACAATTCTTCTTTCTGTACACAGAAACTGAAGACAATGTTACAAAATGCAGTCAAACACAAACCTGAAGATGAATCAGAGGATCAATTAGTTATTGAGGATTACATGAGAAAAGTTGAGAATCAATTTTTCTTCGCTTGCGAAAAAGAACTAGCAAAAGTAAATATATTTTACGCAGGTAAGCATTTTACGCAGTACGCAGATTATCTTTAAGGTAAATGTCTTTCAAGTTTGTTTTTTTTCAGAAGCGCTTAAGTATGTAATCTGCTAAGTCAAAAATAAGTAACAATAATTTGTAAATAAAACATCAGAAAAAGCGAGATTTCTTTTGTTTGAAGTGTTGAGTCTTCTTTTAGTGCCGTGGCAATGTGGAATGTGTGGATCCAGAGCTTTACATGTTAATTGAATTATGTGAATTTCAAATTGGTATGCATTCGAGTATATACTCTGAGCTCCTTCGTTGCTAAGCGGTTAGTGTACGCTCCTTTGGCGTGGGAGACCCGGGTTCGATTCCCGGCGGGAGCTCATGTGGTTCGGATTCCACGTTAATCAGTAAGTCCACGTCTCATATAGCCTCGCTGCTGAAAGGGACGTTAAACTCAAAATAAAGTCAACTCAACTCTAGTGTACACGGAGGTCTTGTTTGTCTTTAGCACGGGACAGAAAATCTGGTAATATATTGTCTCTGGATAATTTTATTCCTATTGTGCCAAATTCTGCTCAGATTGGCAGAGGGGGGACCATTATATGTTAAGAAGACAATTGCTTTGGTTCGTTCTCTCTTTTGCTCTGGCATTTAAGTGCAGGCAGGACCAATTTATGACATATTTATGATACTGTTAAATTCAATTAAGATGTAAAATTAAATTAAGCGTTAGCTCAACTTTATGGTTAAATGGCTGTGGATCTATGGAGGCCAGATATATGTGCCCATCAAGTGAAGTGAGAAGTATATTATGTGGGTAGTGTCTCAACATAATCGTAAACCGAACGCATAAGATTATTTTTTTATATACATTCTTTTAGGTCACCTTGTTATACAATTCAACACTATGCTTATGAATTGCATAGTTGTGTATACGAACAATGACAATCGACATTTCATGTTAACCAAAGAATGTTTCGGAGTATTACGGACACTATTAATAACCACTCTGAATGAAATTTGTATATTGTCAGTTTCTCGAATGGTCATTGTAATTATGTTACCAGTAAAAGAAATGTGTAAAAATTGTACCCTGCTACGGTCAAGTATAACTATTCTGCTTCGAGGTGTTCGAAGTTTTAACCTAACATGTTCCACTACGATTTATTTTATTTTATTTTATTTTTTTTTTTTTTTTGAATTCTGATAATTGAAACATAAGTTATATAAAAGTATATTATAGATGGTTTATCATTATATAACTTTCAAAACATCAATATATAGTAATCCTACGTGATGCTGTAATAGTTTAAATTTTATGACGGGTGTAGCTCGTCATTGTGCGATTTGGCACCGGGAGGCCATGACGAGCTAGACTTGTCATTTCAGTGCAAATTGTCGGATATTGTTAATTCTCTTTGTATTAATGTAGTATTTCTGTATGACATTGAATATTGTGATGAAAGTTGCTTCCACTGAGGTCTTTTTTTCGTGTATGTGGTTTTTCTGGATAGTATGGTTTCATGTGGTTTTGTTGAATAAGTACCCAAAATGGGAAATTATTTGTTATTTTGTTTTTCCGTTATAAGTTATGTGATATTATAGTGCATTCACTAATAAGAACACTTAGGAATGTTTTCAATTCAGCTGTCTCACTGAAACACGACGGCAACATCCATATAGACTGTAGATAATTTCACGCCTGCTAACTGTAAAACCAAATTTTGTTCATTGTATGGCTGCAACTTATAAATTACTTTGATAACTTCTTTGATATATATAAATTAAAAAAATACAGTTCATTTTATTCATTTAATGTGAATAATGGAACATTTCATGTCACAAAAAATGCTATAAGGTGGTTTTAACACGTACTATTTATAAACAGTACACAACAATTTAACTAAAACAACTAAAGCTAATCATTACAGTTCAAAATTTCAGCTGAATATGAACGAAACGAAGGCTATTTGCAACATAATTAAAGATGAGCTAAATATGACGAAGAAATCTCGAGAACTTTCTTCAATATCACTAGTGTTTAGCAGAAAAGATTTGCTCAATGATAAAGCATATACCAAACCACAGATTTTGTTGAACTGAACAAAATGTTATGGGTGAATGTAAAACAAGATGATTTGCGAGAAAATGGAGAAAAACAAATCTACGAGTATATATATATAATTGAAAATCACTATGTTTGTGACTAAATGTTCTGAACCGCCCGACCGATCTCGACCAAATTTGTAACATGGATGAGGTTCGAGGCTGGGCTGGTTTTAGGCTATTCACTTTGATGGTAGAACTGAGGGGGGAGGAAGTATAAACATAAATAAGACTTAATAACTCCTGAAGCACTCGACTAATCTTGATCAAATTTTCAGCATAGATGAGGTTCAGGCCGGAAATCGTTTTTATGATTTAAATTTGACGGAGCAACGTAGGGAAGGAGAAGGAGGGGGAGCTATATAAAAATCAATTTATATAAGACTGAAAGTGCCTATTTTTGAGTAACTTAATAACTCTTGAACTATAAGACCGATCTCAATCAAATTTTCAAGATACATATTCGGATCTGGAAACATTTTTGTAATTTCACTTTAACGGTAAATCATAGGGGAGAGGGAGGGGGACGTATAAATAAAAACTAATAAAACCTAATAACTTTTGAACCACCCAACTAATCTCGATCAAATTTTCAACATATATGAAGGTCGCGCCTTGGGTGTTTCTTATCGTTTCACTTTGACAAGCCAACGTAGGGGACGGGGAGGGGGAGATATATGTAAAGAGAAAATTAAAATAAAAACGACTTTTGTGACTTCATCACTCTTCAACCATCCGACCGATCTCAATCAAATTTTCAACAAATATGAATTTAGAGGCAGGGATTACTTTAGGCTATTCATTTTGACGATGCAACGTAGGGGAGGAGGAGGGGGAGAAAAATTTTAAAATGATCAAAAATGACCGATATTAGTGTTAAATCCATAGTTTTCGGGTCGGTGAGAGAAACAGTGACACCTCTGATGCTGTTTCAATACAAGTTCAGCCCTGATAGTTGGGGAGGGGGATGAACCAGGGGCGTCATTTAGGGGGGCAGGGAGGGGCATTTGCCCCCCCCCCCTGAGTTGTAGATTTTATCAATAGAATAGTAGTAAATCAGTGAAAAACGCGAAATTTTACGTATATCAAGGGGTCTTGCCCCCCCAAGCTAAATCTGAAATGACGCTCCTGGGATGAACATTTAAAAATGATCGAAAATGACTAATAGTGTGGAATCCATAGTTTTAGGAGTAGCTGAGATTAACAGTGACAATTCTGATGCCGTGTGCCCCAGCTTGGAGGAAGCGAAGCTATATATAATATTGATGGAAAATGACCAATATTAGTGTCTAATCCATAGTTTGCGGGATCATTCAGATGAACAGTGACATTTCCGATCCGGTTTAAATCCAAAATCAGCCCCACCACTTGGGGAGGAGGAGAAAAAGATATATATAAAAATGATCGAAAATGGCCACTATCATTGTCGAATTTATAGTTTTCTGGATCGCTTAGATGAACAGTGATACTTTCGATCCCGTTTAAATTAAAATTCAAACCCGCAACTTGGGGTAGGGGAAGGAAGAGATATTTAAAAATGATCGAAAATGACCGATATTAGTGCTTATTTTTGGAGTCGCTGAGATGAACGGTGACACTTCAAATGTCATGGGCCACAACATGGGGAGGGTATATATATATATATATATATATAAATGGTCAAAAATGACCGAATCTATAGTTCTTGGGGTCACATAGTGGGAGATTTCATCGATCTAAGGGAACTTTATTCAATTTTGCGACCATGGAATACCTGCGATGTAGGTAGCTAAATATGCCGTTGGTATGAAATTGACATGAATTTGGACGATGGTCGCGTGCAACGATTGCAAATATGGCCTGAAAGGAGGCAACCAAGTGCACGCGCGTAGAGCCTGCGACAGGTACGCTTTGTACTAGCAGTTCATTTGACTTGTGTCCTGCTGTGCTTATGCAGAGTGGTCACTGCAGTGCTAGAATAGTATTGAGGGTCTCCGAAGGAAAGATCGAGCACTTGAACTTTGCATGTCATTTTAGGGCTCCTAGGAGATAGCGTGGGAAAGAGTGTGTGTGAACGTGCGGAAAAATGTTATGTGTGAATTACAAACAAGGTTTCAAGTAGGTGTTCGGTGGTGTTCAGCCTGCGGATTAAGTTCACCTGAAAGATTATTGAGGTTAGAAGTGAAAACAATCGAGAAATCTTGAGCAAGTTTGCGCAAAAACGTGAGGTCATGGCGTAAAAATGGCTCCTGTGTTTACATGGCATGTTATATTAGATGTGTGGGAACAACATGCGTCAACAAAGCGGTTGAAGTTTTAACAAACTACATAATGGAACAAACCGAGGTAGTAGAACTGACCGCTAGTTCGCGAGCAAGAATAAGAAAATGTATTAATGATATAATACGTAATGATTAAACGGGACAAAGCCAACCGACACCAGGAGAGGTTGATAGAAGACAATGTAACATGGTTGGAAAATGAAGTGGATTTCAACTTAGCACCTGTTCTGCCAACGGATACTTCTGTTGAAAATAAATGCGGTAGACCGAAAATGTACCTCAAAAGTGCAAAGTTAAAGAACTTATAGAATCAACCAGCAACGAGGAACTAACGATAGCGACTGAATTAAAACTACGGAGGGCAGGAAAACGCGACTCGGCAGCGATCGTCAATAAGTTTTGTTGTTCTTTCCCTACACGGGGTACGAAAAATCAAGAAATCTGGAAGCGCTGCACTTCCCGTTCCGGCGAAATTATCAGAAGATGAAGCTTTGTCGTTACTAGTTGATGCGAATCTTTGGAAAAACCAGTAAAATGCCATGCGTGATGAGGCAAAATAAGCAGGCTGTAAAATGTATCCATCCTATGATAAGGTTAAAGATGCTAAGCAACGTTGTTATCCAGATGAAATAAAAATCACAGAGACATCCGTTGACATACCGGTGCAATCCCTTCTTCATAATTCCATAAGAAGACTCAGTAAAACACAAGAAGATGTGTTTCGAACTTTGTCTGATGTTCACAACATTAATATTGGTGTTAAGGGGGATTGTGGTGGTGCGCAACAAAGTATGTATCGCCAATTAAGAGGAACTGTGGTGGTGAGCAACATAGTATGTATCGCCAACCTTTTTTAGATGAGCATTCAACAGGGCCGCCCACAGGGGGGATGTATGGCGCAAGCTGCGCCATTGAGAAAAATTTGGGGGGGGATTTTACTCTACTTTCGAACTAGCAATTTTACTGTCGGAATAGCATTAAAACACGATTTTGAGAAGCTAATTTTCACAAATTTTCCGGGGTGAACCCCCGTACCCCCTGCTTCGATACTCGATGAATGAAGTACCGCGCAAGTAGCCGTATGAAAGGAAAGGTTGGTTCGTTTTAAGCGAGAAGGGCCACCCACAGGAGGGATGAATGGCGCAAGTTGTGCCATCGAGAAAAAAGTTGGGGGAATAAAAAAATTGGGGAAGAATTTTACTCTAATGTCGAATAAGTAATTTTGCTGTCGTCAGAATAACATTGGAACACGATGCGATTTTTTTTTAAATCTCGAGAATGAATCCCCCTACTCCCTGCTTAGAAACTATGAATGAAGTACCGCGCAAGTTGCTATATGAAAGGATGGGCTGGTCGGTTTATCGCTTTGTGGATATATCTGGATCAGTCTGGATCAGTGTTAGGCCTTACAGGTGTTTGTTGAATATGTCTGGTTTTCCATACCTAACAATATTATACCAGATACTTCTGTCATTACCAGCAACGAGTTGCTCAGCAGAGAGGATTATGAGTAAAGTAAAGATTGTAAAAAATAGACTAAGAAGCAGCTTGGGAGATGTATGGCTCTCCGACATGCTTGTACTTTCTTCCGAAAAGGACATTTTAGAATGCATTCCCAACAGCGATATTGTAGACAAATTTGCTTTGTCGAGTGAGCAAAGAAAAAAAATATTACTCTATAAAGGACATCAAGGATAGGTTAATGTCACCACCACGACCAGTAATAATTTAATCCAAACAAAATCATTCCTGTAAAAAAAAAAAAAAAAAGTATGAACGGCCTTCAAAAGAAGTGAAATCACAAAAATGAGCGCCAAGTTCTGGTGAACAACAGTTACAAACACTCAAGGAATCACTTTCAAATTTAAATTTGAAACTTGCCTATGTTGTCTGTTGAAAATTATAAAGTAGCTTGACATAATGTGAGCTAGTGGTAACCATACAGACAACAGCCAAGTTTCAAATCTAAATTTGAAGTGAGCCAGTGAGTATTTGTAACTGTTGTCCACCAGAATTTGGCGCCTATTTTTGTGATTTCAATTCTTTTTAAGGCCACTCGTACTTGGCTCTTTTACAGGAATGTTTTTTGTTGGATATCACTTCTTTTTGTAGGCTAATTTCGAGGATAACATTTTCTTTTGGTATCAAACTCAATAACTTGTAACTTGCGTCTTACTTTTCATGTACAAGGGAATTATATCAATATTTTGTAAAGAAAAAAATAATACTACTAATTGTAAAAAAAAGAATACCTGTGCAATACACAGTGTGTAGAAGTTTTTATACCCTTCAATATCCTTATGGAACATATTTAGTATTGTACACTACCAAGACTACTAATATAAGTAATGCCATTTTTATAATTACTACTGCTCCTACTACTACTACAAGCATTCTACTGCGACACGTAAAACCGGCCCGTCGTAATATTCTGGTATATTGTGTTTTTGGCAACACTTAAATAATCTACCTTCCTACCAAGAGATGGCGTGTCGAGGTCGGGTCGACTTACGTGACCTGCAGCAGTCACGTGCAGCCGCAGCCAGTGAAACTTGTCGAAACCAGTTGAGAAAAAGGCCTCGTTGTGTTAAGCCGGGTGAGTGTCAGTGTGTGATAATGCCGTATTCGATACCCGAGCGTGTTGCCATTGTTGAAGGATTCATTCTCACTGCATATTTTGTGAAAACAAAAAATTTGTTTCGGGAGAAATTTCCAGGACGTTCTGTGCCAGCAAAAAGCACCATTCAGGAATTGATTGAAAAATGGTGGCGTACAGGATCGGTTCAAAATGCTCCCAGGAACAGACGACCATCTGTCTGCACACCTGAATTAAAGATGCAGGTGGAGGAGATAATGACAAGAAGTCCTCGAAAGTCAACCAGGAGATTGAGTCAACAGGTTCATGCGAGTGAGAGAAGTTGCAGACGTGTTTTAAGGGAACTGAAGTTAAAACCGTACCGGGTAAGTGTTGTGCAAGAACTGAAGGAGCCTGACCTGCAGAAGAGGGTGCATTTCTGTTCATGGCTGTTGAGCAATGTTGCCAGTGGTTTCTTGGATCCATTAATGCTCATCATGAGTGACGAGGCGTGGTTCCACCTGTCTGGGTACGTAAATTCCTAAAACAACCGGTATTTTCGACAGAAAATCCACACGCAATCCACCAGGTACCCTTGCATGATGAGAAGATTGGTGTTTGGTGTGCCATTTCCGCCACACGCGTTATTGGGCCCATATTCTTTGAGACGACAGTGAACAGTGACGTGTATATGGGAATCCTGGAGGAGTTTTATACACACTTGACCGAAGAGGAGCGTCAGTTATGTTACTTTCAGCAGGACGGTGCAACATGCCACACATCACTGCATCATTGTCCCTTGTGCACGAGATGTTTACACCAGAGAGGACAATCAGCAAAGGCTTGTGGCCTCCTCGGTCACCAGACTTGTCCACGTGTGACTTTTACTTATGGGAACTGTTAAAGGGAAGAGTATAGGAAACAAATCCACACACAATTGAAGAACTCAAGACCAGGATCCAGGATGTCACCAATAGCATTACAACACAAGAACGGACAAGGGTATATATGAATCTCCTCAATCGTGCTCACATGTGTGTTGAAGTGGGCGGAGGACACTTTCAGCACCTGCTGTGAAGGCTGCTGTGAAGGTGGGTAGTCATATTCAATACATTACATTTCATTTTATGTGTTCACTTTACGGGCCGGTTTTACGTGCCGCACCCTGTGTAATACTACTACAGGAAATAAAAACTACAACAAAAATAACAATTACTAGTACTATAAAAACTACTGCTACATTGGGCAATTGTTTTTAGAGGACTTGAGTTTTGAGGAGGGAAGAGATTATTAGTTTTGGGGGGAGTGCGCCATCAGCTTTGGGGGGATGGGCACCCCTGGTTTGGTGTATCTATGGTCCCTATTCAACTGTACAGTGTCACTAACAATCGTAACTGTGTTATTTGGCAAAATCCCGCTCCATCCTCTACCAGATATTGTCATCCCATAAGTTCTGTGTTTGCAAAAGAAACGGTTGAGGTTGTACAAAACGAAATCCAGAAAATAGAAGACCAAATCGGGAAACTCTCTCGGATCATAATAACATAGATGAGAAGGAATTTATCGTTCGGCCTAAGATGATTTTTTGTATGATTGATGGAAAAGTGTGTAATTTTGTATCCACATGTGCGTCTACGCAGACGTATTATTTATGTGGAGAAAAACCGAGAGAAACGAATAATCTTGGTATTCTTTCTCATAAAACTGTAGATCCGAACTTTTTGACTCTGACTATCTCCGGTTTATTCTTAGATACGTCTTATAGAATGTATTCTTCACATTGCCTACCGCTTAGATATTAAAGCATGGCATGTAAGAGGCAAAGAAAATCGGATGAAAATCGAATAAAAAAAGAAACTTGTATTTGCAAAGAAACTGTTTTTCTCTTGTCTGCATTATTTCATCGGGTATTAGGTTACTTGTACGCGCAGAAGAGAAAAGCATTTATCAGCTTACATAATGAGCGTCTTTTGTCTAGTTAGTAGTTTTAATCCAATTTAACTTTAAGGTCATACTCCACTCCCCAGGGAGAGGGCGAGAATTTAAAAGTAATCGAAAACGACAAATATTAATGTCGAATTCATATTTTTCTAGATCTCTGACAAGTAAAGGTCACGTTTCGGTGAATTGAGTTGCTGCCGAAGATATATGTGATAGAATAGTACTAATTGTGCTCAATATGTCAGGGAAGTTTTAGGTGCAAAGCTTAAAGGGTTTAGGAGATACACTCACTAGAACATCACGTGGAAGTACATGTTATAGTCTATTTCTGTACGTGATCTTATGATCACTGATGACATTCCAGCTGCCAATGTCCTCAATGCTGATCAAAGTCGCTTCGAGAAGGAATTGCATTTGTACTGGACGTTGATGGAGAAAGAATTAGTAAAGATCAGAACAACAGTAGGATATGTGATTGTAACATTTCATTCCTATATGATAGTCCCGGTTATGTCTATGAACGGAGAAATTCTGCGTCCCATGTATGTTCTGGTGGTTGAACCAAACGGTAAATTCCCTGCAGTAAAACCAGCCAATCCGGCTTATATTATCTTAATCTCAGTTGCTGGTAAAACAGCGAACATGAACAAGCAGGATATTAAGACTTTCTATTTGGACGTCATGTGGAAAAGCATTCCAGGTAATAGGAACAAAGTTATCCTGTTACTTGATTCATGGCCTGGAAACAAAGACGACAGTCTTTCGTCACATTGTGTGCCAGAAGGCTTGGCATTGATCAAACGGCTGATACCTGGTGGATGTGGTGGCATGATTCAGCTTCTGAATGTTCACTTCTTCCGTCCATCAAAAATCTTTGCTCGTTTCATCACTGATACAGAAATAACAGGAAGTGACGTAAATATTTAGCATCATGACAGGTTCATACAACTTCAGTCGTTCACAATTTACCAGTTTAGTGCTCCTTACTTTCGCAACATAGTTCGATTTGCTTTCTATAAGGTTGGATACTTGAATGAAGACCTGAAAGTTGGATCGTTCCTTACGATTACTGCTTTGATGGACTTGTGAACGGCAAATGTTTCAAGTGGGACTTGACTGCGTTTGTCAGGTGTGCTCACTGTGAGCAGAATATATTGCCACGCATGCACTCTTTTCTGAACTGCATATTGATTGTAGTAACTGGTAACTTTTCTATGCAATAACAAAACCACTTAGGATTTGCAAAACAAACAACTTTCTCTTGTGTTTCATCACCTGAATGTGCTGGAAACACGAACATAAACTAGTTTAGAGGAAATAATAGGTATAAGACTTCTCTCTTATGTTTTGAACTATGTATAACGACTATAACATGTATCTTCATGTGACGTTCTAGTGGCTGTATCTCCTAAACCCTTTGAACGTTGCACCTAAAACTTCCCTGATATATTGAGCACACTTAGTACTACTCTGCTCGGGCAGCAACTCAATTCACCCAAACGTGACCTTTAATTGTGAGTTTAACGGTATCAGTTTTCATGATGTTCAAGTTTACCCTCACCCCTTGGGGCGGGGGTGGGAGAGGATGACTTTTTAAAAATAATCAAATAAGCTAGCTAATTTGTAATTACTGTAATTAGAACGAATTTAACACAATAACATATTTTCTCGCGCTTGCGCGGGACTGTGCGGGTTGCTAGTTTTAAATATTACTTTATTGTGAATCTTAAAAAAATCCAAAATTTTTCCGCCCCTTACATTGTGCTGCCCTGTGCTCGAGCACAGAATAGCACTTACCTAAATACGGACCTGAGTTACTCCCGTAACCTCCTTGAGCGCACCCCATGTGGGGTTCTCCATATCAGCGTAATGTTGTTTTTTATACGAAATATTTAATGTTTCGTATAAAACATGAAGGATACGAAATATTTCATGTTTTTATCTACCTTGGTTTCTTCAGGAGATGGGTCTTAGTGTTATGCGTCGATGGCCGCCATGTTGGATAGGAACACGCTAGCGACATGTGGTTTCCAAAATGGCCTCTGCACGTGATTACCTTTCAAACGAGATACCACACGGCGGGAGTTGCTATTTAAAATTTTCTAGTTATCCCCCGTAATCCCATTGAGCACACCTCATGGGGGGTTCCCCATATCAGCATAATGTTGTCTTTTATGTCCCGTGAAAGTTACAAAAGGTTTCATGTTTCTATCTGCCTTGGTTTCTTCAGAAGACGGCCCTTAGTGTTATTCGTAGAACGCACTGTGTATATATAATCTTGTCTGCCTGTAAGTATATAATCCTAATGATTAAGTCTGTCTATAATCTAATTAAAATATCCAGTTTTAATATCAATTGAGGGGTATTCAGAAAATAGCCCTTGTCAAAACACAAAATTTCTCTGGAGAATAGAAAGAGAGCTTTCTCTAGTACACAGTATGAGAAACTCTGCAAATCTGTTTCTTTATACGTGTCTCTAATACCTTCTAAAACATGCAACTTTCTCTTCATTTTTCTGAAAAAAAAATCTAGTTTCTACAAAGGTCGCTTTTGCTACAAGTTCTTCGATTTATGTACTACAATGGTATTGAGCGAAATAGAGCAAGAGCCAAATTTCAAAATTGTCTTCAAGAGAGAATAATGAACAATTTGATATCCACGTTTTTTTATATATTAGCATCTTTCCCCTCTGAATACTTACTGTAACGGTAAGAAAAAAATAAGATATGCCTAACACATTTTATAAATGATCAGTTTTTAAATGGTAAAATCTTATTTACAGAAAAAACATTTGCCTATTATTAAGATTGTGTACAGTTGCTATAATACAATAAGTCTATAATAAGAAACGTAATGGAAGGGAACCATGTACTTAAGAAATCTCTACACAAGAGAACAAATTATTTGGTTTGTAGAATTAGTTCTCAATAATGTTATGCCACTCTTATATCCTAAAAAGATAATGTAATGTCCCACGTGATGTAGTGTATAAACAATTCCACACGCCAGTGTTTACAAACACCAGCACGTGGTTTGGCAAGAGGATTTCACACCAGATGGATCTACAATCACTTGCAGACGACGGCTTCTAGCCCCTCCCACGGAGCAGCAGACGACCACGGAGCAGTAGCGCCACCGCCACTTAAGGAATCCTATAAATTGGCTGGACGAAGGCAATTCTGCACCAGTTTTCTGGTGACCCTCCTACTTTTTGCCACGGAACATTAGGAATAACCTAACCCCAGTCCTCTAGTCTGCTACGGGGCTCTGTTGGCCATTTAACCCGCCTTTGCTTGCTACGGAGCATTGGTTCCTTAATATCCCTCTGCTTAGCCTGCTACGGGGCTCTGTAGAAATCCTGTCTGCGACCTCCTGTCAAAGACTACCTAATTATAACTAACGTTGTATACTAGAGAGATTATTTGTACAGTATTTTGTAAAAATACTTTTATAGTGAAACTTTTATAATAAAAGTCGGTAGTGGGAGTCCGGACACTCTTTGTATTAACGCTCTACCTATGCCTATATGGAACAAAGTTTTCAATAATGAGATTTGTGATATCTTTAATGCATCATTCAGTCTTCATCACTCTGTTCATTAACTGATATTGAATTTTTATACTCTCTCGGACAGCTACACATTGGAGTGCACAAGAAACCGCGGTTTTTACATTTGCATTTCAAACCTACACACTCAAGTTTCTGACAGTTACGCATGGCAGTCTCTAAACAAATCTTGGGAATATCTTCAAGTGTTTTCAAAACTGATCTCAGAATTTGGTCCTCCAAGTACCATCCGGAGTCTTCTAGCCTTGGTAGATAAATCTCACACTTATCAGCGTTTCCAAATTGTTGTTTCGTAATGGGATCTCTTTGTATGTTGTTTCAGAGCATCACTGGTTGGAGGAGGAGAAAGCTACATTTTCCTGAAAGTAAGAGCCTAGCTCCATCACAGATAATCACATTAACGTTGAGGAGCTTCCTGAAAAACAGTTCTGGAGATTCAATAGCGCTTGCTGATAAAATAATCTGTCCTAGGGAAAATAAAAGGTCACAGTTTTCTGAGCAAGTAGACCATAAGTAGATAATGAATTGCTGGAATTATCACCTTTAGAACTCATTGTTGTTGCTCGCGGTAGTTTAAAAGGTCAGAAGATTGTTAAGTCAAACTTCGAGATCGATATTCAAAATCTTGAAGGGAAGCATGAAGAAGCAGACTCTAGAATGATACTTCGTGCTGTGAATTACAATTCAGAAAAAATTGTTGTGATGAGTATAGACATCGATGTATTCCTGCTATTGATACAGCACTATGACAGACTTTCTTGTAAAGAATTGTACATGATGGCAGGATTTGAAAGACAAAAAGGTTTATTCCAGTTCATCGCCTTTGCCACCAGTTATCTGAGAATGAGAAGAGAGGTAATGGCTTATCACGCTCAAATTGGATGCGGCATACGTAACGTCATATCCAGTTGGAACATCAAAGATCAAGAACCGTTTACTTACTCATGTCAGAAAACTGTGACCTTTTATTTTCCTTAGGACAGATTCCTTTATCAGTAAGTGCTACTGAATCTGCAGAACTGTTTTTCACAAAGCTCCTCAAGGTTAATGCGAAGATCTGTGATTAAGGACGGTGACGAAACACTCGAAGACGCACTACTTGCCGAAAGACAAACAGAATGTACAGAATGAAAATCTTCAGCCAGCAATTGAAACGAACAGTGGCCAGACATGAGAGGAACTGGCACTACAGCTCAGTGTGAGTGGAAAAACCATTCGGCAGCACCTCAATCAACTTGGGAAGCACTACAAGTTGGGTCGATGGATCCACATGATTTGACTCCGAGCCAAAAGGCAACGCGAGCAGATACCTATGTTTCTTTGCTGTCTCGTCTGAGAAAGAAGCATTTCTGGACAGGGTGTTGACATGTAATGAGAAGTGGGTCCTGTGCGAAGTTCCACGGAGCCATCATCATTGGTAAGCATCCCATGAACCGGTTCCAAAACAGCCGAAACCAGCACTGCATCAGAAGAAGGTCCTCCTGTGTATTTCGTGGACTGTTCGCGGCATCGTGACTCGGGAACTGTTACCAACTGGTTAGAGCATCAATATGACTGTGTACTGTCAACGGTTGACCGTGTTCAAGAAAAACTCAAAACTCCGGAGCCAGTACTTCTGAATCGCAAAGGGGTCCTCCTGTTACAGGACAAACCCTACGTGGCCAAGATGACAACATTTTAGGCTTCGGATGGGAAACTATTGCATCTGCCATACTCCCCGGACATTGCACCGTCCGACTATTACCTGTTCCATTCCTTGGACAATCACCTTAGAGGACGCCAGTTTAAATTTGTACTTGGTACCTCTTTGCTTCACGGCCCACCAAGTTCTTCTCCAATGGAATCCATAGCCTTCCAGAACGTTGGCAGAAGGTCGTTGATGTTGATGGGAACTATTTTTGATCTTCCAGGTACGTCTAAGGTGACATGTCGATGTTTGGTGGGTGGAAAAGCGACATAACTTTCTTGGTTACCTTTATATAAGAGTGGCATAAAATTATTGAAAAAATATTCTAGAAATTGAATAATTTGTTCTCTTGTGTAGAGATTTCTTAAGTATATGACTTCCTTCTATTATGTTTCTTATTATAGATTTATGGCATTATAACGACTGTACACAATCTTAATAATAGGTAAGTGCTTCTTCTGTAAATAAGATTTTACAGTTTAACCTTTTAATTAGCAACCATTGATAGCATTACCTGTCTTCCTGATCATAATTTCGTAACTTTTAATTTTTTTTGTACTTTCGTTACAAAATACAAGATGTTTATTTCAACGCAACATTGTCTTAAAATAGGTCTTATGTGTAGCCACTGAGCAACATTGCTCTATTATGGTCAAATATCATAAAAATACTCTCAATAATTAGCAGCAGTTTCGTTGAAATATTCTCCTACACAGTAAGAAATCACAAATAAAGAAATAATAATAATAATAATAATAATAATAATAATAATAATAATAATAATAATAATAATAAAAGAACTTTCACGGAACGTAGGAGATAAAGCTTCTACAATATTAAAATTGATTGTCCCCTGTTGACGAAGATTAGAAGTATACAAAGGAGCGATCCGCAAATCATGTATATAAATAATATGTAAAAACAATAATGCCAATTAAGTGATGACTGAAGGTATAATTCGTGCGGACAACGCAGCTTGAGAGCAACAGTGCCAAATAAAGGGTTAAAAACTGATCATTTATAAAATGTGTTAGGCATATCTTATTTTTTTTCTTAACGTTACAGTAAGTATTAAGAGGGAAAAGTGAAAATATATATATAAAAAAACGTAACTTCCTCATGTACACTCTGGAGTTATTTAAATAATTTTATTTTTCTGACCAAAGTATGCATTTCTTTATTAAAAATAAATTATTTCATAAAAGTTTCCATAATGTAAGGTTATCTTCCTCAGACGTTAATGTGCATGTTCATATTAAAGTAGGTAACAGAGACATCATAAGTAATATTAAATTGTTGATATTCATTGTTGCTTATTATATAATTTTAAGTTTATATTATGTAATAATACAATATTATTATAATTTACAGTTTCATTTAATTTATATATATATATATATATATATATATATATATATATATATATATATATATATATATATGTGTGTGTGTGTGTGTGTGTGTGTGTGTTTCTAGTAATATATAGCCTTTGGCGTGGAAGACTCGGGTTCTATTCCCTGCGGGAGCTCATGTGGTTCGGATTCTATGTTAATAAGTAGGCCCACGTCTCAGTTAGCCTCTCTGCTGAAAAGACGGACGCTAAAACTAAAATCAACTCAACTCTATTAAGATATATATAGGGTGCGGCACGTAAAACCGGCCCGTCGTAATATTCTGGTATATTGTGTTTTTGGCAACACTTAAATAATCTACCTTCCTACCAAGAGATGGCGTGTCGAGGTCGGGTCGACTTACGTGACCTGCAGCAGTCACGTGCAGCCGCAGCCAGTGAAACTTGTCGAAACCAGTTGAGAAAAAGGCCTCGTTGTGTTAAGCCGGGTGAGTGTCAGTTTGTGATAATGCCGTATTCGATACCCGAGCGTGTTGCCATTGTTGAAGGGTTCATTCTCACTGCATATTTTGTGAAAACAAAAAATTTGTTTCGGGAGAAATTTCCAGGACGTTCTGTGCCAGCAAAAAGCACCATTCAGGAATTGATTGAAAAATGGCGGCGTACAGGATCGGTTCAAAATGCTCCCAGGAACAGACGACCATCTGTCTGCACACCTGAATTGAAGATGCAGGTGGAGGAGATAATGACAAGAAGTCCTCGAAAGTCAACCAGGAGATTGAGTCAACAGGTTCATGCGAGTGAGAGAAGTTACAGACGTGTTTTAAGGGAACTGAAGTTAAAACCGTACCGGATAAGTGTTGTGCAAGAACTGAAGGAGCCTGACCTGCAGAAGAGGGTGCATTTCTGTTCATGGCTGTTGAGCAATGTTGCCAGTGGTTTCTTGGATCCATTAATGCTCATCATGAGTGACGAGGCGTGGTTCCACCTGTCTGGGTACGTAAATTCCTAAAACAACCGGTATTTTCGACAGAAAATCCACACGCAATCCACCAGGTACCCTTGCATTATGAGAAGATTGGTGTTTGGTGTGCCATTTCCGCCACACGCGTTATTGGGTCCATATTCTTTGAGAAGACAGTGAACAGTGACGTGTATATGGGAATTCTGGAGGAGTTTTATACACACTTGAGAAAGAGGTACGTAAGAGTTACGAAAGAGTTCAGCAGGACGGTGCAACATGCCACACATGAGCTGCATCATTGTCCCTTGTGCATGAGATGTTTACACCAGAGAGGACAATCAGCAAAGGCTTGTGGCCTCCTCGGTCACCAGACTTGTCCACGTGTGACTTTTACTTATGGGAACTGTTAAAGGGAAGAGTATACGAAACAAATCCACACACAATTGAAGAACTCAAGACCAGGATCCAGGATGTCACCAATAGCATTACAACACAAGAACTGACAAGGGTATATATGAATCTCCTCAATCGTGCTCACATGTGTGTTGAAGTGGGCGGAGGACACTTTCAGCACCTGCTGTGAAGGCTGCTGTGAAGGTGAGTAGTCATATTCAATACATTACATTTCATTTATGTGTTGCAGTTAATCATATTCAATACATTACATTTAATTTTATGTGTTCACTTTACGTGCCGCACCCTGTATATATATATATATATATATATATATATATATATAACCATTATTATTATCATTTTTCTCTTTCTTTTCTTCTTATTCCCAAATATCAATTAATTTCCTAATTTCGGTGATTTTTATTCTTCAATTGTTTTTAACAACCTACCCATAGTTCATGAATTTGAAGTTCATTTGTCCAATTCATTAATTTTTCTCTTTTTTCTCTCTTAATCCATCTCGCTTCTTTCCATTTTCTTATTAATGTTCTATTCTCTTTTCCTAAACCTTGTACACCTTCCCAATTTATATCATGTACTGTTTCTTTTACGTTTATACAGGGGTTGAACAAAAAAAAACTAAAACGTTTGCTAAAGTGTGAAAATCATACCTAGTATGGTGTAGGGCCTCCTTTTGCGTCCAAAACAGCTTGGATCCGACTTGGAATTGACGTATACAGCTCCTGAATCGTGGTGTGTGGAATTTTGTACCATTGTTCCTCCAAAACATGCTCCAGTTCCTTAAGAGGGAGGGTAATGAGAGCGAACACGCCTTTCGAACTCAGGCCACAATGGCTCAATGATGTTCAGATCTGGTGATTGTGAGACCCAGGGGAGGTGTGATAGCTCCTGGTCATACTCCTCAAACCATGATTTCACCGTTTTTTGCAGCGTGACAGGGTGCCAAATCATCTTGATAGATGCCATCACCATTAGGGAACAATATTTGGACCATGAGTAGAACCTTGTCCCCCAAAATGGCCTCATGCGCCTTAGCATTCATCATTCCATGCAGGGCTATGATGAGGCCTACAGAAACCACGATATCACTGCCCATACTGTAACAGAACCACCCCATGCTTTACAGTTGGAAGCAGACAGTCTGTATCATAGGCCTGGAAACAAGGTGAAGGTCGATTCATCGGACCACATTACGTGTTTCCACTGCTCATAAGTCCACGCCTTGTGGTCCTTGCACCACTGGATACGCCTCTTCGCATTTACTGCTGTGACCAGGGGTTTGGCGATAGCGGCCCTGCCATGAATTTTCATTTTATGAAGTTCCCGTCGCACTGTTTTCGATGAAACCGGGTTCTGTAGGCCGGAATTGAGTTCAGACTAATTTTCATTGTAGTGGTCTTCTTTTTAGCTGCTACAATCCGTTTTAATGTCCTTCGGTCCCTATCTGACAGGATTGTCTTTCGACTATTGTTGTGCTTCGCAGACGTCGTTTACCTATGAACTGTGTATTCCCTCGTGACATTGGACACAGTGTCTTTCGATACCCCCACAATGTTCGTCACTGTTGCCACTGAAGCTCCAACCAGACGGGCACCAACGATCATGCCTCTTTGGAAGTCTGTCAGGTCGCCCATTTTACCGCACCACTTTCACACCACGACACTCACAGGTGAACTGGTTACTGCTGACGGAAGAGGAAGGTCCACATGACACATTGAAAACAAAAAACGGTCGGCAACCACAACACGTGTTGTTCAGTGGATTGCCAAATTTACGTGTCCTGTATAAAGTGTTTTTAGATTTTTTTTTGTCAACCCCCTATATATCGCGTTATTTTTCTGTTTTAAGTCTTACGTCATCCTTATGATGTTTTATTCTATCTTTAAGTTTTTTTTCATGTTTCTGCAATATATATATCATGTTACATTTCTTACATTTCTCTTCATACACTACACCTTCATCATCTTCTTTTATGTCCTTCTTCTCATTCTTCATTTTCCTTAATCACTTCTAGAATTCTTCTTCCTCCTTTACTGTATGTGTTCACACCTCCTTTTCTTAATAAGTTTTTTAGTGTCTCTGTCTTTTCTCCAATGCTCTCTATCCCATGCCATTTTATCTTCTTCCTTTGTTTTTCTTTGTCTTTTCTTTCTGTCCTCTTTGATTCTATTTTTATTTATAGTCTTTAAATTATAACCATTTTTCTCTAGAAGATTATGAAAGTTTCCTAGGTCTTCTTTCTTTTTCTCTTCTTCACTATCTATATCTTCTATTCTCCTCTCCATATTTCTTATGAAGTTCTTTTTTCGTGCTATTATTTACGTCACTTCTTTTATGACAGTAAATCCCTGCCACACATTCTTTGTTACACTATCTTGTATACAATTTTCCTTCTTTTGTTTCTATTGTCCTGTCTAAGTAGTTTATTTTGTTGTTTTTTTCTACTTCATTTTCCAGGTTTATCTCTTTCTCTTCATCTTCAATACTTTTTACAAACTTTTCCAGTTGTGTTCTTGTTCCTTTCCATATTCCTAAACAGTCATCTACGTATCTGCAATACAATAATAGGTTCTTCCCTCCTTCCACTGGCGGATCCAAGGGGGGGGGGAGGGGGCGACCGCCCCCCCCAAAGGTCTGGATTTTACTTCCAGCATTTATCGTTGAAAAATACAAATATGGTCTTTTCCCGACCGATTCAATCTGTGTGACAAGCCTAGTAGAGTAATCAAAATGTGTGGTACTTAGTAGTACTTAATACAGACAAATTTGAAGTGTGAATACTTATGTCCCTAGTTCCTTGAGGCGGTCACTATAAGCCCCAAAGGAGTGAGAATATGATTCATTCGTTGGACCTGCAGCTGTAGGAAGGAGGGTAAGACGCCTCACTCTTTGAACTAAAAAGATATATTTTAAAATTGTGTCCTAGAAAAAGGATATGGAAATGGAATTCGTATCCAGAAACTTCAAGTACCTGTACCTTGAATAAAGAGAAATGTAGAATCTTACCTAAAAGCACTCTGAATCTGAGACTTTTCGGTTGGTTGATTGATTGATATTTACTTCGTTTGTTAAAAGCGATGCTTTACAGAACGAGAACTAGAGTTTAAAGTTGGATCTGAACCACTATAGGGCGTTCTATGCTCATTCACCGAGAATCAAATCACAGAACCGCATGCATCAAAGATACGTTCGCTAGCTACTAGATCAACGAAGAGAGCCGTGACTTTTGGGGTTCAAACACGGAAACATTAGGAAGGGACCAGGGATTTATTGTGACTTTTAATGGCATTTCATCTCTTCTTGGGAAATAACACAAGCTGTTATATAAAAGAAGTCCTGAGTGAGTAACTGATCGCACAGGCCGAACCGCTCAAGCTAGAAACTTGGAATTCGGACTGTAGATAAGATTCCTGGCGTAGGGTATCACTAAGGAAGGATTTCTTGGAAATTCGAAGGGAAGGGGTGGCCATGGATTTCTCATTTTAAATAATTTGACACGCGTTTCAACGTTTTTTGATACTTTAGTAAAATGTGGAAAAAAGGGAGGGGAAGAAAAGGGGGCGTGGTTTGCAATTATAAAAATAAGATATCAATATCTAAGAATCTTCGAAGGTTAGAAACATGAAATTTGGTGTATGAACTTCTCATTCAAAATAATACAATATGTATTTCAGCATTTTTGATATTTTACCTAGAAGGAAAGAAAAGGGACGGTTATTATCATTATTATTAATATTATTATAATTGATATTATAAATATTATTATTATTATTATTATTATTATTATTATTATTATTATTATTATTATTATTATTATTATTATTATAGGATGCTCATATCTCGGGATCCTTTACGGCTAGAGGCATGAAAGTTGGTAGTTTAATTTTTCATTTAAAATAATTAAACATATTTGAGCGTTTTTTGCCACTTAACGTAGAAGAGAAGGAAAAGAGGTGGGGGTGGTTCACTAAAATGCCTTACGAGGTGCTTGAATTTCGAGACAAAGATTTAGCTTAATGCAATGCTATATGAAAGAGATACGTAGAAGGAAGAACGCGAAAATTGTGCCACGGTTAAACGTAGAAGCATTTACTATACTGTGTGAGGCCGTATGCAGAGCAAATTGGGAGTCTGGGGGTGAAGCCCTACCTAGGTGAAGGCTAGTATAATATAATTTTATTGTTGTAAGCATAGCTATAATTATATTATGTTTCTAACAACTGCATTTAAGAAATTACCTCGCTAATAGAGCCAATTTCCAACCCCGTATTCCTAGTCTGGTATAATGCTTTTCTTTCTTTACTTATTTAATTATATCGCTGCAAAAGAGGGGTGTATTCGTACAAAATACCCTATACAAAGCATCAACCGAAAGAACATTTCAACACTAAAGAGGTTGAAGACATGGCTACGGTTCTGGATGGGTGCAGATCGACTTAGCGACCTGGCAATACTATATACGCACCAAGACAAACGTAGATTACGTGTGTCATCGGCAGATTTGCCAGGAACAAGATAGGGCGTAGATTTGAGTTTGTGCTGTAACTTTCCCAGAGGTGGACTGCAAGGTGACTAAGGCTGTTGTTTGGTTTCCGCCCGTGGTGTTTGGTCGTAATTATTTTCATTTCGTGGGTACTCCACAAAAATCATGAGCCTGAGTATAAGTTGAACTCCTTGGATGTATCTGAATCGCAAACGAACTCGAAAAATTTTCTGAAATTGCTTTGTTAAAATCTTTAACTGAAACAAAGGGGCACAACCACAATCGTAAAAGATGTGTACCGGTATATAGGCTATATTATATTTTTAATAAACAGTTATATATTATACATATGATATTTGTTTGTGTAACATCCCACGTGTGTGCCAGAACGGCTAAAAGAAACGTGGACCTACTGATTATAGTGGAATCCGAACCACTTTTTCGTTCAACTGTATCCCCACCGGGAATCGAATCCGGGATCACGCGCACAAAAGGCAAGCGTGTTAGCCTTTAGACCAAACGGGGTCCATATTATATCTGAGATGAAAGAAAAACAAGTTATACGTACATTATTCTCTATTGGTAATTTCGTTTAAAGGTGATAATTTTTTCAAAATTAAATTTTAATTTGCATTTTTTAAAAATATGTGATATTGTCAAATAATATCGCCAGTCGGTATGTTTTAGGAAATATAGTGTGTGCTGTAATGAACGGAAACATAACTTTGGTTTTACATTTCTGATCTTCTTTCGTTCATTTTGTTGTAGACTTTGCTAATCTTTCAGTTTTTTTTTTTTTTTACTAGTTATACATTATAATAGCTTATATTGTAATTCTATATAATTTTAATTCGTGTAAAATTTATACACATTTCGTGCTAAATCCGACAAAATTTCTGTTGAGTTTGCGCAAGAGAAAGTTTAGTATTGATATTTTTATTATTACATTATTTGCAGTATTTTACTGAATAAATTGTGCGTTTACCTTCGTAATGATTTATATGGTTAAGGAGTACCGCAATATATTATATTTATGTAGGATTTATCTTCACAATTCATTTCTTTGTATGTTAATGCTGTAGGTTAACTTCAAATCGTCGCTCAGGATTCCTGTTAGTAGTACAGTACAATGCTTAAATGCAGCTATGATTAGTATTATGTATTAGAAAGTGTATCCATTTCATTTTCCTGTACTTGATCTGTGCTCTTGAAAGCTCAGGCCATAGTTCTTTTAAGGCAAAAACCATAACATCCTTATTTCAGGGGAAAGCCACGAAATTCAAGTTCGGGCAATCACTAGATACTACGAGGAATAATCACGGAGCCACTAAACATCCTTGGAGTTCAGTTTGAATATTATATTTCTTCTTTTTCAATTTTCGATTTGCTGAATTATATCTGATATAAACAGAAATGAAAGCAATATGTAAAGATTGCTCCCCTATATTTTGGCCCATTTGAACACTGTCTGCCATATACTATTAAACATTAATTATTAATTATAAACTTTATAATTAATGCATTTTTTAAGCTACCAAGAAACGTATACAGAAATATCATAATGTATTTTGTTATTTGTTGACATTTTGTATTATTCTTTATGCATGTATACATTTGATATTGATTTTTGCGTACACCGAATCTGTCGTTTTTTTTTTTTCAACTGCTGTTCCGCAATTGTTATTCAAAATATAAACAATTAGAGCAAATTGTACATTTTCCCGCTAAAATGAATGCCATAGTCAATACAGTATTTTCTTTTGTGCAAGTATTGTGCAAGACAGCGCATCTGATATATTGCGTTGACTAGTAAATCATGACGCCGCCATTCTCCGAAATGAAAGTGCGTATTTAATTTAAATCTTCAGAATACTTTCATTAAAAAAAAAAAAAAAAAAAAAAACTTACAAATTCGGGTCTCAAAATGGAATCAGGGAATCAGATTTAGCTAAATCAGGTTTAGATACCCCCCCTCAAGCCCCGCATTCATATGCGTCCGATTTTTTCAAAGTAAAATTCTGGTCACCTTGAGGCTACGCTCATCTTCCAGGGAGCGAACCGCCCCCCCCAAACGATCCTTCTGGATCCGCTAGTGCCTCCTTCTTTTATCACCTTCTGTTCCCACCTATTCATTACTATTTCAGATAAAACTGCACTTAATTTCGAACCTATACTTAAGCCCTCTTTTATTTTTACCAGTTTATTACCTATTCTGCAAATGCTGTTATCCCACAGCATTTTTAATGCTTTCACAATTTTTTCTTTCTTCCATTCTCTATTTTTCCTGTTTACTTCTTCTTCTATTACTTTTATCACATAATCTCTCTTAATACTGGTAAACATTGCTTTAACATCCATACTAAACATAATCGTTTTCTCTCTCTTGCTCTTTAATCTTTCTAACATCTTTTTCACCTCTTCAGTATTCTTCACTCTGTGACTCTCTTGGCCTATCCTTCTCTCTAATGCTATTTCTCTTAATTCTTCTTCTGATTTTTTCAGGCAGTTTCCTTTGCAATCTAATACTGGTTTTAATTTAATGTTTTCTTTATATATTTTCGGAAAACCTTTCATCTTCGATATTCTCCCTTCTTGTCTCCCCACTTTATAAATCCTTCTCTAATCCCTTCCTCTTGTCTAATTCCTTACTCTGGGCATACTCTGGTCAGAAAAATATTAATTATTTAAATAAAAAATGTGGATGGCAAATTGTTCATGATTCTCTCTTGAAGACAATTTTGAAATCTGGCTCCAGCTCTATTTCGCTCAATACCATTATAGTACATAAATTGAAGGACTTGTAGCAAAAGCAGCTCTTGTAGAAACAAGATTTTTTTCAGAACAATGAATAGAAAGCTGCACGTTTTGGAAGGTATTAGAGACACGTATAAAGAAATAGATTTGCACAGTTTCTCATACTGTGTACTAGAGAAAGCTCTCTTTATTCTTCAGAGAAATTTTGTATTTTGACAAGGGTTATTTTCCGAAAAGCCCCTCAATTGATATTAAAACTGGATATTTTTAATTAAATTATAGACAGACTTAATCATTAGAATTATATACTTGCAGACAGACAAGATTATATATATATATATATATATATATATATATATATATATATATATATATATATATATATATATATATATAAATAATCATCATCAGCTGCTAATATTTACCGTTTGTGGGTCGCGCCGTCATCAGTTTCGCACACGACAGTATAAAGTCGCTTATAACTCAAGCACTATTAGTACTACACATTTAAGTATTCATTTTTTAAGAGCATAAAATGACGAAAAACTTTTAGAGGAAACATTTTTCGGAATTCGATCTTGTAAAGAATCTGTGACTAAAAAACTGACGTTGCGCGCAACCAATACTGACTAAAAATGAAAATAAGAAAACCATTATATTTAGCTCAAAAATGCACTAGAATTAAATTGTAGAAGACAATTAGGCAAACAAAATGAAAAAAGTTTGGATGCTCAAGCTCCAATAATTACGAAGATATAGCAAATAATAGAAACGGCTAAAATTTCGGCTTTCTCCACCTCCCTCTCCCCTCTCGTGAGGTGTTTTTTCTGGCATCTGGCATTTTTGTGATCAATGATGCGTATATATTCAAAAAATATCAGATGCCAAATTGTTATATGATTTGCCCTTAGAACTCAATTTTTAAACCCCGATGCCTAGACTATCATGAATGTCTTGCACCACTTTATGTATCGATGTATCTACCCACTGAAGGAAGGTTTCTCAACTGTTCTCCCCAACAGCATATTTATCTGAAGCATCTCTTTTTTTATGTTACTTCGCAGTTCTACTTGATTTGGGCACATCATCTTGTATGATTATGTTCCCTTATCTCATTTTTTTAAATCTTGGTATCCTTTGAAAGTTTACCTTTGTTTCTCAATCATTATATCTTGTAATATATCCCGCTTGTTTTCGACTTTTTCAAACCTATGCATTAATAATTTTCCACGCAGTCTCACTTTACTGTCAAAATGCAGAATTAAATAATTCGTGCCTAATTATCTCGTCTTACAAATAATCCTTGAAATTAAATGATTGCTCTTTATGGTAATATGGAGAATGAAGATTATTTGATAATGTCTACGTTTTGATCCATATGCCTAAAACAGATAAAATACATTCATTCATTATAAAGTTTGCACTTTAGACACATTGAAGCACATTGGCATACTTTGGTGTCTGTAGAAAAGAGTTTATAATAAATTTGAATACTTGAATGTAGAAAGCTTTCGTGAAACACGTGTACTGGATTTGTAACACGTAACAATTGTATATTCAAGGTTGTAGTTACGGTTTTAAAAAGCGAAGACATTATGCAATTGTTATATTTTCAAATTGAAGAAAAATAAACAATTCTTTTAGTATAGTTTTTTAAAATAAGTTTAAATTTTATGTGTTCGAATTGTAAGGTATTAGACTCTTAGAACTTAGAACCTAAGTCATTTTAAAAATGTAAATGAATAAATACATATATTTCAGAAAAGCTTGCGGAATCAACAAGGAAGTTTTCGGAACTTAATGTAGAGCTACAGTTATACTTGGATACCATAAAGATTAAAGGCTCCCGTCATCGTTTTCATGAAGGAGAACCTGTATCCACTCGTAAAGACCTCATGTTTGCATACAGTGAGTTCTATTTAAATTTGGTTTTATTACAAAACTACCAGAATCTTAATTTTACTGGATTTCGGAAGATTCTCAAAAAGCATGATAAGGTTTGTAATATTTGTAATAGAATGAGATATTGATTAGTAGTGTTCAAATAGTGTACTTCCTTTTTTAATCATAATTATTTTAGTCCCTTTTATAAATAATATAATTTTTATAAATATCATAGTTATGCGATTTGCAATTCTGGTAATAATACTGTGAATGATATAAAAATAATAATTCATTAGGTGTAAATAAAGTTGTTAGACAACTTATCAAAAAGAGCATGTAATTATATAATAATCCAATGTGTCACTTAGCAAATTCTTCCTTTCTTACAAGTGAATTTCCCAATAAGTTCAAAATCTGGAAAATGAAACATTTGTTTAAGAAAAGAAGTTGCAAAATTCAGTAAATACAGACCGATATCTTTGCTGTTTGAAATTAGCAAACTGTTGGAAAAATAATGTATACACGGGTTTTGTCTTTCCAAAAACCTTCACTGAAAATATTAGGCCTTGTTTAGATAAATAGAAAAGGTGCATAGGTATATTTCTAAACTTATCGAAGGCATTAGATATAGTAAATCACGACTTGTTAGTTAAAAAAACTTGAATTATACGGCATAAGGAGTAAAGCGTATTGTTGGATCAAATCATATTTCTCAAATCCTAAGCAAGTTGTTGAGATCTGCAATAAATAAATAAATAAATAAATAAATAAACAGAATTAGAGCCATCTTTATGAGACAAAAAATGCAGTACCGTATTCATGTCGTACCACAGAGTTCAGCGTTGAGTTCTTTGATCTTCCTTTTGTATTTGAATAATTTAGGACGAGTATCAGGGCATCCAATTTGATACTATACGCAGATGACATGAATGTTCGGTAACTGAAGAAAACGAAAATTTGTTGTGAAAACCAGTAAACAAACGTTAGGAGAAGTGTCGATGTGGCTAAGGAACAACGACTTTATATAAAATACCAATAAGTCATATACCATTAATTTTCATCACAGCAAGGATATTTTGGTTACCTCTGATCTCTGTTTTATTAACAAAAGATAAACTACTTAATATACAGCTGATTCTTAGGAGTTCCAATTGACTGTAGTCTCACTTGAGAGAAATATATTATAAGTAACCTTGTTTCTAAATTAAGTATCCTCTGCTATAAAATAAGAACTACCAAGAAGAAAAATATACCAACAACTAAAGCCTTGTATTATGGAGATTTCATGCGGTATTAAAATATAGTATCATAGTTTGGGGTAGTGTTAAGAGTGATATTGTTATCAAATAATAAAAAAGTAGTCAAGATTTATAGTACCGAAAAAAATAAAAGCGTTCCTGTTGACAGCTGTTTAAAGATATTAATACTTTACAATTAATGTAAGTATGCTTTCTAATTGATAAATCCAACATTATGTATAGATCCCAGAATTATTAAATTGAAGAGAATTGAACTAGAACAAAAACAATGAAATTTCTATATATATTTAAGAAATAGAAAAAATAGCTAATATTTTAAAAATCAAAGTTCCTACATATGGGTCCATATTCAATGCATGGTATAGTGGTTAGTGCACGTACACGGTAAACGCTTTGGTAGCGTGTCTTCGATTCTTGCCTCGATTGTACTTTTTTCACTCTTTTAATTTCATTGAATTTACTCGTATATAGAGGGTTTTGTATTAAAATACGTATAATTATATCTTTTATTTTTCAGAAGTATATACTAATTCAATCGATATGGGTATTCATTAAAGTTTATTGAATGAACGTTCAGTACCTCATGTAAACAAATACACGTGGCGATTGTTTGATTTTATTGGTTAGAGAGCCTTAGGACACCCATGCGGCAGAAGAAAATAGTCCTTGCTTATAAGGCTCATTACAAGAATTCCTTAGAATTAGACAACAGAAACAACACTTTATCTAAGAACTAAATTGAATTAATGCAATAAAAGAGAATACGCGTGCATTGAAAGTGGTTTTGACCCAACTTTAGCGCGAATCACAGTTAACAATATGGTCACATGCGGGGAATAAGTAAAACATCGACAGGGTACGAGCACGTGCTTCTCGAAAGAAGCGCTGACCGATAGCCAATCATCCGATGACTGGCAGAGTAATACAATTCTGCAATGTTTACATCAGGATCAGAAGGTTCGTTGAATGAACTTTAGTATATGTATATGAACACTAGATTGTTCCAGCAAAATCTCATGAATTGTAACAGTGTTAAGTGAAGATATTGAAATACTTTGAGAGTGTAGCTACGAATAACCAACTACGCCAATGTTATTCCTAAGAAAAAGAGAAGAAAAACACATGACAAAGGACACGTAATCATAAGGACACGTAATCTAATACTTAGAAATCGATTCATAAGTTGTTGCTGTTTTATTTTTTAGCAAATCATAACAGAAAATAAACATCGTTTTCAGACACTGTCCAATCATTGAACCGGCAACAACTAAAAGTACACAATACTCCCGTTACATGTTTCGTTTCGTTAATACTTAAAAGCTCATAGAAACGTAAGCATAAATTGATGTTTTAAGCCACTAATTGATTAGTAGTTTGGGAATCAACTTTTACGTTTCCTCTTTAAGAAAAAGGCATTACTACAAGCATGTATATGGTATTCAATTTCAAACTATGTTTGGGGCTTTGGGGAAACATGTGGAAAATGAAAAATACAACTGTATGTAACATTTTTATATATGTCAAAAGTGACAGCAATTGAAGGGTTGATATCAAAAACCAGCAAATATAAAATTAACATTCAAAGATCAATTTTTCACTTCTTTAAGTTACATGCATTAAAATAAACAGCTACTACAAAGGTCAGTCAAAGAGTAACGCATAATCGATTGTAGCTCGACACTGGTAAGCACTAGAGAAATGAATATTTGTTGATAAAAGAATTTGACCTTTGGAAATATCAGTCAATATATGATTTACCTGCTTCACTGCAGAGGTCTTTTTTTCCATGGCACGACGGCGCATCCGTAAAGCTCTTGAGGTTGGTTATTACACAATTTGCGATACATGCAATGATTTTGTTGTCATCTGGGAATTGTTTTCCATGCATAATGATAGCTTTAGATTTTCGCAGAAGAGTTCGAATAAACAGGGGATGAAAATACAAGGTGACCAGAATTTTTACTTGCAAAAACGGGACGCATGCGAATCGGCGACGAGGGGGGGTTAATATCTGAGTCCCAGATTGCATTTTGGGACTCAGCAGTGTTTTCAATTTACAAAATACACAAGTAAGAGCTATAACACAGATTTTCTAACATAAGTGCTACACAAAAATATTTTTAACTACTTGAAAGCTCAGAATTCCCACTCAATTCTCACTTGAACCACGAACACTCAATTCCCATTTGAAAATTCAGAAGTTCGCGGCTGAACCTTCCCAACGAGTGTTGGTACGGAAGAATGTAGAATTAGCATTGACCATTTATATTTTGAATAATAATTACGGGACACCTGAGTCATGTTTGCTTAAAAACGGGACATTTAGGCGTCCCGTTTGAGAATCAGAAAAAAAACGGGACAACGGTTGAAAATAAGGGGCTGTCCCGGCTAAAACGGAACGTCTGGTCACCTTGTGCGAAAATACTAGTAATCCAAGTTGAGCACGACCGGAGAAATGCCTGAGTGATTTCGCTGCACTGGGAGGGAATATTTCCCCGGATCACCCCCTGAAATCATCACTGCTTACGCAAATGACCCTTCAGTTGTCCAAACAGGTAGAATCCGATGTTAATAAGTCTAGACTATATAGACACTGCTGTAAATCCTAGTTGGCCAATCTTCTGGACTGTTATGTGTCTAACGTTATCGTGATGCAATTTGATGTCCCTTGCGTGCCACTCTGGCCTCTTTGTTCGTAAGTTACGATGCAGCTTGTCCAAGGACGAAGAATATTGTTGTTTAGCATTGGTCATTCCACGTTCGAGAAAGCCAAAGAAAATCACCCCTCCCCTTATGATCACAAAATAATGTCACCATCAATTTGTTGTGTGACCTAGTAAATTCTTTCGACGCGAAGATTCTGAATACTTCCATTCCATCGACTGCCTTTTACACTCAGGATGTTATGAAACAGACAGGTTTCATCACAACTCATAACTCTATGCAAGCATTCTGGACAATAATCAGAAAAACTTTGCAAATGATCATATACGTTCTTCCTGATTTGCATCATATTTCTTGACAAGAGTATGGAATCTAGCAAGCACAATTTTTTCTGTACTCTAATCGTTGGATTGTCGTTAACACACATCCTTTTGCAGTGTCTGTGTGCTTCATGAACTTTTTGATAGTGATGCATCTCTCTTTCTGGATCAGTTCTTCAATAACTGATGCATTTCAATCCTTGTAACAGTTGATGGTCTACTAACCATGGCTGGTATTTGGTCGTGTAATCATCACAGGGAAACCTCTGAAGCCATCGACACACTTCGATGCATTGTATTATCTTCATAGTAATGGCAACAGCCTAGTGTGAATCGATGTTGTTGAGTTACGTATCTTCGGATTTGTAGAGGAAGTCGATCACTGCACGTTAGTGTAGATTGGTCATATTGATCATCCATGGTGCCTTACCTGCAGCAACAGGAAATAAAAATTAGATATAGGTTAGGTAAAGGACTAATGCTCCCACTTAACAAAATGCCATTACCCTGGGTTAATTTCTTTAGTGCTTACCATTATCAAACAACAATGAATTCTGCTTTAGTTTTTGACCGACTTTTGTACAAAACAGACTCTGTCGTGTTGAAATTATAACACCGAGGTTTCTGGATAAAAGAGTCAGCTTTTTCTACTTCCTGCACTGACAAAATATAAGATTTCATGGGAGTTTGGAAATACCTGGTTTTTGGTAACAATCCTTCAATTATTTCCTGAAATTAATATTTATCATAACAAACAAAAATTCATTAAACTTCGAAAGATATTTCGTGTTATAAAGGAGATGCTTGCTAGAATTTAGTTTGGATGGTTTTAATTTATTTCGGAGTTTATTCACCCCTATGATAACATTTGAATTGCTTCTCCTATACAAGCTTGCTAGGTGGCATTTGTCCCATTGTACCTCCGTACACCTCAAATATTTAATTTTATTCCACTTTATTTAATGTCATCTTGTAAATACCTCAGTTAAAATAGCATCTGAGGACAGATTTTAAAGAAACATACACTAATATTGGTTTATTTCGTAGCTCTTAAATTTGACAACTGGAGCACAATGGAGAATCAATAACGTTGAAACGGCTTATTTCTACACTAACAAAGATATTGACCGCCTAATAGTTAAAATAGAGAATATAGTTACGCAGGATCTTGAAGATGGAGACCGTCAGAAAGCTATGCAACGTCTTCGAGTGCCTCCACTGACAACATATAAGATACCATGGATTACTTATCGAATAGGATTCTTTTCAGGGGTGTTCTGCGTTATGCTTGTTCTTACGGTTTTCACAGGTAACAAATTTCTAGGACGTATTCGAAGCGTATTAGTAAGTAGATTATTATCATTATTAACAGTACAAAACACAAATTATCGAATATAGATGTACAATTTCATTTGAGTTTACTCGGATCAGTGGCGTACGCAAGAGAAGATTTCAGATTTAAACTCTCCTTGAGCAAGTTATTATGAAAAAATGAAACATTTACTATACATAGCACATACATGTATATGTGGTGTTTCAAAACAACACCGACAACGCTTGAAAGGTGATTCCTGACAGCAAGATAAGACAAAATATTTAGACCAACCTGGACGCTAAATTTGCTTCCTTTCAAAGTCATGAGCTGCCGAAAACATGAAAAAATGAACTTTAAAGGTGGTCCAAAACTATGAGACCTATCGTAGTCGGGTCAAAACTTCACTTAGGACCTAATATGTGCGCTATCCAAAAGTACATGTTTCATAATCCTAAGGTACTCACGCAACAATTTTTATAGAGGGAGTTTGGCTACGGGCATATAATTTGAAGTACTCATCAACTACCTCTATAAAAATTGTTGCGGAAGTAGCGCAGGATCCTGAAACTTTGATATTGTATAGGGCACATACTAATTCCTCAGTGAAGTCTTTATCCGACTGCGGTAGGTCCCATAGTTTTGGAGGTATTGACCTTTAAAATTCATTGCTTCATGTTTTCGGCAGGGTATAACTCCGGAAGGAAGCATTTGTGCACCCAGGTTGGTCTATAGTTTTTGTCTTACCTTGGTGTCAGGAATCACCTCCCAAACATTGTCGGTGTTGTTTTGAAACACCCTGTACATACAATCATTGTCAAAAGAATGAGCACACTACTGATTTTTCAGAATTTCAAAAAATTGAAAAAAAAACATATGTACCATACAAAACTTGTTCTGTGAAATAAACATCTTTCCCATATAAAGAAATTAAAACAAATGTTGCTGTTTCCATTGAGACAAATTTATTGAGTATGTTTACGTTCAATGTAATCTCGACACTTAGCCTTGATAAGAGCTATACAAATTCCAGGCATTTGTTTAATTAATTTATCCAACTTTTGAGAAGCCTTGCGACTCCAATAGCATCGAAAGAGCCTTCCAAGGACCTTCATTATTCATTGGCATCTGTTTATGGACTGTTCTGTCAAGTTAATCTTACAACAACCCGATAGGTAACAAAATCCGGTGACTGTGACAACTGATGTAAGCGTCTTTGCATTGCAGATAATTACTGCATAGCTTGGAAAAATATTTGGGATGGTACTCCTGTTGTAGAATAAAGCCCCAAATCCGTGTTTCTGATGGAATTCCGCGCCTCTCTTAAACGTTGTGAAACTTGATTTTGTCCATTATTCCAATAATTCGAACTAAATTATCAACTTGATAGTTTGCAAACTCCCCAAACAGTGATTTTACCTTCTCTGTGCCTTGCTATAGGTATTATAGTCCAGGATCTGACCACTAGCGGATCCAGAAGAATCATTTGGAGGGGGCGGTTCGCTTCCTGGAAGATGAGCATACTAGCCTCAAGGTGACCAGAATTTCAATTTGGAAAAATGGGACACATATGAATCCGGGGCTGGAGGGGGGGTGTAAACATGATTCCCAGATTATATTTTATGAGCCGAATTTGTAGGTTTTTTTTTTTAAATGAAATTATACTCTTTCTGTAGATTTAAATTAAATACGCACTTCCGTTTCGGAGGCGTGGCGGTATCATGATTCACTTCACAGTTAGTCACCGCGATTTACAGCGCTGTATTGGACAGTACTTACACAAAAAAAAAATCGCTATATTGACGATAGTATTTATCCTGTCATCTGTTCCTGTATCCTGCCAAGTTTCTGACACGAAGCCTGTCCCATTTCTCCTCTGTGTATATAAATATAGCTTCCCTTTGTTTCACTAAAGTGATTACAAGAAAACATGAAGCTTGACATAAATCTATCAATTTCATTATCCAATAGAATGCGAGGGTATGTTCCGGTCGTAGATCCGTATCCATGACATTTTTTCAGTGCCTCTTTAAGAGGGACATTATCTTTGATCTCTGGCGCTATGCGAATAACATTTCCTGAGGGCAAGATGTTGAATTTCCGTTACGTTTCGATTTTCACCATGATTTCAGTTTGTCAACATTGTTGGCATTTTCTTAAGTGCGCGTTAAGATTGCGGCTATATAAATTTTCTGATGTATCAAAGGTGAAGAAAACTGGTATAGAACCCAGGATTCACGAGGAGTTGGGGAGTCACTGACTGATAAACTTTGACACCCATGGAATTGTTCATTTCTCAAGAAAAGCTCCCAACTGTACTCAATTGATGCATTTAAAGATGAATGTGTAAGGAATTCAATTTCTGGTGCATCCAGGAATTTTCCACTTAAACAAGAGAGAGCAAGAAGACAAATATAGGACATTATTACAAAAGTATAGACCTCTGTACATAGGGTATTTTGATTTGTTGCTTGAGTTTAACGTTCCACGGTAATGACATGACGGCTAAAGAAGACGTGCACTTACTGATTATAGTGGAATTCTAACCACCTTTTTCGTTAAAATGTACCCTTACCGGGAATCGAAACCGGAGCCATGAGCACAGTATAGGGTATTTTGTCCGAATGTTCCGCTTTTGCAGTGGTATAATTGAGTATGTAAAGAAAAAAAAAACGCATTAGACGAGATTAGGAACAGGGGGTTGGAAATTGGCTCTATTAGGTAATTTCTTAAAAGCAGCATTTAGAAACATGTATAATTATAGTCATGCTTACAACAAAAGTATATTATAGTAGCCTTCGCTTAGGTGGGATTTCGCTCTCAGACCTCCAATTTGTTCGGAATACGGCTTCGCACAATATAGCAAATGCTTCTACGTGGTACTGTGACAATATTTCGCGTTCTCCCTTTTCATATAGAATTGGATTGAGCTAAAACGCGGTCACGAAATTCAAACACCTCACAAACATTTTAGTGAACCCTCAACTCTGTTTTTGCCCTTCTACGTTAAGTGGCAAAAAATGCTCAAATCCATGTTTCATTATTTTAAATGAATAATCAAACTAGCAACTTTCATACATCTAGCCGTAAGTGATCCCGAGATATAGGCATCTTATAATAATAATAATAATAATAATAATAATAATAATAATAATAATAATAATAATAATAATAATAATAATAATAATAATAATAATAATAAGAAGAAGAAGAAGAAGAAGAAGAAGAAGAAGAATACAAAAACGCTGAAATTGTATTGAATTGTTTTAAGTGAGAAGTCCATATGCCAAATTCCATGTTTCTAACCTTCAAAGATTCTTAGATATCTTATAATAATTGCAATCCCGCCCCCTTTTCTTTCCATCTCTTTTCCCCATTTTACTAAAGTGCCAAAAAATGTTGGAACGCGTGTCAAATT
Source organism: Thermobia domestica (assembly GCF_964235325.1). Taxonomy (NCBI): domain Eukaryota; kingdom Metazoa; phylum Arthropoda; class Insecta; order Zygentoma; family Lepismatidae; genus Thermobia; species Thermobia domestica. The sequence continues at coordinate 86,712,341 of NC_137458.1, read as the reverse complement.
ACTTTAAATGAGAAATCCAAATCCAAATTTCAAGTTTCTAACCTTAAGGGATTTGGAGAGATGACCATCTTATTAAAATAATTTCCACCCCTTTCCCCCTTCCTTTCCTTGAATTTCCCAAAAATCCTTCCTTAGTGGCATCCTAGATCACAAATTCTATCTACTATCCGAAATTCAAGTTTCCAGCTTTGGTTTGGCCTGTGCAAAGATCAGGACCACAACAGCTTGTAGCTTGTATTATTTCCCAATAAAAGATGAAATGCCATTAAAAGTCATAATGAATGTTTCCGTGTTGAACCTCAAAAGTCATAGTTCTTTGTTGATGTAGTATCTAGCGAGAGTACCTTTGATCTTTGATGCATGAGGTTCTGTGGTTTGATACCCGGTGAGTGAACATCGAACGCACTACAGTGGTTCAGATCCAACTTTAAACTCTGGTTCTCGTTCTGTAAAGCATCACTTTTGACGATCGACGTAAATACATATCAATCAATCAACCAACCTAAAAGTCTCGTCTCAGATTTAGAGAGAGCTTTACAGTAAGGAGCGCTGAATATTCTATATTTCTCTTTATTCAAGGTAAAGGTGATTGAAGTTTCAGGTTTTGAACTCCATCCCCACATTTTTTTCTTTCTAGGACACAAGTTTAAAATATAATTTTTAGTTCACAGAGTGAGCTGTCTTTCCTTCTTCCTACAGCTGTTCGTTCAACGTATCAATCATTCTCTCTCGTTTGCGGCTTATGGTAACCGTACCAAGGAACTAGGGACAGAAGTATTCACAATTCAAATATGCCTGTATTAAGTACCATTAAGTACCACACATTTTGATTAGACTCTACTAGGCTTGTTACACAGATTGGATCTGCTGGGAAAAGACAATATTTGTATTTCCGAACGATACATGCTGAAAGTAGAAGACCTTTGGGGGGGGGGGCGGTCGCCCCCTTCGCCCCCCACGTGGATCCGCCAGTGGATCTGACTATGGTTCTGTAGGAAAGTTTGAGTATGGAGAATGTTTCTTCAGAAATCGTTAGTAGATGTCTTACTAATTATTTTTTACTTCGGTGGACATCCGTCCCCTGGTACATTTTCCAGGCATGACGTCATCAAATACAGGGAGTCCATAAAGTCCTGCAGGAAAGTAAAACTCTATAACTTGGAAACCGTTACGTTTAAGTGTATAAATTTTTGGGGGTTGGAAGAAGGGAAGTTTTGTTCTGGCCACAATGCTCGATGACGTTTGCGCTGGTAATCTCGTGACTTAAGATGGCGTCACGCGACTTAAGAAAAGGCACAATGTGTTTTGTGGTTTGCGGAATTAAAATAATGCGTTTCAGTGTGGAGAAAGTTCCAAACAACGCATGGGAAAACATCCCCAGCAGAAACAAGTATCAAGAGGTGGTATGAGAAGTTCAAAGAAACGGGAAGTGTGTCAGATTTACCACGCAGTGGAAGGCCAGGAACGAGTGACGATGTGATTGACACGTTGCAGGACAGCGTAGCCAGAGTCCAATGAAGTTGCTTAAACGTAGGTCATTGGAACTGGGAATACCGAAGTAAACGTTACACAAGATCGTACGCAAGAATTTGAAGGTCCGGCCCTATAAGTTAAAATTTGTGCACGAGCTGATAGAGGAAGACTGTGACATGAGAATGGAATTCTGTGAATCAATGCTTACCCGCTTACAAGAAGATGGTGGTGACTTTCCTTCTCGGTTTCTGTTTTCAGATGAAGCCACATTTCATGTGTCGGGAAAAGTGAACAGGCACAACTGCCGAATTTGAGGGGTAGAAAATCCACGTGAATTCGATGAGCACAAGCGGGGTAGTCCCGAAGTCAATGTGTGGTATGCTGTTTCAATGGACCACATTATCGGCCCTCTTTTCTTCGAGAAAGAGACGGTGAATGGTAACAATTATCTGAACATGCTACAGACATTCCTTTTGCCAGAACTTACTAGGTTAGGCATCCTTAATGAGGTCCACATGCAACAGGATGGGGCACCGCCGCACTATGCCCTTCAAGTTCGACAGTTTCTTAACGAAGAATTTAAGGAGAGATCAATTGGCTGAAAAGGACCGGTTATCGGTTTTCTCCAAAACCGGTTCGGTTTTTCACCGGACCCGGTTTCGGTTTTCTTCAAAATCAGTTCCGTTTTTTCGAAAATTTGTTACATTTCTGACCAGAATAGTGTTTCGTTGTTCTCCGGAGACCGATTCCGTTTCCACAGAAATAGTTTTATGTTTTCCGAAAGTTTTCACCGAAACTGGTTTGGAGAAAACCGAAATGTCGGTTTTTCGGATTTCGGTTTTTTAGAAACCGGTTTGGGACATCCCTAGTAAAGATAGGCATTTCTTCTGCCTATGGTAGTCCTAAAAAGTAGAAATGTTCATAAATGGCAGTAGTTCAAGCATTAAACATTATATCCTTGTAAGATACATATGAAACATATTGTAGCAAATCACTAAAGAAGTCCAGAAACATAGCATGATTGTTGAAAGTCTGCCAGTTTAAGCATTTTCTCAAACCTGCAATAATCATTTTAGTATGAGACGCTTCATGAAACACACTAAACGAATGTTTGTTGATAAGCTTATTAATTCTAGTCTTCACGAAAACAAAACGTATAATGGTTCAAGAAGCGCCTCATACTAAAATTATTGTTGCAAGTTCGAAAAAACGTTTAAACTGACAGAATTTCAACAACCATGGTACGTTTGGGGGGGGGGTTCTTTTTGTGACTTACGTACTACAATATGTTTCATATACATTTTACATAGTTGTAGTGTTTAATACTTGTACTTCATATTCATATGATGTTCTGGCTTTTATGAACACTTTAATCTTTTACGACTATCATAAATGGAAAAAGACCGATCTTTACCCACTTCATTTTCTTTTATGTTTAGAACTCATTCTTCCAATCAAACACTTGGACCGAAACTTACTACAATATAAAACAAAAATGGAGGAAATGTCTTACAAGCAATCAAAACACGACTGGAGCATTCAGGAAAAGAAAAAATGTATTTAAGTTATTGTACAGAGGTTGTTTCCGATCTGTGGTGACGATTTCAAACTGCACTTGCCTGAAGAGAAACCATGTCATCATCATTGAGAGTGTTCTATTTGGTGACCCTGCATCTACGGGTAACTGTCCGAAGTTTCCACTGTAGGAGACTGGCACGCAGTGTAGTCATGTCAAGCCGCAACTACCCCTCCTTTCTATAGCTCTTCAAAGGTGCTGGCTCTCCTGTGAGACAAAGCTCGTTTCAGGAGGCCAAAGGCTCAAAAGTTCATCGGTGACGCATCAGAGGACTTCACAGGAATGTCTGTGAATGGAATGGCATGAATTCCAGTTTCTACTGCCATTTGTTGGAGGAAGAGGCGGGTTGAGTGAGATATGTGACTTGAAGCCTTGTCTTGAAGCAACCATACACGATTCGTGTCCCTCCCGTAGAGATGGGGAATGCCATGGGGATAAACGGGTGTCAGGACGTTAGCCTGATAATATTCCGAATTGGCCATGGTTAGCTTGCCCTGGTACGACTATTCAGCAATGATCATGAAACCTGTGCCAAAACATATCTTGCATTCAGTGAACCATTTTTGAAAGTCTCTCGCTTCTGTCGATCGATAAAAAATTGCACGTGGCTTGTGACAGCCATTCAGCCATTGTGATAAACATATTCCTCGTCCAGTGTTACAACAAATTTCCACTTTTCACCGGTCAGGTACCCTCATACAACTTTCGACAGTCGATGCGACGTTCTTGAATAAGTTTTGCAAGAGCTTATGAACACGCCCCTTCCACCGCTTCACCAACCTCAAATTGCGGTGAATGATGGTGTACACTGTATTCAGTGATATCTGTAGCCGATTCGCGATAGCCTTCTGTGTGGGTGGATTCTCCCTGGTGACCAGAGCCCCGACTTCCCGAATTCTAACTTGTGTGCGGCTAGTGGCAGGCCGGGGGTTGGCCTGTTTCTGCCCCAGAGGAATCATTCCACACCTCACCTTACCTGCCCCTTTCAACACAATTTTTGGCCACAGTGAATCCACGCTCATTGCACAGTTTGATAATGGCACTATAATTGTAGTTCACGTCGGTAAGGGTAGTTATGTAGTCCTCCGAATAAGCACTTATTTTCGGCATCATTTGTCCCGATATGCACTTACCACACCTGTCACGCACAGTCAATGGTCCAAGGTGCCCACACGACTGGCGGCTTCCTTCTCTTCCCGCTTGGTGGTGCTGCAGAAGGTCACCATAGATCGGAAACAACCTATGTATTACGTGTTACCCATTTTTGTTAGAAGACCATAACATTGTAATTAACCCTAAATGTCCATTAGGAACGGATTGCCGTTTGCTAGCAGTTTAAGCTTCTTTAAATTGTTTAACTAGTACGGAACATCAAATTAGAATTACAGAGATGTATAGAAATTTGAACTGTTAATTTAAGAAGAAGACAGGAAAAATGCATTCTGCATACAATTGATGTAAAGACGACAATACAATAGAGATGAAAATAGCAAGGGAAAACGACTGCGACAATAAGGATGCAAATGAGTCTTTAACGAGTGGAATGCAACTTGAGACAGATGGAAAGGACACATCGAGTTGTATGACAGAAATAATAAACTTTTTATTTTAGACATTAAAAAAGAAAACGAAATAGATGAAAATGGTAAAGAAATTGCGATACATGGCTCAAGTTAAAAAAAAAAAAGAAATTAAAAATCTTAAGGTAGATAGGATAATCTACCTATTGTGTTTTTCAAAGATATAAGAGAAGAGAAAAAATAAATATTCTTGCAGGGAGCTAAGATTGCATTAGCTAGAAAAACAAAATATATGACGACTATAGAACAACATTAGTGCAAATGGTTTCAAAACAAAAGTAGGAATTCTAAGATCTAGCCTAAGTTGGAACACGAGGTGATGGCAGGTGGTACTGTTCCCAATATGTCATATCATGAACATGTTACGAATTGTATAGTACTTGTCTCGTAGAACGTGTAATTTCCGCAAACAACCTCAAAATTGTTCGAATGCATAGTCAGTATGGTGCTGTAGACTGTCTATCGTGTTTTTTTTCTAAATTTCGTTTTTTTTCAAATAGTCATTTGTAATGCATCTTACGTCTATGTAAGTATCAAATATTTTTATGTAGGTGTAATCACCGTAAAATGCAACATAAATTAAACGCTAGATACTGATACGCTACAAATATTTTACAATTTATATGAATAGCATACCTACTAACAATTCGGGTTTTAGCAGTTTTCATCAATATCAACTAAGAAATAAAAGTAGAAATAATTTTTTTTTTCGTGAAAGCACGCCTTTAACATGTACGAAAATAATGTCACGAATAGTATAAAATTCAAATTAATACTAATTTGCCTAATAGTATTTTTCTAAATATCATATAGGTCTATAAATAATTTGTCGACTAGATATATATGATATGTAGGTAGAGCCGGCTCTACCATATCTGTAACACGTGCATTTGCATGGAGCGGCAAGTTTGGAGGGTCCGGCAAAATCTGTTATAAGTAGAGACCGGATGTTTAGGCATTAAAAACTTGGAAAATAGGCAGGCAAATAGGCACTTAAAATTTAAAAAATAAGCAGTAAAATAGGCACTAAAATGTAATTCGAAATAATAAAGATAAATACTCAATACAATTTAAAAAATAGATTTGTCATAAATAGTGTTCAAAGAATATATCAACATACCTGTTTGTTAATGTCTTCTTTCATTCTATATGTAAAAAACGAAGCTTGATATGTATTTCATATTATATATATATATATATATATATATATATATATATATATATATATATATATATATATATATACAGAGATAGATAGAGAGAGAGAGAGAGAGGGAGATTGTAATGTACCACGTGCTTGCGTTATTTACAGTATATAAATTATATATATTTTCCAATTAAATCTTATTTCAAAGAAAATGCATAGAATACGCAACATTAGGCACTAAAGCAATTATTTAGGGAGTGAGGGGCGAAATAGGCAAAATAAAGTTGGCTAAAATCGAAACTATAATCCCCGATATAAACTTTAAAACGTTATATTTGGTAATATCTTTAGCATTAAAGAATAGGCATTTTGCCTAACACCCGGTCTCTAGTTATAAGTATATTATTTAAATTAAATATTTTTTGTTGGAGACAAACTTCATGATTATGGTAGTTACATTTACCAAGCTGGCCTATTTGAATACTACATTCATAAATTATGTTTAGGTTGCATTAGTTTAAGGTCACATGGACAATGCTAAAGCAAATGGTGGAATCAATCCAAGCAGAAATTGCTTGATTGTTTTCAAATGCAAAAATTCAATTCTCGAATAGTAGCGAATATCTATTCCATTTAGTAAGTTATCACAGTTTTGATATGGCAACTAGTCTTGTTTTTGTCAGAAACAAGTTCCTTATCATTGAAGATAGAAACAAGTTTTTTTAAAAAAAATGTTAACAGATGCAGAAGAAAAATCAAGAAATAAATAAAAAAGAATTAGTTGCACTGGAATTGCAAACCGATACATTGAGGTTGAGGATCGATATTGAATTCAATAAAAAGGATTACCATCTTTCCTCTGCAGGTGTGTTTGCTTCATCTTTCACTAACATAATAGATTAATATTTAAAGAAAAAAACACAACGGGATTGCATTTTTAGTAAGTATTTAAGCCTTTCTGAGTGCGACTACACTTACCCTCCTCTTCGTTGTTCATGCTGTAATAGCATACTTAAAATCATGACTTTTAAGATTGGTTATTTCTGGAGAAAGGGGGAGGCGGCAAATTATGCCATTGCACGGGGCGACAAATTGCCTAGGGCCGGCCGTGTGTATGATGATGAAAGTTAGTAATTGATAATAATGGCACTTCTTGTATATGTATATACAAGACATGAATATAGGATGACTCAATTTGAAGTAATTCAGTGTTTCAAAATTAATATTAGAGTTTTGAAACTTTGTAGTATCTATTACAATTAACTTACAATTATAAATATTATATTAAACGAAAGAGTAACTCAAACAGTTTTGTACGCACGTATGTACATGCATTGTTTCTTCTGTCTGCCGTTAGAAAGAGCAAGTAGCAAAGATGGAGACTAGAGAGCAGAAAGCTTTTTGTGTTTTAATAAAGATTGAATCTGTAGTTACAGTGCAACCGTCTGTGTGAAGAATATTAAGGAGACGCTTGCAACTACGTCCTTATCGTTTGCAGTTGCTACAAGGTCTAAAGCCTACAAACTACGGTTTACGTGCCAATTTCGCAAGTGAAATATTGCTTCATAACAATGAAGATTTTCTGGATCGTGTCGTCTTCAGTGATAATCGACATTTCACCTAAGAGCTAATGTGAACACTCATAATGTTTGCATCTGGCCGTCAGCAAATCCTCAGGAGATGGTACAGTTGAAACGAGAACTCCCCTAAATTGAATGTGTTTTGTGCCATATGGCGGAAAGTTTATGGGCCTTTCTCGCCTATCGACTAGATGTGTACCGTGTGACGAATGAATCTCACATTGAACACTTGTAGCTAAGACTGTTTGAGGTGCTCTTTTACTTGATTCATTGCTTATAATTGTACGTAAAATGTAATAAGTACTACGAAGACTTAAAACCCCGATATTCATTTTGAAACACCCTGCATTTCTCACCAACAGTGTTGGAACTAAGATGTAAAAAGGAAAGAAAATTTTCCTTATAAAGTTATTGTTTACAACAACGATATTAAAATTAATCGAGGCTATAACTACAAGAACAACACGGGTTAGTAGTAAAAAAAAATGTAATCAAATGTACACTAGGTGGCCCAGGTGGCCAAAGTGGTACACTGCTCCTGTGTGGACACTAATTAAGGTATCGGGATATTATTCTTTCCAAATATGGTTGGACCATGCAGTTTACCATATTAATGTCATATTTATCTGAATGATAACCAGAGGCAAGCGGAATATGTAGCTTATTTCCCACTCTTTCATCAAACACAGAAAATCAAGTGTGGTTCCTATAAGACGAATGAGAACACGTAGGGGTTTCCCCACTTCATGCAGGTTTACATGCGCTCAAAAGACCGTCTCTATATTTAAGATAGAAAATGCTCTCATTACTAAATACCATCACCTTCCATTCACCTTGCCATTGCAGTCCCTCAAGATACTATTGAAAACTTTGTTTTTGTGAACAAATGTGAGAAGTAATCGTGCAAAAGCAATACAGGATTGTAGTTCTATCTTGAACAATAATTTATTATTCGTCCTCTCACTGTGTTAATGCTCAAAGAACCATGGTGGTTCTGATTGCACTAGCGATCGCCGTCTCATACAATAATGTATTATGAGATAGCATAAGGGGGAGTCTTTTTGTATCTAGTGTTGTATTTTCATTTTATTTTGAAATACAGTTCAAGTTCCCTTGACAAAGATAATTAAAAAAAAAAATCCTTTACACGATTCCTTTTGCTTTGCATATACAATAAATTGAAGTGCTCTTTTTGTAACACATGTTTACTAGTACTGCACTGTTTCCCCAAAAATATTATATCATATCTAATGTGTGATTCAAATAAACTCGAGTATACTGTTCGTACAGTATTTTCATTTCTTACATTTTTAGTTATATTCATAGCAAAGCAAACACTTCTAAGCTTATTGGCTAATAATTGGATATGAGGGTCTCATTTTAGATTTACATTTATTGACAAACAAACAAACAAACAAAAAAGAGATATTTTGATAATTAATAATACTATTTCGAATTTTAATTGCATGTCTGTTTCTGATATTCTTACTTGATGAAAGTTTACTTATATTGTTTTATCCGTATTGACTATGAATTTGTTGTTTTGAAACCACTGTGTTAAATTATTTGTTGAGTCCCTCATTTTAAAAACATTTCCTCTTCATTATAGGCCAGCGTTTCCCAACCTTTTTCAACTTGCGGCACACTACGGGTGTTACTTGGATTCTCGCGGCACACTGATAGATATTATTATTTGTAAATGTAAAACACAGTGGTATTTTTCTATGATTATTGATCTTCTTACAGAGAAGAAAGCTCTATCACTGTTTTTTTCCCGTGGTAAATCATTATGCTTATTTTTCATTCTAATTTAAAAATAGAAAATAATTGCAATGAAATATTGGACTCAGGTTTTTAAAAATACGCTTTCTTTTTAAAAACTGTATCCAACCTTTTACTAACAAGGAAGATCACTAAATAACGAACGAACAAACAAATCTCTTTTACTTTTGAAACACAAATGTAGGTAATTTGTCGAAGAATTGAATGATATTTAAAGTTTTCAAGTTACGAAATAGTCTACAATAATAAAGAAGTAATAATGGTCAAAACAATGATAACCATATTTTTTTCAACATTAGAAATGTACAGAACAGTAACCTGGTATAAAACTTAAAATTGTAGATTCATAGTAGAGGTTCATAGTAATGTGAAATACAAATATACATTTTCCCCTACCTTTTGCATTTTGATTGCTATAAAATTAATAATTTTGTTTCGATTCCTCGCGGCACACCAGCGGCCCATTCACGGCACATCGGTTGGGAAACGCTGTTATAGGCTGTAATAGCCAAGCTTGTATCATCAGAGAAAAAAGCATTTTTTATTAATAGTAGTGCTAGAAATAAATTATTAATAAATATAGAGAAAAGAGTTGGTTCTAATATTGATCCTTGTGGTATTTCAGAAACTATACTACTACTATCTGATAGTCTTCCTATTCCATTTCAGAATATAAGTCATATCTCAACTGTTATCCAGGATGTTAAAAAATATACAGTTCTAACATTAATAGCGCATGTGAGATTCCGAATTCTTCGAGCAGTAGTTGATCGTATAGATGCTGAATGTCTATCTAGGATACGGTATTATCAGATCTCAGCATAGCTGAACGTGGCGATGGTCGCTGCAGGAGTCAGACTGGCACTCAGATATCGGCTCATCATGTCCCATACGTGTTCTGGATAATGTTTTAGTACATAGATATAATAGGACAGAGTAGAAGGCGTACATAGAGTACCAGTAAAACACGTTGGGTTTTTCTGGTGGTATGGAACGCGCGTTATCCTGTTGCAAAATGGAATCTCGCGAAATATCCAGATAAAGTCGGATGACAAAATGAACGATTTCGTGAATGTTTGGCGCATTAGTAATACTCAGCTTTTTAGTGCTTTTTATTAGTATTTTCTGTTCCTTTCATTATTTTCTATTTATTATTTCATTTCATTATTTTCTATTCATTATTTTCATTATTTTCTATTTTTAGCGCTTTTATTGAATTCGGTTATTTATCCGTTTTTAAAAAAACAATTCTCTCCCACCTTCTAATTGAAGTCGTTAGGTGTCAAATTTATAGATCTTCCGCACTAAGGAATGCGTTCATGGGACTAACCGCTTTTTCACCAAAATGTTCATCAAGATAAATCTCACTACTCACTTGAGTGAAGGACGTGTATCTGTATAGTTAAAAGTTTGTATTTGCAGACATTTCTGATATTCCTTATACCTGGTATATATTTTTTTGAGCACAATTGCCTCACTTATTCTATTTCTTTCTGATGTTACAATAATTCTTTAGCCCTAAGCGTAAAGCCATTATTTGTTCCATAATCAGATGTAAGCAAGGTAAGGCCAAAGTTGTAGGTTGAATTATTCAGATAACATCAAATATCTACTTGGATACTTGGAAAGTAGTCGCAAAATAATTCTAGTTTTGGTGTCACTTTTTAAAAGACGTACACTTAAAGTAATATACAAACTATTTGAACAGTATTACAACTCAAGAGTTCTTCTATCTTAGAAGCTCATACTTTAAGTGAGTCTACTATCATGCAATCCATGTAACTACTGCCAAATTCTTTTAATGTACCATTCTTCACTAATATCAATCGACATTACATATAAAGGATTTAGTGTTACACCAAGTGCATGGATAGGATCGTAATAGTTTACCTAGATTACGCGTCTTTAAGGTAGGACCCTTGAGTTTTAATGGGCTGTAAACTACTTTGTGCGTCTCTGAGGTAGGATCTTCAAGTTATAATACATACTGAAATTGGAACTATTTTGTGATTACTGTTTATCATAACAACCAAGTGTCTATGTGACGTCACCTGAATAATTAAACCTAAAGCATTAGTTTAATCTAATTTACGCCTGATTACGAAAAAAATAGCCTTTCGCTAAAGGAGTTAAGTATAACAACAGTTCCATTATAGCTTCATGTCTACCGCTACATGGCAAATCTGCAGCATTTCCAGTTTCAAGTTCAACAATTTTTTATTACTTTTATTATATGTAACTTTCTTTCTGTAGACTCTTTACAACTCTTGCGCGGTGAAAATGTGACTTAAAATTAAAAAAAACACACACACACACATAGAATAGATATATTATCCTACTCGTGAACATCTTGTAATCGCCCCCATTGCGTGTTTACTGTTCGTGAGGCGATTACGACCCTAGCGGAACTGTTTTTGATTGAGGTTCCAGCAAAAATGATAATCTGGGCACTTTCAATTCATAAAATACGTTTTTGGGATTTTCTAGACCGACGCGGTGTCTGCAGGAATGTCAGTTACTCCACTGGATGACGACACAATGTTGCCAGCTCCAAAATATTAAATTATCACTTCCACTTTACAAGTTATTTCATATTGACACGGGTTTTTGCCTAGAATTCGCAACACTCTCAATTCGGAGGGACCTTAGAAGCAACCTGTATTTGTAAGTTTGGCCCATTTTATAAATATTGTATGTTTACGTTTAAAAGTTTTAGTTTACGAAAAGTAGTTTTCAGTAAAGTAAGTTTCGGTAGTGTCAATAAATCAAGACAACAGTATTTCCCTTGTTTTCGTGACTTTGTTTTTACTATCACGCAGAAAAAAAACCGTGAGAATTTGTGCGTGGCATCCTCTTTAACAAATGTTTGAAAACTAGAAAATTTTCGTTAGTGTACTTACTAACAGTAGGAGCTAGTCTCTAAAAGTAAAAAGAAAGTCTTAGGCATCTAGAATGCAGCAAATACGTGAGTCATTTTAATAATCAGAATCTTCATAAACAACATACTGACTTTTTCCATCATTTTAATAATAATAATAACATATCGGTTTCTGTGTATTTCAGTTGTGACTCGATTTAACATCGACTATCTTGTGATGATTCAGCTTTATCGTGGTCCATTCTTGGTGATTCTGCTGATTTTCCTGGTTTCCTTTAACGTTTATGGTTGGCGTGCTTCTGGAGTGAACCATGTTTTAATATTCGAATTAGATCCAAGAAACCATTTTACAGAACAAGATGTCATGGAAATGGCGACCTTCTTATTAAACGTCTGGTGTGTTAGTCTTTTGTTATTTGTATATAGTCCAGTACTTGGCACGTCAATGTATGTACAACCGTTAGCCTTGGTTATTTTCTTGACAGCTTTTCTTTTGAATCCTATAAAGATTTTACGCTATAATGCAAGAGTATGGACAATTAAAGTGTTGGTAAGTGTAAGTCTTATAATAGGCTACTGTATATGATGCTTTATCCTAAAACGCTATAATTGAAAATAAAATAAAAAATGAAATGAAACCTTTCAAGTTGACGACCCACGATTATGTCCTTTTTAGGCAAAGGGAGATGATGATTAAAGCAAGTGAATGATGATGGCAGCATTGATGGAAAGAGAAGGTGGGACAAAACCATGAGAATGTGAAGTACCCGAGAAAACCAATGGACCCACGATGTTGTCGACCACAAAATTACTTGGCCGGGGATCGAACCAGGGACTACATACACTAGAGGTAAACGCTCTGCCACTAAGAAATGGACTTCCATGATGGGCGCCCGAAGAAAATTTTCTAGGGAGGCTTAAATCCCTGGTTGCTCCATTACATTTGGTATTCTTTTTTTATTTGTATTAAGAAAAGCTTAAGAAATTCAATACATTTTCATGAGCTAGGGGGAAAGGCTCGGGCCCCACCCTACCCTCCACTTCGGGCGCCTATGACTTCCATTGTATAGAGTCCGATAGTAAAAACCTGACAGTTTTGAAATTCAAATTGTGATTAGACTGATTATTTCAGAAATGATATTTTATTTCCGAATTCAACTAACTCAAAGCATTTTCCTGTCAACAATAAGGTATGAAACACATCGCTCCAACCTTTTGAAAATTACATCTTTTAAATGAGCTGCCCTATTGTCAACACAATTTTCTTCAGTGTCGAACGGTACGCACGGCTTTTCTGAAGACCTTTTCTTTTGGTGCAAACTGTTTCCTGTAAGATCCTAAGCCATAATAGAAATGCATTGCAGTTTGGAAAACTGTGATTGCGATGAATATTGAACTGCCGACAAAATGCGCGCTTAGTAACGATCACTGACTTTTTTTTTTTTTTTTTTTTTTTTTAAGCGTCTCTCCAAAATAAATATTCGTATGTTCTACTGATCAATGCTCCATAGCGTCTGAAATGATTTGAGCTGGCTACAATGTCACGGTTAACTTCAACAATCACATCTGTGCAGAATTGATTGAAAAGAAAAAAGATAAAAGAAAGGAAAAGGGAAAAAAATGTTTTCAATTGCACCAATCGTGAACATGGTTATCATTAAGCCTGCCATATATATATATATATATATTTTTTTTTTCATGAGAATACGGGACACCTTCGATTCCCCCTCCCCTCCAACTTTCCAACACAATCCTATGAACTGTAAGGCATGATTCAGCATAAGTGTCGTGTGATGTAACGTCATGCCAACACGGAACAAATTGCACGAGAAGCGCCATCTATAGGTCCTTGTAAAGTGTGTTTATCACAGTTTCTAGCCAGCTAGTTGTAGTGTAAGAGTGGGTGCAGAATGAAGCGTGAAGAGTCAAAATACCTGAGCAAGGCGATAGGCAAGTTTTTCCAGAGCCAAAACGACAATCGAAAAGCAACTTTAGAGCATTTCCGGAAGCAAGGTGTGTCTGACAGGACAACTCAGAGAGCCATAAAACGTTTCGTGGATACTGTAAGCACTGATCTAAAGCCGTCATACCGACCGAAACCAAACACCAAGCTAGATGCAAGGGTCAAGAGACTATTGGTCCAAAATCCATCATGCTCAGAACGTGAGTTGGCAAAGCGCGTGGGAATGTCGCAATCTACAGTGAATCGAGCAAAAAGGAGGCTTGGGATTGTCACTAGGAAAAAGCAGCATAAACCAAAGTACGTGAAAAATCAAGTGGAGCGAGTCAAAAGGGGCACAAGAAAACTCTACAAGATGAGTGTTCCTAGTGGCGGAGAACATTTTTTTGTAATGGATGACGAAACATACGTGTTCGCGGATCCCAAAGAAACGACTGGAACTGAGTACTATAGCTTAGTTTCAGGACATGCTATCCCATACGAAGCTCGAGTGCAACAAAAAACGAAATTTCCAGGTCAATACTTGGTTTGGAAAACCATTTCTGAAGACGGTGATGTGTTCGAACCATTCATTACCACCGGTACCATGAACCAGGATATATATAGAGAAGAGTGCATCAAGAAACGGCTGTTGCCATTTTTGGGGAAGAAGAGGACCATGGGTAATGTATTATTTTGACCATACCTGGGAACTTCACATTATGCGGATACAGTGACCAAGCTTTTAGAGGACAACAACATCAACTTCGTTCCCAAAAACATTAACCCCCCAAATGTCCTTCAAAATCGACCTATCGAAAGATATTGGGCACTATGCAAGGCTGAATACGAAAAGGAAGACGCCACCAAAGAATTTGAATGGTTTCAAGCGCGTGTGGGCAACCATTTCCAAGCGAGTGGCAGAAAAGTCCGGAAAAAGGCTGTTCATGATGTTCCTCAGCAAGCTGGTGGAGACCTACAGACATGGACCCATGTCAACCAAGTTGTAACATTTTCTTGCAGCGTTTTGTACTTTCTGTTCGTGCAAGAAAGAATAAATAGTTTATCGCGAGTATGGCGCTTTCTATCTTGATTACAATTTCGCGACACTTATGCTGAATCACACCTTAGCTCTGGTTATGAACAACAGCATAATAAGTGAAAGTTCCCTCAGCCGCAGCTACTTTTCTCCCTTCATTGCCTGCAATTAATTGTACAGATTGAAGATGTTTACAATGCAACTAGAAAAGAATTGGCTTCAAAATTCAACGTGATGTCTTATAAAAATGCTTTACGGGAAAACAATATGCAAATAAGCTCTTTTTATTTAAATCAGTGATACAATCTACCTTATATAATCTTCGTGCGTTTATTAATACGAATTTATTTAATTACTTACGTGGCTGTATTTGCTAAAATTACGTTTGTTAGTTTAATCTCATGAAAACTTACCTGGATTTTCTCCTAGTATTGTGTTTGATTTTCAGGACTGCATTTACCCATTTCTGAGTCCAAAACCAAAGCACAATTCTGCACACCTAGCCTATTATTTATAATTTCTGTTGTCTTCCACTGTGTGCAATGGAAAAAGTAGCATGGCAAATTTTGTTAGTCAACTTGATAGTTCAATTTCGTTGCTTTCAGAAAAGGGTACTTCTCCTTCAAATTGGAATAAAACGTGCACTTCGATTTAGACATTCTCGTTCATACAAAATTGGAACACTTCACCTGTAAAGTAGACTATTATTATCAATAATAGCTCAGCTGGTGCACTTTATCAAAGATTTCAGATCCGCTTTACTGGTGATGGACAACTACAACTTTGCGCTGAGAGTTTATTGGCTTGCTCGCTATGAAATCAGAGAAGGTGGTGTGATAATTAGATCCAATCTGTTACATGTCACATCTTATTGTTCATTTACTACTAACATGGTCCCAGCTATTGTCAAAATTTTTAATTTTTCACTTTTCGATACGCTAATATTGAGAGGAGAAACGGGGCGGTATTAAAATACGGGATATTTACCTGTCCCGACTAAATTTATGGGGACGCGGGGCTCTCGGGTCCAAAATCGGGACTGTCCTTCCTTTTTTTATTTTTTTACGGAACGTCTGGCAGGCTTATTTTCATTCATGAGAAAAACATCTGTAAAACATGTAGAAATGTAATTTTCAAAAGATAGCTGCGGTGTGTATTTTCAAAAGGCAACTGTGTGAGCAAAACATTTTGAATTATAGTCCAATTCCGAAATAAAAGGTCATATGTGAAATAATCAGCCTGGTCACAATTTCAATTTGAAAACCGTTAGGTTTCTCTGTCGGACCCTGTTGAAAAAGAATCTATCCATTAGAAATATTCAAAAGTAAGCAGATACTTAAAATATCAAATTCAACATATTATTTGGTCAGAAGAAACTTTTCTACCTCTATGGTTACCTCCAATTTTGTAACCAAATAAAGTCGCAACGAGTGGAAGGAGCTAAAAACCTATTACTCTCACGAGTTAGGTTTGTAAGTTTCTTGAGGGTATAGTGAACAAGCACCTTGGTGGCATTTTCAGTAAAATTATCTCTTGAGTAAATTTCAGTTTAACGTTTGCTCTTTTCGATCACTACTGACAATCTTGCTAATCTCGGAGGCCACACACAGCCTTATTTCCTTGGAAACACCTCGTTTTCACATGTTTCGATTTATGATTGAGGTCTTCATGTGCAATGTGCATACAACATATTTCATAATGAACTTTCTGGAATGAACGTTATTTTGAAGTGTGTATGTGTTCTAGTCTCTTAGAAGATGTATATGGGCAAATGGTGTCCACGAGGTAATATTCTTAGTGTCACACTGTTTTCTGTGGCCAACAGTAGTGTTTGTCTCAGATTCAGGCTCCTGTTTGTGGGCTACTCTTTGTTTGCGATCTTCGTACTTCACTTTCAATGCCTTCGTGGTATTACTCGACAGCTTGAACATACATTAAGTCGTCTTATTTATTGGGCGAATAAGACGACTTTCTATTTTCTGCTGAGAAAATCCGGAGCGTAATTTTCTGCTGAGAAAATCCGGAGCGTAATTTTCTGCTGAAAACATTTGGTACTGAAAACAAACTTGTCTTCTTGAACCCTATGCCATTACGCTCGTAGTGATCTAGTATGGCAATGCAAAAAGACATTCGTCGGCAAGACTGCTTGTTGCCATGCTATCGCCAGACATGAATGTGGCCGTTATGAAACTGCAGACAAAGTTGAATTCATCAGTGAAGGTGATGTCGTGTCATCCCTGAAGTTTGCATTGGTAGCACTTACAACCACTTGCGTCTATACTATGCACTCAAAGGAGCTGCAGCA
Organism: Thermobia domestica; assembly: GCF_964235325.1. NCBI lineage: Eukaryota > Metazoa > Arthropoda > Insecta > Zygentoma > Lepismatidae > Thermobia > Thermobia domestica. The sequence goes on along the minus strand of NC_137458.1, from coordinate 86,695,042 downwards.
CTGGGCACCAATAAACTATCTGTCCTGCCGAATGATGATGAACAGTTCGTGGGAACACTTATCGTTGTGTAACAAGTCCGAATTCGTGTTCCAATGTTCGAGTTGTGATTGCCCGATCTGCCATAGTCATGCGCAGAAGAAGCATATCCCCTTGGTCCGTGGTATGACGCACTCTTAAGATCCTACCTGTTGTTCTGTACTTCCTTCCTGGAGCTATCAATTCAATAATCCCTTCATTGTGACTGCATTCAGTCCAACACGGAGAAGAATAATTCGCAGTCGCGATATCCCAGATTTCTTACGCGATTAAAGACGGAAACTTGCTGGAATTCCTGCTGCATTCGAAGAGGCTTTGTTGAACGTTCACATCACGCTGACACTTGACCGCAACTAAGCTGTGATTCTCTGGCCTGTCTTTAGTTGCTGTTTCAAGGGGACGTAGCCGGGCACTTAATGCGCCAAGGAGCTGCACTACTGATATTTTACTGTTCTTCCATCCTCTACACATTCTGCAGATGCAGGAATCAGGTGTTTCCTTGATGTTTCATTGTTAATACCTAGCAGTGTTTATAGTAAAATAATATTCCGTAATTAACTTCTTTGTTACATGCAGTCTAACATAATTTATATGGTTTTGTAAAATATTCCAAGCGAGACAGACAAACATAATTTTTGGGGTTTGCATGTAAATCTAATGTAATACATATATAAGTAAGTAGGAAATATAGACTTGCATTCTGCTTCTAACCATTCATTTTATAATGTAATATGTTTATTATTTTATTTCTACTGAAGACATCTGTAAAATAATTTGTTTCGAGTACTTTGCTAGTTGTTACTAACGCTACTTAATAAAGGACTTGGAACCAAAATTACCTATAAATTTTTCACGTTTACACTGAATAAAATAGTAGACCCTATATTAAGCATTTCTAATGAGAATGGCGTGAAATAATGTGAGTAGGTAAATAGGCTAGTAGTTGTTTTTCTTAACAAAAGTATGTGAGTTTATCTGTATTACACCTATCATAAGTTTGTTTAAGAAAAGAAAGAGAGAAAAGAAGAAAACAATAAATCTCATATCTTTAAGTGTAAGATCTTGTCAATACTTGTCTATTTCACACACAAAAAAAGTTTGCTTACTCTATTTTCTTTAATTACATCTTCTTTACAAGGAGATATGACTCTTCATTCTTTCATGTGTCAGATTTGGGATAGCTTCCTAACACATCTTTGTTTTAGCATAGTATTTATTGATTTACTTTTTTTTAATGGTTTATTATAATCAAATTAATACATTTTACAATGAGGTTCATTAACTTAAAGTGATTCTTGTATTCTCTGGTAGAGTGAATACCTCTGGTTGAATAATTTTGATATTTGTTAGTTGGTAATGGTATTCTCTGATTAAAAATTTTTCGTTCTAGTATCGAATTCTCATGTCCCCATTGTTCTATGTAACATTCGCTGATTTCTGGTTGGCTGATCAATTAACAAGTATGGCTACTGCTTTAGAAGATATTGCCGTAATGATTTGCTTTTATTTTAAGAATACTGGGAACTTCGAAAGAATAGAAGGTAATTTGAAATAAAGAGGTACATTGGAAGAGAAAATGTATAATTCGTCAGTAGAGAATCCCATCTTATGATTTTTTTTTCGAAAATTATGCTTTATCTTTGTGCAAAATTTTGCTTTATTATATTTTATTTTAAAGCTGTGTTCATATAAATAATGGAACGCAAATATTATTCTGAATTCCTTATTTTCCATCTATAACGTAGGTTATATAAATTAATATTTTATACATCACAATTTCTTTCACACCAATTACAGGCCTAGTATGACAGAATTCTGTTTTTTTCATCTGTACCACTATTAAGAGGTTAATTAATTCCAAGTTTTAAATAAATCTCAATATTTTCTTGTCAGACTCGATCTTTTACAGTTCAGAAATACAATTGGGCGTAAAAAAGTTTCTCTCAAGTTAGCTGAAGTACTGTAGGTTCCGAATTACTTTGATTCAAAGTGGGCACTGACCTTTAAAGGTTACATAGGCCTACGGTAATGTGGTGATTTTAATTGTTGTTCTGTTCTTCACAGAATTGCAGTTGTTTTTATTTTCTTAAGTTCGATACTTCAGTATAGAAATATGAGAAAATAATTTTTTACTTTACAAAATCAATTGTCGAAATACCTAACTTTTCATTGTTGCAAGTAATTAAACCTGCCATATTTTTTCCATGAGAGTACGGGACACCTTCGATCCCCCCCCCCACAAAAGAAAAAACTGTCCAACATAATCCAATGAACTGTAACTCTGGTTATGAACAACAGTATAGTAGGCGAAAGTTCCCTAAACTACTTTTCTCTCTGTTCCCTGCAATTAATTGTACAGAGTGAAGATATTTACCATGCAACTACAAAAGAATCGCCTTAAAAACTCAAGATGACGTGTTATAGAAATGCTTTACGTGAAAACAATATGCAAATAATTTCGTTTTATTTAAATCAGTAGTACAATCTACCTTCAAAATTCTTCGCGCGATTAGCAATATTTATTTACGTGGCTGCAGGGCCGCCCACAGGGGGGATGTATGGCGCAAGCTGCGCCATTGAGAAAAATTTTGGGGGGGATTTTACTCTACTTTCGAACTAGCAATTTTACTGTCGGATTAGCATTAAAACACGATTTTGAGAAGCTAATTTTCAAAAATTTTCCGGGGTGAACCCCCGTGCCCCCTGCTTCGATACTTGATGAATCAAGTACCACGCAAGTAGCCGTATGAAAGGAAAGGTTGGTTCGTTTTAAGAGAGAAGGGCCGCCCACAGGAGGGATGAATGGCGCAAGTTGTGCCATAGAGAAAAAAAATTGGGGGGAATAAAAAAAAATGGGGAAGAATTTTAGTCTAATGTCGAATAAGTAATTTTGCTGTCGTCAGAATAACATTGGAACACGATGCGATTTTTTTTAAAATCTCGAGAATGAATCCCCCTCCCCCCTGCTTAGAAACTCTATGAATGAAGTACCGCGCAAGTTGCTATATGAAAGGATGGCGCCAAGTTCTGGTGAACAACAGTTACAAACACTCAAGGAATCACTTTCAAATTTAGATTTGAAACTTGCCTATGTTGTCTGTTGAAAATTATAAAGTAGTTTGACATAATTGTGAGCTAGTGGTAACCATACAGACAACAGCCAAGTTTCAAATCTAAATTTGAAGTGAGCTAGTGAGTGTTTGTAACTGTTGTCCACCAGAACTTGGCGCCTATTTTTGTGGTTTCAATTCTTTTTAAGGCCACTTGTACTTGGCTCTTTTACAGGAATTTTTTTGTTGGATATCACTTCTTTTTGTAGGCCAATTTCGAGGATAACATTTTCTTTTGGTATCAAACTCAATAACTTGTAACTTGCGTCTTACTTTTCATGTACAAGGGAATTATATCAATATTTTGTAAATAAAAAAATAATACTACTAATTGTAAAAAAAAAAAAAGAATACCTGTGCCATACACAGTGTGTAGAAGTTTTTATACCCTTCAATATCCTTATAGAACATATTTAGTATTGTACACTACCAAGACTACTAATAAAAGTAATGCCATTTTTATAATTACTACTGCCCCTACTACTACTACAAGCATTCTATAATACTACTACAGAAAATAAAAACAACAACAAAAATAACAATTACTAGTACTATAAAAACTACTGCTACACTGGGCAATTGTTTTTAGAGGACTTGAGTTTTGAGGAGGGAAGAGGTTGTTAGTTTTGGGGGGGAGTGCGCCATCAGCTTTGGGGGGGATGGGCACCCCTGCGTGGCTGTATTTGCCAAAATTATGTTTGTCAGTTTAATTTGTTGAAAACTTGGCTGATTTTTCTCCCTGCATCGTGTGTAATTGTCAGGGTCTGATTTACATATTTCTAAGCCCTAGACCAAAGCACAATAATGTGCTCCTAGCCTCTCAAACAGATTATTTATAATTCTTGTTAACTTATCTAATGCCTTCCTGGAGAGAGAGTCACTCATTTTCCCTGTGTTCGAGGTGTAGAAGTACAGTACTTGAAGTCATCTTATGTTTGCTTGTTTTTTGGTGTTGGAGAGTGTCCGAGTTTCCACCAGGTGCAATGGAAAATGTAACATCGCAGATTTTGCAGTCAGCTTCATGGTTCAACATCGTTGTTTTCAGAAACGGGTACTTCTCCTTCAAATTAAAGAAAACGTACACTTCAGTTTAGGTATTCTTTATACACAATTTTAACACCACTTGTAATGTATTTTCAACGTCAGCGTAGCTCGTGCACTTTATCAAAGATTACTGAACCCCTAGACTGCTAATGAACATCTGTAACTCTACACTGCGAGTCTATTGGCTTACTCGCTACAAATCGTAGAGGGTGGTCTGATAACTTGCTCGACCTCGAAGTTGTTACATGTTACAGTTTATTGTTCATTCACTAATTACAGGATTCCCAGCAAATGTCAGAATTTCTGAATTTTTCACTTTTCGAATAAGCTGATATTGATAGCAGAAATGGGAATGGATTAAAATACGGGACGTTTGCCTGTCCCGACTAAATTTATGGGGACGCGGGACACTTAGGCCCAAAATCGGGACTGTACCGTTTTTTACGGGACGTATGGGAGACTTACAAGTAATAATATAATAAATTAAGTCTTAGTTACAATAATTAAACCAACAATTAAACAAGTAGTTAATTTTCCAATAATTATGCTTTATTTTTGCATATTATGGTTTTAAAATTAGGTTTATCATGATTCTCCTGGAGTGAAACACGCAGATCTGCTGCGTGCTCTGCACAAAGATAAACCGAGATTGCATAAAGGTATTATTGCCAATGCAGACGCCTCATTAATCCATAGCATTTATGAATGTTGTTATAATGTCTTAAAAGGCAATATTCCATTGACAAGTGCGCAGAAGGCAAGAATGAAACGTTACAAGAACACGCCCCGTTATCTCGTTGACAATAAAAAATATTGGATAAGAAGAAACATTTAGCCTTATGACAAGGAGAAATCTTACCAGCATTACTTGAATCTATTGTAGGAGGTTAATAAAGTATTTCAGTGACCTCTGAGTGGTCCTATGCACTCCTGACCCAGGAACTATGGTCCCTAATCCAGGGACCCAGGGGCACAAAAGTTTCCTCAACTGGCACTAATAGTACCCAAACTATACACCAAATGTGCTATAGCAAGTATAGTATGTTATAAATATCTACCTTACACGTGTTAGTTTGTCATTCGCATAATAGGGTCTAAATGTTGTAATTTCAACAAAACGTGGCATATTCTTTACTACTTTTTCTCTCCAGCTCTGACGATAGATGCAGATAGATGATCAGTTCCAGAAAATACTCAAAGCATCCACGCTTTCTCACTCCGCTAAAGAAGATCCCGATGTGCATCTTTAAAAAGATTAGGATCAGGAATTAGGCCATTTAGCCCGTCACGTATATGAGGGATGACGTCCCTCGGTAAGCACACTATCCGATGAAAGGGAAGGAAGGAAGAAAGCGTCCTGGGACCGTTATGTTAGGTACCATCCCGGCATTTGTGTGGTGTGAATGAGGGAAACCCAGGAAAAACCTCACTTAAGATTTCTGGCCTGAAAAAGCTGTTACACTTTTTCGATCAAGTGGCCCCACCAGGAATCAAACCCGGGACCGCACGCACCCAAAGGCGAGAGCGTCAGCGACTACGCCACGTTGGGCCTCAATCTTTAAAAGAATCGTACACTCTAAAGCCTGTGACAAACGTCTTGGCATTTCAGCTCAACGAATAAAACGCAAGCTCTGGCGCGACGTTGCCAAGTGGTAAAGGGTAAAGGGTAGCTATGACTAAGGAGACAAACTACAGCGCAAGCAGGTGACAGGGGATAGACGTGGATGTGTACAAAATAAACGTGGCAATACCGCTGGCCTCTCATTTGCTAGCAGCATTTAAAGGGAACTTGGAGCGCCGCCTTCAAATGCCAAGATGTTTGTCACGCCGTTTAGCTATGGTTGTTGACCAACAAGCAACGAGAAAAAAATGTCCTGTTGTTATCCTATTTCCTATTTCATGCCTTTTTTTTTAACACTTTGCGATATGAATTCGATCGTCGTTTATTCTTTAAAAAAATCCTGCTGTAAACAGTACAAACTACGAACATTGTGTCCCTCAGAAAGACACTTGTAAATAGAATGATTTTTAAACCAGAGATTCGTAACATGACTACACAGAAATGATTACAATTTCAGAGTTGTACAACACTTTTAATCTTGATAAATCAGTATGGGTAAAGCATTCTCGTGAGGCAACTAAAGCCTATGTATTTCGTGGCATGTAATCAAACAGACATTTTATGTGTTCCTGAGGAATTTCCTGCCATGTTGTTTGTGTACAAGTTCACAAGATATAGATACTGTCTGCTAGGAACTCGTGACAAATAAGACAGAAACTTACTACATCTCACACATTTAGATGAGCGACCTGTCAGGCGACCGTGCCGGGCAGAGAAGCAATGATATTCATCATTCCTCGAGGAAGACTTGCATATTCCTAGGTTGCATGTGTCCGAACGTTGTGCTGCTAAAATACAGCGTCCGGCACGGTCATGACCGGAATTACGTGAAGGAATAATATGATAGTGCCCTCTATGTAACGGTCATTGGTCAGATATCACATGTTGTACTCAATGATTTACCCACACTATCATTCTAAGATTCCCCCACAATGACCCTTAAAAATAGCAGTTGGCATATTGAACTCACTACGATTTTCTAATGTGTATACGCCCATCAGTATAGGATAGCTTGGAGCAGGACTTTCCAAAAATACGAGCGTCTAACGCTAATCACGCCAGGGGTAGTGTTCACTCGCCCATTATAGCGTGAGGCGTTTGGGGATCTTGGTTAATGGAAGCCGACACGAAGGCATAGATGCCACCAGTCCAGCATTCAGTAGGCGCCGTTGAACTCTCAACACAGAGAAGCCTAATTACCGTTCTCCAGCGCCCCGAGGTAACACTGTGGACGAGTCCGTAGGGTCAATTACGGCCATACGGACAAAATGTCTGTCATATCGTGATGTGATCATATTTCGCGGTCCACTACCCAATCGTCTCTGTGTAAAGTTCTCTTTTGTCCATCGCTTTTATACATACATCGCTATCGTAGTGGTATGTTTGAATGCCCATCAGTTTCGGGGCACGATGAGTCACCATCCTGTACCCAAAACATTTTGCCTCATTCAAAGGCAGTCATGTGTTTATATCGTATCCTTTAACGTCGAAGAGGTATATTGATGGTTTTCCACTCATTCCTGTTAAACTTATGTATAAGCAATGTCTTAAACGGCACTAGTCAAGTTGATAAAATAGATTTGTTGTTGTTATTGAGAGTTTTCAAGAAGAGGTATTTTAGCAAGTGACTACGATTCATGGGCAGAGTTAGGAACTTTCTACTGGGGACAAACCTTTTGGTCGGTCTCGGACCTGTGTTGATAGGTCTTGGTAGGTGGCCATCTTATAGGTGGCATATTTATTTTTTGGCAAAAAGTTGAGAGGGGGGACAATGCCCCCATAGCTCCGCCTGTGCTACGATTTTTATGTATATCATATCTCTTCAGGCTCACTTCTGTGACTATGTCGAACAAAACAAGAACATTATTGTCAAAGCCTTCCGGATGATCAAGCAAGTAAATTATGATGGAAAAAATTGATGAAATGAGATTGTGGGAGGAAACGAGAGTACTCCGAGAAAACCAACAGACACAGTGTTGTCCACCACAAACTTATAGCTGGGGAGCGAACTAAACCCTGTTCGACCTAAGCTCTAAACTGCGATAAACAAAGCCATGTGAAACTAGATCTAGCTGATTTGCTAATGGCCTACCGACGCTTGTACTCCCTCGCAAATAGTTCATATGATTTGATTATTACTTTCACTATGAAGCTTCATATAAAACTGCTACATTGTTATAAATGACAAAAATATAATAGGATTATCTAATAATACTGCAGTCGAGTGTGGCTAATGAAACAATACAAACAAACACTAAGTATGCGCAGTAATTATGGCGCCAATTCAACTGTGAAGGCGTGTTCTGCTTTCAAGCCTGAAAGACGGCTGGCATGAATCCCGGTTCCGCGAGTGTTGGGTGAAACACCAAGGTAAACCTTTACTCACTAAGCAACAATTGTTTACCAGCGAAATTCATCTTTTAAAAAAATCCTTCGAGTTCTTTCTTTCTTTTCTGCTGCTGCTGTAAGTATCTGGTTAACGCGAGACGATAATGTCAAAATGCACGTGTATAAGTTACTCCTCCCCGTGGGGAGTGGGAGTGATACATCACTAGCCAATCGTATTTCTGACAAGCGGAAGGATACAAATATTTTGTTTATCGGAGTTTAGAGCTTACGCTGAACAGGGATTAGGTAGACGTTTTGCCACTGAGCCTCCGGCGACTCCGCGTGATTTGGAATCATACACACCACTAAGTAATATTTGCACTATGTTTGTGATAATGAAAAAAAAAAGTTTTCAAAAAACACTAAAATACTTATGAGAGCCTTACAGAAGGCCTAATTCTTTGGCCTAATATGAAGAAATAGAACTGATTTAACACTTTGCATGATACTAAATTAAGCGGTTTAATTTGAAACTTTTGAATAGTTAACTAATCTTACTTATATGAACCCTAATAGCAGAGACAACTTGCAAATCGCTTGCTTTAAGCTTGAATTGCCAGTCGGCCAAGCTTGTATCCAGCTTGATTGGAAAACGTGCAAACATGCCGCAAGCTGGTTTCCAGTAACGAAGTTACATGGGGACAACCTTGCATTCAGTATTCCATTCAAGCTTGACGCAAGCATTTTACAAGTTAAGTCAAGTCATAGGCAATGAACACCCAGTGATGCTATGACGCTCTGTGAAGGGTCTAAAACCTTGCTTGCAAGTACAACAGAAGGAAGATTGTATGAAGCATACCTTTCAAGTGTAAGCGTAGAAAACCGAAAGCTAAGCATGCGCCAACTTGCCGAAAGTTGTCTTGCTACTAGGGAATATTCAATTTAAAATAGAAATAGTTTATTTTTATAAATCTAGTAATTTTCTTTTACGTTAATTGCAATACGAGTAAAAAAGGAACATACACATTAATGTGCGTTTTATTTCTAAACAAGTAATAATGATTTAAGTGTAATAACTTCTTATTTTCAGAATATGCGCTTAAAAGTTGTTTTATACTCGCTGAATGCAAACAGTTATTAAATTTTTCCGAAAAACAGTTAAAAAATAGTATCTAACAAAACAGTGAGTCTTATTTTACGATCCACTATTGAAAACTAATTTTAATATATATATATATATATATATATATATATATATATATATATATATATATATATATATATATATATATATATATATATATATATATATTTGTTTACATATTTTTGTTAAGTTATTGAAACTGTTTGTAGAGTTTTTATGTTGTGTTCCTTATATGGTTATGTGATTATCCTCGTGTATACAGTGTAGTATTATACGAATTTGTATTGCTTGCTATGCTTGCAAGACTTTATTGCACCCTATATTCACCGTCGTAACAAATTTTTTCTGGAGCTCCTTCGTGGCTAAGCGGTTAGCGTACGCGCCTTTGGCGTGGGAGACCCGGGTTTGATTCCCGGCAGGAGCTTATGTGGTTTGGATTTCACGTTAATCAGTAGGTCCACGTCTCATATAGCCTCGCTGCTGAAAGGGGCGTTAAACTCAGTCAACCCAACTCAATTAATTTTTTCTGCGGGGGGTCAAGCATTAGGGTCCCCTAGAAAAAATTGTTCGCGTGGGACCTTCCACAAAATTCGAAAATAGGCCCCTTCTTTCCATTTTCTCTTACTCTTTGTGGGCCCTCCCGCACGGCAAGGTCTGCGGGGCGTTAGTTACGCCCCTGGGCTCGTTCCATACATGACAAATTAATTAAGGGGACAATATTGACAAATGTAAAAGCCATACGAATAAATATAATTTCTAGGGCCCGTAAGAGTAGACTTTTTTTTTTTACTGAAATGTGCTCATGACTTATTTTTGTTTTGTGCTGTTTTGTTTATGTAATGTAGTGAACCTTTTGGATGTTTCATTTATAATTTCATGTTCGTATCGTATATGGAGTAAGAAAATTTTGTCTTAAAGTGGGCTCCCCTCGAACGGCGGGAAACTTCTCTTGGGGGCAGTTTCTCCCCTGCCCTCACAAGTTACGGCCCTGCCTATATTGTACTGTATTTATTCTTTTAGTATGACACTTATGTTTTGATTTGCAAACGTAATTATTATTTTTTTCTTCATATTTTATGTATTTGTCATTTTTGACGTTTAAACAGAAATGTGTAATAGAGTAGTGATAAGAAGATAAACTGAATCTAAATCATGGTTATCAACTATTATTCTCTTGCAATATGCTTTTTCTTTTTACCTCGTGTACATACCACATCTATTCTTTACTTTGAACAGAAAAAATGCAGAAAAAGCTGTTAAAGTTATCGCTAAGGACCCCTTTTATAGATGTAGATTTTTGTTTGCTGAATGTGATGGCTACTCCATCGTTATAAGACTATAAAACTTATTAAGAATATATTCTTTAAAAATATCTATTTTTAATTATCATTGCAGAAGGTTTTAAGAAAACTGGTGAATACGTAAGAGATTATCTTTTCAAGATTCTGTAAGACATAGAATGTTTGTATATGCAAAATCATTAGAAAATACATTTCCATTTGAAAAAAAAAACGTAATGGTAACTTTTAGAAAATTTACGAGTAAAACAATATTAAATTAATAGAGCTAAGCGAAGCGAAGCTCTTATACTCGGGTTAGCCGTTTGGTTGTCCGCGAACTCCTCCTAGACCGTTTGGCCGATCTCAACCAAACTTAGCACGCTGATAGAGTATGTCGTGCTGAGTGACAACATAGGTCGAAATCAAAAATCCGATGTACCATCGAGGAATAATAACCGAAAAACGCTTCCTCCTAGACCGTTTGGCCGATCTCAACCAAACTTAGCACGCTGATAGAGTATGTCGTGCTGAGTGACAACATAGGTCGAAATCAAAAATCCGATGTACCATCGAGGAATAATCACCGAAAAACGCTTCCTCCTAGACCGTTTGGCCGATCTCAACCAAATTTAGCACGCTGATAGAGTATGTCGTGCTGAGTGGGAACATAGGTCGAAATCAAAAATTCGATGTACCATCGAGGAATAATCACCGAAAAACGCTTGCATAGACTTAACATGGGGAAAAAGTTTTCACGCGATTTTTTTGTGAACAATTAACAATAAACTGATTACGTAGTTTAAGCTCGCTCAGCTCATTTCATTGCAATCGGGTATATACATTGCATTCCTAGTAAATACGGTTACAGGGATATGTATCACATACTGTATCTGTTTGTAATAACATTATTTATTTCTTCAGACGTAGAGTAAGCGGGGGCAAAAATCCGCAGTTTGGTGTTTGAGTTGCGCTGGAGCCGAAAGATAACGAATTTCGCACAGAAGTATATGGGAACATTCCTCTATATTTCGAAGGTGCTAGGAAGCCTACCAATATGTTACTTAATAAGATACAGCAATTTTAAAAAAAGGATGGACAAATTCGGACTTTTACCCCAGTATAGGGGGCAAAAGTCCTATCGCAATGGGGCAAAAGTCCGCTGAAATACATGACGTAGGAAATCGACATACAGGCATTTTATTCAATTATTTTGCTTGCTACGAGAATTTTAAGGTAAACAAAGAGCATACGAAGCATGAAGTGATTCTTCGTATTAAAAGAAAAAAGGTAGACTAAGCAAATAGATAAGTTTATCTCACTTGATAAAAACTCAATAAACACAAAGTATGAAGTTGTTCTTCGTATTGATAAAGTTAAACTAGGAAAAAAGAAATTATCCCACTTATTTACGAATACCACAAGAACATACAAAGCATGGATTTTTTCCCCTCGTATTGAAAAGTTACACTAAAAGAACAAATTAGGCTATCCCAGTTATTTATTTTTAAAAAAACACACATAAAAACATACGAAGCATGAACTTCGTGTTAACTTTTCATCAACAAAGTTAGAGTAAAAGAAGAAATTATCCCACTTATTATAAAAGCACATAAAAAAGAAGTGAAATAATTACAAAACCGGGCTTGGGTCTAGGCACTTGTCACATACGAACTGGCCTCCTTCATAAGCTGTGGAATCATGATGCCACCATTCTTCGCTCGAATTACACATTATCCAGTTCTCATCCGGTGGCTCGACGTATTTGCCTTTACACAATGGGCATACATATTCCACTACTTTTGAAGTTGAACTTTCAGCGGATGCAAACAATTTCTTCCGTGAGGCTGACTTCTTAGGACCCTTCTCTTTTTCTTCTCGAACAGTACGTAGCTCTTTTCGTAGTGTTTCTAATAGGAAAGTACAAATCTCTCCCAGCACCGATGAACCAAATGACTGCAAGAGCAGTTTTCACACCTCAACAGATGAATTCAGCAATACAAACAGGTATGTGTTAGCACTACTGACTATTAATCCTAGGCTCTGTTTACATCGCTGAAATGTGACTAGTGTCCTTGGTGCCATCGGTGCACTAATCAGTGTTGAGCATGGTTTGCTCAAATTCAAAGATCAACCTCCATACAGGTCTACATTGCTTTAGTTCAGCTGAAGAAAGCCTACGTAGCAAACGAATTTAAATAGGCCTACTGTGAGAAACTGGAATTTAAATTTAAGAATAATAATATTTACAAATTTGAGAGCTGGGGCAAAAATCCGCGTTCGGATTTTTGCCCCACAAAAAATCGGACTTTTGCCCCATTCGCACTTGTTTTAATTACAATGAAATGCTGACGTAATAACTGATACCGGGAAAAGGGAAGATAGTGTATATTGTTACTCAAGAAGTGTTTCCATATGAAACAGCAATAAAATAAGTCGCGGTTTCTCCTACGGACTGTAGTACTATTTCCCGTAAAACAAAATATTACTTCAAAGTAAAACAGAATGTAATTTACCTCATTGTATTAAAAAAAATTCATCGCACACCTTTACTAACATGGACAGTACACCGCTGCCATTTAATCTTTCTGCAGCACAAGCAGTCTTGCACAACTCCAACAAAAAGTACCCCAAAACCCCAAAAAGGACTTTTGCCCCCTGCGGACTTTTGCTCCCGGACACTCTATATGTTTTTCTGACGTTTTAAATGCAATTTGTTTCACGTGTACGTCTAATAATTCAAAACGATACAAATAAATGAAATTAGCAGTACAATGCCACGAGATATTACTGTTAATATTTTATAGCATTAATTAATTCCCTCTTTGCAGAGTATAAAGAATACGTGAAAAGAAATTCCTTCATAAAATCTATTGTGGGTGTTTTGCCTTACTGGTGGAGATTTGTTCAATGTCTTCGGAGGTATGCCGACACTAAGGAATGGTTTCCTCACCTTGTAAATGCAGGAAAATATTCCACAGCTTTTATTGTTACAACATTTACATTGTTAAATGAATCCTATGCAGGTAAGAAAAAACATATTGAAAAAAAATGAAAATGAAATCTTTAAGTTTAACGTCCCACGGTTATGCCGGTTAGGCTAAAGAGGACGGTGATAATGAGAAATGAGTGAAATGGTGGAATGAAGAAAGTGGTAGGAAACGGGAGAACCCCGAGAAAACCCACGAGTACGGTGTTTGTCCACCACAAAGTCCACACAGCGCGAGCTGGGATCAAACCAGGGACCCCAAGCACCGGAGGTGAACGCTCTACCACTGAGCCACCGCGCCCCCGTTGAAAACATATTGGAAAAGCGTTATATATATATATATATATATATATATATATATATGATTTAACGGGTTTAGCATAACAAAAACTTAAAAATGAGTTTAAAATTCCTTGAAAAACTTCTCATATCTTGTTTGACTTTCTAACGTTGTGTTTTTTGAAATTAAGTAAATTGGGTTTATGAGTGTATTCAGTTTTAAACATCATGAATTTATTAACATAAGCATACAATGTACTCAAATCCAATCACTTTTCTTAGAACAATCGTTATCAGAATATTGATCTAAAGAGGCATTTGGTCTTGAAGCAGCTTCATTAAAAGTGACTGACTTGGAATACTCCAATGATTGGTCGAAGACCCAGGTAGGCCCAAAATGCTTGTTCAGAAGAGCATCAACTGCGAACTTAACAGAGTTTAGCATAACAGGCTAACTTTGATGCCATTTTTCATCTAGATCTAATGGGTGTTACACGGTACCGTTTCAGCCATAGGTAGTATCCACCTCAAAGTTCATTTTAACGACAGACAAGCATTTTCAGAGAAAAGTTGACTTGACATAGTAGTCTTGATATTATGCAAATATTTTTTTTCAATTATTTAGAAATATTAAATCCAAAGTTTGCTTTTACATTTACCATGGGATATCTTTAAATATATTTCAGTTAATTACTTGAGTGCCTCTGATAATCCGTTCTTTTTCCTGTGGCTGGCAGCAAAAATGTCAGCAACATTTTATTCCTTCGCATGGGACATAAAGATGGATTGGGGTCTTTTCGATAAAGATTCAGGGAAGCATAAGTTCTTACGGAAAGAAATTATTTATAAAGCTGTGGTAAGTTGAGGTTTGTACTTTTTTCTCTCTCATATTCCATAATAAAGAATGGCATTTCGTACTTTAATTCTGTAAATTTAATTTAGTCTTGGCCTTAATTTCGATTGAATGTTTTACACTTATCTACAGACCAATTCCTCAGAAGTATATTGAACATAAACTAGTTACATTTTGCTGAATGTTCTTTCCTCTCGAAATATGAAGTGTCTTTCATTTATAGCACGCCTAAAATAAACATGCATAAATGTCACTTTTTCATGTTTAAGAAGGAATATTTGCAACATGGCTTCAATCTTATTTTGTTGTAACAACCAATATTGTTATACTTCGATTTGAAAGTTTTTATGTGACTACTGTTTTCCTGCTGATATCGCGGTGCAAAATCCTGTCTAATTTTTATCTAAATTGCGTTTTGGAGTTACCGTGACACACTGGTAGAACGCTCATCTCTGATGCAAGGAGTCCCTCTCTGGATATCAGGCCAAACAAGTTTGTGTGAACAACATCCTGTCCGTGGGTTTTCTCGGGATTCTCCCGTTTCTTTTCGCATCATCGTACTAATCATTTCATAATCACCCGTCTTTTCAGCTAAAGAACATAATCGTGGAACTAAAACTGGAAATTTCGTTTTATTTATAAATTCAATTTTGGACCTTTTTTTCTGATGAAATAACATTCGTATACAAATCTTCCCTCCATAAATGAGAAATATATTTATGTAAAATGTGTCCTTGTCTTTGGAGAACATAACGTGTTCTCTGATTCTAGGATGTATTGTATGTTCCTCTTTGTCATACGAATTAACATATGATATGATCGGTTGCAATCACATACAGTCTAGTATACACGAATCTACCTTATCATCTAATAGTAATTTTTGTAACTTGCTACTCGTAATGGTTTCTTAAGATTATTGGTGATTTGAATGCAATTTTGAATCCATATTTTTGTATAATTTTCTTATGAAGTGAATTAATACTAGCCACAATGGGAAAATAAATCCATTAATTTTTAGTATTTGTGTTCGTTTTAGTTTATGAGTTATTACTAGATGCCATTTTACATAGATTAACATCTGTTGTTTACAGTGGACAGAATACGAGGCTTCTGCGCCACTTTTTGGTACAAATTTTCCCACGCTTCTGATTAGATAATTGTCAGTCATGCTCCTGGAATCATCCAATCCGTCCCGTCACGAACTGAATGAGCTTAAAACAAATATTCAAGCGAGTATAGGTACCTTTAAAGAAGAAACCAATACACTTCGCAATGATATTGGTCAGCTACCACACTTCAATGAAGTTTACGAAATTCAAAGCAAGATTAGGAAGTTTGAAATGCTACTGGGATCAATATCGAGATCACCAATATACAAGTTAATCTCAAAGCACTCTAAGATGTTATACAATCGACTCGCAGGAGATCAAAAGCTTAAGGGACTTCTTAGCTGAGCTTAAACGAGTTGAGAAGTTTGAGCTACCAAACGATTTCATCTCGTTGCAGTATATTGTAGCCACCATTGAAACAGATTTGGAAGTCCTATGAAAAAGCACACTTAGATTGATCTAGCAACTCTTTAAGTAAATTTAAACACTGCTTGAAACCACGAATTATCTTGATGCAATTAGGAACGTTTGATATTAATTGAAGAGACGGTCAATACACTTCTTACGTCTCAAGAAATACAAGAAGTACAAGCCACTATTACAACTCTAAAGAAAGCCTTTGCAGATTAACTTACCTGACATTTTCAATACATTTAAGACACAGATGGAACCCTTTGAACGAGAATTTCCTTACTACCACACTAGATAGCCTAACCACAATTCAAATTATCTTAACGGAGCTACAGAATAAACTAAAACATACTATTAAATACTACAGCAGGTTTGTTTCGGTACAAGGAGTAAATGAAATTGTTTCAGCACTTAAAGCTGAGCTCAGAAGTCTTGAAGATCGTGCCAAAACTCATGGAAAACTCATAGCAAATATTGAGAAGCGATTCAACGAGCTTAATACGAATTATAACAATATAAACAATATTTTGACCTTCATACATAGTAAATACGCTGATATAAACGAATTCAGGACCACACAAACCATTTTGGCTCTTATGCCAAGTGTGTGAGAGTTAGGGAACATTCAAGGGAATGTATACACGACCCCAAAAGTGCATTACCACCTGCTATTCTCCTTTTCCTCCAATAGCAGGCAACCCAAAAAGCTCGGCGGTTGGGTTGGATGTGAATTCGAAAGGCGTTGGAACAAACTTCAATATTGTAACAAATATATCAGTGTTGCAAACTGCAAATAAGAGAATAAAACAAATTTTTAAAAATGACAATTTTATTATTGTGACGGAGTTGGATGACATCAAAAGTTACAAAATGATCCTACTTAAGCAGTTCAAAAAAAATGAATGGCAACAAACAGATACCAGAGGAAAGCATTTCTCTTTCCCCCCAAAAAAATAATCTCATAAAAAAGAAAAAAGTTACATAATGTAAAGTTTTAATATAAAACCCACACAAAAATTTAGAAAGTTGACACCCGAAAGGCAAGAACAACTGAACCGAAGTGAACGAAATTGGGAACAGATATTGGAAACATAAAATGAGGGAATACGGGTTTCGTATTCTCCTGGAAAAAATGGTTGAGTGGGGCACGGACACCTACAAACCTTTGATCACGGAATATCCAAAGAGCTAGTAACAGTATGTCAGATATGTATAAAGGATATGAAGAATTGCAAATAAGCTTTGTGTATGGACAATACGCAAAATAATAAACGAATACTGTTATTTTATTTTCTGCGAAGAAACGGTTTTAGGGGCAAAAGCCCACTCTTAAAGTTTTGAAAGTTGACGCCCGAAAGGCAAAAAGAAGTAAACCCTAGTGAATGAAATTGTTCACAGATATTGTAGACACAAAATGAGGGAATATGGTTTCGTATTTTCCTTGAAAAAAGGGTTGAGGGGCACGGACCCCTGCAAACATTTGATCACGAAATATCGAAAGTGCTAGTAACAGTATGTCAGATGTGTGTAAAGGACATGAAGAATTCCAACATAACTTGGTGTATGTACAATACGCAAAATGTAAACGAATGCGGGGAGTAGTAGGGGTCCCCGTATGGCCAGCCGAGTCAGCAAAAATTTTCTCGATTCTGATTGGCTGAGAGAGGTCACGTGACTTTAGGCCCCGCCCACGCGGGAAATTCAAATTTTCAGGTCACGTGGTATGACGTCATGAGTCACCCGCGGGGAAATCCCTCACTAATTTGTTCCCTTTTATGGGTAAGATGTGTGATTCTGATTGGTTGACAGCTGTCACGTGATTTTAGACCCTGGGATATTTGAAAATTCGTTCCCTTTTACGGGTAAGATGAATCCTTTGGTACCACGATGCTGATTGGCTGATAGAGGTCACGTGATCTTAGGCTCAGGGATTTTTTAAAATTCGTTCCCTTTTATGGGTAAGATGAGTGGTTTGGTACCTTGAATTTGATTGGTTGATAGCGGTCACATGATCTTAGACCCTGGGATTTTGAAATTTGGGTATCCTCTTTGATGAGTACTTTGGTACTACGATACTGATTGGCTGATAGAGGTTACATGATCTTAGACCCGCTACACGGTGAACAGGTCACATGGTATGACGTCATGTTTTACCCTTGCGGGGAAATCCATCACTAATTCGTTTCCTTTTACGGTAAGATGAGTCCTTTGATACCTGATTCTGATTGGATGATAGAGATCACGTGATTTTAGGTCCTAGGATTTTTGAAGTTAGGGTGTCCTTTCTGATGTATACTTTGGTATCGCGATTCTGATTGGTTGATAGAGGTCACATGATTTTAGACCCGTCACACGGTGAACAGATTACATGGGAAAACCCCTCACTCATTTGTTTCCTTTTACAGGTAAGATGAATGTTTTGGTACATCAATTTTGATTGGTTGATAGAAGTCACATGATCTTAGCCCCCCACAGCCCATGAGTGAAATATAGAGCGATATGTCGATGATCACCCTAGACCTGGATTTTAGAATTTTGTTCGCTTTTTATGGTTATCCTTAAAGTTCCCATGGAGGGTTCAACCTCCTCTTAAATAACCCTTTTCGGTATCATGATATTGTACTGAAGTTTACATTAAATATTATCGTTCTCTTTGACAGATAAGATGATTACCAGCTTTCTTACCTTGATGGAGATCCTGTCCTTGAATTAGTAGCCTATGTCTCTGGAAGTAACAATGGTGAAAGAGGGGTGTCGCTTGTAGATTTCTTATAACACATTGTTGTGAGTTTAAGCGATTTTTTAAACGCTCAGTAAGCGCTTCATTAATGGAAACAGTGTTGCCAGATTTTTTCTTACCGAAACTGCTCCGATTCTTTTCGAAACGGTTCCGCAGAGTGCAAGAAATTTTAAACTAAAAATTTTTCGAACTAAAAAAAAAAATTAAACAAAAATTTTCAAACAAAAAATTTTCGAACTAAAAATTTTGAAACAAAAATTTCAAAAAAATTTCGAACGAAAAAATTTAAACTAAAAACTTTCGAACCAAATTTTCAAAGCAAAAAATTTTCAAAAAAAATTTAAATTTTCGAACCCAAAAAAAAATTCGAACTAAAAAAATTAAAAATTTTTCGAAAAAATATTTTAACTAAAAACTTTCGAACTAAATTTTCAAATCAACATTTTTCGAACTAAAAATTAAAAAAAAATTTTCGAACCAATTTTTAAAAACAAGTTTCGAACTAAAGATGTAAACACATTTGAATATTTTCAAATCAATTTTTGAACTAAATTAAAAACCAAATTTTGGACACTAAAAAATTCTTTAATTAATTTTTCGAACAAAATCATGTAAACCAAATCTTGGATATATTTTCCACCTTAAATTTTCAAGATTACCATGATTTGAAAACAAGTGTTCAGGGTTTCAAGAAATAATAAAACACATTTTTTTTTCAACTTGTTGTATTTTAACGAAAGGTATGTGCTCTTCTCATACAATTTATTAACATAATAAATACAGGATCTAGTTTAATGAATATTTTGGGCGTATCATCATCTTCGAATGTTGTAGACGTATCCTGTAAAGAAAAAGAAGAAACAACGGATTACTTTAAGAATTTCTTTTTTTTCTGAAACAATAAAAACGAGTCAATATTGATAAGAGAGAAATAAAACTTACTCGTAAATGATGGATCTGTTTAGGCTCATCTTCCTCCTCGGGTACAAGATGTCACCATTTCAACACTGATGGATGTTTATGAACTCTTCTGGGTACTGCATTTTTTTCTTGGTGTTGCTCTTTTATGGTCAAGATTCCTCTTTCGGTACGAGATGACTACATTTCTTCCACTGATGGTGTTGGTGGTGATTTATGAACTCTTGTGGGTACTGCGTTTTTTTCTTCTTGGTGTTGGTTTTGTGATTAAGGAGTGGAAAAAAGGAAAAGGAAAAAAGAAATGGTGGCCTTATTGGGTGTTTACAGTTTTTTCTTCTTCATCTTCTTTTTCCAGTTCCATCTTCTGTTTTTTAACATACCCGTACGGAACCGTATCGTAGGAATTGAGTTCTTTAAATCGACGTTTTGTGTATCGAATGCTGTACATTTTTTCTTCTTTGCGTGTGACGATGGTATGGTCTTTGGTTCTGCATATTTTATGGGGGATAGTGATGGTGACTTGTCCACGGCATTGATTTGTAATCATTTCTTTTAGCGTGTTGAAATTTAATTGTTGTCCTGCATTGTAATTTAATGTAAATCCTCTAATTTTACATATGTAGCTGGTGACGTTGGTGTCCGGATTGTATATTTCTAAGCTGTAATTTTTCGGTCCTCCACTGACAAATGTCTTGATGTACGCTCGTTGGCCATAAGACTCCATCTCATCCGACAAGCATCCCAAGTACGTTGAAGGTTCAATGGTTGGCTCCCCGGGCTTCTCCGTAAATATCACAGAATCCGTGTCGAAATATAAAACACGTTCCTGCAACATTTCCAGGTACTTGTACAGTTCCAGACGTGCCTGACATGTTGTAAATGTACCTAACACGACACCTAACACATTGAACAGGCACATGTTCATTATACTCCCAGAACGCATACAGCATCGTATCATTGATGGGTACAATTTGATGGAGTTTAATGTCGGGGGAAGTGAGTTTTTCATAAAATTCTTCCGGCCGATCAATAATTGTGGTCTGGCTAAAGTTTGAACGTTGCGAAAGTTTTCCCCAAAGAGCGTTAACACAAAGCTTAGATAAACTTCTTCGTGCAGGATTATTTTCAATTTTGGACGGATCCAATGCAATACCTTCACGGTCCAGGACGGTTTGTATGAATTTTGATTTGTCTTCTTCGGTGACACAGGAACTGGGCCAGCCAGACGCTTCCATTTTCGATTTCAAAAATGTATTGATATATTCCGTGAACAAGCCACCTGTTTTCGTGATGGGATCATATTGTTCAATGTCATAATCCCAAATTTCAAAAATTTCCACCGGTTGATATCCTAATTCTATTGCCTTCTGTATTTCATATGATACCCATGTTCCAGTGAGGCATCGCTCCTGGTCATTGTGCGTACACGTTGCTGTAGGGTCTGGGTTCATTTCTTCGGCACACGCAGCACACAGTGGAAACAGTAGTTTCTTGTTACATCGGTAAGGCAGGAGACCATGATAAAGATGGCGACTTGGTAATATCGTCATTTTGATCAGACCATTGACTTTATTTATTGGTGGTATATTTTCATCACCCTGTAGATAAATTCTAGGATGGCCTACAGGGTATTTAGCACACTTATTTATGTAAGGATAAAGTGAAACAATATCGAAATATTTTATTACTTCTCCTGCTTTTTCGTCGACTTGGTGGTACAATTTCACGCAATTGGTCCTTCCTCCAAAAAAGCTATCTCTTGGATTTAATGGTCTACGGTTCATGTACGGGTGATTCTTCAGATACGTCGCCATTGCAGGATTTTGTTTTAAGAACTGATTAAATTCGCACTCCCACATTTCATGTACAATGTACCCCAATTCACGCAGTCTTGCATTTTTGCGTTGCGTTCGTTCATAACGGAATTCCATAGTGTCTTCTGGATTACCATAGATGGGCTGATTACGGCCTGTAGTAATACATACTTTACATCCGTGATAAAAGCAGCCAGCATGCTCGTAGACGTGCTCCTCTAACGTCTCAGGATCTTGGTAGTAGCCATCAACATGGAATCCCGCAATAAACACTTCTTTTTGTCGGGCCGCATGTAAGATTTGTTTTCCTTCGGTTTTTTCAATGTAGGCCAGCCATTGCATTGCAGCGATCGATTGCGTACTTCTCCATCGATAGCCATGTGCCGGTAGAATTCCAATAGTGTTGGGTTTGAGGAAATTCCGGCGGAATACTAAATTGGAAGCACTTGCAATCGTGATCGTCTCCAAGAAGGGATTCACTTTGGTTTCTACTTCAAATGACGTCATAAACGAAACGCATGCTTGTCGCAGTACATTGACATCTTGAATACAATACTTGATAATTTCTTTCTGGAAATCAAACGTGTCATTACGATGATCGTTGTACCACTGCATGAACTTGTTCCTGTCTTCGACGGCCATTTCATCTGCACCATAATACTTCGTTTCTGGAAGTGATCCAATATACGATTGATTCTCCTTGGTGTTGAAGAAATGCGGGAAGTAGCCTTTGGTTGCGGGTAAATTGAACGCTTTTGACAATTTACTTAATGCCATAGGTAGGAAGTTCAACGAGTCAATGAACGTCAGATTATTCAAGGTTAAACTCAATATCTTGGTCCCATTTAATATGACGTCAGGTCTCCATTGGCATTGTTCGACCATGCTCTTTAGGATAAAATGTCCATCGTAGCCTTTCGAGTTATGAGCGAGACAGAAAATCCTATTTATATTGGGACGACGTTCCCGCAAGTACTGGAGAAAATTATAAACTGGATCCTCTCCTTGGAAAATATGCTGGCGCTGACCACACGTACTGCAAGACTGCTGGATATTATCGTTTTCAACACATGCATAACATACTTGTTGTGCAACCAATAAATTTGGAACGTGTACATACGTATTATCGCCAATATTCGTGTCTTGCATAGATTCTATATCATAGAAAATCAACAAGGCTTTCTTTGCGTGCATGAGTGAAGGAACACCAGGTTTCAAGCATTGGCGATCAGGAAGCATAAAACATTGATGTGATCCTGGAACAATCTTCTTA
This sequence comes from Thermobia domestica, assembly GCF_964235325.1. Classification (NCBI taxonomy): domain Eukaryota; kingdom Metazoa; phylum Arthropoda; class Insecta; order Zygentoma; family Lepismatidae; genus Thermobia; species Thermobia domestica. Next base: position 86,672,095 of record NC_137458.1, on the reverse strand, counting down.
CAAACATTGCAAAAAATCTCATTACAATCATGAATGCGTTGTCCACTTCGTACAAAAGAATAAACTCTGTAGCATCTAGTACATTGCTTCACCATTTTGCATACAGGTTCCCCTTGATGATATACAATATTACGATGATTATTAAAACATTCCTCGCCGTAAAATTGACGATTGCAGTCGTTGCACAGCACTAGCGTTTGATTCTTGTCGCATAGAGGTCTCTGTAGACATTTGGAGCACGTTACAGGACAATTTTTCACATGTCTGTTACGTTCACTGTACTTTTTATGGCACGCTTCACAGTAGAACTTGGTTGCAAAACAAGCAGTTAAAGATTGAATGATATCAAAATGGCCAGCCAAACAAATAAAATTTATGGGAGTGCGATTTTCATCGTTGGGCCCCTCGTACATGACATCACGACCTGTGAAACTGGTATACACAGTAATTTTATATTCTTTGAGGTATGCCTGGAATTGTCGTATTTCATTTACACTGGCACCATGATCCAAATTGACTCCTGCATTTGCACATAACGCATCGACTTTTTGGTCCACAACACATTTCGATTGATGTTTATACTGCTTATGTCGTTTCATATCTACATTCTTGTATTTTCTCAGGCCAATAGCAATAACAAGGGCGTACGCCAGACACCTTGAATCTTGATTTTTTACACGTACAATCCCTCGCTTGCTACGTAACAACTCTTCATTTTGTAGTATTCCTTGTCGCAAACCGCCATAGCCACGTGGAATATCCACACGGTGAAAATGAACGGTGAATGGTTCGTGCAGGAGAAATGCATTGTTACTTTGTAATACTCTTTCGAACGAGGCCCACATCGTTTCCAGTGTCAAGTTTCGGGCTTGGCGAAAACTCACCCAAAACGGTTTATTCGTGTTGCGTGGTGATATTACCGATAAACCAACCATCGCCTCATCGTCGACATTGGCTAACAAATGGTCCAGCATTGCTTGGAAACTGTTATGTACATACTGTATGATATCGGTTCCTACGGGCGGTGCGTTGAATTGAACTTCGAGCATTCTAACCTCAATGTTAAATCGTCTATAATGACGAGTGATTTCATTGCGAACAGTAAAACCCGATTCGGCCATGGTTAATAAAAGGAGAAAACAAACAAACAGGTACAATTGCGATAAATGTGTAAGGGAAAAAAGGAATTGAGCAGCGTGAATTTACTACAAAAGAAAAGAAGAAAGAAAAATCTTAATCACCTGATAAACAGAAAATCATAACATTCATGATAAATTCTTAACTAAGTAATTCATGTAAAGGTCCTGAGTTTGATTCCTGGCGGTGACGTTCAGAATCTCATTATGAAAGCACGTGTACTAGAAATCAAAGTTTTTTTAAATAATTATGTTACTGAAATGAGTGTTTTATTGCTGTCAAACTCGAGACCATTACATCAGCATATAACTGACCTATCATTCTATAGTGATAAAAAGAATGCATGAAATGAATGAATGTTTCATCAGTGCTGAGATGTGACAAAGTACGCGTAAGCATTTTTTTCCACTCACAACGACCTTTAAATGATGTGTTTGCAATTTGAAGAGATTCACCAAGCAGTAACGTTATACATACGTAATTGTCGAAACAAAATCTGTATAGCGTATTTTTTATTATTATTATTATTGTGACTAAGCGGTTAGCGTACATGGTTCGGACGTGGAAGGCCCTGGTTCAATCCTCGGTGAGTTTGCTTTCCACGTCGGGGGCATGTCAAGCCTTTTCTGTAATTTAATATTCTCACGCGTTATCATACATTCTTTTCAAAACTAAGCTAAATGGTTGACGTACACACCTCATAATACATAAACGTACATAAATCGTCTATAATGACGAGTGATTTCATTACAAACAGTAAAACCCGATTCGGCCATGGTTAAAAATGAAAACAAACAAACAGGTACGGTAAAACAAATATGTAATGGGAAAAAAGGAATTGTGCAGTGTGAATTTACTACAAAAGAAAAGAAGAAAGAAAAATCTTAATCACCTGATAAACAGGAAATCATAACATTCATGATAAATTCTTAACTAAGCAATTCATGTAAAGGTCCTGAGTTTGATTCCCTGGCGGTGACGTTCAGAATCTCATTATGAAAGCACGTGTACTAGAAATCAAAGTTTTTTTAAAAATAATTATGTTACTGAAATGTGTGTTTTATTGCTGTCAAACTCGAGACCATTACATCAGCATGTAACTGACCTACCATTCTATAGTGATAAAAAGAATGCATGAATGAATGAATGTTTCAACAGTACTGAGATGTGATAAAGCACACGTAAGCATTTTTTCTACTCACAACGACCTTTAAATGATGCGTTTGCAAGTTGAAGAGATTCATCAAACATTAACGTAACACATACGTAATTGTCGAAACAAAATCTGTATAGCGTAAATCTTTTAACCAAATATTCATGCACTCTTTTTTATTTAAGCGGTTAGCGTACATGGTTCGGATGTGGAAGGCCCTGGTTCAATCCTCGGTGGGGTTTGCTTTCACACATCGGATCGCTGTCAAGACTTTTTTGAAATTTAATATTCTCATGCGTTATCATACATTCTTTTCAAAACTAAGCTAAATGGTTGACGTACACACCTCTGGCCTTGGTTCAATCCCGGGCGGTTGCTCGAATATCACGTTAAGCTGAAGGGGATGCTAAAATAAAATAATGGTTTCAAAGGGTATCGAACCATATTATTCTCAGGCATAGTTTTTAATATTCTGTAATGCATTCTTTTCAAAACTAAGCGCACACATTTTCTGGCCATGGCTCAATTCCCGACGGGAGTTCACATTCAACATTAAGCTGAAGGGACGCTAAACCATATCATTTATCGTGCTTACTTCTAATGTGTGGGGGTTCCTGATTCGTACTCGCACTTTCCCATTCCACTAATTTCTTCATAGTCTAAATATTTCGTACTAAAAGTAAAACAGTGTATTCGTGATCCGCCCACAAATATAAAATAAAAATGATTTTCGAATCTTGTGTGAAAAATAAAATCTCACTGAACTTACCTCAAATTCAATGAACAAAAAGTCGGTGCAGTAGAGCTTCTTAAATGAAGACACTTTTAAAAAACAGACCTTCTCACTCGATAGTTGAGAGCGGTGTATGATTTGAAAAATGAAATTTAGATTTTTATTTAGGTCGCTGCGAAAACGATGTCATCATCAACCAATCAGAAACGAGGAAATTTATAAAATGACATCACAACGAACCAATCAAAACGCTCGCTGCTTTTGTCATGAATCACGAACCAAAACGATGTGTAACAATCGATCGTGACGTCATTCACGTTACTCAATAGTTACAACAAGTATGGCAATTCCAATCATGACATCATCCAAATGATTTCTACATGTCACTACTTGTCGTAACTGTGACGACATTTCATTTTCCTCATATTCCATACGAAAATGTCAATGTTTGCTTTTTTCATGAATCATGCTGACACGTTCGTAGTAAAACAAAAGTAATGCGATCCGCTGACGTTTGCATTTCAATCATATGTACTTCTATGTCTACACACAAAGAAGTCTATCAGCATTTTATTTTAATCCACGAACGGATGCGTTACACTGTCAGATTTATTTTCTTAAAGTATAAGTGTATCCTTTTCAAGAACCATGGTTCGAAACCCACCAAGCACTATTAAAACCGAATTCATTTAAGCGGTTAGCATACACATCTTTGGTTTGAAAGACCTGAGTTCGATTCCTGGAGAAACATTTCTTAGGATTTTTCTAAAACTTGGTTTAAATTTCTAGTTCGAAAATTTTAAAAGTTTAGTTCGATAAAAAGTTTGATTTGAAAATTTTTAGATGTGATTTACATCTTTAGTTCGAAACTTTTGTTTTTAAAAAATGTTTTAGTTCGACAAAATTTTGTTTCAATTTTTTGAGTTCGAAATTTTTTTTGTTTAATTTTTTTAGTTTGAAATTTTTTTTGTAATTTTTGTTTCGAAATTTTTAGTTCGAAATTTTTTTGAAATTTTTGTTTCAAAATTTTTAGTTCGAAAATTTTTTGTTTGAAAATTTTTGTTTAAAATTTTTTTTTAGTTCGAAAAATTTTTAGTTTAAAATTTCTTGCACTCTGCGGAACCGTTTCGAAAAGAATCTGAGCAGTTTCGGTAAGAAAAAATCTGGCAACACTGTTTCCATTAATGAAGCGCTTACTGAGCGTTTAAAAAATCACTTAAACTCACAACAATGTGTTATAAGAAATCTACAAGCGACACCCCTCTTTCACCATTGTTACTTCCAGAGACATAGGCTACTAATTCAAGGACAGGATCTCCATCAAGGTAAGAAAGCTGGTAATCATCTTATCTGTCAAAGAGAACGATAATATTTAATGTAAACTTCAGTACAATATCATGATACCGAAAAGGGTTATTTAAGAGGAGGTTGAACCCTCCATGGGAACTTTAAGGATAACCATAAAAAGCGAACAAAATTCTAAAATCCAGGTCTAGGGTGATCATCAACATATCGCTCTATATTTCACTCATGGGCTGTGGGGGGCTAAGATCATGTGACTTCTATCAACCAATCAAAATTGATGTACCAAAACATTCATCTTACCTGTAAAAGGAAACAAATGAGTGAGGGGTTTTCCCATGTAATCTGTTCACCGTGTGACGGGTCTAAAATCATGTGACCTCTATCAACCAATCAGAATCGCGATACCAAAGTATACATCAGAAAGGACACCCTAACTTCAAAAATCCTAGGACCTAAAATCACGTGATCTCTATCATCCAATCAGAATCAGGTATCAAAGGACTCATCTTACCGTAAAAGGAAACGAATTAGTGATGGATTTCCCCGCAAGGGTAAAACATGACGTCATACCATGTGACCTGTTCACCGTGTAGCGGGTCTAAGATCATGTAACCTCTATCAGCCAATCAGTATCGTAGTACCAAAGTACTCATCAAAGAGGATACCCAAATTTCAAAATCCCAGGGTCTAAGATCATGTGACCGCTATCAACCAATCAAATTCAAGGTACCAAACCACTCATCTTACCCATAAAAGGGAACGAATTTTAAAAAATCCCTGAGCCTAAGATCACGTGACCTCTATCAGCCAATCAGCATCGTGGTACCAAAGGATTCATCTTACCCGTAAAAGGGAACGAATTTTCAAATATCCCAGGGTCTAAAATCACGTGACAGCTGTCAACCAATCAGAATCACACATCTTACCCATAAAAGGGAACAAATTAGTGAGGGATTTCCCCGCGGGTGACTCATGACGTCATACCACGTGACCTGAAAATTTGAATTTCCCGCGTGGGCGGGGCCTAAAGTCACGTGACCTCTCTCAGCCAATCAGAATCGAGAAAATTTTTGCTGACTCGGCTGGCCATACGGGGACCCCTACTACTGCGGGGTTTTTATGTTTCTTGAAAAAACGGTTTTAGAGGGCAAAAGCACTCACCGAAAATTTCGAAAGTTGACGCAAAGGAGGTAAAAAGAGGGGAACCGAATTAAAAGAAATTGTGCACAGATATTGCAGACGTAAAATGAGGATACGTGTTTCGTATTTTTCTGGATAAAACGGTTGGGTGGGGAACAGACCCGTTCATACATTTGATCACGAAAAATCAAAAATGCTAGTAACATTATGTCAAATGTGTGTAAATGACATGAAGAATTCCAAGGAAACTTTGTGCATGGACAATACGCAAAAATAAAGGAATACGGTTTGTTTTATTTTCTGGGGAAAATGGGTTTCATGGGCAAAAGAACGCCAACCAAAATTTTGAAAGTTGACGCCCGAAAGTTAAGAAGTGAACCAAAATGAATGAAATGAATTGTAGACACAAAATGAGGGAATACGGGTTCAATATTTTCCTGGAAAAGACGGTTAGGTGGGGCACGGACCCCTCCAAACCTTTGAGCACGAAATATCAAAAGTGCCAGTTACAGTATGTCAGATGTGTTTAAAGGACATGACTAATTGCAAAGAAACTTTGTGTATGGACAATACGCAAAAAATAAACGAATACGGTTTTTTTATTTTCTGCGAAGAAACGGTTTTAGGATGCAAAAGCCCCACCTAAAACTTTGAAAGTTGATGCCCGAAAGGCAAAAAGGAGTGAACCGACATGAATGAAATTGTAACAGATATGGCAGACATAAAATGAGGGAATACGGGTTTCATATTTTCCTGAAAAAAAGGGTAGGGTGGGACACGGAACCCTCCAAACATTTAATCATGAAATATTAAAAGTGGTAGTAACAGTATGTAAGATGTGTGTACAGGACATGAAGAATTGCAACAAAATTTTGTATATGGACAATGCGAAAAAATAAAGAAATACGGTTTGTTTTATTTCCTGTGGAAAATCGATTTCAGGTGCAAAAGAACACACCCCAAAATTTAGCAATTTCAAGCCCAAAGGTAAGAAAAGGTGAACCGAAATGAATGAAATTTGGCACAGATATTGTAAACATAAGACGATGGTATACGGGTTTCGTATTGTCTGGAAAAAACGGTTAGGTGGAGCACGGACCCCTCCAAATCTTTGATCACGGAATATCAAAAGTGCCAGTAACAGTATGTCAGATGTGTGTAAAGGACATGATGAATTGCAACGAAACTTTGCGCAAATACAAACCCCAAAAAACTAAATGAATAAGGGTTTTTATTTTCTGCGAGGGAACGGTTTTAAGGGGCAAAAGATCACACCCAAAATTTTGAAAGTTGACCCCAGAAAGGTAATAATAAATGAACCGAAGTTAATGAAATTGTACACATAAAATGGGGGAATACGGTGTTCGAATTTTCCTGGAAAAATTGGTTGGGTGAGGTACGGACCCCTCCAAACATTCGATCACGAAATGCCAAAAGTGCTATTAAGAATATGTCAGATGTGTACAGGACATGAAGAAATGCAACGAAACTTTGTGTATAGACAATACACAAAAAATTAAGGAATGCGGTTTTTTATTTCCTGTGAAGAAACGGTTTAAGGGGGCAAAAGAACCCACCCGAAAATTGTGAAACTTGACGCCCGAATGGTAAGAAGAAGTCAACCGACCTGAATGAAATTTCGCTGATATTTTAGACGTGAAATGAGGGAATACGGCTTTTGTATTGTCTGGAAAAAACGTTTGGGTGGGGCCCGCACCCCTCCAAATCTTTGATCACGGAATATCAAAAGTTCAAGTAACAGTATGTCAGATATGTGTAAACGATATAAAGAATTGCAACGAAGCTGTGTATGGACAATGCGCAAAAAATAAACGAATACCGTTTTTTTTTATTTTCTGCGGAAAAACGGTTTTATGAGGCAAAAGCTTCTATCCAAAATTTTGAAAGTTGACGCCCGAGAGGCTAAACGAAGTAGACCGAAGTTAATTAAATGTGCACAAATATTGTAGAGGTAAGATGAGGGAATACGTGTTTCGTGTTTTCCTAAAGGAAAAAAAACTGTTGAGTGGACCGAGGAGCTGAGTGGCAGGAGGAGTGGACCGAAATGAAGGAAATTGTATATAGATAGTGGATATGTAAAATAAAGCCTTTCGTGCTTCACAACTGTCGTGTCTCCATCCGATTTCTTGAAATTTGGCATATCAACTACAAGCACAAAGAGTATAGTGTATTTTATAGTATTTCAGGATGCACCTTTAACCCTTACAGTCTTTTGCGGATAAACAAAAACATATGTTGATTTATTTCTAGTTTGCTGTTGATCTGTGACACTTGAGATCTTACTTTACATAGAGTCTATATAATATCTACACAGAATTTGATTTGCTTCGGTCCACTCCTTCCTGCGCTATTACGGTATTATTTACTTCTTTTCGGATGGGGTCTAGGCCCCAACAGAGTTTTTCCGCAAATATTAAAACACGTTTCATTTATCGTTTTTCAAATTGTCCCTATACGAAGTTGTGTTGCAATTCTCCATATTCTTTGCGAACTTCTGACGTATGCTTAATTGCACTTTTTATGTTTTTTAATCAACGGTTTAGAAGGTCCGTGCCTAAACTCAACCGCTTTTTTTCAGAAAAATACGAAACCGAATTATCTCATTTACGTCTACAATATCTGTGCACAATGTCGTTCAATTCGGTGCACTTCTTCTTGCCATTTGGGCCTTAAATTTCAAAATTTTGGATGGAGGCTTTTCCCCTTTAAAACCGTCTCTCCGCAGAAAGTAAAGAAAATGTATTCGTTTTTTTTTGCGTATTGTTCTTACACAATGTGTCGTTCCAACTCTTCATGTCTTTCAAGCACTTCTGACATACTGTTACTAACACTTTTGACATTTCACGATCAGTCTTGGGGGGTCCGTGTCCCACCTAAACGGTTTCCTTTTTTTCAGGAAAATAAGAAACCTGTATTCCTTCATTTTATATCTACAATATCTGTGCACAATTTCGTTCACTTCGGTTCACTTGTTTTTGCCTTTCGGGCGTCAACTTTAGGAATTTGGGGTGGGGGATTTTGCCCCCTAAGACAGTTTTTCCGCAGAAAATAGAAAAACATGTATTTGTTTATTTTATGTGTAGTATCAACCTGGCAAATTTTATCAAAATTGGAGTGTTACACTTAGAAAGTGTTACTTGTCAGTCATTGTAGAATTATTTCCCCTGTTCCTCCATCAATAAGAAAATTGCTGACAAGTAAGGAGTCCAAATGGATTAATCGAGTTGCGGGATGAGACGTAGAGCGACTGATAGAGGATGTGGAAATATGTATATGTGCAAAGTTATAAGTGCTGAACGTCATAAGAAACGGAGGGGGTCAAGATTGATGGGAGAACTCGGAGAAGGGCTATACTATGTTATTGAAATACATCAAATAAACTATTGAATCGTAAAAATAGTAAAAGATAGACAATGCAAACGGTGGTAGTTTCACATATTGACAAAAGAAGAATAGGCAGAGTAGATCACGTACTTATTTGGAAGATTCAGGATAATCTTCATAGTTATTTACGAAAATCTAGGAGACTGATACCCGTATGTTGAAAGTTAGAATTATCACGAAAATACATGTAAGTTGAACATATCCAAAGCCAAGAAAACTAACCGCGAAATTTGATATCCAAGTTGTATATTATTACATTTCACTGTCGAATATCAAATTTCACTGTTACAAAGGGTGTTCAAAAAGCTTTGCACAGTGGTCTCAATTTTTTTTATTTATTGCAGGAAGAGAATGATTTTTTCTGAACATACTTGGAACATTTAGCTATAAGTTGGTATATAAAAGTTTTCTTTTATTTACAGGTGAGCCATAAGGGACCGTGAAGTAGATGTCAGATAGCGACAACGGTCAGTGATGGAGTTTTTCTTCAAGACCGGCGATGACTCTACCACACGGATTCACAGGAAGTTGTTCCCTGTTTATGAGGAGGACACATTGGATCGCAGCAGTATCCAGGGGTGGTTGCAGAGGTTTAAAGAAGGTGATTTCTCTCTTCTGGACAATCCACGATGCGGTAGACCATTCACGGTAGTTAGTGATATGAATAAGACCATTAATCAAATCATCCAAAATGACAGACGTGTGAGGACACGACAGCTCGCTGAAATGACTGGTTTGTCATTGGGTAGTGTGGTATCAGTGGTACTCTCACTAGGGTACAGAAAAATCTCTGCGCGTTGGGTCCCTAGATTATTGACAAGAGAAATGAAAAAGATGACGAAGGATGTGTGCGAGTGTCTCATGACGACCTTTACTGAAGAGTGGAAAAAGTGTTTTGACGGCAACATTACCCAGGATGAAAAATGGTTGTTTTTGCCCGAACCTGAAAGCAAAATACGTCTGAAGGCCCACCTGCGCGGTAAAACATTTGATAGTGAGAAAGACCTTATTTCCTGTGTCAAGCGATGGTGTAAAAGTCAATCCCCAGAATTTTACCAAAGTGCATTTACATCATGGAAAGAACATTGGACCAGATGCGTCACAGTTGATGGAGACTAACTTGAGTAGGCTCAATGTATAGCTAAATGTTCCAAGTATGATCACAAAAAAAATCGTTCTCCTCCTGCAACAATAAAAGAAATACAGACGACTGTGCAAAACTTTTTTGAACACCCTTTGTAGTTTTCTTTGTTTGTAGATATGTGAGCTATTTCTTGTCCATAATACGACTAATAATGCTAAAAGACTCACAGATCGAATTTAGTTCCTATCTTAATCATTTCTTACAATCAACGTACAATTGTAGTTCTTAGTCTTTCGAAAATGATAAGCCCCATAGACTCCTTCTACAATACAAATAATAGTGTCAATAATACTATCTATTAAAAACTATACAAATAATAGTATCAATAATACTATCTTAACGGTAACCCACCAACAAATTGTAAGCAACCCCTGTAAAATGAAATGAAGTATTTCATTTTAACGAGCCACGATTATGCTCTTTAGGCTAAGGGAGACAATGATTAAGGCAAGTGAATGTTGATGGAAGATATGGTGGAATGAGAATGTGGAAGGAAATTGGAGTATCCCGAGAAAACCCTCATATGATTCGATGGTGTCCACCACAAAGTTTCTTGGCTGAGGATCGAACCAGAGGCCCCACGTGCCAGAGGCAAGTGTTTACCACTGAGTCACCGTGTCCTCCCCCAAGCCCTAAGAGACGCGGGCATCCCGTTAAGAATAACTGACATAGAAAAACGTACTTATTTTCGCACGAAGGAAACTCCACGAATCCCACATTCTGATCGTTTGACCTTCTTATATGTTGGTTTATCACACACAATATTTAGCATATCGATACATCTGTCAGAATCATAGTGTTTCCTCCAAAGTAGGGACAGGGTGACTTAGTGATAGAGTGCTTACTTCTGGTGCGGGATGGACCTCGTTCGATCCCAGACTATAAAAGGTTGTAGTGGAAACCATCGTACTACTAACAAGATTTCTGTTACTTGAAATACCGTATTTAATTGTAGTTAACTTGCCTCTGTCAACATTTCATAAAATATCCCAATATTTTTAAAATTTCTTTGGGGTGATCTTTGTGCTGCCCCTTTACACACCTGTTCACAAAAAGCTGGAAACTCGTTCAGAAACAAAGTCCGAAAAAGTGAGCCTAGATCCGTCATAATTCACGCAGATCTATACACAAGATCTAGCTGCAAACCGTACTGTCATCTCAGCGATGTGAAAATGTAAAAACAAAATCAAACTAAAGTAAGATTTGAAGCTTTCCTGGCGGCGTATATGATAAAGTTCTTCTCGGGCAATCAGCCAGGTGAAAACTGGTGGATAGGCCAACGTTTCGAGAGCTGTCATCGTTCTCGTCATCAGGGCAATTATGTAGAGATCAGCGGATATAAGTAATATATACTCTGGGCTGGAGAAAATGCTGGTTCCTGATTGGCTGAAAATGCTGGTTCCTGATTGGCTGGTTCAATCTGAATAACTGGAGCTGTGATTGGCTGGCTATGTTCCGTAGTCCGTGCTATTGATTGGCTGAGGGTTATCTGGATGTTTGTGTGTCATTTTCTTTGCTGTGGTACTGATGACCGGGTTCCACAGGGGGCTGAGTTGAAATCCAGTGTCTCTATTAACGTTGTTCGGTTCATGAATTATGGCGAGAGATTCGGCTACTATCCTGGTCCAGTAACTGGTGCTTTTGGTAATGATGGATGTGTCCCTAAATAAAACTTTATGGCCTTCTGATAAACTGTGTTCAGCTAAACCTGATTTTTCTGGATGGAATAATCTAATGTAATTTTCATGTTCCCTGCAACGTTGTTCAATGGTGCGTCCTGTTTGTCCTATATAAGCCTTTCCGCATTCACAGGGTATACGATACACGCCTGGTGTCTTTAAGCCTAAGTCATCTTTGATCGGGCGGAGTAAGTTCCTGATTTTTGGTGGCGGCTTGTGTATGGTCTTAATGTTGTGTTTTTTTCAGAATCCGGGAGATCTTTCCAGAAAGTTGTCCAGTGTATGGTAAAACTGCTATACTCAACGGTTCTCCAGTTTCTTCTTTGCATTTCCTCTGTTCAGAAAAGGTCCTTTTCAGGGCCAAACTGATATCATGCTTCTTGTAATTATTCTGGAGTAGCGTCTTCTTGAGATGATCCAGTTCCCGAGGGAGGGATTCTTCGTCTGAGATGTCTTTCGCTCTATGTGCTAGTGTGCTGATGACGGTGTTTCGCTGTGACTTATGATGAAAACTATTGCCATTGAGATAGAGGTCAGTGTGAGTAGGTTTCCTGTAGACGCTATGGCCGAGACTACCATCGGGCTTCCGGCGGATGAGAATGTCCAGGAATGGCAAGCATCCGTCCTTTTCAATCTCCATTGTGAACTTGATATTACTATGTTGTTTATTAAGAAATTCGAGGAACAAAACTGCATTTGTTCCTCGAATTTCTTAATAAACAACATAGTAATATCAAGTTCACAATGGAGATTGAAAAGGACGGATGCTTGCCATTCCTGGACATTCTCATCCGCCGGAAGCCCGATGGTAGTCTCGGCCATAGCGTCTACAGGAAACCTACTCACACTGACCTCTATCTCAATGGCAATAGTTTTCATCATAAGTCACAGCGAAACACGTCATCAGCACACTAGCACATAGAGCGAAAGACATCTCAGACGAAGAATCCCTCCCTCGGGAACTGGATCATCTCAAGAAGACGCTACTCCAGAATAATTACAAGAAGCATGATATCAGTTTGGCCCTGAAAAGGACCTTTTCTGAACAGAGGAAATGCAAAGAAGAAACTGGAGAACCGTTGAGTATAGCAGTTTTACCATACACTGGACAACTTTCTGGAAAGATCTCCCGGATTCTGAAAAAACACAACATTAAGACCATACACAAGCCGCCACCAAAAATCAGGAACTTACTCCGCCCGATCAAAGATGACTTAGGCTTAAAGACACCAGGCGTGTATCGTATACCCTGTGAATGCGGAAAGGCTTATATAGGACAAACAGGACGCACCATTGAACAACGTTGCAGGGAACATGAAAATTACATTAGATTATTCCATCCAGAAAAATCAGGTTTAGCTGAACACAGTTTATCAGAAGGCCATAAAGTTTTATTTAGGGACACATCCATCATTACCAAAAGCACCAGTTACTGGACCAGGATAGTAGCCGAATCTCTCGCCATAATTCATGAACCGAACAACGTTAATAGAGACACTGGATTTCAACTCAGCCCCCTGTGGAACCCGGTCATCAGTACCACAGCAAAGAAAACGACACACAAACATCCAGATAACCCTCAGCCAATCAATAGCACGGACTACGGAACATAGCCAGCCAATCACAGCTCCAGTTTTTCAGATTGAACCAGCCAATCAGGAACCAGCATTTTCAGCCAATCAGGAACCAGCATTTTCTCCAGCCCAGAGTATATATTACTTATATCCGCTGATCTCTACATAATTGCCCTGATGACGAGAACGATGACAGCTCTCGAAACGTTGGCCTATCCACCAGTTTTCACCTGGCTGATTGCCCGAGAAGAACTTTATCAAAATCAAACTACTTATTTCTGAGATTAATATTGATTGCACACCTCATGCACAGTTCCAATATGCAAAATCAACCATTATCTTAAATAGAAGTTGCTGAAAACGACAGAAAATGGATATATAAACCTCCAAGTAGGAACCTGTGCTTGGAACGATTCTATTATCAGTATTATAACACAATCTCTTGTAATTTGCGTCTGTGGTCAAGCGGGTTTAGTACTGCTACTGACATTTCTGAAACGAAGGGCGACGGTTCGAGCCTCCATGCGGAAAGTTAGAGTTTTCTTCCTTTTTTTTTTTTAAATATATGAGCAATTTTATAAATATAAATTTCTACTGTGAAGTGATTGGAAACACATTATCCGACGAACTGTCACTTTTCAAATCCCTGTCACATTTTCTAGCCCGCCATGTGCATAATTCATATACGAAAACGCTAAAATAAGAAATGTGAACACAGTTGAATACCTAAAACCACACGTCCAAAATGAAAATTATTCATATATATATTTCGGGGAGCTTTGCTAACTTCATTCTTGGAAATGTGAACATTCTACAAGATAAGTCATTCACTTTACAATATTTTATTTGAATAAACAAAAAATTTCGAGGGGGGATCAAGCCCGGAAGTCCCCTAAAATACACACACACACACACACACACATATATATATATATATATATATATATATATATATATATATATATATATATATATATATATATATATACACAGTGCGTTCCACGAATAACACTAAGGTCCACCTTCTGAAGAAACGAAGGCAGATAGAAACATGAAATCTTTTGGAACCTTCAAGGAACTTAAAAGGCAACATTATGCTGAGAAGGAGAATCCCCCACAAGGGGGGCTAAAGGGGGTTACTGGGGGTAACTCAAAGATTTTAAATAGCAACCCCCATCGTGTGGTACCTCGTTTGAAAGGTAATCACGAGTAAAGACTACTTGTGAAAATTGTAAGTCGCTAGCACGTCCGTAGCTAAAATGGCGGCCATCCGTAAAGGACGGTCGAAGTGCGTTCAACGAATAACACTAAAGCTCGTCTCCAGAAGAAACGAAGGCAGATAGAAACATGAAACCTTTTGGAACCTTCAAGGAACTTAAAAGGCAACATTATGCTGAGAAGGAGAATCCCCCACAAGGGGGGCTAAAGGGGGTTACTGGGGGTAACTCAAAGATTTTAAATAGCAACCCCCATCGTGTGGTACCTCGTTTGAAAGGTATCACGTGTATTGACCTGTTCTGGAAAGTGCATCTTGATTGCAAGTCCGTAGCCAACATGGTTGCCATCCGTAAACTATGATCGAAGAAACATTGCAAACCTGTAAGCAGAGAGTAACATAGTATGATTTGGAACATACCTCATTAATGCAGGAGATGCTCGAAGTGTGCACCGCCCACTTCCTGGCAATAATGTAAACGTTGGACGAACTTTTCTCGAACACGGGTAAAAGTCATACCGGTATAGAATGACAGGCATCAACTATGCGTTGGCGGAACTCCGCAATGCTGTTCGGCTGCGTGCGGAACACTATAGGATGGAAGGTATGTTTTTTTTAAGATTCTGTATGTCGTTGTGCGTGACACACCACACGTTTGAGCCACAGTTGTTATGGACTGTTGAGGATGCACATTCAGCTCCGCCAACACTTGTATCTGTGTTTCTTCCGTAGCAACACTAGGGTTTCGAGGCTTTGGGGCATTGGTCACACTGCCTGTCGTAAAGAATTTGATTAATAAATGGCGTACAGAAGAAACACTAATTGGGTTGCGCACAGTTTGTTCATTGAACAACCGTGCTGTTGCACTGTACGAACGATTCATAGCATCAAAGAGTAACACAATTTCAATGCTCTGTTCAAAAGACCACATTATGTATGCAATGTAGGATGGTCAAACGCACCAGCACAAATACACGTCTACGTCCTTCAGACCTACTGTTCCGGGTTGTAATGTAGCGCACTATTGGTCGGAAAAGCACATCTGATAGTGGTGCACGAGTAAACAGAGTAGCTTTGCTAAAGTACGTGTGTCCAACACCAAAGCGCCACCACGGGCAACTCGTCGTCATGAACTACATCTCCTCGTCCATAAGTGTAGCAGTTCGACAGTAGCACAATGGTAAAGTGTTGGTTCACCACACGTGCGGTCCGGGGTTCGAGCCTCGGAGGGTTCAGATTTTCAATAATATTATGGTACTCTCTTTTCTATCGGTTTCAGTTCAATTTGCATGCTTTGTATTTGCAATACTGTTATAGTGTTAGTTGTGTGGTATGTGTATTGTGCATTCGTTCCGAACTAGACCTACGTTAGACTTTAGAGTTTCTTGTGGACACGGTCTGGTCTCTATACGCGATTACTTTTCCAGCGAGGTACTACACGATGGGGGTTGCTATTCAAAATTTTTGAGTTATCCCCAGTAACCCCCTTTAGCCCCACCGTGGCTAGGCGGTTAGCGTACGCGCCTTTGGCGCGGGAGACCCGGTTTCGATTCCCGGCGGGAGTCATGTGGTTCGGATTCCACGTTAATCAGTAGGTCCACGTCTCATATAGCCTCGCTGCTGAAAAGGGACGTTAAACTCAAAATCAACTCAACTCAACCCCTTTAGCCCCCCTTGTGGGGGATTCTCCTTCTCAGCATAATGTTGTTTTTTATGTCCCTTGAAGGTTCCAATAGGTTTCATGTTTCTATCTGCCTTGGTTTCTTCAGGAGGTGGACCTTACTGTTATTCGTGGAATGCACTGTATATATATATCTCTATATATCTATATATCTATATCTATATCTATATCTATATATATATATATCTATATATATCTATATATATCTATATATATATATATATATATATATATATATATATATATATATATATATATATATGCTTGTATTATTTTGCATTACAAAAGCTTAGGATATCTCATAATCTGGATTCTTATAAAGCAATTTGAACAATTATTTAGAAAATATGTACTGCTTAAAATCGGATTAAATGGCAATACCAGTAATCTGTAATATCTTACATTTTTATTTATTTACATTGAATGTGTACTTGTTTTATACTGTATAGCATGGATTTTAGCTGCTACATAAGAAACAATTATCTATAATTGAATTTAAGTAGGAAATCAATATAGTTATTATAAGAAGAAGCTTGTGAAAATGAAGTGCATAATAATGGTTGTATCCGAAATGGATGTTGCGTAATGGTGTAATTGTTTACACCGCCATTTTGGAATACTGGGCTCTTCAAACTGTCCATCCTAGGGATGCGCAGAGTCGAGTCGAGACAGAATTTTCCTGACACAATTCGAGTCGGGACACAGCTCTTGCAATAGAAAAATATACATTTGTCGAGTCGAGACATTACTTTTACAGCATATTGTTGAGACGAGATGGCCTCAAATCTTGTCTCTTGCGCATCCCTATCCATCCTACCTAGATAAAATCAATTTTGGATGCGAATATTCAATTTCTTTTAACGGTAATTGTAATCTACGATACAGATTGAAGTAAGATGTTGGCTTGAACTGCTTTATTACCCACTTAACCTTTTTATACTGCAATTATATATAATTTTGGCATAAATATTTATTATTCTTACAATGTAAACACTGAAGAATATATATGAACACATAATGAGGAAGAACTCAATGCTCGTAGTAATTAGCAAATTGGTTTCAAGTTTATTTAAAATTGACTCTCTTGAAATCTAAATCATCATTATTAGAAAGAAAGCAAGAGAACCGTTTTGTTAATTTGGACATATTATAAGAGATTGAGTAATGTGTATTTAATCGAACAGAATATATGAAACAAAATGGAATGGCATGTGGAACCGAACTTGAAAGATAATAGGGTATGTAAATGAAAAATGAAAGAAAGCAATGGTTAACAGCAGTAGTCACTACTTACAGCAGATGAGTGAAATCTGCCCCCCCCCCAAAAAAAAAAAAAACTTCAACAATTCTGAAACATAAGGGTGTCACATTTTCTTCGTTTCCTGACAAAATCAAAAAATGGATTTTGCATATTTTTTGTCTATACCCCTTAATATAGTTAGCTAACAAACCAAGTACGGTCGACTGACTAGACGTCAAGTGAGTGAAATTTATATAGGAAGTTTCGATACAGCGTTCACCGAAGTGACGGAGACGTCTTGTTCAAGCTTCTGGTAGGTCCTATTTCGTAATGGATTTTAGGTCAGTGAGATTTCTTTATACGTAATGAGAGGGCTCTTTAACTGCATACTAAAGGCGTGTCGTATGACTTATTCAAATCGTCAAGTATTCGGACAACCATGAGCCCAATTCGTTTTGCTTCACTGCTCACAAGTTCAACTTGAAATAAATTCTTACTTTTCCACGGAAACACAAACTGTTTTAATGCTCATTTTATTATTGGTGAAATGTATAATTCTGCAAGTAACAACAATTTTCATGTTCATCTCCGAGATTCGATCCCTTGTCCTTTGGCTCAGCTGTTCGACAAGTAGACAACTACACTAATTTTCGTTGTGTAACAGGTTGCAGGAAAATTGGTTTGAACTACACGAAGGAAATTGAGGGCATTGATTATAGCTGGATTGAGGCAACTACCATGTGCTCCCATATATACATAATTTCGAAATACTTTATCCTTAAGTATTACAATGATGAATTGTTTCTACAGTACAGCTAATAACAGATCGACATATCCTATTACACTTAAAAGAGGAAAATACAGATTTACAGAATATTTTCGATTGTGAACGTTGGATTGTGGGTTCGAACCTATCATCTTTGGTTTATTGTTTCCCGAAGATACTAGAAGTTGAACTTAGGAAATGTTTGCCCCAAAAGACCAGTATTACACAGTCTAAGTTCAAAAACAAGTTCTTATAGCAACTATATTGATTTCCTAATTAAATGTAATTTAGAGTTACCCCATGCCGTAAGCGTAGGTGGACCATCGATGGGTAACTAGCGACCTCTCGCCAAAAATTGATGGCCCCACTGCAACGATCTGCGGCGGTCCCACTTCCGTTTTGAAAATTATACCACCAGAAGGCCACCGCTGGCAGAAACGCGACGAAATGCCGATGAATTACAAAATTACTCCACCAAAATATGTTAAATAGCCTATATGCATGATTCATTTACATTGAGATGAGTCTAAAAGCACTTACAAAATATATATAAAGTTCTCCCGGAATGGCGCGAAACAGCAACCTTGTGATGTAGAAGCATGAGCTCACTCTTGATCCCGGAGCTCACTTTAGGAACATTCGTCAGAAAAAACAAATATATAATAATAAAGGTATGCACATGACTGGCGATAAGTCGTTTCGGTCCCTTCGCCGATTCTCCGCGACGAATCGAAAGACGGACCGAAAAGAAGTCATCGCCGCTACGTGGTAACTGTAACACCCCTACTCTAGATGTCTGTTTCGACTCGACGAAATCCTGCCGCCAGGGACACACTAGCGGCAGTCTTTCGATGCGTCGCTATATCGACGATCGACATTTACCGGCAAGTGGGCCACTAGATATTGCCGACGTTAACGGCATGGGGTCAAGTTTCATCTTACAAATGTGAGGTATTCTATTTTTGGCATAAATTTTAACTCCTTTCCTATGTTAGGATACGCATTTTAATAAAAATGGCGTGACAACTAGCCAGTCCGAATTCGAGCATGGCACCCTAAAATGTTCTAGGAGGGGCTATCTTCATGGTTGCTATATATTATGTTTGGTATTTCTGTTTGTATACATTTCGTGAGTCAGAGGGCGGCCCACTGGCCCCTTCGGGTGCCCATGAGTCAGAGGTAGCTGAAAGTGTTAACTAATAAAAACCATTTCAAACGGTTAAGCCATTTTTTGTTCTGATAGACGACGTCTTTTTCATTTATATCCTATGTAGATAGATACAGATTAATAGCATTATTACTGTCTTATTATTTATTTCATTTTTACCATACACTTTTCTCGACGTTTAAGTCCTTTAGGCTAAAGAAGACGGGTGATTCATGCAAATAAATTCTAGTTCAAGTAAAATTTTAATGGACCCTTAACGAGAATTGAACCCGCGACTATAAGACCCAACAACGAACGCGCTAGGCATTAGATATTAAAACAAAACTGAGTTACCGAACGTTCCTCAGTAACTGTTTTTTTTTTATTTTTAATTGTTTTACTCGGTTTTATAGTTTTAGCAGTACCTCTTTAACAACAGGGGCACGAACACAGAATTAACAAAAATAGGTAAAAAAAAAACACAATCCTCTTCCAGCGGGAATAGAACCCGGTACCCCGTACACCAAAGGCACACGTGCTAACCACTGGACTATCTGTGTAGGGTAAACAAGTGAGCAGAAATAAATATATATTGCACATTCCGACGAAACGCAAACGTCCCAATGAAAGCAATATTAAAGGAAAAATGGAAAAACTTAGTGAGCTCTTGAAAGAGCTCGAAGGTCACCTGGGTATGAAGACAAATCTTTATTCAGGTATTAATATTTCGTATAATCGCCGTTAGCTTCGATGACGCATCTTAATCTTCTTGATAATGAGTTAACCAAGCTAGCGACATATTGATGTCCCTGTGCTATTTCTTCACACGTGTCAGAAATTAGCTCCCAAAGTGCGTCAGCTGTCCTTGGTGGGGGATCACGCCAATTTTCGTGTAGAGTTTTTGTAACTTCCGCCCATAGATTTTCCAATGGGTTCAAGTCAGATCCTATTGGAACCCAGTCGACTAGCTCAACATTGCGTACCTCTTGAAACCAGGCTTGAATTAGATTAGAATCATGTATTGAGCTATATGATCTTGTTGAACTTCTACAATGCCGTCTTTAACCTCCTGACACTTTGCGTAGAGCCGGCTCTACATAACATAAAGACATGTGGCCGTTCGTTTCTGCGGATATTTCGAAAAAAATTAAATGAAATCTTTAAGTTTTACGTCCCACGGTTATGCCGATTAGGCTAAAGGAGATGGTGAGTAATGAATGAAATGGTGGAATGAAGAAAGTGGAAGGAAACGGGAGAACCCCGAGAAAACCCACGCACACGGTGTTTGTCCAACACAAAGTTCACTTGGCGGGGGCTGGGATCGAACCCGGGACCCCTAGCACCAGAGGTGAACGCTCTACTACTGAGCCACCGCGGCCCCCGGATATTTCGAGCTTTGCTGAGTTGAAACCTTTTGTAGGGTAATTTCTACACTTCAAATTTTGCTTCGGCAGATAAACATTAGCAGGAGCACCTTGTGTTATGCAATTGGACAGCAGTTAAGATTCCTCCTGCTTCATGTACTCGATTTCCTCTGGGCGTCAGGAGGTTAAATAAATTTCTCGCAGCGGGGAGCATGCCATATTGTACAATATCCAGATACTTCTGGCTGTTCAATCGGCCTTCTATACGGTGTAATTCACCAACTGTATCCTTACACAGCCATCCCCAGCAGTGAATAGTAACACGCCCCATTCGATGCGTTCTGTGCATGTACTGTGGATCGTAACGTTATCCTCTGGGGATATACAGAAGTCGAGGACCATCATTTGCTGAAGAGAATATCTTTTCGTCTGTGAAGATTACATGATCCCAATTACGACAAATATTTGCCTCAGCAAATGGTAGTCGATCAACTTTATGACTATCCGTCAATTGCTCTTTACACGCGGCTCGATATGCGTGAAGCCCTGCATCTTTAAGGCGTTGCCGAGCGGTGAAGGAGCCAGGAAAACGAGACGCTATCACTAACTGCCAGGATGACATGAAAGGATTGCGAAGCCTTACATCAACTAGGGCCCGATCTTGTTGTGGGTTTGAAACCCTTTGAAGGCCAGTGCCGGGTTTTCTAGACACGTTACCTGTTTCTGAGTATTTCTTCCACCAAGTATATGCTGTAGAACAGGGAACACCAAAACGTTCGCTAGCTTGTCTCACACTCATACCACCGTATTCAACAAGAGCAGTAAACTGCTCGCAAACATTCTGAGCACGATGGGCCATGACTAATTAATCAATTGCAGCTGTTTGGCTGTAGGTGATTTCGTTACTCGTAGGCTTAAGTGGAGAAACTCGTCTGCAGCGACAAGGCATACTGTACTGTACATGTTTTCGTAGTTCAGCATTTTTCACGAAAAAAAGTGTTACAGAGTTGTGTGACACACAACACCCCCCCAACACACACACACACACACACACACACACACATATATATATATATATATATATATATATATATATATATATATATATATATATATATATATATATATATATATATATATATATATATATATATATACAGTATATATATAAATCAGGAACATGAATAATCTACATTTTTGAGGTCTGTCTTAACGTTTTCATACATAAATTATGGAAATGGCGGGCTAGTAAATGTAACAGTGATTTGAAGTGACAGTTGGTCTGATTGTTTTTCCAAGCACTTCAAAGTAAAAATTTATATTTATAACAATGTTCCCATATACTTAAAAAAAGGAAGAAATAAAAACGAACTTCCCGCACGGAGGGTCGAGCCGTGGCCCTTCGCTTCAGAAATTTCAATTATCACTACTAAACCCGCTTGGCTACGGAAGCACTTGACAGGAAATGCGTTATAATATTGATAATTATATCGCTCCAAGCGCAGGTTGACACTTGAAGTTTTAAATAGTCATTTTCGGTCTTTTTCAGTAATTTCTACTTAAGATACTAATTGCTTTTGCATATTGGAACTGTGCATGAAGTGTGCAATCAATATTAATCTCAGAAATAAGTAGTTTGATTTTGTTTTTACATTTTCACATCGCTCGGATGACAGTACGGTTTGCAGCTAGTGTCTATATAAAGACGGAGGGAAAATGCAATTCCCTGTGTATAGATTTGCGGGAATTGTGACGAATCTAGGCTAACTTTTTCGGACTTAGTTTCTGAACGAGTTTCCAGCTTTTTGTGAACAAGTGTGTACCATATCGAATTGTGCATTAATGGAAGCTATGTCTAAAAATAATATACATTTCCTTTCCCTCGCCTTCGATCCGACATTTTGTTCTCGAGTTACGGCTGTTTTGGGCATTTTTCCAACAGGTTTTTGGCTGGTCATAGCGCCAAAAGGAAGCATTTGTGCACCCAGGTTGTCTTATCTTGGTGTCAGGAATCAGCTCCCAAACGTTGTCGGTGTTGTTTTGAAACACCCTGTATATTTCTATCCTATTTCTGATTAGCTCCTGTTTGCCAATCAATTTCCAGTATACACAAAACAAACCAAACGTGAACTAAATTAACTAAATCGCCTTCCCCTATGCTTTCTTCTTTTATAGTAATTATTATATATTTATATTGTAGTTGACAGAGATTGCCAATATTTATTGAAATATCTGTTAAAATGCTAGTAGTGGAATCCCCTCTTTAGTACAGAAATACCCTCCTTGCATCCTACCGCCATATTAGGCGAGATGGGATTATGCAAGGTGGGAATTCCCATCTCGCCTAAAATGGCGGACATTTTTATCTTAGAGATATAAGTGGCTGATAAATCGTTAGGCGAAATAGGATTAGGCGAGATTGGATGGAATCATCTGAAAAGGTAGGGGGACGGTAGGTAGTGGCATGACGTCACGGCGTCCCCCATGCCTATCTTTGCCCATGGTAATTTCTTTGGAACTGGTGGGACGCCGTACACATTTTTTGGAGCTGGGGGGCCGGGTTCCCCCGCGTTCCCACCCACTTTTACCCCTGCTGCTAAGTATTAATTGCTGTGAGGACTAACCAGAAATATTATGTGGTAATAATAATAATAATAATAATAATAATAATAATAATAATAATAATAATAATAATAATAATAATAATAATAATAATAATAATAAAGGATCTGAATGATAAATATACATATTTTTTCAACTTTGTAGTACAATTCATGTGTGAATCTGGATATATTGTTTTTTTTTATAAGGAATAAAGAGGCTTGAAACAACAAATTGGGAAATATAATTTGTATAACAGAAAACTAGCCTTCAGTTGTTTTCAAAGAACTAAGCAACACAACTGACCTTGTGTCTGTATGTGTGTTTTTTCTTCTTTAACACAACGCTACAAGGCACAAAACAACGCCTGCAGGCAGCCTGAGGCAGTTTCAGTACTAACATTAAGACTCATTTTGTCAATTTATGTGTAGCTATCAGTCAATCACACAGGTTCTTTGCAACGCTGAATTTTACAAGAAAGGTTTTGTTCATCGGTTTACAAGAAAGTCCATCGTGCGTTGTAGTCACTTACTTCCCCTCTTTTGCACACTGTCTGAAATTTAACTTGTATACTGTAGTGAGTTACAGAAAAGAGAATGCTATTTTTAAAAAATGACATTATCAAATAAGATTGAAAATTATCGCAATATATTCAAGATGAAAAATATTCTTTTAACAGTCGTCGTACTTAGTTGTCAGCACTGAAATTCCCATAATGTGCTTTCTTCTTTACTAATATGA
This sequence comes from Thermobia domestica, assembly GCF_964235325.1. NCBI lineage: Eukaryota > Metazoa > Arthropoda > Insecta > Zygentoma > Lepismatidae > Thermobia > Thermobia domestica. The sequence goes on along the minus strand of NC_137458.1, from coordinate 86,648,069 downwards.
GCACCGAGCTTCTTCGTATGTAAGTGATTAGCGTGCGCGCCTTTGACATGAGAGACCCGGGTTCAATTCAAGGCGAGAGCTCATGTGGTTCGGATTTCACGATTCATCAGTAGGTCCCGTCTCATATAGCCTCGCTGCTCAAAGGGACGATAAAATCAACTCAACTCTTATTGAGCACCATAGGAGATATAACTCCGAGGAGAATTTTGTCCCTGGAAAACCTCACAAAATCATCAACGGTACCCACCTAGACAGACAAAAGGAAGAATAGAGGCTTTCTTCCAGAAAACAGTGTTCGAGGGTGGGGGTCATACAGGCCAGTATCCACGGGAGTCTAGGGGGCCGGGTTCACCCTAAATTTTTGCATGAGAATGAAATATGAGCATTAAAGTAGTCAGCCCTTAGGATTCGTTGAAAAAAACTCTAAACATGTGCTGTGACTAGTATGCAAATTAAAGATTTTTTTAGCAAAAGAAATATAAATTTCTTGCTTTAGACTCTGCTCTGTAATCCAGTTTTCCTGGAGGCGTGATAGTATGGTTGGAAACGGCCTATCAGATTCAAGCTCCGAACTCACATTAAATAGACCATCCTTTATAACCTTGGTGTTGTATAAAAGCGGAAAACAAAAATATACTGATAGCTGCAGTAACAGATATTATAGGAAAGGGATTTGTAGCTGATTTTGAAATAGAGAAAGGACAGTACCCGAGCTTTATTAGTATTACTAGCATATATTACCCGCTTCGCTGGGTTGAAATTAAAATTAAAATGCGCTACTCCGTATTCCGTGAAATACGCTGTTTTTGCTTTCAATGGCATCGATTGGAACAGCATTGGAAAGATCATTGATTTGAAAGATCCCCAAAATTATGGATTCAACATTAATATTAGTCATTTTCGGTCATTTATATGTATATTTCCCCCTCCCCCATGTTGCGGGCCTAGGCATCGAAAGTGTCACTGTTCATCTCAGAGACCCCCAAAAATGTGGGTTCAGCACTAATATCGGTCATTTTCGATCATTTTTCAATATCTCTTTCTCCACCTCTCCCAAGTTGTGTGATTGAATTTGAATTGAAACGGGATCGAAAGTACCACTGTTCATATAAGCAACCCAGAAAACTATAAATTCGACATTGATAGTGGCCATTATCGACCATTTTTATATATCTCTTTCTCCCCTTCCCGCAAGTGGCGAAGCTGATTGTGCATTTAAACCGAATCGAAAATGTCACAGTTCATCAGAACGATCCCGAAAATTATGGATTGGACACCAATATTGGTCATTTTCGATTATTATTATTATATATAGCTCCCCTCCCCCTCCTCCGTGCTGCGGCACACGTCATCAGAATTGTCACTGTTAATATAAGCTATTCCTAAAATTATGCATTCGACACTAATATTAGTCATTTTCGATCATTTTTAAATGTGTATCCCCCTCCCCTACTTTGTACCCTCCCGCTCCTCAACCATCAGGCCTGAACTTGGATTGAAACAGCATCAGAAGTGTCACTGTTTCTCTCATCGACCCCGAACACTATGAATTCAACACTAATATCGGTAATTTTCGATCATTTTAAAATTTTTCTACCCCCTCCCCTACTTTGCATCGTCAAAGTGAATAGCCTAAAGCAATCTCTGTCCCTAAACTCGTGTATGTTGGAAATTTGATTGAGATCGGTCAGGTGGTTCAAGTGTGATGAAGTCACAAAGGTAGTCATTTTTATTTTAATTTTTTACATATATTTCCCCCTCCCCCTGTCCTACGTTGGTTCGTCAAAGTGAAGTGATAAAAAACACCCAAAGCCCGACCCTCATACATGTTGAAAATTTGATCGAGATTGGTTGGGTGGTTCAAAAGTTATTAGGTTTTATTAATTTTTATTTATACGTCCCCCTCCCCTAGAATGTACCGTTAAAGTGAAATTACAAAACTGTTTCTAGATTTAAACTTCATATATCTTGAAAATTTGATTGAGATCGGTCAGATAGTTCAAGAGTTATTAAGTTACATAAATAGTCACTTTCAGTCTTATATAAATTGATTTTTATATATCTCCCCCTACTTCTCCTCCCTCACGGTGTTCCGTCAAATTTAAATCATAAAAACGGTCCCAGGCTTGAACCTAATCTATGTTAAAATTTGATCAAGATCGGTCGAGTGGTTCAGGAGTTATAAAGTTTTATTTATTTTTTACACCCCCTCCCCTCAGCTCTACCAACAAAGTGAATAGCCTAAAGCCAGCCCAGCCTTGAAACTCATCCATGTTAAAAATTTGATCGAAATCTGTTGGGTGGTTCAGGAGATTTACTCACAAACATAGTTATTTTCAATTTTATATATATGGGTTGGTAGTGTCGAATCTAGGTAATTTCCCACGTAAAATTTTACGGAACTTTCCACCAGCCCCGCAGCCCTTTCCAACAGAACGGCGGATGCATGTCTTTTACCACTAGCAATCCTCAACATTGAGACTTTTCCCAAATAGGCAGTCCTGGCTTCGATAGAACGAAAAAAGTTTGAAGGGCCAGATCAGGGCAGTGAAGAGAAGAGTCATCTTTTTTTTTAGCTACACAACACGACTAGCCGACGTGACGGCCACCATGGTCTCGCATCATGTGGTCCATTTTTTAAAAAACATTTTAATGGAGACCTGCCTACGTATTTTGAATTGCAGAGGAAGGTAGGTTTGTATGAGCATACTGGTATTGAAATTTGAAAGACGTTTAGGCCAAATTGAATTCAATAGGTGATTGTATTTCTTTTCTAGGAGCTTTTACTTTTTACTTTTGCAGCTTGTCGTCCCCTAAACTGCCGCTCGGAGCGTTCGTCCCTTTCCCCTAGACTTGGCACTGATTATTGGAGATGACTGTAATCTGCACAGAAGGTCATGGCTTAATTATAAACAATAATATAGTAAGAAACTAAAACGTAAATATAGTGAAAATAATAACTCGCTGATTGTGCGAGCTGTTTTTCTCTTTTTTCCCCTCAGCTGATCTAATAGTGTCTGTGCCGCACTCAGAACACGTACAGGAGAATTGGCAACGCCACACGCGAGGCCGCCTGAAACAAATACGAGCTGAAACTTCTGAGTGATTCTACCAACCTACATTCAAGGTTTCTTTATAATGACAAAAATTTTATTGTATATTTTACGTTGAACTTCGCTTACAATATTGTGTTCTTCTCTCCAAGATTTTAAGTTCAATCCCCTTCTTTCTCTTCGTTGATAAAAACTAACGACCTTTTTTTTTTTTTTTTTTTTTTTTTTACTTATTCGTGGCATGATTTCTTTTCCACACAGGTACTGAACTTTGAATTTAGAAATTTGCGTACCAAATAAATTAATTTTCACTAAGGTACAGACAAACTAATAATTACACAGAAGGAATCAATACAATAATAATCTTAAAATTCCGTCTCGTCTCGGCTCAAAAAGTGGAATAGTTTCCCATTTAAACCAATGGGGATCATTTCAAAAATTCCGACAGTATTCAGTCCTCGTAAGTGAAAACTGTCGCCGATCATTAGAAAGTTAATATGGGAGAACTATGAAATAAAGTAAGCAGACACGCGTCATTTTGTAATAATTACATGCCGAGTGTATTTTATCTGATCCGAAGCTGTTATCGTCGAATATACACGATTAACGGAGCTCTGATTGGCTAAATTAAAAAGACCCTTATCCCTCTACAGGCGAATTTTTCTTCGTCGCCACCGGTGGGAATACAGGTTTCTTATTATCCTGAAAAAAAGAAAACCTTTTAGGTGGGACACAGACCCCTCCAAAACTGATGGTGAAATGTCAAAAGTGCTAATAACAGTATGTCAGAAGTGCTTGAAGGACACGAAAAACTGAAACGACACATTGTGTAGGGACAATACGCTAAAATAAACGAATACTTTTCTTTATTTTCTGCGGATAAACGGTGTTAGTGGGCAAAAGCCCCACCCAAAATTTTGAAAGTTCAGGCCCTAAAGGCCAGACTAAGTGAACCGAAGTGAATGAAATTGTGCACAGATATTGATGACATAAAATGAGGGAAAACGTGTTTCCTTTTTTCCTGACAAAAAGAATGCAGATTAGGTGGGACTCACACCCCTCCAAAACTTTGATCGAAAAATATCAAAGTGCTAATAATAGTATGTCAGAAGTGCTTGAAGGACAAGAAAAATTGAAACTACACATTGTGTAGGAACAATACGCCAAAAATAAACGACTACGGTTTTTTTTATTTTCTGCGGAGAAACGGTTTTAGGGGGCAAAAGCCCCCACCCAAAATTTTGAAATTTGAGGCCCAAAAGGCAAGAAAAAGTGCACCGAATTGAATGGCATTGTGCACAGATATTGTGAACGTACAATGAGATAATTGGGTTTCGTATTTTCCTCAAAAAAACGGTTGAGTGAGGTACGTACCTTATAATCCGTTGATTATAAAATATCGAAAGTGCAAATAAGCATACGTCAGAAGCTAGAAAAGACTGGAGAATTGCAACGAAACTTCGTATAGGTACAATTTGCAAAACAATAAATGAAACGTGTTTTAATATTTTTGGAAACACAGTACTGGGGTCTAGGCCCCATCCGAAAAAAAGTAAATATTACGGTAATAGCGCAGGAAGGAGCGGACGAAGCAAATGAAATTGTGTGCAGATATTATATAGACCCAGTGTAAAATAAGGCCTTTTGTCTTTCTCAAATGTCCCTATCCGTTTTGCTTCAAATTTGGCAGATCAACAGCAAACTGGAAATAAATTGACACGTTTTTTAAGCGCAAAAACATTGTAAGGGTTAAAGGTTCTTCCTGAAATACTATAAAATACGCTATACTGTTTGTGCTTGTAGTTGATATGACAAATTTGAAAAAAATCGGATAAAGACACGACACTTGTGAAACACAAAAGGCCCTATTTTACATATCCAATATCTATATACAATTTCATTCGCTTCGGTTCACTCCTCCCGCCACTCAAGGAACGGTCTACTCAAGAGTTTTTTTGCTTTCAGGAAAATACAAAACATGTATTCCATCATCTTACCTCTACAATATTTGTGCACATTTCATTCACTTCGGTCCACTTCTTCTTGCCTTCTTGGGTCAAATTCCAAAATGTATGACGGGGACTCTTGCCCCCCAAAAGCCGCTTTTCCCCCGAAAATAAAAAAACGTATTCATTTACTTTTTGTCTATTGTTCATACACAAAGTTACGTTGCATTCCTCATTTCTTTTACAAACATCTGACATACTGTTACTACCACTTTTGTTATTTAGTGATCAAATGTTTCTAGTGTTCCGTGCCCCACCCAACCCTTTTTTCAGGAAAATATGAAACCCGTATTCCCTCATTTTACGTCTGCCATATCTATGTACAATTTCATTCATTCCAGTTCACTTCTTTTTCCCTTTCGGGCGTCAACTTTCAAAACTTTAGCTGGGAACTTTTGCACCCTAAAACTGTTTCTTCGCAGAAAATAAAAAACAGTATTCGTTTGTTTTTTCGCATATTGTCCATACACAAAGCTTAGTTGGAATTCTTCGTATCCTTTACACTCATCTGACATACTGTTACTAGCTCTTTTGATATTCCATGATCAAAGGTTTGTAGGGGTCCATGCCTCATTCAACCATTTTCGCCAAAGATATGAAACATATATTCCCTAATTTTGTGTCTACAATATCTGTGCATAATTTCATTCACTTCGGTATACTCCTTTTTGCTTTTCGGGCGTCAATTTCCGAAATTTTGGATTGTAGCTTTTGCCCCTAAAAGAGTTTTTTCCGCAGAAAATATAAAACGTATTCGTTTAATTTTTGCATATTGTCCATACACAAAGTTTCGTGGCAATTCTTCCTGTCCGTTAGACACATCTGACATACAGTTACTAGCACTTTTGATATTTCGTGATCAAAGGAATGGAGGGGTCGGTACCTCACCTAACCATCTTTTCCAGGAAAATATGAAACCCGTATTCAATCATTTTGTGTCTACAATATCTGTACAAAATTTCATTCATTTTGGTTCACTTCTTACCTTTCGGGCGTCAACTTTCAAAATTTTGGGTGGCGTTCTTTTGCCCATGAAACCCATTTGCCGCAGAAAATAAAACAAACTGTATTCCTTTATTTTTTGCATATTATCCATACACAAAGTTTCCTTGCAATTCTTTATGTCCTTTACACACATCAGACATAATGTTACTAGCACTTTTGATTTTTCATGATCAAAGGTGTGGAAGGGCCGGTGCCCCACCCAACCATTTTATCCAGAAAAATACGAAACCCGTATCCTCATTTTACGTCTGCAATATCTGTGCACAATTTTATTCATTTCGGTTCCCCTCTTCTTGCTTCTTTTGCGTCAATTTTCAAAATTATGGGTGGGTGGGTGCTTTTACCCACTAAAACCGTTTTTCCGCAGAACATAAAAACTCCGTATTCGTTTATATTTTGGGTATTGTCCATACACGAAGTTATGTTGAAATTCTTCATGTCCTTTACACACATCTGACATACTGTTACTAGCACTTTCGATATTTCGTGATCAAAAGTTTGGAGGGTTCCGTGCTCCACCAAATATTTTTTTCAAGTAATATAGGAAACTGTATTCCCCCACTTTATGTCTACAATATCAGTGTATAATTCCATTCACTTCGGTTCACTTCTTTTTGCTTTTCGGGCGTTAGTTTTCGAAATTTTTGGTGCCTGCTTGTAGCTGCCCCTTCACATTGCCGGGTCACGACTATTAACATCACCAAGGCAACACGAGACGGTTCCAAATAGATTTAGAATTTATGTTGGCCTGGATATCGATAGGTACGCTGCCAAGTCCCCTGGTCGTGGTGCGTAGCAATGTGGTCGGGATTGGGAATCTCCAGATGGTCTTCGTGGCATAATGATAATTATTAAATATAGCTGGATTGGCAGTTAACAGATTTATCAGTGTAACTTGTAGGAAGGAAAACACCAGATGATGGTATGGGAAGGAAGTACGTACATTTCACTATAACGCCGCTTAATGTTACATGTCTCAATCCAGGCCCGTAGCCAAGGGGGGGGTCCGGGGGGTCCGGACCCCCCCTTCGAGACCAGAATTGAAAAAATTAAGGAAGGATTAAACAAAATGAAATGACAAAAAGAAGGATCAGCGTTAAAAATTAAAAAGAAAACTACAGGAAGCTTTTGCTTACTCTTTCTTATGAGGAGATTTGTATTAGCCCCTACTTGCAACATGGTGGCGAGGTAAGCGAGGTATTCTGGAAGAGTCAGGGAATTTGAAATTTCAAGAAAAGTTATGGAATTCTCAGAATTCCTGCTACTAGTCAGGAAGATTTCAAGGTTTCAAAAGCATAAGTGCCGTTGTGTAACAGGGTGGACATTTTTAATCATAACTTTTCGTCATCGCATCCTTGCAGTATCAAACATGTTATTTCAAGGACAATTTTCTGTTGCTCCTTTAACCTGTCATTTGGAACCGACAGTAGTTGACGGAATAATAAAAACAAAAAATTATGTTGAGAGAAAGTTCTGTTAGCATTTGATTCAACAGAAAAAAGAACGCATATATTGTAAAACTAGTTGAATATACACATGCTTCACACAGGGGCTGTATTTGAAAGTCAACGCCTGTGGGAGTATCACCATTGATCACAGCGACCGCGAAAACTATGGATTTGATACTAATATCGGTCATTTTGGATTACTTTTATATGTATTGGTATCTCACCCCCCCCCTCCGGTGACCCCCGGCCCGGAGCCGAATAGCGTGAATTTGGAAGTTAATGCGACTGGAGTTTCACCATTGATTTCAGCGACCGCGAAAATATGAATTCGACACTAATAGCTCAAGTGGTAGAGCGTTGGCTTAGCATTCGGGAGGTCGTGACTTCGAATCCTGCTGCCTACCATCCTCACTGAGGTTTTCCAGCGTTTCCTTCAGTCTTACCAGGCAAATGCCGGGATTGCACCTACTAAACAGGCCCTGGCCGATACCTTCCCAAATCCTTTCCATTGTTAATGTTGTTGGATATCCAATGTAAAATGGACTCTGAGCTGTATCTGGTGATTGTTAAATAAATATATAAATATCGGTCATTTTCTACTACTTTTACAGGTCCCAGTAACCCCCCTGAGACCCCCTGGTTCGAATTTCGACAAAAACATTTAACTGTGGTCTTGAGCCTTGACCAAGGTATTCGTGACTAAAATTTGGTAACTCTCGGTCCACTCGTCTGGTCCCCAGGCCGCACACAGACACACAGACAGACAAACACACAAACAAACTCTTTATTTTATTTATATTAGAAGATAGTTTACACTCAGTATGAACTTTTTATAATAATTGAGGTCATAACGAAAGGAAAATTGTTATATTTGAATAAACCGGAGAAGGACGTAAATATTGCAAAATCTGTTTCAATACTTTTTTTATTATTATTTTGCTCGAAATTTCTTCATAGTTTGTTATTAAAATACTTGCCAACATATCCTCATTTTATTGTCCTAACAAACCAATATATGTTGATAGTAAAGTAGTTTAGATTGATCGAGCTCCTGGGCCTTCAGAATTTCATGTCATTCCCCCCCCTCCCCCGTTACGAAATCCTGGCTAAACGAACCAATATATGTTCCAGTAAAATAGTTTAGAGTGATCGAGCCCCTTTTGTGATGACCACAGTATTTCATGTCACGGACCCCCCCCTTCACGAAATCCTGGCTACGTGCCTGCTCAATCAGTCTGTAAACATATTTAAATACCACAGACGTGAAGTCTTCAAAGAGGGCAATACACTACATGCAAACTAGACAGGGCTCTATTGGCACCATGCATTTATATATTGCAGCATTGCCTCAAGTATTTAGCTTCACCGTGATCATTACAGTTTCCTGACGAATATGCATTAGCGACTAATGTTGTATTACTATGGTACCCGGCCACATCCATCATCAGTACGCTTCATCACTATATATTATCTGCCAAGAACAACTATTTTCATCTGCTTATTACTCATCTGGAAATACGTAAATAAACGAAAGAAGTCCGACGTATTCAGGTGATGAAATATTGTCAGGGATCCTAACTATTTACTCATACATGTTTATCATATTTATATCACCTTCAGTAAAATATAAATATTATTATATAAAATTTCACAGTACAGATGCACCAAATTAATTAACGCTATTTCTGTAATAATCTTATGTATTTGGCAAAGTATTATTTTCACCCTTTTTCAATTATAAAATCATCAATAACAACTTTCATTAATCCATCAATCTTCTTTTTTTTAGTACATTCTGTATCTACTACTTTTCTTCTTCTTCTTACAGATTTTTTTTAAACATATTTTTATAAACAAATTTAAGATTTCATGTATGAGAAAGAGTTCTAGATTAAATTTACAATAGATTAGAAAGAAAAATGTATCATGTTATTTTGTTACATAATTTCGTTAAATATTTAAATAGAAAATTGAAATTCATTATATAATTCATAATTCCAAATCTGCATATATACTAACAAATTGAACATCTTTATATAAATAATCTTTGACTCAATGATAAAATCGATTAAATAAACAAACTATTTCAAACTTTCGGATAAGCAGCTAATTCAGGAATTGACAAACTGAATTTACATTAAAGCGTACATATACTGTAAGGACCATGTGCCAAAATGGTCCGTTACAGTTTTGCCGGCCCATCAAAGAAAAATTTTAAAATGGTAGTTTTAAAAATTTTTCACAAAATATCGTAACCTCCATTAACGTTGGGCAGCAAAGGGTTTAACATAGCATTAAAGGGTTAACTTTACAATAAAGGTTTAACATAACAAATACAATAACTAAACACAAATAATTAATAAAACAATAAGGATTGTTCTTTTTCTGTTAACACAGAGTGCACACTTAGTTTTCCTGACTCGTAATTGCATTAATGGTAGTGTTTGTTTCGGTAAAGTTAGATCCCACACAATTATCTTCCATTTCTGGATTATTAGCTACATTACTATGGACAGGACAACTGGTGTGACAACAACATCTCTGCCTTTCGTTATCATCATTTGAATAATTACAATTTCTTCTACGGAAGCGACTACCATTATAGTTCCGATAACGTTGAAATCGACCTTGTGCTGTATTAAATTCCATAGAACTTGTTTGTACCGCCGAATTTGCCATTTGTTTGTTTTGCGAAGTTCTGTTAAAGGCAGTTCTTATGACAGGCGTTTGTCTCGGGGGTAATTAGGACATCTCTGTATATCCGCCAGACGGAATAATAGATCCTCTACTGAACGACAAGGAGCGGCGCGTAACAATCTTGAATCCTCGGGAGGAAGACAAGATAGAACAATATCGATGGCTTCATCCTCATCATACTCTTCTACAATCATCCTGTATTTGTCCACCAAATCCCCACGCAAATTCTACCATCGACGCGTGACGAGACTTGTCATACCGTTCCTGCAGGAGTTGACGCTTCTGAGATCTCTCCATCTTAGGAGACAAATAATGTTTTCTGAACATATACAAGAAATCATCATAGCTGTAAATGGAACTAGATACGTTTCGTAACCAGGCACCTGCAGACTTGACTAAACAGCGCGTTAATAATAACAATTTGTCATTCCCAGTTATTTTGAACATCGCAGCATATTGTTCGAACTCATCGAGGAACATCCGAGCCGCCCCTGGTGTAACTTGACCCCCATATTTAGGGATATCTCTTAAATCACCAGGTTTCATACAGCAAGTATTATCTCGATAAGGTTTCATACAACAAGTACTTTCTCGATATTCATCATCAATAGGTAAACCTTTCCGCAACTCGGCTAAGGATATAGCGGTTTCACGATCAGAATAGTCGGAACACTTTCTATCTGTAGAATATCGATATGGAAGTAAATATTTTTTCCACTCCTCACTCGAATTATCCTCGCGATGCGATGGTATTGGACGTCCTACATTCAACATGGTAGGGTTCGTATTCGTCTGTGATGTTTCCGAATTTACGTCTAATACATTTACAGCAATCATATCCCAATTGACTAGTAACTGTTGTTACCGTGGCGGTACTTGAAGAAACAGATGTCGCAATCACGGGTATTTCGGAAGATACATTCATACCTGAAACAGAATCATGAATTATAACAGGATTATCAACTTTAACACTTGAAATATCAGCATTGTTATGGTTAGTTTTACCTGTAATTCGATGAGACAATAATTCATAATTATTCTTTTGTCTTCTACCTGAGTACTCAACTCCGAAAGTAATTTAGTATGACAGTCCACTGTAGCTTTCAGAGTTTTCAAGTTCTCCTCCTCTGATACAATTTTCTCTTGCGTCTGCAGAATCTCATCCTTCTGTTTGGTCTCCGTCATTTAGATTTTCCGCTATTGCCGTCTTCATTTGAGTTAGGTCGTCATACACCTCCTTTCTCAACTCGCTATTTAAAAGAATCATGTTCGCCTTGAGATCTGTTATTTCCTTCTTCCTATCCTCTTTGTCCTGTTGCAACGCTGAAGTGAACTTTTCCTCTCCCTGTTGCAACGCTGAAGTGAACTTTTCCTCCAATCTACTACTGAGCTCACGAAACTCTCTCAGCATAAATTGCATTTCCGGAGACATTTGAGGCACTTCATTTCGACTGTCGACACTTCCGGCACAGTCCAGAGTCGATGATGTTCCAAAACCATTCATTTCTACTTCAGTCTCTTTTTCTAAACATTTCTTACATTTCCACTTATTTTCAGGACTACAAATCGCTTCATATTGTTCCGGTTCAATGTCCAAACACTCAACGTGGAACACGGTCTCACACTCTTCGCATTGCACTGTGGGTTCACTTTCACCCTCCTTTGGCTCACAACCACATCCATATTTCACTTGGGAGTCTTTATTTCCCGTAACATTTCTTTTGCACTTCGATTTCGTCATTTCTTCATATACTGGATCCCCAACAATTTCTACACCTTCGTCGATTGATATTAGATAACTTCTCTCCACAAAACACCTCCACAGGCTTTCGCAATCACAACTAGGATGCCAAAACAGAGACACTAACGCCCTCTAGCGACATCCTGGCTGGGTCGCCATTTTCTACTGTAGCCGCCCCTTCACATTGCCGGGTCACGACTATTAACATCACCAAGGCAACACGAGACGGTTCCAAATAGATTTAGAATTTATGTTGGCCTGGATATCGATAGGTACGCTGCCAAGTCCCCTGGTCGTGGTGCGTAGCAATGTGGTCGGGATTGGGAATCTCCAGATGGTCTTCGTGGCATAATGATAATTATTAAATATAGCTGGATTGGCAGTTAACAGATTTATCAGTGTAACTTGTAGGAAGGAAAACACCAGATGATGGTATGGGAAGGAAGTACGTACATTTCACTATAACGCCGCTTAATGTTACATGTCTCAATCAGTCTGTAAACATATTTAAATACCACAGACGTGAAGTCTTCAAAGAGGGCAATACACTACATGCAAACTAGACAGGGCTCTATTGGCACCATGCATTTATATATTGCAGCATTGCCTCAAGTATTTAGCTTCACCGTGATCATTACAGTTTCCTGACGAATATGCATTAGCGACTAATGTTGTATTACTATGGTACCCGGCCACATCCATCATCAGTACGCTTCATCACTATATATTATCTGCCAAGAACAACTATTTTCATCTGCTTATTACTCATCTGGAAATACGTAAATAAACGAAAGAAGTCCGACGTATTCAGGTGATGAAATATTGTCAGGGATCCTAACTATTTACTCATACATGTTTATCATATTTATATCACCTTCAGTAAAATATAAATATTATTATATAAAATTTCACAGTACAGATGCACCAAATTAATTAACGCTATTTCTGTAATAATCTTATGTATTTGGCAAAGTATTATTTTCACCCTTTTTCAAGCCCCCTAAAACCGTTTTCCCGCAGAAAATAAAAATATCGTATTCGTTTATTTTTAGCGAATTGTCCATACACAAAGTTTCGTTGCAATTCTTCCTGTCCTTTAAAAACATCTGACATACTGTTACTGGTACTTTTGATATTCCGTGATCACAGGTTTGGAGGGGTCCGTGCTCCATCTAACCGTTTTTTCCAGACAATATGAAGCCCGTATACCCTCGTTTAATGTTTGCAATATCTGCGCCAAATTTCTTTCTTTTCGTTTCACTTCTTCTTACCTTTCGGGCGTCAACTTTCCAAATTTTGGGCTGGGTTCTTTTGCCCCCTTAAACCATTTTTCCAAAGAAAATAAACAAAATGTTTACCTTCATTTTTTGCACATTGTCCATGTGCATAGTTTCCTTGCAATTAGTCATGTCCTTTACACACATCTGACATACAGTTACTAGCACTTTTGATATTTCGTGATCAAAGGTTTGGAAGGATCCGTGCCCCATCTAACCGTCTCTTCCAGGAAAATATGAAACCCGTATTCAATCGTTTTGTGTATACAATATCTGTACAAAATTTCATTCATTTTCGTTCACTTCTTACCTTTCGGGCGTCAATTCTCAAAATTTTGGGTGGCGTTCTTTTGCCCCTGAAACCCATTTTCCGCAAAAAAAATAAAACAAACCGTATTCCTTTATTTTTTTGCGTACTATCCATACACAAAGTTTACTTGCAATTCTTCATGTCCTTTACACACATCTGATATAATGTTACTAGCACTTTTGAGTTTTCGTGATCAAATGTATGGAGGGGTCGGTGCCACACCCAACCGTTTTTTCCAGAAAAATACGAGACCCGTATCCTCAGTTTACGTGTGCAATCTGTGTACAATTTCATTCACTTCCGTTCCCTTCTTCTGGCCTCCTTTGCGTCAACTTTCAAAATTATGGGTGGATGCTTTTGCCCACTAAAACCGTTTTTCCGCAGAACATAAAAAACGCGTGTTCGTTTATATTTTGCGTATTGTTCATACACCAAGTTATGTTGAACTTCTTCTTGTCCTTTAAACACATCTGACATACTGTTAATAGCTCTTTTGATATTTCGTGATCAAAGGTCTGTACCTGCCCCTGCCCCGTTCAACCATTTTTTCCAGGAAAATATGAAATCCATATTTCCTCATTTCATGTCTGCAATATCTGTCACTTCGGTTCACTTCTTTTTGCTTTTAGGGCGTCAATTTCCGAAATTTTTGATGGGGGCTTTTGCCTCTAAAACTGTGTTCCCGCAGAAAATAAAAATACCGTATTTGTTTATTTTTAGCGTGTTGTCCATACACAAAGTAGCGTTACAATTCTTCCTGTCCTTTAAATACATCTGACATACTGTTACTGGCACTTTTGACATTCCGTGATCAAAGGTTTGGAGGGGTCTGTGCTCCATCTAACCGTTTTCTCCAGACAATACGAGACCCGTATACCCTCATTTTATGTTTACAATATCTGTGCCAAATTTCATTCCATTCAGTTCACTTCTTACCTTTCGACCGTCAACTTTCAAAATTTTGGGCTAGGTTCCTTTGCCCCCTTAAACCATTTTTCCAAAGAAAATAAATAAAATGTATACCTTCATTTTTTGCACATTGTCCATACGCATATTTTCCTTGCAATTCGTCATGTCCTTGACACACATCTGACATACAGGTTCCAGCACTTTTGATATTTCGTGATCAAAGGTTTGCTGGGGTCCGTGCCCCACCTAACCGTCTTTTCCAAGAAAATACGAAACTCGTATTCCCTCAGTTTGTGACTACAATATCTGTTCAAAATTTCATTTATTTTGGTTCACTTCTTCTTACTTTTCGGACGTCAAATTTCAATATTTTCGAGTGCATTCTTTTGCCCCTGAAACCTATTTTCTGGAGAATACAAAGCAAACCGTATACCTTTTTTGCGTATTATCCATACACAATGTTTCCTTGTAATTCTTCATGTCCTTTACACACATCTGACATACTGTTACTACCACTTTTGATATTTCGTTATCAAAGGTTTGGAGGGGTCGGTGCCCCACCCAGGCGTTTTATCCAGAAAAATACGAAACCCGTATCCTTATTTTACGTCTGCAATATTTGTGCACAATTTCATTGATTTCGGTTCTCCTTTTCATTCGTTTCGTGCGTCAAAATTGAAAATTTTGGGTTGGTGTTTTTAACCCCTAAAACCGTTTTTTCGAAAAAAATAAAAACCCTTATTCGTTTATTTTTTGCGTATTGTCCATACACCAAGTTATGTTGCAATTCCTCCTGTCCTTTACGCATCTGACATGCTGTTACTAGCACTTTTGATATTTCATAATCAAATGTTTGGATTGGTCCGTGCCCCACCCAACCCTTTTTCCCAGAAAAATTCGAAACCCGTATTCCCTCATTTTACGTCTACAGTATCTGTGCAGAATTTCATTCACTTGGGTTCACTTCGTTTTGCCTTTCGGGCGTCAACTTTCAAAACTGCAGGTAGGGCTTTTGCCCCGTAAAACCGTTTTTTCGCGGAAAATAAAAAACCCGTATTCGTTTATTTTTTGCATATTGTCCATACGTAAAGTTTCGTTGCAATTCTTCCTGTCCTTTACACACATCTGACATACCGTTGCTGGTACTTTCGATATTTCGTGATTAAATATTTGGAGAGGTTCATGCCTCACCCAACCGTTTTTTTTTTCAAGAAAATACGAAACCCGTATTCCCTCATTTTATGTTTCCAATATCTGTGCACTATTTTATTCACTTCGTTTCAATTGTTCTTGCCTTTCGGGTGTCTACTTTCTAAATTTTTGTTTGGGTTTTATATTAAAACTTTACATTATGTAACTTTTTTCTGTTTTATGTGATTATTTTTTTTGGGGGAAAGAGAAATGCTTTCCTCTGGTATCTATTTGTTGCCATTCATTTTGTTTGAACTGCTTAAGTAAGATTATTTTGTAACTTTTGATGTCATCCAACTCCGTCACGATAATAAAATTCTTATTCTTAACAATTTGTTTTATTCTCTTATTTGGACATTGCCACACTGTTATATTTGTTACAAAATTGAGGTTTGGTCCAGCGCCTTTCGAATTGGCAACCAACCTGACCGCCGAACTTTTTGGGTTGCCTGTTATTGCAGGAAAAAGAGAATAGCAGGTGGTAATGCACTTTTGGAGTCGTGTACACAAAACTTCCTCACTGGGACTGATCTGAGCGAACTTGAAACTAAATTAGACACTGATTTCAATGCAACACTTGTAGTGTTGGAAACTAAGTTCAGTAACAAAATTAAATGGGATTTGTATAATAAAGAGAACGAACTCAAGGATAAAAGAAAGAGCTTACACAGCGTACAAATGTACAAGCTGTTTTCAACACCTCATAAAGAGTGAGACATTAAATCAGCCTGGAGCAGTGGCAAGGGCTAATGTTTTATATTAATACACCATTCTTTGAGATACTGTTCGAAGGGAAAGTAAAAGTGGTCAGCTTTATGTGGCTGAGGAAGAAACATAAGGAGTTCCCTGTGCTTGAAATTTACAGCCTAAGAGAACAATTAAATACTTTATACCACTTGACGTTCTTGTTCACGAACTGTAAACGCTCCATTGAATGAAAAAAAATCATCTGAGTGAATACGACATGCATACGTATGATAAAATCGTACGAAGCAATGAATTTTTGTCTGACGAACATCTTATAGTAATTACCTTATTATTCATTACTCAACTAACTTCTTGCTAAATATCATAGTCTCAGTGCATGAACAAATCGATAACGAGTTACGTAAGTCAACTAGAGACGTTATCGTAGATGATCTTTGGATGGACGATCTAGTCGAGATGAACTCAGGCAAGTTGAAGGTCTTGTAAGATTAAACAATTGTTTTAAATATCTGCTCACCGTTATTGATTCGTTCAGCAAAAGGACATGGGCCATCCCTGTAAAGAACAAAACTGGCAAGGAAGTTAGTATGCATTCCGTTTAGTGTTGTAAGAAGCAAATCAAATACCAAAACATTTTTAAACTGATCGTGGTCGTGAGTTACATAACACACATTTCATAAAACTCATGAAGGATTTCAAAATCAAATATACTCAACTATTCGACACTAGTGAACTAAAAGCAATCATGATTAAAATATTTAGCAGAACGTTACGTAACCTCACGTGCAAACTCTTTACACTACAATATAATTACAAATGTATTGATATACTACCTGAGTTGTTAACCACAGCAGAGTACGATTAAGATGAGACCAATAGATGTAACCAAGCAAGACGAGAAGGCCTCTTGGCTGGAGTTTCTGAAAACTCTATTTGTTGTCCAAACTAAAGTTCAAAGTAGGAGATTTCGTTCGAGTCAGCAAATTCAAGCAAAAATTCGAGAGAAGCTTCACATGTAACTGGAAGCTTCACATGTGCATTCAAACAGTGACTTATCCAGAATTTTGAACTTAGGGGGGTGTTCAAAAAATCTGGGGGTGCAATCTTATATTAGCTTTTATTTTTTCACAGATTTTAAAATTCGTTGATGCAACGAACGATTGCATTGGATTTCCTTCCTCAGCCAGAGCCGATGAGTGTCGACTTTGTCATGCTTGGTTTGACGTTGAGATGAAATCGTTGGCAAGCGATTGATTAAACATTGTTGTGACGATCACAGCCGTGTTAAGGTTGATTTCCATTTAATCTTACGTTGCGTGCTTTGCTTGAAAATTTATCTTGTCCAAAGTAAGTTGTTTTATTCTGTTGGTACTTAAAAAACAAAACCACCCTCCAACACTTTGTAGAAAATATTTTAAATTATCTTATAATTAGGCAGAACAGGAATTCCCGTTCTGCCTAATCTTTCGAGATAAGAAATTCTGTCCAGGGAGGGATTTCTTCAAGAGAATTTTTCTTTAGTAATTGTAACAGATTCTGTAAGGAGAATAACTATTTCTTTAAGTTTGATAATCAATTTTAGATGTTATTATACTTGTTCTTCTCGGAAAAATGACTAGATACAGTTTTGTTATTATCAGTGTTATTCACATCTATTTCGGTAAAAATGATTTTTTTTTAAAGAAAAAAGTATACCTGCAGAGTAATAAAAAAATTGATTGGCTTAGTTGCAAAAAAGCCGTTTGGCATTGTAGCTAAAACGAAGATAGAACAAACTTACTTCGGTCTAGTATCAAGTCATTTCACAACAAAATTTTATTCAGTTGTCCAGCAGTTCACCTCCAACATGCTAATGCTCGCAGTCAGGGGCGGCTTTAGGATTTAAATTTTGGGTAGGCCCGCTCCCTCGCGTATGGATACATATGCACATTTGATTGAATAATGGCAATAGGAAATTACTTGTACAGTAGTGGTTGATGCTGTTTATTAAATAATTATTTACTATTAATATAAAAAGTGGAACTATATTTACTCTTTATAGTATCTTTTAGTGTTTCTTTATTTTTGAAGATTTTTGGGTAGGCCCGAGAATACCCGGCCTACCCGCTAAAACCGCCACTGTTCGCTGTACGTAAAAGATGCCACAGTTCACATCCTCAAGGCATGTTTGGCCATATATTAAGCAAATAATGCAAAAAGATGTGTAAGACGGCTTTTATCCCCGATTACCTGACCTTTTGATTTGATTGAAACTACAAAAAACATACAAGTATTTCAATATTGAAATTGATATTTTGTATTGCTGCTATTTACATTGAAAATATAAATATGAAAATAATGGTATATATAATACTATTGCATATAGTACCGGTATAGAATTATGTATATAAGACAAATCAGCTGATAAGGTGATGCCGAAGAAGGAGTTGTGACGTAGAACACTAACATTCTTTCTTAAGAGTCGCCTTATGCATCTTCTTGCATTGTTTACTTAATATACGGCCAAATTTGTCTGAGGATGTGAACTGTGGCACCTTTAACGTATTGTGACTCTTAGCATGTTAGCGGTGAACTACTGAAAAAGTGAATAAAATCTTGATGTGAAATAATTTGATATTATATCGATTTAAGTTTATTTTATTTTCGTTTCTATTACAATGTCAAACGGCTTTCTTGCAACTGAGCCAATCAATTTTTCATTTGCCCGCAGGTATTTTTTTAAAAAAATCATTCATCTTTACCAAAGTAAATGTGAATAACATCTAAAATTTATGTTAAAACTTGAACAAATAGTTATTCTTCGTACAGCCTCTGTTAGAATTACCAAACAGATCTTACGAACGCAGGACAAAATTCAAGAGGACAAACCCCAAGGAAAATCCAGACAAAACGGACTAAATTCAAGCGCCAGAATCATAGGCACAGATTAATAAAATAATGATTATTTTTTCTTCAATTGTTATGCACCTAAAACGTTACCTTAAATTCTTCACTTTACAGAAATAACATTTTAAAAAATGCTGAAAACACAATGAAAGACGTAAGACTGTTAGAAATACAGTAAGTAGGCCCTATATGTTTCATATTTTGATCTTTACAAAAAAAAAAAAAAAAAAAATCAGTGTTTCAGAATCAAAATAAATATTTATATATTACTCAAAATAAAAGACTGCTATATGCTACCACACAAGAACGACATTTTTAAAAATCAAATAGCATCACAAGTTACTTTTCGTAATTAATGGTCTTACTGTAATATGCTGAACGTATTTCAAATGTATTAAAGGTATAATAAATAGGAATAGCCAGTACTTTTCATATGGATATGTGTCACGGGCATCCATATAAAATTTTCTAGAGGGAGTCCATCTCCATGGTTACTATATTACGTCTGGTATTTAATATACTTGGTTTCCTATATTACGTGTACATTTTCGAGAGCCAGAAGGGCGCCCGGGCCCCACCGTCCCCTTCCTTTCGGGCGCCCATGGTATGTGTGAAATTAAATGTAATCTGTCCTTTTATTATAACATTTTTACGCATTTTACGAGTTTTCAGCGTTTAAAAAAAAAGAAAAGTTTTTCAGTTGAAAAAATACGGATAACATTTTAGAATATATGACAATTGAAGGGAAAAAATAATCTATAAGGTGTGCACTTTTACATACATCCAATATATATTCCTTTTATTTGGCCCTTTGGAGTTTGTCCTCGTCAGAATTTTCCTTGCATTTTAACCAATTGGATTTAGTTCCCACCCTCGTTACTACAGCCATTTTATACATGAGTTCCGATCTGCATACAAACACTCTAGGAGTCAGGCTTTTCAGTGCTGCATTTCTCTAAAAATTCCCTCCTCGCATAGAATTTCCTGTCTCCAAAGATTTGGCGGAACGGGAATTCCCGTTCTGCCTAAAGATAAGATGATTTAAAATATTTTCTACAAAGTCCTGGAGCGCTTTAGGCAGAACGAGAATGGATATTTTTAATATTGCACCCCTAGTTGGGGAGGTGTAAGGAATTTATTTGCAAAGGAGTGTCCGAAAATTTATGGGGTACTGGGGTGATGTTAGGGGGTGTAGATAAATCACTGCATTCAAGTCTTTCGTGTAGCTGAGATTCTCTCGACTAATCCGTCAACGTATCACTTAAGTGACTTGAATGGTGAACACAACTGCTGGACGGTTTTATGTACCTGAGCTAATGAAAAAAATACCCTGACACCTGTCTCACTGAGAAAGTGCTGCAAAAAAAGAAAGATAAGGTAGTTAGGCTTACCACAGCAACATAATCCATTGGTTGATCTCAAAACTATTGTTTAGTATCGTGAACAGTAAGGAAAGTTTACAAGTTCAGAAGTTATAATACGTATACCATCAAAAGATGAACTGCTCCAAGCCAACATTCGCTGCAAGTTCAGGCTATGGGAAGACTACATTGGTTATCGATAACTTTGTTTTGGGATCGGAATGGCTTACCTGGGAATTAAGATCCCTTATTTATTTTCTCCAAGAGCTTAGAGCAGCCCAAATGTATACAACTTCAATCTATTTACATTGACATAAAAGGCAAACGTAGCTACGTTACTTAGCTACGTTTAGTTCATCTGTTCTTCCATTAGAAGACTGTCAACCAAACTCGGTGTCTTTACACCACGTGCTTGAAGTAAATACACTTCAGACGATAGCCGCGAAGAAGTCGTCGTCCACCATCGCCAACGATCGGCAAATGACGCAGAGGCAAAAAGTCAGCAACATTTCTGCATAAAAGGGGACTGGACACCACAGAAGATATCAACTCACCCGGTTGATCAAGCCACCAACTCTCTAAGCCCCCTTGTCATTGAGAGATACCTTTCCTATACTCTCTAAGACACAGAGTCACAGAGAGTTCCTTATTTCCCTCTCTAAAACGCACGGTCATTGAGAGGCACCTATCCAACACGCGCTACGATGCATGGTCATTGGGATCCTTTAACTTCACAACAAACCTCCAAATAATTAGAGAAACTTATACCTATTTGTAATGTTTTGTATTCAAGAGGAAACTTTTATAATAAAAGATGGGAAAGTCTAAATTCCCGTATATCATCTTTTAACTCTACCCTAAAAGACAGAAGGGGCCGCGGTGGCTCAGTGGTAGAGCGTTCATCTCTGGTGCATGAGGTTCCTGGTTCGATCCCCGCTCGCGCGAAGTGAACCTTGTGGTGGGCAAACATCCTGTGTATGGGTTTCCTCAGAGGTCTCCCGTTTCCTCCCACTTTCTTCATTCCACCATTTCATTCATCTCTCATCATCATCATCCCCTTTAGCCTAGCCGGCATAACTGTGGGACGTAAAACTCAAAGACTTCATTTCATTTTCCCGAAGAGACAGAAACCTTTATAATATTCTCGAGATTCAAAATGAAGTACGAAACTATTTTACTCAAAGGAGACATAAGCACATAAATTACCTTTATTTTGCTCAAACGTTTAGTAAAGTATCCAAGCAGCTTATCAGAGACAAGACTAACCTCCTCTGCATACTCTGGAGAAATTTCGTCAAGACAGTACCAACTTGAAGCACATCTATGACGAGTATGCAGTTGATGACATATCGTTCGAGAAATTGAAAATGTTATACTCAACATATTGGAATGAGTTGTCTGGAGTCTTAACGATAGACTTATGTCCAAAAATTAATGAAAGGAGGTTAGCTTAATCAAATTAATCGAATTATGTATACAAATAACTACTATAGCAGGGTCAACAAGAGATGGTCTCTGACGTTTCTTACCATATGCGGAGGGACAATGCAGCCCCTACTTTGGTACAAGTGTTACATCCACGGTCATTCTGTCTTACACCATGAATTAAATTTCCACTATAGATGCACCGGAAAAAGCGTTGGCACGTGAGAAGTGGCAACGTCACTGCGAGCTGTCAGAGACCTCTTGCTTATCTCCCCTATAACATAACGAACGAAGGTCACAATATAATATCCCACCAAACAAGACGATCGATCGTTAATGATGAACGTAATTAAAAGTAAACGTAGAGCCACAGCAGACCCGTATCCACGGGAGTCTAGGAGGCTGGGCCCCCTAAATTTTTACTGGTCCCCCTAAAATTTCACAGTAGGCTTGCAAATGAACTATAATATGGTTGGATAGTATCCCCCTGCGTTTTTGGGCTGTCTATCGGCCTGAGCAGCAGGATTATCAAAATATTTAAGTGACTTCAAGCATTCCATCAAACACGTGAAGATTTAAAATAAGACATCATTTCTAGTGAAAAGATTATTATATGAACCCTATTTCATAAGCAACAAATGACTAAAATTGAATTTACACCTACACAAAGACAACTTAGACAAACAATCCGTTTATATAATAAAGGACTCAATTCATAAGGTTAGGAAAATCGTACAATACATCCACAGGAATACAATTTCGTACTGGTATATCAGGAGGAATAAAGTTTAGTAAAACAGTAGTAAAAAAAAAAAAATCGAAGTTTGTGACATTGGCTGCTAGCTAATGTAAGACGGTGCCCTCTATCAGTTGATATTTATAGTATATCAAACATTTCTTCTCATATATATATATATATATATATATATATATATATATATATATATATATATATATATATATATATATATATATATATATATATGCATATGCATGTTTAAGCGCTATATAAATAAGACAATCAATAGTTCAAGAAAAAAAATATTCAGGAAGATCTAACTAGTTTGTGTTTGAATCTACTTCTGAGGAATGAATTGAAATTATCACCAAGGATAAATTGAATGTGCGTGATTAAGGTGAAAGAAAATTATTATTTATTTAGGTAAGATATTTAAATTTTAAATTCTAAAATCTTATTCTAAAAGAATATTTCATTGTTTTATATAACATTCTTGCTGTACTGCTTTCCGTATTTATTTCATACATCTAAAATTTTATTTATTTTTATTTATTTATTTATTTATTTATTTATAATAAGTTTCAGATACAGCACTAGGCCATTTTACGCTGAAATATTTTAACAATTAGTAACATAACAATAGAATAACAATTTGAAATCAAGATAGTACAGTACAATGGCAACATTATAAAGATAGTTTATTTATAGATGATCTGAAGGTATGCTCATTTGAAAAAACGTCTACAGTTTCTGGTAACTGATTATACGTGCTAACAATTCGATTTAGAAGGGACCTTTAACCCCTTCACATATGACTTTTTTCGGAATTTTTTGCAATGCTATAAACATGTATGCCTATTCTGGCGCTTACTTAAAGTAACAGATATTCACAAAGCACAGGAAACCTGTAAGCTTCTCTCTTCTATTGACAGCAAGCGGGATACAGCCGCTTAAACATCAAAACGCGCGACACGCGTCAAAATACGGAAGTGAAAAGTGAAAAGCAACGCGTCCAGCGCGTCAAAATATGGCAAGGGGTTAGACAATATTAACTCTCGCAGCTCGAGTGTAAAAGAGATCACTAGACCGTGTTGTTCTAGCGGGTACGCGAAAATTGATCTGACTTTTCCCAAACCATGCTTTTTGATTAAAAGTAAGCATAGGATATAAACATCTCATTTTCAACAATGAAGTGTTAAACTTATTTAAGTACATGTAATGAAAACGTCATGAAATCATGAATCATATCTTGTCACCCTATGTATGAACGTCAACTTTTTTTTTTTTTTTTTACTATATTGTCGTGTGATAGGTAAGTACGTGGAAAATTCTGCGTAATGAATATAAAATATTTTGATGTTTTCGTTCTGAATATTTTTTTTAATACATTATTAAACTCGTGGACAAAACAGTCACCAATTCGTAAAAGTTTCGAAAATTTTAATGAGAAGAAAAATCTTGCAGGTAGTAATTAGAAAATCAGAAATTTTATAATCTTCTGCGTCTTTTTCACATGCTAACTAAATCAAACACGCAAATGTTACTTTCTTAGTATACAATAATTTTAACAAAACTCCACGAAATTTCCATTTCATAATAGCCTTTCTTTGTTCTGTTAAAATTAATACATCCTTCCTCCCTCAAATTGTGGCCATTTTAAATTTTCTTTTTAAAAAACTGATTCTTTAAGTTATTAGTTTTTAAGGTTCAGAGATTCCGCTAAATCAGACAAAACATTCATGGTCTTTTCTAAGCTTAGCAGAATATTCATTCCTTGAAATTTTTAAAATCGAACATATAATGTAAAACAGCAGTAGGACATACTGAAGCAATAGACCAGCACTAAAATAGCCATTGATTATTAACTAGTAGTATATATGTTTTTTCTCTGGGATGATAATGTGTGTGCTACAAAGAAGCATGTACACCGTTGTACACAGCGCCATTTAATGTTAAAACTGTTACTAGATATGAAATGGTAACGTTATTAACTTTTAATCTGTGCCTTGCAAACTTTATAAAGTAAAAAATTAGTGTTATTAAATGATCTAATGCTGACAGACTTACAACTTAACAAATTACTTCAAAAAAAAAAAAAAAAACAAAAAAAAACATGGGAATACAGCACACCTTGTATTTGTAAAGTTAGGAATAAAATATAACTTAAATTAATTTTGAATAATTGGTACGGCAAATTATAAAGGGTAACGTTATAGTGGAAGTTATTTTTGTATGACATTAAAAGGTGTATTTGGTGTACGAGTTTTAAGTTCTTAAATTGGTATTTTAATTTAAGAGGCGAACAAAGTTCCATTGTATAACAGGTTGAATATTTTGTTGTGATTGTGTAGTTACCGAAGAAATTTGATTATTAAATTTTCGAATTTCTTCCATTCACTGGGTTTTGTTAGTTTTTTTTTTATTTCTAGGGTTTAAAAGTTTAATCTCTGCTTCCTTTTTTTTTTTTAAATATGGAACGATGGTGTTTATAACAGCACCTCACATATTTGTAATGAAACTGATGTTATAATTGGTGGTCGGCATGTTGAAATTTTTTAGCAAAACGTGTTTGGAAGTTAACCTCACTTGCAGGTAACAATCCCGGTAGTATTTTGATGTTTAAGCAAAAGGCTACATAAATAACCTTTAACTGAAATATGGAAGATACACAGCAATTATTATTGTTAATTAAAACAGGAACTTTTGAAGTAATACTTTAGCATTGTTTTTGAAGTGCAGATATATAGGGAAGTTAGGATAAATAGGAGAATGATGATGGAACACGAAGTAGGAAGTAACTAGCTTCGCAAAAAGTTTTGGTTGAGAGGAGAATTTGCAGGAGTTTATTGTTAACATTAAAAAAAAAAGTTACAGCATGCTTTTTGAGCTTTAAAATAACAATAATTATGAATTTTAATAAAAGAATTAATGATTTTTTTAAAAGCCAAAGTGCTTCCGGGGGTCAAACTCAGGAACTCCAAAGTGTGTTTTGCAACAGTTAATATTGTGTTCATTAACATATAAGCAGGGTGGGAAAAATCATGATTTTTTTTAAAAAAATCATTTTTGTTGATTTTTTAAATCGATTTTTTAAAATTTAAATCAAATCTTTCTCTTCGTATAATACAAGTCGCGAACTGAAGAAGAAACATTAGGAATTAGTATTTAATGCCAATTATGCCATTTAAGTGAAAGTATTGGGGTTGAAATTTGAATTAATTCCTAATCGCTAACCTATTTCAATCTTAAACAATGTTTCTTAAGCATTAAAGAAAAAGTACAGCAACATTTATCAACGTGACACTTTTCTTTTTACTAAAGTTACTGATATTTGGCAGGGATATACTTTTAAAAATTCGGAACTAGCTAGCGGCACGAAATACATATAAAGTACATAAACTTCGCCTAAAATTAAGTAACTAACTCTATGGCCTATGGAACCCGGAGGTTCAATGCCACATTCACAAAAGCTCTCCATTGACTTCTATCCTTAGCCAACTGGATCCAGTTTCTACTTTGTATTCCTATTTCTGCGAAATCCATCTTAATATTGTCCTCCCATCTGTGTCTAGGTCTTCCTAATGGTCTTTTTCCATTGGTTTTCCACTTAAGACTTTGAAAGTGTTCCTACTTTCTTCCATCCTGGCTACATGACCTGCTCACCTGAGTCTCCTAGACTAGATTACCCCAACAATGTTTGGTAAACCTCGTTATGTAGTTCCTCGTTATGAAGTTTCCGCCATTCTCGTTCCTCTTGGGTCCAAATATTCGTCTCAGGATCTTATTCTCAAATACTTTCAGTCCATGCTCTTCCCTCATAGTAAGCGACCATACTTTGCAACCATACAGAACAACAGGCATGATTATCGTTTTATGTATTTTAAGCTTCAAATTCCTCGACAGAATTCGCGAGGACAAGAGATTTTGAACTGAATATAACACGAATTCCCCGCTTTCACTTGATATTTATTTCCTTCGTAAATATCGTTTTCGTCTGTTAATATTTATCCTAGATATTTGAAAGTATTTGCTTTATCAAAAGTATTATTTGATATTTTAACGCATCCAAAATTTGCCGTAGTACGATTCCGAGGAACTTCTATGTATTTAATACATAAATTTCGACTAAAGTTTTAATTGTTTTTATTTTTTTTTCTTTTGTTATCTGGGAACAAACAAACAGTCGCACACACAAGAGAATTTTCGTCTTAAGTGTTCATAGTGATTTCGTCGTTGGAATAGTTAATGATTTGTAAACCGTATGTTACGAAAAGAACAAAGTAGGATTCACCCATTACCCGTTCAAAACGGGATTTTCCCTAATCATCCTCTGCATGATACTCGTTTTCATATTACGCTTACATACATTTGAGTCTCATTGTATTATGATTATCATCTTCCATAATCGAAATAATAGAACAGAAACGGGATTTTACTTATCTTCACTTAAAATTTCGTAATTTATTTCGAAATTTGATTTAAATCAACGATTTTTATTTTAAAAATCAAGTGATTTAAATCTTGATTAAAATCGTGATTTAAATCAGACTGATTTAAATCAATCCACCTTGCATATAAGTTTGATTTTCGAAAATAATGGGCGTAGAAAATTATTCTCATTAACCATGAAAGAGAAAAATACTGGAAATCCTTATATTTTACGCAGCGTAGTAAATGTCAGCTGAATTGATGCATTCAAAGCTCTGCTTATGACATAATGTGACCTTTAGCTTCTCTTTCTTTATTTATAAGTATTCCATATTGTAATGACACAGAGTCATAGTGTTTACTTACAATTACACGTTCAAGACCGTCAATTACACTCATGGGCGGCGATTAGGGGGGGCAAAGGGGGGCAGTTGCCCCCCCACTTTTTTGAAGTAACCCGTGAATGTATATAATTTCATTTGGAAATGTGGAGTTTTTGTATGTATTCCTGTTTCATAGAAAAAATGATACCATATAATATTTGCCGTTGCGTGAGTACATATTGGCTGTCTTCCCGTGGAGTTAAGAAAGCTACAGGAATTGCGTTTTAATTGCGGCGGAAAATAACCCAAAAATTAACCTATTGGAGCACAATAATTCCAGCATACTTTCACTTCTTCTTACAAAGGGTTGATATGTAAGTCAGCCGCTTTGAAACTAATTGAGAGAACATTTCGAAAAAAAAAAAAAAAAAGAAAGAAAAAAAAGTATTTCACAAGTTATTCTTTAATTGCAAAAAAAAATTGACAGTTCCTAAAATATATTTTCTTCTATGTAGTAATAAAGAATACTGATTAAAAAGAGAGTAATAAGAAACAACTGCTACCTTTACCTTTTTCATTGTTTTGCAGTGTAACATACGTTGAAGTGGTGTGTTTAGGGGTGTCCAAGCACGGGCGTCTCTGGCGGGGAGGGGGACGAGAGGGACGCGTCCCCGCCAATATTTAAGTACAATATTTCAATATTTTATTCTAATTTAATTTATTTACTAACGACAGAATATCATATCAATAATAATAAATATATTTATTTCGAATATAATATTCAGGCTATGAAACGATTGTAATCGAGTTCTTGATATACCTTAGGGGGTCCGTGAAGGTAAGCAGAAAGGTAACAAATGGAATCGAAGTTAATAAACAGGTTGGGCTAGGTAGTACCATTTAAATCACTTTCTTTGATGTCCGCCCCCCCCCCATTTCACATGCCAGAGACGCCAGTGTGTGCGAGTGTATCGACAATTAAATTTAGTGAACTCAACATAACTCTAGGTTTGTTGTTTATTTTTTATAACTGGAGTGATTCTAACTATTGTTGTGTTTTAATATGTTCCAAAAAAGTGAAAAGTGCACGTAATGAGAACGAACATGTTTCGGGAAGCTGCTAAAGCAAATATTGCTTTAAAGTCGTAGCATATGCTTGTAGTATTTAATGTCTTTAATTTTCTAAGAGTAATAACATACATTTTTAGAATTAAAAATATGAGTTGATCATTAATCCCCAGTCTCAAATTGAGTCTGGGGATTAATGAACAACTCATATTTTTAATTCTAAACTATTTAATTCTAAATTATTTAATTCTATAACTTTTGCAAAACAAGCCTTAATATTCATTACTGATTAATATTATTCTTTCTATTTATTTGTTTTGCAAATTTGTTATTAAATAATCTGATCGCACAATTTTCCAGGCAGAATTTTAAGATGTTCACGAGCAAGGAATCAAATCTTTCGTACATCTTCGTTGTTTAAGAGTACAAAGGGCTAGTACTCACTTACGCTGCTCTTGTCAATTTACTTAATGGAATATAAAATACGATATACGGTATTTTAACAGAAAAAGATACTATCCTATTGGTTATGCAACCTTTCGTCAAACAAAGTGTTAGAAACAACCAGAGAAACTAAGATTGAAATACAAATATTCAGATCATGTCTTGCCCCCCCACTTTTAATGTCCAACCGCCGCCACTGATTACACTAAAAGATACAGTGAAAAATTGTTTTTCATTTACAGATCCTTTATTATGTTGCAATTGTTCTTAATTTTCTTGCGCGCATGACATGGGCAATAACGATGGTACTGAAAGAAAGTGGTTGGATATATACAGACTACGTAACTACTGTATTTTCTGCAGTAGAAGTTTCCAGGTTGGTGCTTTGTTCTTCTGTATTGAACGTAAGATAACCGGTACCAAACTTAGAAAAAGGAAGTAAAATGGAAGGGTAAGAAAACTGGTAGGAAAGGAGATTAAACTGACAGCAAATTCTCCATTATCCATGTTAACTGTTGTCAGAACAAGTGAATATAATGAGAATTTTTACCGATAACATATTAACATTCTTAAATGTAATTTAAATTACACATGTACGCTTTAAATGTTAAAATTAATAACCGTTATTTTAACAAACATTTCCAGAAAGAATTGAATTTTCCTGGAGACGTGGTTTTAGGAAGTCTTCTCGGGCTACCAGACAGGTGAAGGTATTGCCCGACGTTTCGAATGCAGACTTCGCATTCCTCTTCAGGAATTGTAATGAAGAAACCAGATATGTGAGCATGTATATATATATGGTGACTACTTAGAACTAGCAGAGCTAATGCAGATTGATTTTACAAATTCCACCATAGTAGCCAAGTACAGCAATTTTTGGGACAGAACAATAAAGGAGGCCATAGCTATATCACGGGAAAGGAGAAGTCCCAATAGAGATAATGGGTTTCAACTCAGCCGTATCTGGTCGGCTTTTTTCAGGAACAAAAACCTTCAACAAAGTCATTTTTCGTAACCACAACAACAGCCAATCAGGAGTCAACATCCTCCAGTCAATCATAAGCAGAATTTCCCTCAGCCAATTGTAAGCCCCCATTCATAGCTCTGCCCCTAACTAGTCACCATATATACACATGCTCACATCTCCAGTCTCTTCATTACAATCACTGAAGTTGAATGCGATGTCTGCATTCGAAACGTCGGATGGTAATACCTTCACCTGACTGATAGCTCCAGAAGACTTACTGGACAAAAAAAAAAAAAAAGTTTCCAATATGGCAGGAAATGCACTTAAAATTTAGATACTAAAGATAATTGAGTTTTGTTTAACTTTTTGAAACTACGCTAAATTTCCAAACTGTGTAAATTCAATACTGAAAACGGAAATAACTGATTTATAATTTCTGGTTGCGTTAGAAGGATAAGATCAGGTGAACCGCTTACTGCAGAAAGCAAACATGCCCACATTTCGTAATGTTTGCAGGAGAGGCAAAAACTAAAGAAAACTATTTTACGATATTTCCACCATAACATGTTTTTATCCTTTAATGATAGAAGAATATGTGATTAAAATACACATGCAAAAATTGTGAATGACATAAGGAGGTAGATGGGAGCATCATTATCGTTACAAGAAAGAAAATGTGTAAATGCTGGACATGTTTGCTTTCTGCAGTAAGCGGTTCAAATATCGAATCTGTTTCTCGGACCCTGGATTTATATAAAAAGATAATATCTCACTCTCTTATAATATTATTACTATATAGAAATATATATTGAAGCTGGAAGTTGTACAAAATTTTACGAATTGTTACAATAGAAGGGTAAGGGCAGAGATTAAATCCATTTTTGGGATTCTGAATTCATATTGCCTCATCTATCGTTTTCGCTCTATGGGAATCAATATTGGCAATGAAGGTTGTAGTAGATTTCTACCAGGTAAGGTTTGGAATTGAGGAATAAAGTAGGAGATACCTGTTCTTGTAGTTCTGAATCCATATCAGAAAACTGCTTCTTGCTATCTCTGATCATTTTCACCCATGGCTATCCATGTTGAAATTGGAAACCGTAGATTTTCACCACCTCGGGTTCGAAAAAGGAGATAAAAGTCGAAATAACACTTATTCTTGGGGCTCTATATCAGTGGCGATTCCTCCATGAAACTAGACGGAACAGGCTGTTTCTTTCTTTTTGGTGCACCTCTAAGAAAGACTTAAATTATTCTAAAACTTGCATTTTCTAGAGGTAATAACCTCCATTTGCTGTCTTACTGCAAACAAGTTCCATTTTATCTCCTCTGCAAGGGTGCAATGTCGTTCAGCTTAACGTTCAGTTGCTATCACTGGTGAGAGGTATGTTCTTTTTCGAATAAAACCGAGCCGATACGAACATAGCGACGAAGCAGAGGAAGCTGTGCATTTGGTCTGTTCCTTCCACCATGTTGAACATTGTAGAATTTAGCGCATCATACAATTCGGCATCTTTGTGTAATTTTAATGTGATAAGGAATAAAATAATTTGTTCATTCTTTTGTATAACGTGGTATGTGATATTGCATCACTTTTTTCATAAATAGGATTCCATACTGCTAGTTAAACCTGTACAAATAAGAAGACAACGGAACAGTTGAGTGATAGCTGAAGGGTAAGGGGGAAAAATAAGGAATGTCACAAAATTACATTTTTGAGAAAACGGCATTTTAATATTGAAAATCACGTACAAAGAATAGGGTTATTAAACCTTTCGCCCCTTTTTACATGGATATTTCTACATCTACGCGTGCATGGCATATACAATCAAATAGTACCAAGAGTCACCAACAGATAGAACAAAGCTCCCGGTAAAGCACATGCATGGACATTCCTTGTTTTTTCCCCTTACCCTTCAGCTATTCTAGGTTTACGAATTCGGAAATTTCTTGCACAGAAATGAGCCAGCTAATGTGTGATAAATCAAGTGAAATAGTCCCTTTAATTCACTGAATATACGGTTATTTTAAATGGCAGAGCTATCTCTCACCTTACAAAATTTGAAACGAAAATAAAATATTGCACTAAGCATTTTCTAAGTAGTCACCATAATTCTACAAAAACGGTTAATTGTGTGTTCTTCAAGTGATAAATTGTCATATTAGTCATGTTTATTTTGTTACTGAAAAGACATTTGGAATGCCTCAGAATTGAGTGATCACTTTTTATATAAATATTATTTGTCATGAATAGTCACAGGCAGTGTTCGAAGTGTAAAAGAAAGGCAGAGGCGGTATGTTTTATTACAATTTTGACTCGACATATCGACTATACAGATATTGAAATACAATGAGAGTATGTAGCCTAAAAGATTGAATTTCTATTTATATAATGACTGAAAACCACTAGAGAGCTTCTCTTTAGTTACGGGGGGAGGATATGAAGAGACTTCGACCAATCGCCAGTAAATCTCTGAAAAAGAAAATAAAAAATATCCCCTTATGTTATATTATAGAGAATTGCTCAAAAACCGAGTTTTTAATTAACAATTTCCTGCGGGAAAACTCCTGGACCCCCACTCAAATGAGGGGTATTCAAATCCTCATAAGATCCGCCCCCTCACAGCAGACAATCACTAAATCCGCCCATGCTCAAAACACGCCACTTATATGAATTAAGACAAGAAGACACACACACATACATACGAAAGAACAATTCAATATGGCACATTAAAATATAAACTAGATTGACTTCTTTGAAGGTATCTCGTTTTAGAAACAAAAGGTAATAAAGATAAAAATAACGGTGTTGTCAACTTAGAAATTATTTTTACATAAGAAATAAAATGTTTTTGCGTGCAAAGCTATTCTACTGCACGTGTGTCGATTACTGTGTATAAAAATGGATTTATTAAAGGTATTAGCATCTACTCTTCCGCGACGGTATGTCTTGATCACTAAAAAAACAGAGGCGGTATGTTATACCACCGCATACCGTCTCACTCCGACCACTGGTCACAGGATCATCTCCATCCAAGTACTGCGTAAAGACATTCGATTACACGATTATTGACGGTCAGGTAGATTATCAACATTGAGATAATTAATAATAATAAAAGTCTAAAAATCAATGAACAACAGCAACTACATTGAACTGCTAAATTTAATTGTAAAATATGATTAGAAAGTTGCAAACAGGGGCGGGCCAAGGGCCGGGCAACCCGGGCGCCACAGCCAAGGGCACCAAAACGAGCTTCAAAAAGTAAATTTTATAACATGTTTTCTACTGACTTTTTGATTTATATTCTTGTAAAGTAGCGCCAATTAGTAGTAGAAAATGGATCGATCTGGAACATATGAGGACAACATCAGACAACTCATAAGCCCCTGGGAAATTGAGCACCGTACACCGTGAGCCCACGGTCTTTTACGACCTCTATTTTAGGGGTGAATTTATTCCCTTTTATGACCACTTTTTAGGGGGTGTATTCGTTCTCTCATACGAGCACATTTTAGGGGGTGAACTCGTTCCCTTTTATGAGCATATTTTTCAACCCTTATTTTAACATAGCAGAAATTACACTGAGACTATGAACATACAGCAGAACAGATAATACATAAGAATACGTAACATAACAAGGGTGAACTCGTTCTCTTTTATGAGCACTTTTTAAGGGGTGAACTCGTTCCCTTTTATGAGCATATTTTCCAACCCCTATTTGAACATATAGCAGAAATTACACTGAGCTTATGAACACACAGCAGATACATAAGACTCGTTCCACCCTTATTTAGAGTATGGTATATTTTCCAACCCCTATTTGAACCCATGGTCTTTTATGACCACTTTTTAGGGGGTGAACTCGTTCTCTTTTATGAGCACATTTTCCAACCCCTATTTTAACATAGCAGAAATACAGCTAATAAAAGAGCATGGCTTATTTTCCAACCCTTATTTTAACATAGCAGAAATTACACTGAGACTATGAACATACAGCAGAACAGATAATACATAAGAATACGTAACACACAAGGGTGTATTCATTCTCTTTTATGACCACTTTTTAGGGGGTGAATTCGTTCCCTTTTATGAGCATATTTTTCAACCCCTATTTCAACATAGCGCATCAAACAGAGACTACGAAACATAGTGAAGATTAGATAACACATAAGAGTACATAACATAACAAGGGTGTACTCGTTCTCTTTTATGAGCATATTTTTCAACCCTTATTTTAACATAGCAGAAATATAGCGAAGATTAAACATAGTCCATTTTAAAGGGTGAACTCGTTTCCAACCCCTATTTGAACATAGCAGAAATTACATAAGACTACGGGGGGTGTATTCCACCCCTATAGAAGTGTACTCGTTTCCAACCCCTATTTTAATGTAACATAGCAGGGCTCTTTTCTCATCCAGGGCTTGGGACCGGCAATGGCGGAGTTTAAAAAAATAACATCATCATACTCTCATAAATGAATAAAGCATAATATCATTAGCATCAATAGTAGTGAGTGAGAATTTGTTTAAAAAATCCTGCATCGAATAACCAGATGCACGACATGCTAGATATAGGAAACAATAATGTCCACAAAATTGAGATAAATCACTTTGAATACGTCTATTATTCCATGTATAATACAGACAGTTTCGTTTTAAAAACCTTATATGATGTTGTATATAGGAAGGTATACCATAGCTATCGAAATACTCTCCCACACACATATTAGATATATAAACAGCAACCCAATGTTCACCAGGCTTATCACTAGAATCAGTGTTTATAATTATGGCGGCTGGAAATGTATGAATAAACAAAGGTAACTCATCAGCAGCATATACACCAATAAAATGATCTTTAGGCAAATTTTGTTGTAATGCTTCATAAAGCTCAATTGTATTTAACATTTTTTTTCTTTAATTAATATATATTTTTCTCTGGAAATCAATTTCTAATTCTGAAGAGAATTCACCATAAATAATTGTTGTTACAGGAGATGGCAGTGCTTCTTTAAAATGAACCTCTAAACGTACACTTCCTTGCCGTTGTGGACTAGTATGAAATGCAGCACTTGCGCTTGAATCAGGAGTTAAATCAAACACCAGTAGAGTATAACCATTAGGATATTCAGCGAGTGAAATATTATTACCTTGATTAGAATAATAAATACCTGAACCTGTAAATAACGTAGAATATGCTTGTACATATAGATTATTATCAAAATCTGGTTGTAAAGGTTTGAAGGGCATTGGAGTTCCATCAACATACAATGTAAAAAATGACATACTAAAATGTTGAAAATTGAATGGATTTGTTTGATAAGTACCATTGAAAGCAGTATTAGTAACAAAACCAATAATAATACGTTTAGGCACTATGCCTGAAAACAGATCTGGAAGTGTACTATCCATAATTCCTTGTGGCAGAGTTTCTGTCTTCACCTGCACTTTTGTTATAGGATATTTTATTCTAAATTTAGGATTTTGTAATACTTTATTTTGTGCTATTTTAACTGCTGGTGATACATCAACCTTTTTCACAAGCAATGTTGCATCTGTAATTACAACTTTTCCATCAGCATCTGCGTCACCCATTAGACAAAATGTAGGTTTAGCTGGAATTAGTTTAATACGCAATTGTACACCATTCAGTAAAAATTTCTCCTGATTGAAAATATCAGCATGAATATAACCCAATAATTCAAATGACTGACTTAAAGCAGTGAGAAGAAAACGTTGTTTAAATCCTACATTATCATCGGCCACACTGTCCATATGACCTGCAGTATCTTTAAACCACATTGATGTTTGAAGATGCGTTGTTTTAGCTTCAGCATTATAATTTAGTAGTTTTTCAATATACGATCGATATGGATATGTGTGTGAAGAGTAGGAAATAAGTTGATTATTTAAATATAATTGCACTTCACTGAACATTGCATTGAGAAAATCATTTACAGGGCCGATTTTCTTATCGGCAGAAGTTAAATTAGAACCATCTGATTTAGTAATTTTACCTTTAACATATAACATTGTGTGCGGTAAGTCAATATAGTCATCCCCATGACCGGGGACTACAAATTCTATTGGTGCATTATCAGTTATCGAAGCCACAGGCTTATATGGAACTATTTTATTACCTATAATACTGGTTTGAGTGGGTAAACCAGCAAATAAATCTAATTCTGATTTCATACACTCACACTGCATTTTTTCTCTTTTCTTACTATTAATATTCACACATGGTAAAATTTACAATACCATATTACGTCTACGAAAATGTAATTTTACACATACACTGCCATATTGGAAAGGAAGTGGATTACCTGTACTATCTCTTAAATCAATAATAATTTGATCAAATTGTTTACGTTGCACGGTGACATAATGAGGATTATCAAAAATATGTACATTATTAATACCATGCTCTGTAATATTTGTATTTATAATACGTAACAATGAAGCTACGGTGTCACCCACCATTTGTGGTTCTACAATATCACTGTAAATATACATAAGTGTAGGTAGCGCTTTTTGTAAATCAGGTGGATAACGAGCATGATGAACAACTGCAATATCTTCTTGTTGTATGTGATCAAAACCTAGTATTCTGGCTAGTTCAGGAGATAGGCGTACTTGTATATGCTTCTCTTGATCTTTTATTACTCTATTAACCTCAATTCGTTTCACTGATGCTTTGACTTTTAATTGTAAATTTAATATATCACTTTTATGATTAATTTCAGATAGAATATCATCAACATTATAATAGTGTCCTGGTAAGATTTGAGTTATGTTCCAGTTTTTTGTATTCATGAGACGATAATAAATATTATTTGTATATTTGGAAACATTCTGAAATGAACTTGTATAATGTACTTCAACAACAGCTGTTTCCCACACTCCCTTCTCCAGTACAATAGGTTGATATAATTTAGTAGTATAACAAGCAAGAGTATTTTGAGGACAATATTTCATAGAACTATTGCTAGAAAGTGTGAGATAAAATTATCACTTTGCTCCATAATCAATCAAAAATATCTTTGGATTTTTTTATCCGTTTCACACCACCACCACTAAAATGAACTTTCTTTCTTTTTCTTCTTCCAGATCCTTCCAACACCTGATTTAATTTATTTTGAGCTTTATTTTTTAAATTTGTTTTAGCTTCTTGCCATCGATCATGCAGAGACTCTTCAATAGGTCTATTATTATCTAGTACATCTCCTGCTACATTAATTCCTGTACGTATCAATTCTTTACCAACAGTTTTTGCACCTTGTTTTAATAAAGGAAATACAGTACGAAATAAACCTCCTAGAAAACTACCAATGCCATAACCTTCTTGATATGCTGTACCTCTATACACGTTATAATCACCTCCTGCTTGATGTATGTAATAATTAAGGTAGGGCTCATTCATCTTTCTTTCTTTCTTTCTATATACTTAAAATATCAATAGAATATTAGTATTATTGCTTATAAGTACACCATTTGCGTTTACGGGGTGGAGGGCCATCTTCTTCGTCCTCTTAGTCTTCTGTTAGTTTTCTAATATAATCTATTCGTTGAGGATTACCAATGTACTCTAAGGGTATATTGGCTTTTGCTAATAATGTAGGAAAAGGTTTCCAGCCAGCAACTGAAATATTTTTCTTACGACATCTAACAAAATCGGATATCAAATCCACTATATTTGCACCTGGAATTAATTTATTATTAATATTCACATTTCCATTATCGTCCCATTGAATATTTCGATTTTGTTTCAATTCACGTAATAAAGGTCTTGCTTTACGTTTACAAATTTCAGGGAGAGTAGATATATCATTTCACCATCCTCCTCCTCCTCCTCATCCTCTTCTTCTTCTTCCTCCTCCTCCTCCGTAGTAGTAGTAGTAGTTGCTGTTGTAACTGCTGCCGGTTTTTGAAATATATTTAAATATTTTTGTAAGACTTCTCTATATTTTGTCCATTTTTCTTCTGCATTTAAACTTATTATTTAAAATTTCTTTCATTTCATCATCAAGATTAGATATCGTTTGATAATGATGTAATTTTTCTGGTGAGATTAAAATAAGTTTTTGTGTGTTTTGCATAATTATTTAATTAAACTAGATAGTATACCTCCAATAATAGGTGCAAGCAAAGCAGTAAGAAAACCACATTTTTGTATAATTATTCGTTTTTTCTTTTGTTTTAATGACGGACCTTTTTTCACCAAATATCTCAGTTCCTTTTTATATTTTTTAGCTTATTTATCTCTGTTTTATTTAATGGAACATTTCCCTGTAATACGTTATAGGAACATTCACAAATAGAGCGAATTAAATCAGGATCTGCATTTTGTAAAATTGCCTTACGTGCTTTCGGTTTTGACTTTGCTAAAAGTTTTAACAAATGTGCATTTTCCTTACTAATCATTTTTTTACGGCTATTAAAGCACAAATAGTTGTTAGAATATAAACCATATTACAATTATTTTTTACAGGTACATAAACATAATTAAAAGAATCTGTTGGAAAGATATTTGTTCGAACTCGCTGCTCATCAGGAGTATTTTGTTTTAAATCAAAGAGTAAATAACCATGTGCAATTCGAGTTGCATCTTGATATGCTTCTTGAATAAATTTTGTATTACCTGGATACAATTGTCGTGCGAGATAATTAATTTGAGCTTGGTCTCTAGGATTTTTAAAACAAACAATATAATGACAATTTAACGAAATATCCCGCATTCCTTTTTGTTGATGGAAAATATTCTGTGTTATAAATATTACACTTATATTTCTATGATGGCTACCCTTAGTAAAAATATCTACAATCCGATGGTCACACTCACGCATTAAATCATCAATAATGACAAGATGTGGACCCTCATGTGCTTGAAATTCATTATTTTGAGGTAAACCTTCTTTAAACGTACAGTTTGAAAGAGTATCATACAACGGCTGCCATTCACCATAACACCATACAATATTTTTAAATAACTTACTATAATGGTCAAGAAATGTTTTAACAAAATATGATTTTCCACAGCCTGTAGGACCTGCTACCATACATGTAAAAGGAATTTTCCATTCCATCTCTATTACAGATATTTTGCTAGAATTTAAAATACTTGTGAGCACATGCTTCACCTATAAATTCTTGACTATTCTTTATTTACAATATAGTATGTTTTAAATCGATCCAAGAATTTTCACTTTTTGGCAGACCTAACCATTTCACATAGGCCTTATTATTTTTCTTTCGCAACACTTTTTCAATTAAATATGTTTTTGGAAATTTCGTTAATTGTAATTCGTGTCCGTAAAATCTTCCTTCAATAGGTTTATTATTTGAGTCTACTAAGTGATATGTCGGAGGATTAGTGAAGAAAACTTTAGCAATTCGAAAAATTTCTGTACTCCAATTGCGTGTAAAACCTCTATCAAAACCAGGACGTTTAAGTTTACTAATTCTTACATATTCACCTATCTTAAATTTACTTTCTCTTTTTATCACAGAAAACTTTTTGCAATAGATGTTTGTCAATAGATGTTTTTCATTTTCTTTTTTAATAGCGTCAATAGGTTTCATTTTAATAGTGGAATGAATAGTATTATTATATTTATGTAGTAATTCCGGCAGAATGCCAATCCATTTATAATTTCCCTGCAGTGTAAATTTTCTCCATATTAAATTACGTAATGATCTATTAAATCTTTCAATAATACTTGCTTTCACATCACTGTACGTGGAATAATGTTTAATGTTATTTTGGTTCATCGCCTTCTGAAACTCTGAATTATAAAATTCTCGACCTCTTTCAGTTTGTAAAAATTTAGGGCTTTTGTTTGCTTTTCTCAGTACTGTTATAAATGCTTGTGTAATTTCTTTCCCAGTTTTATTTTTCACAGGAATAGCCCAAGCATATTTACAGAATGTATCTATCACAGTTAATAAATATTTGTAATTTCGATTAATTTTTGCTAGACCTTTCAATTTTCCACTATTCATTTCAACTAAATCAGCTTGCCATAAATCATGAATCCCTTTCGTTATAACGGGTATTCGAGGATAGTTTCGTCTTGCACTTTTATGTAATTCTGCAACTATTTGTTCTCGAACTGATTGTGACATCATTTCTATATATTTCCCCTAAAATATTATTTACATATTTTACATTGATTATCATTATGCTGTTTTCGATTGAAAAACTTTCTTTAAAAAAAAAGAATTATTTTACATTTTACACTTATTACAATATTTCAATGGTAACTGATAATGTCCCCATGGCAATGTATGAATGTTACAATTAAGAATACATCGCTTGTCATCAAGAGGATCTAAAGCAATTTTATTAACAGATACTGTAAAGATTTCATGTTCTTTAGATTGCAACTGTGTTTGTGTCTTTCTAATAGTTCGATTATTGTTTAAACAATCCTTAAAATCTTCGATCGAGATCATACTCGTGCTTTTTCTGCTTGCTATAAAAGTGAATAGGTCAAACAAATTTGTTTTTCTATGGTTGGTACAGAAAGTAGACCTTCTCCGCTTTTTTGATTACAAACAAAATTTATTCATTCTTCAACTGGTCACTCCTAGAAATTCTAAGTTAATGGCATTTCTCCTTGGTACAAAATGGAATAGATCACTTATATTTATCCCTTCGTTTATTTAAATAGTTAATATGGCATATCTTTGCTTTCTTTCTTGTTACTCCATCCAAATTAATTTTTGCGTTACAGAAATTCTGCGCTAGTTAAAAAGGTCTTTTTTCGCTTTTTCTTTCGTTTATTTGAGTAGTACAAAATTGTATTAAATACTCAGCAAGTTAAAATGGAAAAGTAGAACACCCAAATTTGTTCTTTCGTTCATTGAGCTAG
Source organism: Thermobia domestica (assembly GCF_964235325.1). Lineage (NCBI taxonomy): Eukaryota > Metazoa > Arthropoda > Insecta > Zygentoma > Lepismatidae > Thermobia > Thermobia domestica. Next base: position 86,607,206 of record NC_137458.1, on the reverse strand, counting down.
TATAAAGGTATATAAATTCTGAGTTAGCTAAATTGGACCTTCTTCGATTTTTCTGGTTAGTACAAAAAACAGGCCACTCAAATTTATCCCATCGTTTGTTTAAATAGTACAAAAAGGTACAGAAATTCTCAGTTAGTAAAAATGGGTCTTCTTCGCTTTTTCTGATTAGTACAATTTTGTTCTTTCGTGAAAATCCTTTGGTTGCTACAAAATTAAATAGCTCACTCATATTTATGCCTTCGTTTATTAGACTAGTTTAAAATGATATAAAATGATCCTTTGTTTGTTGAAATAATACAAAATGGTATAAAATACTTAACTTCGGTTTTTCAAATTAAATAGCTCACTCAAATGCATTACTTCGTTTAATTGATTTTAGAGTTGACACAAATTATATTTTAAGTCACTCAAATTTATTCCTTTGTTTATTTGAATGCTCCAAAATGGTGCAATTTCTTTTTTTTTCTTGGTGGTACAAAACTAAATACTCCATTGTTTATATGAGTAGTAAAATTATATAAAATAGTCCTTCTTCGCCTTTTGCTGACCCATTTCTCATTGGTACAAAATTGAATAGGTCACTTAAATTTATTCTTTCGTATATTTAAATATTCAGCTAGTTCATTTTTTCTCGTTAGTATAAAAAGTAGAACATCGAAATTATTCTTTCGTTACAGAAATTATGAACTTGTTAAAATGGCTCTTCTTCGTTCTTTTCTGATTGATACAAAAATAGAACATTCCAGTTGGTACAAAAGAAAATAGTCCACCTAAATTTTATTCATACTTCACTTCTTTTTTTTCTAGTTGGTACAAAACTAAATACTCTATTCCGTCGTTTATTTGAATAATGGCCCTTCACTTTTTCCAGTTGGTACCTAAGGAAATAATCCAATCAAATTTTTCTGGTTCATACAAAACTAACACTCCATCCAAATTTGAGTATTACAAAAATGAAATGAAATTCTGAGTTAGTTTTTAAAAAATGGTCCTTCTTGCTACAAAATTGGAAAGCTCACTCAAGAGTACAAAATAGTATTGAACTTCTGAGTCGGTTAAATTTATCCGATTGTTTGTTTCTTTAAATAGTACAAAATGATTTAAAATACGCAATTATTTCTCGTTGGTGCAAAATTGAATAGGTCACTCAAATTCACCCCTTCGTTTGTTTAAATATTAGAACATGGTCTAGAAAAAATGACATTTCTCATTGGTACAATATTCCTTCGTTTATTTAATTAGTACAAGAAGACATATAATTCTCAGCTAGTTAAAATGGCATTTCTCGTAGGTACAAAATTCAATAGGCCACTCAAATTTATTCCTCCTTCACTTTTTCTGCTTTGTACAAAATTTATCCGTTGCTCCGTTTACAAGCTCTCGATGGTCATTATTTTGGAACTTGCAGTGATTGATGAACTATTACTAAATGTGGAAACACCACCTCAATATTTGGCTCCGTTTTCGAGTTTGACCTCGATGGTTGACACTTTTGAGACATGTGATCTTTGGTGACCGATTACTAAATGTGGAAACAGCACCTCAATATTTTGCTCAGTTTTCGAGTCATTAGTTTTTAAGTATGTTGACCTTTGACCTCGATGATCAGTATTTTGGAACTTGTAGTAGTTGGTGGCCGATTACTAAATGTGCAAACAGCACCTCAATATGTGTCTCAGTTTTCGTGTTATTAGGTTTTAAGTATTTTGACCTTTGACCTCGATGACCACTAATTTTGGAACTTGTAGTACCTGATGACCTATTGCTAAATGTGGAAACACCACTTCGATATTTGGCTCGGTTTTCGAGTTATTGGGTTTTAAGTGTCATACAAAGGGCGTATCCCACATAAACTATAAGACCCAGGTAAAAATAGGTATGATATTCGTAATCAGCATGTCCGAAAAACCCCCATATACCGAGTTTCATCCAAATAGGTTAAAATTGTCATAGAAAGGGCGTATCCCACATAAACTATAAGACCCAGATAAAAATAAGTATGATATTTGTAATCAGCATGTCCGAAAACCCCCATATACCGAGTTTCACCCAAATTGGTTAAAATTGTCATACAAAAGGCGTATGCCACATAAACTATAGGACCCAGGTAAAAATAAGTATGATATTCGTACTCAGCATGGTCGAAAACCCCCATATGCCGAGTTTCATCCAAATCGGCTCAAAGAGCGTGTCGAATCGCTATGTTACATAGGTATTCATTGTCTTAAAATAGGGGTTGAAAAAAAATCTTATGTAATTTCTGCTATGTTAAAATAGGGGTTGCAAAAGTAATTATAAAAGAGAACGAGTACACCCCTTAAAATGTACTCATAAAAGGGAATGAATTTTATGTATTCTCTGGTCTGCTGTGTGTTCGTAGTCTCAGTGTAATTTCTGCTATGTTCAATTAGGGTGGAGAAAATGAATACACCCCCTGTGCTATGTTTCGCAGTCTCTGTCTGATGCGCTATGTTCAATTAAGGGTTGAAAAAGTAATCTTAAATGAGAACGAGTTCACCCTTTAAAATGGACTATGTTTAATCTTCGGTGGAACGAATACACCCTCATTATTGTCTTAGTTTCATGTAATTTCTACTATGTTCAAATAGGGGTTGGAAAAGGGAACGAGTTCACCCCTAAAAATGTGCTCATAAAAGAGAACGAGTACACCCTTGTTATATTATGTACTCTTATGTGTTATATAATCTTCACTATGTTTCGTAGTCTCTGTCTGATGCTCTATGTTGAAATAGGGTGGAACTAATACAACCTCATTACACCCTTGCTATGTTGTGTACTCTTATGAAAATGGAGGTTGTTGTGTGTTACGTAGTCTCACTGTAATTTCTGCTATGTTAAAATAAGGGTTGGAAAATAAGCCATGCTCTTTTATTAGCTGGGGGGGCGCGGTGGCTCAGTGGTAGAGCGTTCACCTCTCGTGCTTGGGGTCCCGGGTTCGATCCCAGCCCCCGCCAAGTGAACTTTGTGGTGGACAAACACCGTGCTCGTGGGTTTTCTCGGGGTACTCCCGTTTCCTCCCACTTTCTTCATTCCACCATTTCACTCATCTCTCATTATCACCGTCTCCTTTAGCCTAACCGGCATAACCGTGGGACGTAAAACTCAAAGATTTCATTTCATTTTCTTTTATTAGCTGTATTTCTGCTATGTTAAAATAGGGGTTGGAAAATGTGCTCATAAAAGGGAACGAGTTCACCCCCTAAAAAGTGGTCATAAAAGACCATGGGTTCAAATAGGGGTTGGAAAATATACCATACTCTAAATAAGGGTGGAACGAGTCTTATGTATCTGCTGTGTGTTCATAATCTCAGTGTAATTTCTGCTATGTTCAAATAGGGATTGGAAAATATGCTCATAAAAGGGAACGAGTTCACCCCTTAAAAAGTGCTCATAAAAGAGAACGAGTTCACCCTTGTTATGTTACGTACTCTTATGTGTTATCTGTTCTGCTGTGTGTTCATAGTCTCAGTGTAATTTCTGCTATGTTAAAATAAGGGTTGAAAAATATGCTCATAAAAGAGAACGAGTACACCCTTGTTATGTTATGTACTCTTATGTGTTATCTAATCTTCACTATGTTTCGTAGTCTCTGTCTGATGCGCTATGTTGAAATAGGGGTTGAAAAATATGCTCATAAAAGGGAACGAATTCACCCCCTAAAAAGTGGTCATAAAAGAGAATGAATACACCCTTGTGTGTTACGCATTCTTATGTATTATCTGTTCAGCTGTATGTTCATAGTCTCAGTGTAATTTCTGCTATGTTAAAATAAGGGTTGGAAAATAAGCCATGCTCTTTTATTAGCTGTATTTCTGCTATGTTAAAATAGGGGTTGGAAAATGTGCTCATAAAAGGGAACGAGTTCACCCCCTAAAAAGTGGTCATAAAAGACCATGGGTTCAAATAGGGGTTGGAAAATATACCATACTCTAAATAAGGGTGGAACGAGTCTTATGTATCTACTGTGTGTTCATAATCTCAGTGTAATTTCTGCTATGTTCAAATAGGGATTGGAAAATATGCTCATAAAAGGGAACGAGTTCACCCCTTAAAAAGTGCTCATAAAAGAGAACGAGTTCACCCTTGTTATGTTACGTACTCTTATGTGTTATCTGTTCTGCTGTGTGTTCATAGTCTCAGTGTAATTTCTGCTATGTTAAAATAAGGGTTGAAAAATATGCTCATAAAAGAGAACGAGTACACCCTTGTTATGTTATGTACTCTTATGTGTTATCTAATCTTCACTATGTTTCGTAGTCTCTGTCTGATGCGCTATGTTGAAATAGGGGTTGAAAAATATGCTCATAAAAGGGAACGAATTCACCCCCTAAAAAGTGGTCATAAAAGAGAATGAATACACCCTTGTGTGTTACGTATTCTTATGTATTATCTGTTCTGCTGTATGTTCATAGTCTCAGTGTAATTTCTGCTATGTTAAAATAAGGGTTGGAAAATAAGCCATGCTCTTTTATTAGCTGTATTTCTGCTATGTTAAAATAGGGGTTGGAAAATGTGCTCATAAAAGAGAACGAGTTCACCCCCTAAAAAGTGGTCATAAAAGACCATGGGTTCAAATAGGGGTTGGAAAATATACCATACTCTAAATAAGGGTGGAACGAGTCTTATGTATCTGCTGTGTGTTCATAATCTCAGTGTAATTTCTGCTATGTTCCAATAGGGGTTGAAAAATATGCTCATAAAAGGGAACGAGTTCACCCCCTAAAATGTGCTCGTAAAAGAGAACGAATACACCCCCTAAAAAGTGGTCATAAAAGGGAATAAATTCACCCCTAAAATAGAGGTCGTAAAAGACCGTGGGCTCACGGTGTACGGTGCTCAATTTCCCAGAGGCTTGTGAGTTGTCTGATGTTGTCCTCATATGTTCCAGATCGATCCATTTTCTACTACTCCAATTACATAATCTTTTTCCATTCCATCATGGAAGAAGAGAGTTCCATAGTACAGGACCTACATGAAAAGGGTTTCTTATATTGCTATGCGTAAAACACATTCAACATATGTGAAATGTATTTATTGATATTTCACGTTATTAGAATAAATTGTTACATAGTCGAATATATGATAGAATGACTCCTGATGTTATTGATACATATAACAAAACAATTTACATTATAGCAGTAATCATGTCACCATTCAATATTCAGTAAAAGCTGTTTGATATTGATTTTGTTTATACTAATCGGTACATTAATAATAATAATAATAATAATAATAATAATAATAATAATAATAATAATAATAATAATAATAATAATAATAATAATAATAATAATAAAGACAATGTAATTGATTAACTAACTAACTCTGTGTCCTATGGAACCCAGAGGTTCAATGCCGCGTTCACAAAAGCTCTCCACTGACTTCTATTCTTAGCCAATTAGATCCAGTTTCTACTTTGTATTCCTATTTCTGCGAGATCCATCTTAATATTGTCCTCCCATCTGCGCCTGGGTCTTCCTAATAGTCGTTTTCCGATTGGTCTTCTGGTTAAGATTTTGAAAGCGTTCCTACTTTCTTCCATCCTGGCTACATGACCTGCCCACCTGAGCCTCCTAGATTTGATGACCCTAACAATGTTGGGTAAACCCTATAAATTGTGTAGTTCCTCGTTATGAAGTTTTCGCCATTCCCCATTCCCGTTTCTCTTGGGTCCGAATACTCGTCTCAGGATCTTGTTCTTAGGTACTTTCAGTCTATGTTCTTCTCCCAGAGTAAGCGACCATGTTTCGCAAGCATACAGAACAACAGGCATGATTATCGTTTTATATATTTTAAGCTTCAAATTCCTCGACAGAATTCACGACGACAAGAGATTTTGAACTGGATAATAATACGAATTCCCTGCTTTTAGTCGACATTTAATTTCTTCGTGAATGTGGTTTTCGTCTCTTAATATTGATCCTAGATATTTGAAACTATCCACTTTATCAAAAGTATTATTCGATATTTTAACGCAACCATAATTTGCCGTATTATGATCCATGTATTTAGTTTTCTCTGCATTTACTTCTAAACCCATGTCCCTGCAAGCGTTTAATAAGACCTCTGCTTTTCTTTCTATTGTTCTCCTATCATTCCCTATTAAATTTACATAATCGGCATATGCCATAACCTGGTGAACCCCATTCAACTCTAGCCCCTGATTGCTATCTTTGATTTTCCTTATAGCGTATTCCAGAACAAAGTTGAATAATAATGGCGACAACGCATCTCCTTGTTTCAGGCCATTCTAAATGTGAAAGCTCGTGAACAAAAATTTTCCTATCCGGACTTTACTTTGGGATTCATTTAAACATATCTTAATTAATCTAAGTAGCTTTTTCGGTATTCCAAATTCTGTAAGAATGTTGTATAATTCTTCTCTCCTAACCGAGTCGTACGCCTTTCTAAAATCAATAAATAATTGATGTACCGGGGTATTGTATTCCCACTTCTTTTCGAGTATTTGTCGAATGGTAAATATTTCATCGATTTCGTCTAAATCTGCACTGATAATCCCCAATAATTTCATCTGCGTATGGGGTCAATCTTGCTGATAGAATGTTTGAAAGGATTTTATAGGATGTTGACAGAAGAGAAATGCCTCGATAATTATTACAGTCAGTTTTGTCGCCTTTCCTGTGAATTGGAACAATGATTGATTCTTTCCACTCTGGTGGTAATTCTTCCTTGTTCCAGATAAGGAGAATGAGTTTGTTTATCTTGTTCCACAAGTTTATGCCTCCAGCTAAAATTAACTCAGCCGGAATCTCATCTACACCCGGAGACTTGTGTTTCTTTCAATTTCTTTATAGCGATTTCTACTTCTATTCGGTTAGGTTCTGGGATATACGGTTCTGCGGTGTGTATCAGCGGCGTAGCATAAGGGAACGCCGGTATGCCCGGCATCCCCTATTAATAAGAAAAAGTACGTATTTCATTGTATATAAATTGTTTGCTTGTAATTATCACAATTATTTCCACTGCAATCTTCTAGATGTGCTCTCTCGCCTTACTTTGATAAGCGGAACCTACGCATGCGCGTCACTCAGATGCACATTTTCTATCTTTCCTCTTGTCGTATGCTATGTTCTTTGGGCATCCAGGCCTACTGCAAGAAACGGGGTTTTCGTCTGCTTTCTGTCGAGTGCGCATGCGCAACTACTTGCTTACTTAACTCCCTTCATCCCTTGCAACTCTACATTTTCCTTTAGATATACGCTGGCATATCTTCAAGTATTTCCAACTCTACCTATTTTGAACTAAGCTATAGTTTCTGAACAGAACGTACGAGCGCTAACGTCAAGGAAATAGAACAAAACAGAAATGGCTAGTTCAATGCCTTTTTGAAGCATGTCGGCTATGTAAATAATAGTATAAAAATAGTTATGCTTTAATCGTAATTAAATGCGTCGTAACTGTAATCGTAATTAAAGGCAAACTATTAACCTTCATCATAAATACATAATATGTCCAGTGGCGTGACCAGAAACTCTTTGAGGGAGCTCACACACGCAAGCATAAATATAAAGCATTCTGTATAATCACGGTCACCGATCAGGTAGACCAAGAGAGCCAGCATTCCCGACCCTCGCAAAGATTGCTTGAGCCCTTCAGTCATTGGCACATATCCCGAGGAAATTAGGGGGACATGTTCCCTCCACTCGATTTAAAATTTTGATGATTTGTATCCGAATACCACAAAGGAAAGTGGGATGAAATTGTTTCCCTTGACTTGTTTCATTTTAAAAAAAGAATCGTGTTTTTTTAATATTTCATTGTCATTAATTATTGTTAGTCTATTGTCAACTATTTGTTTAATTCCTGTAACGCTTCCTATAATGCTATTGTGATCATCATAATTTTGAATAAGAGTATTGTTGCGCCATACATAGTTGATTTTCTTTCATCGTTTTAAGGAAGTCATTATTTATATTATTACAAAACAAGTGTCCTAAAATTTTAATGTGGATCATTGTGGATGCGTAAATAGAAACATATCAATTATAAATATGCATGTATTCAGATTTCAGAATGTGTTCACGGCACTTGATACGTATCACACTTTCATCTACATCGCCTGGTATATAATATACAACAGGTTCACCTCAGAAATCAGATTCATCTACCGTAATATGAGTTTCATCACCCCTCCCCCCCAGAGTAAGCCTCAAATATGCCCTCCTCCCTCAAATCTGCCCTCCTCCAAATGTTGAAGACAACTCTGATCCTCCACAGCATTGTTTTTCAACTTCATAAATATTTTGAACATCGCTTTGAAAAATGGGAACGGTCTTACCCGTTCCCCGAATGTTGAAGACAGATTTGCGCCTCTGCCTTCAGTATCTGGATATCTGACAACGAAATAGACTAGAATAGTGGTGACGTCATTTCCTCTCCGTTACCATGGTGATCGCCATTTTGTTTTCTATACAAACGTGAGTGTGTAAATGAGGTGTTGAGTAAACAATGGCTGTGAAATTATTTAGAATTTTTAAATACTTTGAGAACGAAGTAAAATTGGAGGAAAAAGGCGAAAATCCTCTTGAGTCAAATCAAGTGTCTTCCATAATGTATGATGGTGAATGTAAATATTTAAAAGGCAGAGTGGAGGCAAACATGAAGAACTGAAGTTGAGGTAAGTTTGTATCCATTATTTGTTAATATAAATGCCTCGATGTATTGCACAGAAGGGGAACAAACCTTATGTAGAGATCGTGTGGATTTGTCTGTATCATGTAATATTACAATTGTGTGTTCTGATCGAATCATATTTGCTCATTTATTTTGCCTTAGTAATTTTACGTTTACGATTAAGAATTTTATGTTGCCTACAGAATATCGAAAATCTTTAGTAAAGAATTTTAGGATATTGCTTGTTCCATTTCTGCTCAATTACATTAATGCTTACAATCAAATACATAACATATCACCATTTATGCGTTATTTCTCAGCCTTCGCTCGTGTTTGTATAGAAAATAAAATGGCGATCACCATGGCAACGAAAAGGATGTGACGTCACACTATTTCAGTCTATACATACTCAGAAACAGGCCCCCAGAGTTGGTTTAAGTGTTTTCTACTTGCATCTTCAAATGATATACGTATACACTCAGGCCTATATTCACAAATGGACGTCTGAGTTCCGGACTCAGGATGACAAATTTCTAGGGGCGACTTTTTAAAGAACGAGATTGAAGTATGATATGCGGAGAAAGAAGCTGCCCACGAGAAAGAAATAAAGGGAAATATACTGGAAACAATGTTCATACAACAGCGGGGACAAGTTTTCTTGTCACACGGTAGTGGTAAGAAGAAGCTGAGACAATTGCTTATTGGCTTCTGACGTAATCCACGCATTTGCTTCTGTATGCCCCACTAGGCCACCAATTAGGGGGCCTCCCCCCTAAATTTTTCACAACCCTGTATTTCCCATCGGTATAGCTATGTATTGCTGTTTTTAGTAGTATTGTATCGCACAAGTGACTAACTTTGGCATCCTCATTTCGGAATACCACGCTACGCTACTGGTGTGTATTTCCCTTTCTCCACGCACATTAGTTTTTAGCTGCGTGTTAAAGAATTCGTCAAAGAAATCTTTCCATCTATTTAAGATGCTATCCGTATCAATGAGAACTGTACCGGAGGTTGATAGCCTTTCTTAAATTCGCTGATCCCCTTATGCATGTCCCGAATGTTTTTATTTTTACTATTATCTTCAAGTTCCTTAATTTTAGCTTTCAAAAAATCACGTTTGTTTGTTCTAAAAGTTTTTGAAGTTTCCCGCCTGATGTCTACGAAATTTTGTGTAGTTATTTCATTCGGATTTTGTAGCCAACTAATTTTGCCCGTTTTCTTTGCCTCTAGCTGAATGCATTCCTGGTCAAACCATATGGTTTGTTCCTACGTATTTCTGCGTATGCTACTTTTTCTTTTGCTGAAAGTTTAATGCTATCTCTAATTTCAATCCAATTATCCTCGACACTAGTGCACTCTGAATCTTCTAAAATCGAGAATTTATTCGAAACTTCAATTTGGTATTCCTTTCTTACCTGGCTCTTTTTTAATTTCTTTAAACTAAACCTTTCCGTTTTCAGACATTGAATATTTTCTTTATTCAACGATAATCTCTCTCTTATTATCGCTGCTTCCAGGTAATCAGTGTCACAATCAGCTCTTCTAAACGACCGAACCTTACAATGTAATTGTTGCCACATGTATATTTTAAGTACTAAATATACCTATATCATATGTTTGAGTATTTTTCTTTTTCAAAAATTGATTCAAAATATTAAAATCACTGTAATAAAATGTAAAATATAGGCTAGAACTAGGGGGCGCCAAAAAGTCATTTTGCCCGGGTGAAAATTTTGCCTTATTCCGCCCCTGGTTGCAAACCACTTGTTCAACGCAACTATGTTTGCTAAAACTTCAAATAGAAATCTAAATGACTTAAGCAGCTCTGTAACAGAGGAGATGTTTGACAAAACAAGGCATAAAATATTCTGTTCTCCCTTTGTTGAAATATTGTTTCACAAAATAACAGGCGTAGCAGCTTTGAACACTGTTACAGGTCGATAAATGATTTCTATGATTCACAGGTGTTACTGAAAATCGATCAGCCGTAGTATTAGCCGAGCATGTGTGAAAATGAAATGAAGTCTTTAACGTCCCACAATTATTGTCATTTAGGCTAAAGAAGACGAATTATTATAAAGAATTGGTATAGTGGTAATGTGGGAGGAAACGGAAGAACCTAGAGAAGGCCCATGAATATGATGTTTCCCCATGTTAAAAGCATTCTAATATTATATTGTGTTTGACAAAGACGAATGGTGTACGAGTACTATAACATCCATAAGATACTTCCTTTTATTTTCACAAATTACAGCTTTTAACTAGGTACACACTTTTTCACATCTTAACTGTTAATTAAGCACTCACTTTCATTTTTTTTTTTTTTTTTTATCTCTTTGCAACTAACAGCTGTTACAACTTGTTACTACCCACCACCTATCTACACACTTTTTATCTATTTACTAGCTGAAATCCATATTTTTCGTACGGGAAGAATAAGTTTATAGGAAATATGTGAAGTTCCTTTACTATTATGATATGAACTTTAATGGAAGTGTTATTATAAAAATCCACAAGATACATACTCGGCATAAATTTTAAACTCCATATTTCTTAGGCTATGCTCCTTAATCAATGTGACATGATAGAAAACTTAAGGCAGGAACTATGTTCCAAGATTCATTTCAAATTGGATCATACCTCAAATAGGAGCTGACCTTGGGCTTAAAGAACACCAAAACTGTCACCAATCAACGTAGGGATCCCGAAAACTATCGATTCGACACTAATATTGGTCATTTTCAATTATTTTTACATGCTACCATTCTTCTCTCCCTCAGGAGTACTGATGAGTGATGAAATCGGATATAAATGGAATCTGAAGTGTCACTGTTCATCTCAGCCACCCCAAACTACGATTTCGACATTAATACCGGCCTTTTTCGACCATTTTTATATGTCATCATTCTTACTCCCCCTAGGTGTGATTTACCCTCACTAGAGTCTGGATTTGGACCCAAAAGGTATTAGAACTATAACGAATCAGCTAATAGACCCCGAAAACTATGAACTCGACACTGATATCGGTCATGTCGATCATTTTTATATCTATCCCTCTCCCACTCCCCTTAGGTAAACTAGGGGGTCTTACCCCAACAGAATTATTTTCCAGGCTGTAAGTAATATGTATATCAAGTTTGGTTAAAATTGCTCCAGCTGATCTAGAGTTATGCTAGAACACACACACACAGAGATTCATTTTGTGAATCATTAAACCATTAGTCCAACTCATTAGACTCTCTTTCTGTCCTTTCTTTACCTATTGTGCCTCCTTTTACTTCCTTATAACACTGTTTTTCTTTCACTGGTCCTTCTTCACCTTTCCAGTCTATTACATGTCCTCTTTTACTCACAAGTTTATACACATCACGTTGTTCTCTCTTTTCAATCTCACTTCGTCTTTATGCTGTTTTATCCATTCTTTTAACCCCTTTCCTGTGTCTTCTATATACTTCATGTTATGCTCTTTACAATTAATTCTCAACATTACTCTTTTACTTCATTGTACCTCATTCTCTTTTCTCCTTTACTCCAACCAAGACTAATATTCTAGTCCTTTTTCTTAACGTTCTTTCTCCTTTCTGAACAGCTTTTTAAGAGTTTCTGTTTTATATCAGTAGTTTCTATCACAAAACACCTTTCTCCTTCGTTTCCTTTCACTCTTATTCCTTCTCTTCTGTCTTATTTTTCTTTTCCTAATTTTTCTTAACTATATCCATTTCCAACAGCAATCTGTGAATTTTTTTGATGTTATCTTTTTCTCTTCCCCTCGTTGTCAAGCATTTTTCCCTTCTCTCCTTTGTTTCTATTGGTTTGTTTTAGTAATCTCATCATCTACATCACTTCTTTTATGGCAGTATAATTCTGAACAACATTCATTCTGATTCTATTTTGTTTTGAACCTACCTCCTTCTTCCTTATTGTCATGTCCAAAAAATTGATTATATCCTTTGTGTCCTATCTCCTTCAAATGTCTCTATGTATTTCCATATTCCCAAACAATTGTCTACATATCTGGAAAACATACAGTAAACAGTTTTTTTTTCCTTTTCCACTTACTGTTCCCACGTGTTCATTATAATTTCTAATAGTACCGGTTTCAATTCTTATCTTTCTTTTATTCTCATTATTTTCAACGAACTGAAAAAGTTCTTTACTGAATTCTTACTGAATACTGAAGTCTGTGTTTGTTTGTTTGTGTGTGTGTGTGTGTGTGTCCGTGTCTGTTATTTGCGAATTTTTCAATTTTGAGCCCTCCATTCGATAAAGCATCAAAAATTATCTTAGAAAGTGATGGATTTTTTTTTTCTTTACGTCACTTTTACCGTTCGCGAGATATTGGCCAAAAAAGTTCCAATTTAGAGAGATTTAAGGAGCCATAACTCGGGAACCGTAAGTCATACAGAAATTATATTGGTGTTGATCAATTCTAAGAGGATGATGAACATTTGGTACCAAATAGTAACCAGTGGCCACTGGTAACTGGCGACCATTTCTCAGATATTGGCCAAAAAAGTTCGGATTTCGGGAAATTTAAGGAGCCATATCTCGGGAACTGCAAGTCATAGAGAGATGATATTTCGCGAATTTTTCAATTTTGAGCATGTGTCTTCGTAAATCAACATATCGTAGAATGTTTTAACAGATTTCCTCTTTCGTATAAACTAAACACTTTCTCATCACTCCCGATTACACGGTTTCAGAAGTCTTGTGGGTTGTTGATGTGGGTTCTTGCAAACTCTAAGCGAGCGTTTATATGTGCATCTGTTAGTTTGACCTACAAAGCAGAACAAATAATATGAGTACAGTTATATGTCTCTGCACTGCATTCCAGACCTAAAATTGTTTTCAGGGTTGTTGCAGCAGCGAACAGGTTGCTGCGTTAGCTTCAATAATCGAAGCATTTTCGTCTTCCGTTGTCACTTATGGTCTAATCAGTTTCGTTTTAGTTTGTATCCCTGTTCCCCTTCTGCTTCCAATCGTTCAATTCAATATTTTACTGTTTTAATATCCAGGCTCATGGCTTGAACAACTTGCTTTTCTGGCATTCCAGCTTCCCATTGCAATTATTTTCCCTCTAGTTATGAGACAAATAGTCTACCATCTTTTTTAAATATATAAAAGCAATTTGCCGTAGACAACAAGCAGTTCTCTTGGAGCATTCTAAACTGTTTTTTATTCATTTTTTTTTTTTTTTTTTGGTGGTGGTGGTGGTGGTGGTAATATGTGTTTTCTTAGCAGCTAACTTTCAGTTGATGCTTTGCAATGAAAAAAATGTTTCCTTATGATGAGTCACAATCAAAGAATCTTATTATTATTATTATTATTATTATTATTATTATTATTATTATTATTATTATTTTATAACTTTTTAATTTTACTCTGTAGTGCACACACTGATTTCCCAAATCAATTTCAGAAATTTTATAATTTTTCTTTCTTCCATTTTCTTATTGTTTCCTCCTCCATTTCCTTTTCCACTGTTTCAATATGTAACAGCTTTTTATTTTTGGGAACTATTTTCACACCTATACTGAACATTAACGTTTCTCGTTTCTTACTCCTAAATTAATTTATTGTTCTTCTATGTTTCTTACTCTATTACTTTTTTGCCTTTCTCTTATTGAAATTATTCAGCAATTTCTTTATTCTTCAATCTTTCATTTATCCTACTTCCTTCCTTCTCCTCTTATGAAGCATCAACGAAAGGTCTTACAACTAAGTCTTCTTTAATTTGTGATTCTGTGCTTTTAACCAATTTGATAATATTTTTTACATATGGATAGAATAAATAAATCCTGCCGTAGGAATATAAAAATTAAAATAAGAGATATTAGATGAGTTATGAAAAAAAAAAGAACATATACTGGAGAACCTAAATATTTATTTTCAGAGTTTGACTAGTCATTATTGGACAAAGACAAAACGTACTTCTAAAAAACTAGTTTCGAGAAAATCACAATTTTTCTTTTTACCTATAAGCCACACACTTACTGATACGATAAAACTTATATTAATGATAACATCGCCAATCAATATTATATACAGGTTTCTGCTTTCTATCAGTTAATGCTCCATGGTCACATGATTTATCTGCTGTTTAATAGCTCAAAACTGCAGTTAAGGTCTTGAAACAATTTTAATGAAAGAAATGTAGACTTTAGTCAAGAAAACCAGCAACCTAGCGATGGGACTCGCGATGCAATGTGCTGACCACACATCTCCTACTTATTAAGAAAGATCGCCGGCTGGTTAGCTTAAGTTCTTCAGTGTCATGTGCCAGGGAATTCAGTTTTCATTTTAGTTTAGTAATGGATTTTAATCTCAAATTAGATATTTATTTTATTTTCCCTTTTGCAGTTACATTGCTTACTAAGTCAACGGTAATCATATTAGGAAGAAGTAAATACTGAAACTAGAATGTAATATTGAAGTATGTATTTAAAATAAAAACTTGATTTTGAGAGTAAAATGCTATTAATTAACTAGAAAAACAATTGAATTTCGTTTTGTAGTGTAAGACTATACGAATTCAATGCTCAAACTTGAAGCAGTACATTTACTATAACTACTGGTTGCAATAGAGGAAAAAGATCAAAGATAGAACCTGTTCCTCGGACACTGAATCCATATCAGAAAACCATTACTCGCTATTTCTTGATCTTTTTGCTCTATGGAGAGTAATATTAAAACTGGAAGTGCTAATTGATGTCTCTGATTTCCGGTTTGCAATAGAAGAATGAAATTAGAGGTGAAACAACCTGGTGATACTAAATTAATATAATAAATCTGATTATCGCTATCTATTTTCCTTTTATTCATTATGGAATCAGTGTTGTAGCCGGAAATCATAATGTTTACCACTTCCGGTTTGAACAGATAGATACAAGTCAAGACAAAATTCATTCTTGTAACATTGAACATGTCAAAAAAAAAAGAAAGAAAAAAAAAGCTTTTTCGTATCTCGTACTAATTTTGCTCTATGGAAATAAGAATTGAAACTGGAAGTATTAGTAAATTTGAATCATTCCCAATTTTAGTAGAGTGTTGTGTGTGGTGACAGTATGTTGTCTGGAAACACTAAAAACAGTTTGTCGCTATCAGTTATTGTTTTTGTTCTATGGTGGTAACGTTGAAACTAGAAATGATTATTTCTACCACTTCTGGTATGAATAAGGAATTAACGGAGGGATTGAACCTATTCTTGAGACGCTAAATCAATTTAGAAAACCGTTTTTCGATATCTCTGACCGTTTTTACTCTGACACCTGTCAACAGATAGACGAACATAGCAACGCTATAAAGTTTGCGTCACTTATGCATAAGCATAATTTGGAAGTCTAATAATATACGAAATGTTTATTATTATTTCATTACAGACGATTCATGTGGAACTATTTGCGAGTTGAGAACGAGCATGTAAATAATGTAGGCAGATTTCGTGCTGTTAGAGATATTTCTATAACTCCAAGAGCCCCAGCAGAAGAAATAGTAATTTTAAGAATGATGGACCATGAGGATGGTGTTGTGAATCGTAAAGCTCGAGATTAAGTTTAGAGGAGACGAATTAGATTCACGTTTTATGTTTATTTATATGTCGATGTCACAGAGAAGGAGAAACGTTAACTCCTCTCTTCATAATTTATTGGAGAAACTTCCATATGTGAACAGTTCTTTGTATTATTATTATGTCTTGTATAATTTAATTGTGTAAAATACTAATTAGCAATTAATCTGCTAATTCTCTTAGATTGCTTAAAATGGTATACCCCTCATGTTCTTTATTTCGTTCCGTGATGGTGAAATGTGAGAAAATATTATGTAAATTGTAATTGTTTTTCTCCCACCACACACATGCACACTTTAATGTTTTGCTAAAGAGTCTGTGCTTCTGTCTTGTAAATAATATTAAGGAGAGCGAAAGGAAATGGAATAACTTCAACAGTTACTCTTATTCTATAATGTCACAGTAACTAATTTCAATATTTCGTAATATTTGAAGTTTCGATGTATTTTCGAAGCAATTACTATCTAGTAGAGGGAAAAAAATGTTAAGTTGGTCACCTGCTTAACTGGGCTTTATATTTCTTGGAACTATGTTGTTTTAACTACATGTGTTTGTTAAACCCTTAAGTTGATTAACTTGTATAATCTGGAAATATTCTGTGAAACTGAGCTAATCAACTTTATTTCATTGTTCACAACAGTGTTGAAATGGTTATGCTCAAGATGGTATAAATAGGTTCTTGTACTGCTAAGATCCCATTCACTGTTATTTACTTTTGCATCGGTAGCTCTTTCACCCCCCCCCCCCCTTAATAATCTTTCAGATTATATCATTGTTTTTAAATGATAGGCTTCTAGAAAAGAAACAAAGTTTAGCTAATGTTATGTGATATATGTTCGCTTTGAGGCATATACTAACTCAGAATGAAAGATGCACATTCACTTATGAGTTAGTTTCGATGGAATCTGTAATTACTGTAAGAAATTTGTTTTTGGAGAGCTTTTGATTTACATACGGTACTTCAATGTTCATAGGTAATCAACGATACCTGTTTATTTGAGGAACTGTGAAGAAAAAATTCAAATATCAGAAGAGAACGATACAATTATCTGATCGCTTAAGCTGTGTTAACTAGGACAGTTCCCATAATAAAAGAAAAAAAGTATCATTCACAGTTTAATATGTATTCGAATCTTTTAAGCAGACGAATATGTAAAGGAAAGAGTTCCTTAATTAAATAAAGAATATATGAAATAAACAACAATGATTTCAGAGAAGAATGACACAAATTTTCTCATAGATCGGCAATAATATTTAATAACACTAATAGTGTAATTAAAAACTAATTTGAATTTTCATTTTAAGAAACTGTCTTCTCAAAGAGCTGAATTAGATTTAGTTTTGGAATTATATGATATGTTCCTGCTTCCATATTCTTTGGAAATTATTTCATGATGCAAGTTGTAAATGTTATTTTAGACATCTGATGTAAAAACTCTTTTTTTCAATATAAGTTTTATTGTTATTATCTAATAAACCGAGTTGTCCATTTCCAAAGTTCATTAAATCCACTAAGAATTTGTATTGACCTAGAGGCATATCTTGCAAGGGGCACGCCTAAACCCACCATCTTTTAATATTCGAAACAATGTCATTCAATATTTCCTGCATAAACTATACGTGAAATTTTGCTGCTTCTGCTGTCTAAATTAGAAGGAAAATTGCACATTGTTTCGATTTCGGGTAAAATTTTGTTCAATGGACTTTGGAAATGAGCTACTCAATTAATGCTTTAGATAATAGTACTCATTGTCGCTGCTGTTGTGAAAAATCTCTGTCTCTCTTGGAGCTACAGCGAATTATATTAAAATCCTTGCTGATATTATTGACAAATTAAGCAATGTTAAGCACTATTTTGTGGTTATGCACTTTTCCTAGCTGTACAGTTTGATCTATCTTTTCAATCAATATAACCAACTTGTATTTTATATTTCAATGATGCTATCATTAGTGTAATATTAGATTTGTTGTTGTCAACATCTTTTCTCATAATATTTTATGACTTTATCAGTAAGAAGACTTTATCATCATCAATTGTTACCAAAATATCACATTGTAAAGTTTGTGTTATAAAATTAATGAAATAGAACGAACATATTGTGTTATTGTTTATTAATTAGCTTTATCTTACTTTTTACGTGGATGTACGGTGGCTCAGTGGTAGAAACATTACCTCTACTGGGAAGAATCCCCAATCCAATCGCAAGTCATGTGAGCTTGTGGTGGACAACATCGTGTCCGTGGGTTTTGTCGGAGTTGTTCCATTTGAGGCGACTAGTATCAAAATCCGCCACATCCATTTCCCTTAGTTTCGAGTAATCTCGCAAAACGTGCAGTGAAGCTCTCCATATACACGAGTACAAAGTCCCATGTTTGAAATAGGTTTTTTTTTTTTTTTTTTTTTTTTTTTTTTTTTTTTTTTTTTTTTTAGTATGAAATATTAAGCTTATCAACAAAATTCTGTTTTCATGAAATTCCTTTAGACCAAACGTTTAACAAGCGATATATAACTCAATTTCGGTAAAAAAAAAAAAAAAAAAAAGATTTGGCGGTTTTTGATACTAGACGCCTCATTTCTTCACACATTCTCAATTCACAACTTGTTTCAATTTCATCAATCGTCCGTTCCCTTTAGTCTAAAGAGCATAAATGTGGGACGTAAAACTAAAAGATTTAATTTCATTATGACTTTTACGTATAACCATTTTACCGTTTTACGTATATCCTATTTACCATTTTACTTTTGTGAGCTTATATTTTAAATCTTCCAGTTGAAACCAAAGGATGTAATATTACATATGTTTGTAAAGAGCATAGTAATGTGCAGTATGGTCTCGTCAGTTCTCGTAGCTCGACGTAACAAAAGTAAAATTAAGAAATTGGGATTTAGAACTGACAAGCTGTCTCAGGATTTAGTAAACTAAAATTTTTTAGAGCAGAGATAGTTGGTTCGTGACCTTGGTTGCTTTGCGAATGAAATTAAATTCTTTTCAATCGGAATCAGATTGTGATGTGTGAAGGTGATAAGACGGTGGAAGAGAAAAGGATGAACTTAGGCTGAAGTAAAATTATACACAACACTTGCCTGGAACATTCGGGATTCTCTATCGATGATTGTCTTGATGTGTTGTTTTTCTTTAGGAACATGGAATCTGGACGGTGGACGACCAAACGGCTCAAACAAAAGAAACTGCTCGAAGTGATAGTGCCTGATCTAGAGTCTTTTATTTATTTATTTATTTATTTATTTATTTATTTTATTTAGTCTCTGAAAAACAGTCTAGGCTTTTGTGACCATAAATGTACTACAGCGCAATCGAGTTTTCTCGTTATGATGCTACTGGTGCTAGCTTTGTGTATTGGTTTCCTACGTAACCCATGCATTTGGCTATATATGCTCCGACTTGTTGCTAGTGGCTCCATGTATTCGGACGCGTCTGTATTGTTTAGATCTATATACAATGTGAATAAATAAGTAGGAGCGGCACAATGTTATTTTTGGACCTAGGGGTGTAAAATACCTAAGTACTGATCTCGTTATTCTGATTAATAAATATATTTATTTCAATTAAATGGAACTTGAAACAAAATTCAGTGAACACCCTGAAATAAAAGTCAATGATCTTTTATTTCGTGAAAATATAGTACATACAGAATTATTTAATGTTTTATAAAATCTGACCATACAATGTGCTGATAGTTTAATGGCGACTGTAAAGGAGGTCTTTTCCTTTGTTGTGCATATTTCATTCTGAGAATAACTCCCAAACGAAGAGTGAAGAAATATATCAGCTCCACAACGCTAAGAAGACTACCTCCTAAACACAGGCCAAATACACCTCCAAATGATGCTGAAACAACAATAATACAAGATTACATGCACTGTTAACCTTAATGCATCGACAGCCGGTTAAACTGTAATTTGTTATATGTTGCTATATTTGTTTAAATAAAAGTTCTAATAATTTTAAATTATTCGCTAAGTGGTGATCCCATTGTGACAAGTGATAACAGAAAAGAAATTCTAGTTAGATTAACAAGACAGTCAATAGCATTGAATGGAACATTATATTTAACTATTATTGATGATACCGGCCAGAAATAACTTATAAATCTTATTATAATGTCAGTAGTACTATATTATAGTGTTTTTGTTCATTATTAAACAGAGAAATTATTTTCTATAGAAATACATTTCTTATTCTACTGCATTATGGAGTACTAGATATATTCCATTTTTCAATGCTACTTAGTTTAAATAGTTTAAATCAATATTATTAATAATTGTCAATTAAATTATTATCTCGAACAAGAATTAACTCCTTGCGTTCCAGGTGTCATTTTCCTATGTGCGTGCTGTAATACCGGTTTCATTTACTGTTAGAAGACTATCTAGACCAGTACTACTATATTATAGTGTTTTAGTACTACTATATTATAGTGTCAGTAGTACTATATTATAGTGTTTTTGTTCATTATTAAACAGAGAAATTATTTTCTATAGAAATACATTTCTTATTCTACTGCATTATGGAGTACTAGATATATTCCATTTTTCAATGCTACTTAGTTTAAATAGTTTAAATCAATATTATTAATAATTGTCAATTAAATTATTATCTCGAACAAGAATTAACTCCTTGCGTTCCAGGTGTCATTTTCCTATGTGCGTGCTGTAATACCTATTTCATTTACTGTTAGAAGACTATCTAGACCAGTGGCGGCCGGTGGATTGTGGTTTCGGGTGTTGCAGTACGAACGATAAGAAACAGAAGATATAAAGTTGAATCATTGACTAATCAGCATAACTTTAGATGCAAATGCTACGTGACATGTTAAATTAAATAAAATTCTGTTTTTAAAAAATAAGAAATGCTGAACATTTTATCCGATTAATCACATTAATTAATTACTAAGTTCATTCTCCTCTCTTTGATTGGAGCAAATCTGCCTAATACACGCTGGTTGAATTCTGGTATTCTTATTGTCAGGTCTTTTTCGATGGAAAGCATAACCAATGGTGATAACCTTTCTGGGATATTCAATTCCTTGAAAGTGTCAACTATTTCTCATGTGGAAAAAAATTTTTCGTCTTTTGCTGACGCCATAGGTACAGTTAATATTAATTTCAAAAGCTTTGTAAATTCACTAAATATTTTTTCTAGATTATTGCGAACGATTCATTCTAGCAAACTCAGTCCCTGACAGAGATCGTAATTCCTCTTCAGCGTTGACTGAAGAGAGTTCGTAGCAGAGATTAGTGTTATAAAAAATGTACATTGAACACACTTTATTCACAGTTTATCCAGGAAAATTTAAAATAAATTAAGGAAACGTATCTGATGCAAACAACACTACTGACATAAGATATCCTATAAATTTAAATTGGATTTTTTTTTTCCGAACACTCTCCTGAATTGCCCTTTGCTTGTTTTGTCTAAGCCTTAATCGCAAATTTTTCCTCAGTTGAAAGCTGGTCAATGTTTTTTGTAAGTTATTTACAGAAGTCATTGTATACAATTCATTCAGAATTTGTAGGTTATTTACAGAATTAAAGCACACACAATAAAATTAAACCTAATAATTAAAAACCAAACCAGCTGATACAAAAGAGGTACTGGTATATGAATTCCGAATGTCATATATTCATACATCAACACACACACATGTGCGTAAAAGAAAAAAACTACTTTCCAAATCATCTGTCTTGGTTGTTACGCAATGCACGATGAACACAATATACTTCCACATGAAGCGAAACAATGCTTATCAATGTGATATGTTCTGGAAAGGAAACCTCGAAACCCGCCAGATGAAAGATCAGCATGTAACAGAAGCCAAAAATCAAAGAACATCAAAACAAACAGCACTGCCAGTTCTACACCCAGAAATGTTAACTGGGAGGGGTCCAAAGTATTTGAGGGAGGTCCAATACGTCTACATAATATGGAACCTGTCTTATACTGCACCCGAAAAGACAATAAGTAATTCTTACTTACTGTCACCTATATTTTTACAAAAAATGATAGAACGATTATTTTTATAAGAAGAGTACATGATGAGGCGTAAAATAAAATATTTAGCCTACATCAATCGTTTCTCTGTTAAACAAGTATAGTTCGTTAAGAAAGTCTACAAATGTTAGTCAAGTTTCGAAATTTTTGGGAGGTCCGGACCCGGTGGACCCCCCTCGTGGCTACGTCCCTGAGCATTGCTAACTAGTCCCAAATTCAATGTGGCGTTCCCCATCATACAGTTTTATGTGGAAATTATCAAGAGGATAAAATATACTTATTTTATAAAAGAAAGATGTTTATACTAAAATACTATCCACAGGTGGTGGGGAGGGATTCTACATACTGACTTATTAATATTTGATTCAAAAATTACTGTGGAAGAAGCCTTCATTATCAATATAAGCTAAGAATTAACTTGTAAATGCGGGTCTACTTTCATTTGTTTTCTCCTCTACTAGATATTTTCTTTCTTATTTTGTAATTCTGCAATCACTTTTTTGAATTGCCATTATATTGATTTGCTTCAGTATGGTCCCGTAATTTAAAAATATGAATGCATAAAAACAAATTCCATTTGTTAATTGCTAGTGAAAGAAAATTCAGAAATCTTATTTAACGCGAAAAACCTTCTCATTCACTGGAAACCGTGCTGTGTTGCAGAAGCACTGCAACGACCAGTCCCTTTAACTTCTGAGATAGGGGAAAGGAGGCTTAAAATTCGCTCCAATTGCCGCGCTGAAGGAATTTGGTCGTTGTATGCTCGCTGCAACACAATATAAATTAGGGACTCTGTGACGGATTATTTTTCGCTTTTTAAAACGGATTAACGGAACGGACAGTTACAGAAGTAAAACATATGTCATTTAAAGTGTATATATAAGAGTATTAAAAAGTATTTTTCTGTTCTTTATTACTATTGATAATAATATTTTTATCTTGAAATATTTTGGTCGTTGCGCAACGCTGCAACACTACCATTAGCCGCCACTGATCTAGACCGTTATATAGGGCATAGTTATTGTGCGCGCGTGAGGAGAGCATTCACATTACTAATAAAAACAATATTTGCATTGTGGATCATTTGGACTGAAAAAGAGAAATTCTGATGTTCTGAAGGTATTTTATGCTGCTTCAGGTTGGCAATACTGATAGGAGATCAAAGTTTTTCTTTTCCGACCGCGAAGTTGCTAATTGTTTATCGTCAAAACAAGCACGTGTGTGTTGTAATTGAATGCTTCCTTAGGCCAGCCGTCTACTGAGACAATACTTTTTTTTTTTTTTTTTTGTCTTTTCTGTCAGTAAGCTGCTGTCACCTAAGGAGAAATAGTAGAATTAAGTCTTGTCTTGCACCCACTAACAAATTTTATCATCTCCAGGATTAATATGGCTCTTAATAAGGGATAAATTTTCATGTCACTGGTACGCAAACAGTTAATTTAGACAACTAGATCATCGACATCTGAGCTTAGCAATTGACACAAGTCCTAAATATGTTTATCCTTAACTAAGTCGATTGTTTACATTACACAACTCTAAATGATTGTAGTTTCAGGTATTCTTAAACATCCTAACGCAGATGTTTGATCATCGTACCATTCTGTAATCTACGTGGATGGGATGACAAGTATAGCGTATATTGGTTAAATGGTTTGGGAAACCACTGACCTTGGTAATAATAATAATAATAATAATAATAATAATAATAATAATAATAATAATAATAATAATAATAATAATAATAATAATAATAATAATAATAATAAAACATCGTAATTACGAACAAACAGTGGTTGAATATTCTATTATTAAACAAGTTTTCATACCATTACTTGGCTGTTTGGTGTGGAGTCCCTTTCGTCCCTAACGTCCCTTTCAGCACCGAGGCTATATGAGAAGCAAACCTACAGTTTAACCGAAAGATATGTTCTCCTATAAAATGAAATTGAACCTGGTCCTCCCGCATCAAAGGCGCAGACCCTAACCATATAACCACGAAGGAGTTTTTTCGGAAGTAATTCTGAATTAAAGAAGTACCACGAAAGACCTTAGAACCCTTAAGATGCTTGAACAGTAACGGTCAATTTTGCTCAAGGATTTTGAATGCTTAATAGAATTTCCTTGATTTTCATACTCTTCACTCACATCATGACCCTGAAAATATACTGCATTTATAATCTCAATAAAAGTTTTCCGAGTTTTTAAAAACGACATTATTTTGGATATTTTGTGGAGTTTGTTGATTATAACTGTATATAAACCCTGCGTTTACAAAATTTGCGAAGCTCGTGCTACTTTAAATATAAGTCTTCGATTTATCATGTTTTGGGATTGCAGAGCGAAGGGGATAAGAAAATTTTTATATCAACTACGCATAAGTTTAGTGCTAAATAACATTTATTTATTTATTTTCAATGCCCTTGACAGAGCTATATGCTCCATTTAACAAGTGGTAACTAAAATAATACATAAGTTAAATTACAAAAAAGAAAGCATACAAAATTCTAAGAGAAAAAAATCTACAAATAAAATACATTAAAGAAGCATTAACAAATTATAAGAAGGATGTGTGAATACATAAATATAACACAAGGAAATAATGCTAGGAATACAAAAGTAAAAAGTACTAGTACGAATAATACAAATAATGAGTAAATACATGAAAAATGAAAAAAAATGATGAGGTGATGTGGAAATACAAGAGTGACTATTGATATATAAATTTTAAAGCACATTGAACATTGTTCCTTATAATAATTTCGAATTATAGACACATATTGATCATGAGGCATGGAAAACTCAATCTTTATGCCCTTCATAATCAAATGATTCTGAAGATTACACAATCTAATTACTGGCGAATATTGATGTTGAATGTTACTTGACCTGTTATAGAAAATGGTATATGTAATTTCAGACGTACAGATTTTACATGTAATTTAATATATTGCAAAAGATCTTGCACATCTACAAAATAATTAATAATCTTATACAATAAAATATTTTATACGTACAATCTACGAGTAATTAGCATAGCTATAGAAAATTCCGTCAACAAAGCAGAATAGATACTCTATTTAGTTTAGCTGATCTATTGTACTTTTTAAAATAAAAAAGAAATTTATATTGAACACGTTCTAAGTCATCAATGTGAGTTTGAAAATAAGGGCTTCAAATTTCACAAGCATATTTAAATTTAGTCTGTAAAAATTTGTAGTACAAAGTTGTGATTACAGGAACGTTAGTCATAGATTTTGTTGTTCTTATGATAAATCTTAGACGTTTATATGATTCAGAAACTAAACATTTCAAATGTAAATTAAATGACAGTTTAGTATCAAATGTAATGCCCAAATCAACAACAACATCATTCTTACCCTACAGAGTTCCATTGATACTATAATCATGTTTTCTGGACATCTTTTTCTTAGTAAACGTAATGACACCGCACTTATTAATATTAAATAGTAAATTGTTAGTAACACTCCACTGGTAACAAGAATCAAGATGTTGTTGTAGATTGTCAGAATCAGTGATTGAGTTAATCTGCTTGTAATTTTTTAGATCATCAGCGTAAAGTAACGACTGTGAGTGTTTGGTAACAGACGGTAAGTCATTAATGAAAAGTAAAAATAATAAAGGATCTAAATTAGTTCCTTGAGGAACACCGGATGAAACTATATAATGGGTAGATTGTATACGATTGAAAATAACTGTATACTTCCGATTGAGTAAATATGAAGATAGCAATTTTAATAAGTTGTTATATAACCCAAACGAATCTAACTTAGCCATTAAAAGAGAATGATCTAATTTATCAAACGCCTTAGAAAAATCAGTATATACTACATCAACGAGGTGATTGGCATTTAATGATTCTGATAGGAATTGAGTAAATGAAAGAAGATTGGTTAAAGTGGATCTTTTAGGATAAAAGCCATGCTGTAATGGAGTGATACAGGATTTCAGCTGTATACTGGTAAAAATTCTGTTGCAAAGAATTTGTTCAAAAATTTTAGAAGGTGTTGAAATCAAAGCAATAGGTCTGTAATTTTCAATTTCATTCTGATTACCTTGCTTAAAAATTGGAGTAACTTTACTATGTTTCCAAAGATCAGGATAAATGCCAGTCGTTAGTATGAGATTATAGATAGAAGTTAATGGATATTGAAGAATATCAGCACAACCCTTAAAAATATAAACGGGAATGCCATCAAGTCCACTAGATTTTGATGCTTTTAACTTCTTTATTGATGGTATGCATTCTGTAAGTGAAACATATTTTATAGTGATACATTATTGCAAAATTTTTGTTGTTGACACATTACTTTTGTAATTTGAAGGAGTAGAAGGCGTAAACACACTCCCAAAATAATGAGCAAAACCATTAGCTATTGACTTATTATCGTTAAGAATAGTGGATCAATATTTCATTTGATTACAGGCTGTATGTGATTTCTTCTTTCCTTTTATAAAAGACCAAAATACTTTTGGATCATTTTTAATAGAGTTCTCAAAATTGTGTATATATTTTCTGTAAGCAGTTGATATCATTGACTTAGATTTTCTACGCAACTGAATAAACTTCTTCTTCTGAAATAATGACTGGTGTCTTTGTCTTCTATGGAATTCTTTAGACTTCAAAATTTGAATTATCTCAGAGGTAAACCATGGGGGATAAATGTGTTTTTAATGGTACATATTTCGCAAATAAATTATTTGGTATATTGTAAAATCCAGAGACAACAATATTAGGGGCAGTAGAAATGTTTAATATATATAAGTTTATAGCCTTGAGATCCCTATAAAAATTATAAAAGTCAACTTTAGAAAAATTGTATTCATTGCGAGGAATGTTTATATCATATGTAGTTTTATAAGCAAGAGGTAACTCAAATATTAATGGTGGATGATGCTCATCCAAAGGAAGAAGCGGGAAAAATACATTCTTGGACGTCAAAATAGGGGGCAACATTTGTAAGAACAAGGTCAAGAGTTTTAATTATTATTTAGACTATGTAACCCTAAAAGAGATATGAAATTATGTAAAGTTAAACATAGAGAGTTGCCGTTTAAGAAATCTGTGAAAGAATTGCGAATCAAATTTATGTTATAATCACTAACCATTAAAATATCACAATTATATATGTTCTGCAATTCCTCGACAAATGTTTATAGAGATTCATAAACATATAAATCGGTGGCAGGGGAAATATATGTTGCTACAAGAATAAAAGAGAAGGAATTTGTAACAATACGCAAACTAACGTTTTCAATGTGATTAATGCTAATATCTACATCAAATGCTCTAATGGAACTCTTAGCTGCAACCAAAACACCACCTCCCCTAACATTAAGTATATCCTTCCTATAAATAATATACCTATCATCAAGTAATTCAGAGTTACATATGTTATTTTTTAACCAGGATTCAGTAATAGTAATAACATCAGAACTTGAAGAAAGTACACTCAGATAAAAATCTTCAAGCTTTGAGTTCAGACCTCTAGCATTCTGATAATAGAATGATAATGCCTTACATTTACTCATTGCTAACTGGTAGTAACGCACGAACATCATCTACCGTTCTCAAATTATACACTTGGGTATCATTTGAGGT
The DNA here is from genome assembly GCF_964235325.1 of Thermobia domestica. Classification (NCBI taxonomy): domain Eukaryota; kingdom Metazoa; phylum Arthropoda; class Insecta; order Zygentoma; family Lepismatidae; genus Thermobia; species Thermobia domestica. The sequence continues at coordinate 86,579,347 of NC_137458.1, read as the reverse complement.
CTATCTTAACTTTATAGTTCCTGACCAGTCAATCCACAAAAACACAAATTTATTTTCCCTTTGAATCTTCCTAGCTTCATTGAACACTTTCCTGCGATAAGGAGTTAAGTTATGGTTGACATATATAATAGAACCTGAATTATAGCATATGTCAGCACAACAGAGATTTCGTTTAACTTTTAGTCTCTGTAGGAAAGCATTCTTATCTGTACGCCTAACAAATTTTACAATGATTCCGGGAGCACTCCCTGACACAGGTGCTTTTAATCGATGACAACAATCAATCATATTTCTGTTGATCCTAAGATCAAGGGCAGAACCAGGGCTAGGGGACGGAGTATACTGTGAAGATTGATCATACGTTATGCATCCACAACTGCATCAGATTCAAGTTCCAGCCATGACTCAGAGCCCACGTTAATAGTAGGTTCTGTCATTCATAATTGCGGTGTTACATAAGGACGAAAACACAAAGACTCAAAATTCAAATTTTACATTAATGAATACGTTTAAATTTAACCCACAGCAGTTGGTGTGTTCATTTTCACAATTTAGATTTTTTTCGTTGTATGAATGATGGTTAAAAGGCACATTTAATAAAAATGTCTACGCTCATTGTCAACCGAAAGCTTTTATATATATATTGTCAGACAAGTAAACTTGATTACAGTTTCTATATTTAAATAAACACTTCAAACTTCAATCGCTTTCTGAATAAAGAAGTTATCCTCGAAATACCGACATTGAAATTTCAGCACTTTTTTCCATTTTTCAGTTTGCAACATTGAAGGAAATGTTTTCCGATTTTGTTAATTGACTCTTATTTCCATCATTATAGTATTGATATTTAGGGTTATAAATAAACTTCATATGATTAGTCTATTCCGTAACAAAAAATGCTCACCACATCTAAATTTAAAGCACCGTTTTAGTTTCATACTTCTTTTAATTTTCCTGCTGATGTTTGAGAAATCTGTGAGTCGATCAGCAGCTGATCAACCTGGCAACTGTGGAGAAAATGTGAAAGCTATAATCTTTAATTTATTGCTAGAGGCAGTTTTTTCTACAGCGCTGTCACATCTCTATTTTAGAGCTACATAGAAAGCAAGACAGAGTACACACAAAGTTATGTATTCACGCATGCGTGAAGGTTTCTGAAACTCGTACCATTAAAAGAAGAAACTAAAGTCTAAACTTATTAATGTAAATTAGGTAATATGCATTGTAATAGCTTCCTCTTGCAACGTTTTAGGACTGGGTAAGGTAGTCCACACCGTACACCACTGACGTAAGGTAGCATTCGTATGGGTAACTTACGTTTACGAGATTGTCTCTTATTCTGAGGTTGTGTCCTGGTGTCCCGACAAAATTCTTCAAGATGCAGAATTGTCCCATAATTTGAAGATTTGTGTTTAACGTTCTTATTCTTAAATTTCAAACATGTAATTGCCAATAAATTGACACCTATTCCCATAAAAATGTCGTATCAATTGGCAATACTGTACGTTGCGAGAATAGTGTCACTTGGGGACACGGTAATAATAAGCATGACTCAGTTGACACGACACTTTTATTTTATATGATTTCAAAATGCCGAAGAGAATCTGTTGTCACCAGAAAGTCTGTTTAGGTGGAATTTGATGGACGTAAATTTCTAGTTTGGAACGCCAAAAGTCATGTGCTAATTTGGAAACATTGCATCAGCAACCTCCTTCAAATTCTATGATTTGGTGAAGCACCAAAAATCTGATCCTATTCATGACAATGTCCAACATTAAGGAATAAAGGCGAAACATTGCACGAGAATTTCTCGACCATTATCGACGCGAAATGGTGATTTTCTTCTGGATATTACCATTACAATTGCAAAAGATATTCATAGAATCCATGGAATTTCATCATGCAGAATCTCCGAGAAAATTCAAAATCGTTCGTCACAAAAAGTTATGTATTGTCCTTGGATGCTAATAGCGCCATTCACAAAGAATTATTTTTCAAGGAGACGATTAGTTTACAAACCTATTGTGAACATCCGAAAAACTCAAACAGTATATCCACAAAGATCCGTAAGACAGGTACTGTATTTGAATCATAATAATTCAAGCCACATATTCGTTAACAAATAATGGAAGCAGTGACAATATTAACTTTATAGTAGGGCTGTTCCGATAATCGAGTAATCGATAACAATTCGATAAAACTTCAAAACCGTTTCATCGATAAAGAATTTTAATTTTATCGAATTATCGAACTTTCGAGACTCTCGAAATGATCGAGACTCTTGAAATGATCGAGACTTCCGAAATGTTCGAGACTCTCGAAGTATTTGAGGCACTCGAAATGTAAGAAACATTAGACAACTTCGAGACACTCGAACTGTTCGAGAGTCTCGAATTGTTTGAAAGCAGCAAATACAGAAATATATCAATATGATCACATTTGTTGAGTCGCTTGAATATTTTGAAAAGTTCGGGGTTATCGGAGTGTTCGGAAGAAACAATGCATTCGATGCAGGGTGTTCATGTTAAAACTTCTCTCCTTAGCAATGAAGTGAAGAAAAAGTTTTTTTTTTTTTAAACCCCACAGATCTGTACAAAGTTTAAGCAGTCTGTCAAGAGAGAAAGAGGAAGAGAAAACATGCATCACCCGAATGGAATTGGAACCCAAGACAACATTAGTCTACTAATAGTCACTTTGCCGATTGCGCCAATAACGGGTCAGGCAGAAAAATAATTTTACAGAAAAATAATTTAAAAAAAAAACAACTTTGCAGTAACTTATCAGATGAAAAAAGTTGTTTGACTAGTTTGGCTGCAAGAAGAAATCATTGGAGAGGTGTAGGAACCGAACTGTCCATCACTACTTTTGATAATACCGGAAACTTCGATAATAACTCGAAATGTCGATAATACTCGAAACTTCTATAATACTCGAACTTTCGATAATACTCGAAATGTCGATAATAACCGAAACTTCGATAATACTCGAATTTTCGATAATACCCGAAACTTCGATAATTTCAAATACTCGAACGGTTTCGAGTAACCGATGACAACTTGATAAATTTTCACTCCCGAAGTTCGATAGGTCCTCAGCCTTATCGAACACCCCTACTTTATAGTTGTTCTACTCCCTCCCTACAGTCCCGATTTAGCTCTCTTGAGTTTTTAGTTATTCCTGAAGTTGAAATGCCGTAATTTTGTTCAACAATCAACATGTTCAACAAGCTGTAAGTTCCTGAATTAAGTTGGTCACGGTCAGATTCCGAAAATGTGGACAATAGCTATCTGTAAAAGATATTCTATTCAGTTTTCTGATATATAATTTTACTTGAATTTCGTTTTGTACTATATTTATCATCATGGATATCTTACTGATCTTCCTATCCTCATATCGATTACGTAAGTATTCCATTAAAATTGCATTTTAGTAGTCAAGTGCTGAAGTGTTTGCATTTTGTCTCAATCTCTGGTGGGAGTGCTTTTCTCGGATAAAAATCGTAGTAGTATGATGGATTTCTCTTGAACTATTAGGTCCCGTCTTATATAGCCTGTGTGCTGAAAATTTATTTTTAAACTCTTATCAAACAAACATTAATACATTATCTATGCATTAAAAAGTTCCAGTTTTCACTAATATTCTATTTTGATTACCTAGTATATTGTCCCACGATGATATCGTATCACGCCGATATCGAAGAGCTGACACCTCTCTGAAGAAAACATGCAAGATACTGTGGTTTGTCACATTGATTCCATTTCTATTCAAGACAGAAAAAAACAGCATGAACAGAGTATAGATTAGTGTTGTTAAAGTTATTAGGATACTCTTCTTAGTAACTTTAGATACCTCTTTTTAATAATTTCTATTCTAATAATTCAGTGAATATTCATTCGTGATTCGAGTAGATATTAATCTATTCAAATAAACTGTTAAATAATTATTCGTATATTTTTTTAATCTTCTAATAAATAATATTTAAATAATGCAGTAAATAGTTCAAAATCCTAATATCAGATTTTCGAATGTTGACAGGATTGGTATAGATACACATGTAAACACACCCTTTCTTTTAAGCTACGCAAGAAGCATGAGAGAAAGAACGGTGCTGAATAGCTTCGCCAACTGACTTTTTTTTTTTACATATTGATTTGTATGGAGAATTATTTGTTTTTTTTTTAATCAACTGGAAATTGAATGTTGTGATTTTACCAATTTCTTCATCAAGTCTGGTGAAAAGTCTGTTGCTTTTCCGAAGTAAATTTGCGTTAAACATAAATAGAATATTGCATAAATTAAATTAAATTTGAATTATAAATGTTAATATTACATTTAATAAACCTTATTTTTCACGAATTAAGAGATATTTAAATAAATTTAAAGAAGAAAGTTATAAAATTCAACAATTAAAATTCCAATTCATTTTAAACACACTGAGAAAAATCTGTTATCCAGACAGCAGCATATTGTACAAATATACGGGATCCTTATGTTTACTTCGGAAATCTGTACGGAGCCACATTATCCATATGATATAGCCTATACGTACGCCTCTTTTCCATTTAAATATTACATAATGTCGCTGCAGGATATCTGACATCTAACCAAAAGCTAAGTCCAAAAACTAAATAATTTACGTATGTAACCTACGTTTTTATGTACGTTACATACTTTTTTCGCAGTGGATGACAAAAATAACTTCCCTTATAGAACAGTGGCTAAAAAGGCAAAGATAGCGCAAGGAGTTCAAAACTAGTAAACAGCCACGTAGGCAGGAATTAGGATTGTCGACTCTGGAAAATAAAACTATGATATCCGTTCATAACCGTTAAAACAGATAAATAATAATTATATTTAAAACCTGGAACGTATATTGTTGAGCCTGCAAAAAAATACGAGTCAGTTAGCAACCCTAATTCTCATACACATTAAAGTTTAATTATTAACTCGCTAAGTGGAACAATTTCAATTCCTAATTAACTTACATAAAATTAATGTTAAATTCAGGATAATTCCAAGCGCCTGAATTCTAGTGATTGCGATGAGTCGTGAAGCTTGAACTTAATTGAAGCTTGAAGCTTGAGCTATTTGCCAATTTTAAAGCCAATGGAACGCGAGTGTGTGTCCCGGTCGTCAACCTCCATCTATGAAATTTTGCCACCGTTGTCTCTATCGCTATACGGATAACGTCTCCGAAGGGTATAGTGTTGTCGAATTGCCGCTTAATTTCGTTTTGTTGTTGTTACTGTTGTTTCTTTTTTTTGCTATTATTATTTTTATCGTTTAATATGAATAATTGGTACCGTTCGTGTTATATTTCTTTAAGTGCTGTTTCTTTTATTATTTATTTTTGCTTTTTTTTTGTTTGTTTGTTTGCAACGTCCTCTAAGTTTGACAACGTTGTTGCTGCACTTCTGTTGATTCACTTTTTCTCTCGTGTGCATTCGGAAGGCAGCTCCACGAATTGTTTCGAATTCTTCCGATGCATGACACGTGAGGAATAGCAGTTCTATTATTGGTGTAGGGGAGAGGGGGGGGGGGCATTGGTACGATTTTTACTTATCCGAGATTTTAGAACATATCGTCAGCTTGAGGAACATGATTTTTTTCCTACTTAAACTGTGATTCTTTAGCTACATTTACAATGTACAATATTGTTTGTACTAATGTCTTATCTGGAATAAATTACATTTTACGAAAGGTCTGCAATCTGTACCAATCTTTCCCATGTAGGGGCAGATTGGTACTGGCTTGGGGCAGATTGGTACGAGCAAAGTGAAATATCACACAGACTTTTTGATAATAGAGATAACGTAATTTTTTGTTTTATTTTTCCATTAAATATTTTGAGATATAATATTCAATTAAACTTCCACAAACTCAAGTATTTTAATAATAAATTTAAGCACTCTACAGCAGCAAAAATGCAAAATAAAAACAGGTTTCACAAAAAGAATGTAAAAAAAAAAAAAAAAAAAAAGATTTGTCAGAATCTTTAGTAATTCAATAGATCTAGTTCAACCTGTTACCCATAAATAAATAAATAAAAAATAAAATAAAATAAAAAATAAAAAAATAAAAAGTCCAATGGCTGCTTGTGTTCTCATCAAAATTTAAAAGTTCCGCAAGTTATTTACAAAGATAAAAACCTACTATAAATGAGGTTTTGTCTCTATAAGAAAAAATAGAAGTAAATAATCCAAGGGCTACCTACAGTTTACAAAATTTTGAAACCCTTCATACCTCAACTACTAACGGCAAAAGATATTATTTTAGTTCGAGCGTCCCCTTGCCTCCAAAGGAGGCGGAGCTTTGTTATTATAAAGGTAACCAAGAAAGTTCTGTCGCTTTCTCACCCACAACCTTTGAACATCGATATGCCACTTAAGACGTACCTGGAAGATCAAAAATAGTCCCATTAGCATCGTCGACCTTCTGTCAACGCTCTGGAAGGCTATGGATTCCATCGCGGTAGAACAGGTAATAATTGGATGGTCTAATGTCCGGGGAGTATGGCGGGTGCAGTAGTGTTTCCCATGAAAGGCATAGAATGGTGTCCCGGGTCATTCTAGCCACGTGGGATTTAGGCGTTGTCCTGTAACAGGAGGACCCCTTTGCGATTCAGATGTGTTGACTCTAAGTTTTGAGTTGTTCTTGAATAGAAACCAACTGATCAAAGTACACACTTGCATTGATGCTTTGACAAGCTGGTAGCAGTTCCCGATGCACGATTCCATGAGCACTCCACCAAACACACAGGGGGGGGGCTTCTTTTGGTGCAGTGCTGGTTTCGGCTGTTTTTGAACCGGTTCATGGGATGCTAACCAATGATGACGGCGCCGTGGAGCTTCGTACAGGACCCACTTCTCATCATATGTCAGCACCCTTTCAGAAATTTCTCCTTTCTCAGACAAGACAGTAAAGAAACACAGACATCTGCTCGCGTTGCATTCTGGCTCGAATCCAATCATGTGAAACCCATCGACCGAACTTGTAGTGCTTCCCAAGTTGATGGAGGCGCTGCCGAACGGTTTCTTCACTCACACTAAATTGTAATCTCAGTTCCTCACATTTCTGGCCACTGTTCGCCTTAATTGCAGCCTGAAGATCTTAATTTTGTACATGTGTTGATCTTCCGGCACGGGGTGCGTCTTCCAATATTTCGTTACCGTTTTTAAACTTGTTAAACCGCTGTTGCACTGTCCCTGTAGTCACGACATTCTCACAAAAGGCCTGGCATATCTTCTCCCTTGCGTTTGACCCGTTTGAGCTCGTACAACATACTCCCCTTAGGGCTCACTGTGGAGGTCACATGTTTACTCTGTCCTTACGCAAGTTCACTGTGTAACTGAACTGCCATAATCAGGTAGTATGTTGGCTATATACACACCAACAACTGACCTTCGCCTTATCTCTATTCGCATTCAACTCACGGTGTGAGGGCCACTTGAATACAGACCTCCACAAAAAGCGATAGAACTTTCTTGGTTACCTTTATAATATTAAAGTTTCAAGTACTTCGCCTAATAACTTTCAAATGGGTTGCTGAAAGTCGAATAAATATGACGCTTACTACACGCTAGTTTTTAGCGTCCATGTACAAATATATATTTGAGGTTGATTTTGTTAGACATATGTCTATTAAAATCACTCGCATGTTATGACATGGGGGAAAGAATCTTTACATTTTTGCTGTCAAGGCTCCTAAATGGTTAAACAATTTTCCATTCGAAAGTGTTTGTACCTATCGTCTATACCTATAGTTCCGGAAAGTCGGAAATATAATAATAGGAAAGGTTTCCATATTATTTTGGTTAAGTTATCTTTATGCTTTGATTACGGAAATCAAGCGATCACACAAGGGATAGCCTATATTATTAGTAACTTTTTCTACTTGATGGTAATCACAACGAAAACTTATACATGGAAAATGCACAAAGGGTAGTCTACCCTTATAATTACAAATGGAAGGGGTATATTGGTACAGAGCAGTGGGGGCACATTGGTACGTACCAATCCACCCCACATGCGTGTGTACTAATGTGCCCCAACCGAACTTCAGGATCATTAATTCCTATAACTAAAAAATTACTCCAAGCAGGGCAATTGAACATAAATGAAATTATTTGTAAAGAATTACACTTTCATGCAACATACATAAGTTTTCAAAAATCCAGTGCTTATTACAAATATAAGCTTACAAAGGCATAAATGAAAACTTACTTTTGCTCTAAGAAATTGTTTTCTCTCTCTCTCTCTCTCTCTCTCTCTCTCTCTCTCTCTCTCTGCACAGAGAAAAGAACGCTGCGTGTCCATCCAACAACTGTGCCTCACGATGTTCGTTTGTCACCAATATTGCCAACACCAAACTGTTGTCCATTTATCTCTTCACAGTGGAAAAATATCTACCTTGTACCTATGTGCCTCGTGTACCAATGTCCTTCCTCTCCCCTACAACACAATCTTCATGAGTCATCGCGGGCAGTATAGTATCTAATAAGAATAATGTATATTCTTTTGATTCTAAATACAACATTTGGCGTTCTCTTTTACCTTAAAATTTGTACTTATATAAACATGCATATGGTAAATCTTTCGTCTTTCATTTAATGCCAAGTTTTTTTTTAAAGCACGCTTTCTTTAAATGCTTTATATTGAAATTGCATTTAGTTTAAAGGTAGGCTTAATCTTAACCTTCAACGCATACTTACAGTAGTTCTGCTCTGTCAAAAGAATTAATGAAGAAAGATGCATGATCGGAATCCACAGTGTAAGACTCTGAAGAGCATACAGGATAGCAGCTACAATTCATGGTTTTCCTTACGTTTTTATCATTGTAATCAATGCTAACAGGGGGTGTAAATGTTCTGAAAGTATCTGCAGAAAAGAATGAAATGTAGTATAAACCAGTGCTCTGGTGTATTATTTTCAAATAGTGCATGCATTAGTTCGATAAGCTATTCCAATACAAATGTTGTCATTACAGAGACAAAATTAGCTTGTTAATGTATTTTCTTGATATTATTTGTAATAACTCGATAACACTCATGTTTACGAAAAAAAAAAATCAGCAAAACCAAAATACAGTGGAACTTACCTTAGTTCAACGTCTATAAATCAAATTTTCATCGCCTTGAAGTATCCGCATTTGGAACACAAATAGCATGTTTTAATAATAGCCTAATAGTTTCTTTCTTTATCAGTGTTGATGGGAATGTGGCGTAGGATCAGGCTCGTATCCAGGGGGTGTCTAGGGTATCGGCCCCCTAAAATATTCACGATAGGCTTGCAAATGAACTATAATATGATGATAAATTATAATATGGTTAGATCGGGCCCCTCCTAACTTCTGCCCTTCCTAACATTTTTAGGCTGGCTACCGGCCTGCGTAGGACCTACACGGCATACGACTGATTTTCAGCTCAGAAAATCTGTTCCAGCTCTACGCCGTTTCGCTCCTACGCCGCTGACTTGAAATAATTTAACTTCTAATGCTGGCTTTAGCGATTAATATTCGATGGAGGCCAAAACGTTGACTATGATAAGTATGTGTTTTTATCTGCAGTTTGGTCCGCTGACATTCACTCATTAGTATCATTTTAGGTTTTGCTTTAGGTGGTGGAGGTGGAGGAGGAAATGTTCTTCGCCGACCTAAGTAGAGTTTCATATTTTTTCGCTAGTGTACTAATGTACTGTGGAGTATGGACATCTCTAACTAAGAGAGAGGGGCAAGTTCTCCCCAAAAGCTTGCCACTGCTGACATTTCCTTTTTGTATCAAATGATTCAATTGTAATAAAAGATTCAATCAAAAATTTTCTTGTAGGACTTATATCTGGAAAACTACATATAGTGTAGCCAAACCTAAATTATCACCCTCAGTATAATGTGCTTATTCCGTAGAAAATATGAAAGCTCGATTTAGGGTCCTTTCAAAAATTTTGTGGTTCCTGATCCAAAAACTAATTATTGGCCAAGATTGCAATCTTTTGATCCATTTTTCCGATCATTCCTAAAATTCTTGGTCAAGATCGCAATCTTTTGATCCATTTTTTCGATCATTCCTAAAAGTCTTGGCCAAGATCGCAATCTTTTGATCCAGTTTTTCATCATTCCTAAAAGTCTTGGCCAAGATCGCAATCTTTTGATCCATTTTGTCGGTCATTCATAAAATTCTTGGCCAAGATCGCAATCTTTTGATCCATTTTTTCGTTCATTCCTAAAATTCTTGGCCAAGATCGCAATCTTTTGATCCGTTTTTGAATCGTTCCTAAAATTCTTGTTCAAACCCATTTTCTATGGTCACACAAGTATCTAATCTATGGGAAATACCAGTTTTGTAGAAGTCTGCAGATTTGGCGCTAAAATAATCATGTACTTCAACATTGAACTCATCATAATCGTGGAAACGTCCTACGCGAACCTACAAATGGTTCTTTCAATTTGGAAATAAAGTAAAAATTACAGAGTCAGGTGAATAAGATAGATGGGGGTAAAATCTCTAGGTACAACGGCAAACAGAAATACTGTTTGTACAGTACGATGTGCAGGTGCAGAATCAGGAAGCAGTAACATATACTGTATTTTTTTTTCTTCACAATATTAAAAATTTTGCGGCAAGCCACTATACTATGCTCTTCTTCTTGTAGATTGTTTTTCTCAACTACGCGATGTCAAAACACGGACAATATGAACGTTTCCTGCCAGAAACGTGAGGTATGCTTCAATGTTTTGGTTTCAGGATTGAATAGATATATCCAGCTTCACCACTCGCCTAATTTTTCTGAAATAGGTCCAAAATACTTCAAGCAAATTTCAGTTGCTGTTTTTGGAAATATGTGTATAACCAGGAGATTCAATATCGAACCGGTTTGCTTGTGCGCTATATCTCATGTAATATGTTGCACACTGACACTCTATTAATTTTTCACCTTCCTAGCTAACAAATTAACCACCATACATGGATCTTCAACCACTAAGTTCTCCACTTGTACTACCACAATTACTTCTGTAACTGTGTATGAGCGTCCTTTCTTTGGTGTCATCCTGTAAGACTGGGCATTCACATTTGGGTTTAGTCTCCCACCGTTTTACAATATCATATATGATGAATGGACATTCTTTACCACATATTTGAGATATTTTCATAGATGTTTTGTGAGTCTCTGAATCGATGAACCTGATCTCAATCGATATAATCTGAAACTCGATGTTCAATTTTCTTTAACATAATGCTGTCTACTATTCTTGTGTTTTTAAATCCAGTTCAATAGAAGCTGTAATAGTACAAATTGTCATGATTGTTGAGGTTTGTTGAAGTATTACGTACAATTACGTAAAATTTCAGACCAATAACACACCTACCTCATTGTGAGGATGTGAACTTCTTCGTCATCTTCTTGTAAATAGGCTCTGGACGATTTCCTCGTATAAAATGTTCCCATTTTAAAACGTTTATGTTCCTTGTGTCAAATTTTCTATTGTATGTGCTGTATTTGAGGCTCTATAAATCAATGGCGGGTCTTGAGGGAAGTTATACAGGTAAAAATAGAAAAAAATATCGCTACAAACTTAATTCTTGTATACAAGTTACAGTTACTATTTCATAGCTTGTAGCAATATTTTATTGATCATGTGACCTTCCTCAAGAATTGCCACTGAACAAGTCGCTTTTTTTATTTATTCATTTATTCTGGTCACAGACTTGGAGTCAATGGCAATTTTTTGCTCTAAGTTATTGTTTTTGTCTTGTTCCTGTACTTCTAGTAAGTTTCTGTATTTCTATACAAGTAAGAAAGCCTAAATACAAATGTTTAAAATCAGATGTCATTATGTTTTCAACGTGATTGGTGTACAATTGTATTATACAGTGTTAATATTGATACTTACAGCTATTTCTAGCCAAGCAGGGCACGTCTTCTAGTGTACAGGTGCGATTGTTGTCTAGAAGATAAAAGTAGAAGATAAAAGTAAGAAATATTATACATTCAATATATGAATAATTAAGGTAAGTTCAATTATAAAGTATCTACCTTGTCTAGTTTCAGCGTCACTATATGTTGGTCCGAGTACGTTAACTTATCGAGTTATATTCAAGCGTTGAAAATAAGGTCGGCCGCTAATTGACAGCAGGGCAGCCTACCCAAGCCGACGAGCATTATACAGGAAACTGTAAACAATAGAATAAAACCTCGTGCCACACGTTTAAGTGAGAGCAGGGTAGTGTAAAAAAGGCCTACTCCACAGACTGTCACAATTTTCTGTCTCTGTCCGAGCAGACTAGAGAAGAGTGCGTGGGAAAAAAGCGGATGACTTTGTTGAAGCAATTAATGTTTAAAATAAAGCAGCTGACGAGTTGAATAATGTTAATATAAAAGTTTAGGGTACAAAATAAACATGCGAAGACTATTCTGAAATAACAAATAAAGTATAGTCATTTATCAATCTTTGTATATATTGAAAAACAGAGAAACAAATAAGTAAACAATAAAAGTATTCTTTTTTCACGATTCATCATATTATAAATATCTTAATATATAGATACATAAATCCTACCATGTTTTAAAACTTGTTCTCAAGGCTATATAACTAGCGTAAGCGTCATCGGTGTTTCCAAGGGGGGAGAACAAAGACCGACACACAAGCACCGTCACGAATACATAGGCCTACATACTTTGATAAACGCGTGTACATAATGCATCATAAAAGACAACAATTATTTACGCATATATTCATACTAACTACAATAAGTAAACGATAATGCTATTACATTTAATATAGACCTTAACAGCACAAGATGTGTTAGGCATGTGCGATTTAGGTGTCCCAGCTACTTTTTAGATACCCGACACTTGGCACATATAATATTCATGTGCTAAGTATGCACTTCAGCTACCTACAGTTTTAGGTACTTGTTACACCTAATCGATATTTGCAACTATATACCACAAATCGGCCCGGAATGTGCCCGGCCCTGCCTTTTCCAAACTGGACCGGGCCTAACCGGGCCGGCCCGGACACTCTGAAAGACGGATCGGAAACTAATGTTAGCCTATGCTAATCGTAATGTGTTTGGGAAACTGACTCTTTATTCAAGACTGCAAAGTATTGTAATACTACTAATAATACTACTTCTCTATTACTACTACGACTACTGCTAATACTACTACAACTGCTACGACTTCGCGTCAGAGTTGACATGTCTGGTGGTACCGAATTTACCTTCTAAGTACAGAAAAAAGAGGGGAAATACTAGTTACTATGGCCGGTCTGCGTAGAATGTGAACCGATGCTTGATCTACGAGGGACAACGGTGGCTCATTAGGAAAAACACTCTTATCTGGTGCTAGAGGTCGTCGGATCAATCCCTACTTGTGCTATGTAAGCTTTGTGGTGGACAAACACCGTGTGCGTGGGAGTTTCCGGGATGGTCCCGCTTCTTCCCACTGTTTTCATTCCACCAATTCATCCCATCATCATCCATACGCCCTGAGCCGTAAAAGTCAAGTACTTGACCTACTAATTAGAATTTGGTACGCTACCATTAGACCACGGAGACCAAAACCGTGAACTGGCGTGCTCATAAGATCAGCGTAATTTGTAGTAATGTTCAATTAGCAAGGAAAATACCAAATGGTGTTACATGTTCCTGTATTGTTTGTAGTGGGATACGGACAAAATCTCGCGGCCGAAACATCGCCGCCCAAAATCTCGCCGGCCAAAACCTCGCGGGACAAAATCTCGCCGGGCCAAAACCTCGCCGCCCAAAACCTCGCGGGACAAAATCTCGCCGGGACAAAACCTCGCGTGGCCAAAACCTCGCGGGACAAAATCTCGTCGGGCCAAAACCTCGCAACCCAAAACATCGCGTGGTCAAAACCTCGTCGCGAATGAAACTTTTCTTTAAAATTTACCCAATGAGTTTCTTAATATGCAATTCCACATTACAAATAATAATAAGAAGAAGAAGAAAGAAGAAGAAGATACAAAACATCGTGTGCGTGAGCTTTCTCGGGTTATTCCCGTTTCCTCCCACTTTCTTTATTCGATCATTTCCTTCATCCTGGTCATCTACGTCTCCTTTAACCTACAGGACATAATCAAGGGACGTCGTAAAAACTCATATATTATTTCATACTTTCATAAATATTATTAGATTTTTGTTAAAATTTTAAGTTTTTGGATGTTCTAAAGTTCACGAAACTAACCCCATTAGTTGTCATTACTTTCCTTATGCAGACTTTCTTTCCTTATAACCAGTTTAAAAACATCCTGTCGCCCTACCTTCACATTGAAATCCTCTAATACAGAAATAGAATTTTTATATGGTATCGCGGGACTTGGTCAAACACCCATTATACTTCTTCTGAAACACCGTCTTTTATACCTTCATCCTTATCATCTGTTGGAACATTTACATTTTGGTCAGGCGAGATTTTGGGTATGGCGATATTTTGGGGCGCGAGGTTTTGGCAAGGCGAGGTTTTGGCCCGGCGGGATTTTGGCCCACGAGGTTTTGGCCCCGCGAGATTTTGGCCCGCGACGTTTTGGGCGGCGAGGTTTTGCCAGGCAAGATTTTGTCCCGCGAGGTTTTGGGCGGCGAGGTTTTGTCCAGGCGAGGTTTCGGCCCGGCGAGATTTTGGGCCGCGAGGTTGTCGCCGCGAGGTTTTGTACCCAAACCGTTTGTAGTATGGTACTTTTTTTCCTGATACCTTATTATTAAATCAGGGCTTGTATCCTCTATTTATTCCTTAATCTGAAAATTGAACAAATATTATTAAACAAAGTACATAGATACATACAAATAAAACACATAAAATATACAACATAACAATACAATACTAATACAACAATACACGTAATCAATGAGTTTGTTATTTAAGTAAAATAATGAAGATAAATATTATTCTAAAATATTATGGTTTCTTACCTATTAAAGTTTATTATTATTATTACTACTGTCAATCTTCTTCCTTATTTTTATATTTTCAACTATTCTATGACTCCAAGCACTGGCTCTATACGATACTATCGCTTGGAAAATTGTTTTATAGTATACATCACAGTGCCTCGGTGATAACTTGTATTCTTTGGCCATAATGTAGAATTTTTTTTTCGCTATTCCAATTATTTTTCTTTTTGTTTCGTTACATGACTGTCGAAATTTAAGTGTTCGTCTATCCAAATACCTAGATACTTAAAGGAGTCTATTCTGCTTATTGAATTATTGGTTATTTTAATAATGGAGCTTCTCTCCAGCATTCCTTTGACCTGAATGAACTTTGTTTTATTAGCAGACACTTCCAATTTTGTAGATTTGGTCCATTCTGAGAGAGCCTGCATGGCCATGTTAGCCTTCTCTTCTAGTTTTGATCTAGTATTTGCGTTTATTACTAGGGCCAAATCATCAGCATAGGCAACGACGCCGGAGACTATATCTAGTTCATTGATTCTCTCTAGACCCGGTTGTAATACAACGTCCCATAATAATGGCCTCAATACGGAACCTTGTGGGCAGTCTTTTGTTACAACCTTGTTTATTTCAAATGTTGGGCCATTATATGTTACTATCCTATCCGAACAATAATTCTTAATAATTTTGAGTAATTCCTTATTTAGATTTAGTTTTTCAAGCTCAGAAAACATCTTCGGCCACCATAGATTATCAAAGGCGCCAGATATTTCTACAAAAATTACTATTGTATATTTTTCTCCCAGTTCAGAAAGTGTTTCAATACGATCCATTAAACAATTGATGGCTTCTGTTCTTCCTTTATTTTTTCTGAAGCCATATTGTAGTCTACAATTTCTTAAATCTCCTCTCTCTTGGCACTTATTCTATTACCTAGTACTTTTTCAAATATTTTACCCATAATGTTTAATAAACATATGGGTCGATAGGATTTTGGAGTTTTAAGTCCTCCTATATTACTTCTTTCTAGAATGGTTCATTTAGCCATCTTCCATTTGTTAGGGAAAATTCCAAACTCTATACACTTATTGTACGATTTAGTTAAGTATGGAATCCAGAATTGACTATTTATTTTAAAAATTTCTCCTTTAAGTTTAGTATATCAGGTCCAGGTGCCTTATTATTTTTTGCTTTTTTTTTTTTTTTTTTAATTTCTTCAATTTCCTCATTTGTGGCCATTTTATGTCCCTGTTTATGTTATTATTGCTATAGCTAAATGTATTATATTTCTGGCTGATTAATTTATTATCCTCGTTATTGGTGTCCGGGTTGTCGTCTGGGAGCAGTTTGTTGATGATGAACTTTAAGGTTTCTTCAATATCTCTTGTATATTCGCCATTTTGTTTTTTCATTGCGGTTAGTGTAAGAGAAGGCTTGATTTTATTCATTATTATTTTGTATGGCATCCCCCATCGGTCTGTGTCTAATTTTTCTTTCACAAACGAATTCCAGACCTTTTGTTTCCTTTCTTTGAGTTCATCTTTATATTGCGCTAATAATCTTATATATTCTTCCTTCCTTCTTGGCTTAAGGTAGGGATCGTGAGTTCGCTGCTACTGCCTTCTCTTCGCTCTTGTTTGCTTTTTTAAGGACTGCATATTATTATTCCAGAAAAACGAATAGTTGTTCTGTTTAAAGTTTCTTCTGTTATTTATTTTTTTTAATGGTTTGAGTTATTGCTTCCTCAATATCGACGACTGCCCTATTTAGTTCTTCTTCATGTTTGCAATCAATATTTGGTAGTTATCTATTTTATTAAATCTTTCCCAGGGGATTTTTTTAACATTATAGTTAAAGGTATTATTTGTGTTTGCTATGTCTACATTTGTAGTTTTTGATCACTACAAATGTAGACATTTGTAGTTGATGATCACTAGAGGATTTTAATTAGTTGATGATCACTAGAGGATTCATCTTCTACCACGGACCAGTCAAGGATTCCATTAGTGAAGTTATTTGATACTAATGTGACATATGTGTTTGATGTATTGCCGTTTCTGTTCTGATAAGTTGGAGGATTCCCTGCTTCATTTACAATATGTAGATTGAGCCCGCTAATTGTGTTTTTTAACATTTCACCTCTAACATCTAGAGCGCCTGAGAGCCAACAGGGGGATTTGGCATTTGCATCTGAGCAAATAAATATCTTTTTGTTCGGATATGTGTTGCAAATTGTCGTTATTTCTTCTAGAAATCTATTAATTGGTAAAGAATTTGGCAGTACAGGTCAGGTCAATAAGAATAAAATATATTATTCCATGCATGACATGCAAACAATTCGTCCATTTATTACTAAAATGTATTAAATTTAATATCTGAATGTCATTGTTTAAAATTAAAACGGAAGCTAATGCACTCTGATTATTGTATTCCTGTATACACACTATATCAATCTTCTAAGAGATACTAAGTTGTACTATTTCTTCCATGACTAGTTCTGATCGCATGGTGTTGATTTGCAGCATCTTGAGAGTACTACAGGTTATGTTATCCATTTATACGTGGTAGGTTTTAACAAACGCGTTTGGCCATTCGTTCCTATGATTGTATACCATGCGACCATACAGTCTGACAAAATGCACATAAATTCTATTTAATTCAATATTTAGCTTTCGTCTGGCATACGCCATATCAACTAATTCTAGTAATTCTCTTGGATCAGTTGGCAAATTGTTCAGGCTTAGCTCCATGAGGTCGTCATCTTCTGATTGCGGAAAAACTATCTGCTTCCCGTTTTCCTTCAGTTTCCTAATGAGGTGTCGTAAAGCTAATCTAAGGGTGCTCAATTGTTCAAGTCTAAATAATTTAAGTGTATGTTCAAATGTGTCATAAATTGGCGTTGGATCCCATACGGTGCCTTGCTCCAGTTTGGGATTATTGATAGATTCGCAGTTTGATTGCTTTTTCACATCCGTTGACTGTGATATAGGTTCATTTCGTTGCACTAATGTAGTAATTTCCGATGTATTTTTAACTTCTTTGGTCTTTATCTTCTTGAGAAAACTGAATAATCCTTTCTGTTTATAAGGTTATGACCTGTTTGGTGGTTCCTTCTTGAGGATCACATTTTGTATTTTGAAGATCACGTATTTTGTTTTCTGAGATTGTTTCTATTTCACTGTTCCTTCCATCTGCTGCAGTTTCTAGTGGTTGAGGTTTTGGTTTAGTTTCTTCTACAATATTACCGTTATCCTCTTCTTCTAGTTGTGTTTCCGTCTCTTTTAAGATTGTCGGAGAAACATGAGGCTCCTTTTGGGATAGTCTAGTTTTCTTATTTAATTCTTGGACTTTGTCATATAATGTCGCTGCTGGTTTTCGAAGGCTGTAATCAATTTTTTTGATCATCCAGTCTATCTAAATGAATAATTGGGTCTTATCAGTGCATATTGTGAAATAGATTCCTTGGTCTGGTGTACTATAATATTCTTTAAAGATCTGGAGCACTTATTTAGGATGTTTCTTCCATAGATCCATGCCGATAGCCGGAATCATAATCAGTCTAGGATCAATTTTCGTCCTAAGGTCTTGGAAAAATTTTAAGACTGATTCCAGATCTTCCAGAAAGGATTGTTTGCTTAAGATTACGTGTAAAAATTTACCGTTGTATTTGTTTGTAGAATAAAGGATTTTTATTGATTTACCCTGTTCATTTAATATTTCTAAATTGTTGAAATTCTGTATTTCGAAAGTTTCGTGTGAGTCTGCGATTAATTTAGCGAAAACAGCAGGAAATGTTTTTAAGGAAGGATTGATGAAGTGCAATACACATTGCCCTCCTTTTAAAATATCTATTAAATTGGGTTCAATAGCTAACGGTTTCCGTGTAACAGGGCGTTCCGGAGGCTTTGGAATACGGTGCCCACTGTAGGAATTTCTCTTTGCTTTTTTTGTAAATTGTATGTTCTCATCCTTTCTTGATCTCTTATTATTTTACTCGGTGATTTGGAATTTAGAATCCTATTTGTGACAGAGTTGTCGTCCAACATGTTTATTTTTCCTTGACTGTCAATCCTTAGAAGCTGAGCTATCGGTCCTGGCTCAGTTATCTTGACCATAATCGTATTTACTAACTTCCTTGTCATAGAAATATTTATATGTTGGACAGTCCTGATCTGTCTTGGCATTACACTTTTTCTTTCTAATTTGACAAGGAATACATGTTTTTGATTTATCTTTGTCTTTGCAATCCTTCTTTTCATGTTTGCCTTCTCCACAGTGTGAGCACCTGGATTCTGTAGCTTTACAGAATTTCGCTATGTGACCAAGGTCCTGACATTTAGAACATCTGGCCACACTAAGAAACTCTTTAACTGAGAGAGACTCATACATTAGGAAAATTTTTCTTTCATTGATCAATTGATTGTAAAGCTTGATTGGCGCTTCAATTACTAGGTGACACCTTGCGGTGTTTTTTTGGTCCCGTTCTAAACTGTACTTTCAATTCCTTTTCCGCCTGTTCTTTATCTTCGTCGTCCAGATTTTGTTCGATCAAAGTTTCCAATAAAAATTCGTCCGAATATGATGATGGAACGTTGTGTACAATCAATTGAGGATTTCTTTTCTTTCGTTTTTCCATGATAAAGTCCTTTTTCAAGTTTGGGTTTGTTTGCAACTTCTCTAAGTCTTCCTTTATAGCCGTCTCTATAATCAGAGTTTTGCCAGTTACTCTGGTAGACATTATCCTCACTTTCTCTTTTGCCGGATTAAGTCTTTTCCAGTTTCTTTTGGAGCTCTTTTCCATCAATTTCTCCATTTGCGCCTTTTATAAAGACCACTGGACGCTGTTTTTTCAATGATTCTTTTATGGACTTGCTCCGTGCTGAGTCATCTCCTTTGATTTCCTCAGCATATGAAAGGGTTGGGAAATTTGCATCCTTCGTCTCCATTGGTTTTGTTTCTTTTAGCAAACAACTTTCTCTTCGTAGGTCATTATTTTCTTCTCTTAGTAGCCTGATATCTTCCTTCAGGCACACAATTGTCCCCTCTAATTTTGCATGTAGTGCAAGCCAATCCGTTATTTTTTTTTTCCAAGCTCTCGATTTTCAGCCTCCCAATCTTGCTGATGTCTAGTGTGGTATCAATAAATTTCAACATTTCCTCATACTTCTGCCAATTATTACCTTCAGTGATTTCACCATCTTGATTCTCTATCTCCTGTGACATTGATTTGCTTCTGCGATTTGTTTCCTAGTTGGGATAGTTGAGCATCGAGCATTTCCTCGTAGCTCCCGAAACTTGCACGAGCGGTTCTATCTTCCCGAAATCTTGGTCTGTCTTTTTCCTTATCCATGATTGCTACAGTATAGATTGTCCCTTATTTATACGGATAACCCGCACTGCAGCAGCGCCCGAAGGGTTGCCTAACCTCCAGTCAGACAAGATTAATATTATACAATACTTATTTTACCTGTGTATATTATAGTCACTCAACGCTTCAAATGTTAGGCAATTGAGTGTTACACCAAAGTCAATGGGTTGCCTAAGCACCAGTCATAATACATACCACTAGAACCTATTCACACTACATATGCGAAAGAGTTTGTTAGTATAAGAGTTCAAAGTCCAATACGGAAAACACAAAACTGTTAACTTTGCATTCTTTGATGTCAATGCATACAAATTCTTCTTGTTAAATGAATAAAATTGTCTTTTGAAGTCACTCAGAACGCTATGCTTTAAAACATATGTTAGTATATTAAAGATAATGTTAAAGTTTAAAAATTAATAGCGTTCTTATTATTTATCCGAATAAAATGAAATTTGCATACCTTTGCCAGTGTTATGAGATGGTCCTTTTGCCGCTTAAACCGAGTCTGTATCTTAAGTAGTTAAAAACTTTTGACAACCCACCTTTGGGGGGAGATGCCACTTTCACACTGAAAATACTCCACCACTGCACTACAAACGTCCGATTTACCGAAAACGAACATTGTCGCGCGCGTTTCTCCCTATAAAATTCACTGTTATTGCGGAGCGAAAAACTACACATCTGCACGTTTCTGTCCCTAGTACGAAGTACGAATGATACTACAAATATAACA
Source organism: Thermobia domestica (assembly GCF_964235325.1). Classification (NCBI taxonomy): domain Eukaryota; kingdom Metazoa; phylum Arthropoda; class Insecta; order Zygentoma; family Lepismatidae; genus Thermobia; species Thermobia domestica. Next base: position 86,558,337 of record NC_137458.1, on the reverse strand, counting down.
AAATATAATGATCAATAAATCACCAAGACGCCAGGGTGGGTTAGGTGTTTCTGGAACGGTGGCTCAGTGGTTGAGAGTTCACCTCTGGTACATGGGGTCCCTGGTTCGATCCCAGCTCTCGCCAAGTGAACTTTGTGGTGGACAAACACCGTGTGGGAGGGGGTTCTCCCGTTTCCTCCCACTTTATTCATTCACCATTTCTCCTTTAGCCTAGCCGGCATAACTGTCGGACGTAAAACTCAAAGATTTCATTTTCACATCTTTGTTTTCGTATTACTAGTAATAGTAGTAGTGGTATTCGCTGTTGTATTAGTATAGTAATGAGTAGTAGCAGTAGTGGTAGTAGTAATAGTAATAGCAGTGGCAGCAATAGTGGAATTAGCACTAGCATTCGTAATCGTAATAGTAATAGTAGTATTAGCAATAGTAGTTGTAGTATTAGTATCACATATGGTGTAGCAGTTTTACATATCTTCTCTGTTACTCATAATGCACTAATGAGTGTAGTATAAGACTTTTACGTCCATGAGCTGTATTATTGTATAATAAACATGGCTGGACAGAGGAAGCATAGATAACACATAGACAGACAGAATAGGGATATAGAAAACAAACCTTGGGTAACCTTTCACACGATTTTCCCATTCCAGAAGGACAAATAGACATTGCTATATTGAGTTCACAAGACATTATACTTGCGAGGACATCTTTCAAGTAGTCCCTCCAGACAGGGTTGCCGGGAATATTGCTGTTATTTTGATTAAAGCCTGTGACCGATACAAACTTCTTACCAGCCGCTTTATGACCTTTTTTTTTCTTTTCAAATTTGTACCTAGTTCGAAGTATAGATTTAAAAAGTAACTTTCAGTCTGTAAATCCAAAACTGTCATCTGACACCATCTATCAACGATTAATGTATTTTGTTCATCTGTTTAGATAATTTTAAAGAGATGGAAGGGACTGTTATCAGGGAAAATTTGAAATTTACTTGTAAGGAATTTTATACATTTATTGTGAGTGAAAAAGTATTTCTTAAAGCAGTTTCCTATAGTTGAAGTATAAGTTTAAAGAATAAATTTCATTTTCCAAATCCAAAATTGTCACGTAAAGATTATTATACCTTTGTTAATCTGTTTCGATAATTTTAAAGAAGTGACAGTTACTGATAAATACAATAATACAATAAAATCAATGCCGATTATTAGTGAATGTACTATGGATATACATAATACAAGTCTAATGCACTTTTGTTCATGATAGTACATTTCCTTCCCATAGATGGGTCCGAACAGAGATACTTTACACTTAGACCTATATCATAGGGAATTTGGAGGAGTGCCGTTTTTTATTTTCCAGAGTTGGCAACCCTACCCCCAGAAGAAATAACTTGGATTGATGTCAGGGCTATGCGGGGTCACTGTCTCCCACCTAGGTGACGCCTAGGAAACCCATAATGACATTACCCACCCATCAAACATGTCATACAGGTAGGGTTGGCAAGGTAATTAACTTGTTACGTATTTTACATAAATTACGCGTAATTTACTAGTAATATACGTCATGTAGAAAACCAGTTTTTTACGCAGACGTAGAAAACTATATTTCTTTCATTAAGACTAAGATCATTTTGAATAGTCGGTTATATTGTAAGCTTAATTTTCTTATTTAAGTATTAAAACATTATTATCTTCTAAACATTATATTTAAAAGTAATGATTTCATGCCAAATCATAGTAATAAAAGATAATTTTGGATAGCCCCTCGCCGGCCCACTATTACTTTCCACCTATTAGCACACACACAAGCACAACCACCCAACATATAAGCACACACATTAAAAATATGTGTTGGTTCGGATATGTTTGAAAGTATCAAGTAACCTTCTGATTATAACAATTTATTGTTACACCTTTGCAGCTTTTAATATAAAACTCGAAACATTTCAGTATACTTTGAAACTTCTATTAGAAAAGAAAAAGAGATTGACTGTTAGGCTCATTTCACCTTCATATTACACACTAACATACACATAACTGATACGAAAAATACTGAACAGAATATTGAAATAATGAAATTTTAGAATAAACTGATTTGTTTTTCTTCCACGTCCCAACGATACTATATATACCACTTCACTTAGCACTGGGACATATTAAATTTTCGATGTAAAAGTTATTAGATTCTTATTTTAAACACACACAACTGAAAAAAATATAAAAGCACCCAATAGAACATTATACTACATTTTTCGGAATGAACTCATTTATTTTGCTCTTTTCTTCCAAGTCCAACAACAACACGAAATATATTACTTCCCTTAGCACTTGACTATCATTTGAACTTTTAATGTAGAAATTTTTCATGCGCATAATAAATGGACAAAACTGAAGAAAATACTCAACAGAATATTGAACTACTTGTTTCTTCGTTGTTTTTGGAAAGAAACATTTTGTCTTTCTTCCTAGTTCGAATACAGAATATATTTCACTTAGTTCCAATAATACTGAGTATATCATTTCATTTAAAACTTAGCAATTATTTTAATTCTGAAAAATGTTACATGCCATTTCCATTATAGTTTAGTACAATACGAACACAATACTCTTAATCACACTAATATTCATCACTTGAGTGGTCTTGTAATTTGAGGGTATAATATATTTGAAGTAGTTTCTTCGAATGTTTGAAGCTGAGCCGGTTCCTTGTGACGTTATGGACAAAGGACCAATTTGAGTAAAGTCTTTCAATTTGCCCTGAAGATGCTAGGATGTTCAGTAACTTCATAGCAAATTCCGACAACTCTTTATGTTGCCGAGTAGCGAAATACCAGAATGTGCGCGGTGTTGTAATTCCCTTCTTCATAAGGTCTTCAAATTTTCCACATTTTCCCCGATATTGCTGGTAGCTAGTTATTCCTGAAGGGTCGAGGTTTTCCAACAGAAACTCCTCTACTTGTTCGTGATGCTTTCCTCAGACATTGCAGAAAGTCGTCACAAATGGAGACCACAATGGCTTACTATTGTTGTTGTATTGCACAATAGTTTCTCCCACGGCTTCTCTGACATAAAACTTTGCTCGATTACAGAAGGTTTAAAACATGAAACATGATGAAATGGGTTTTGAACAGTCACGCGTGCAATCCATATTATACAATGCTATTTTACAAAGCCAATACAAAATTCCCAGTTTATGCTTACGGATTAAGTTTTGCAAAATCCAGCTAGATTCGATACAATTTTAGAAAGAATTTTTTTAAAGCTCAACGCGTAGAACGTTTACTTTTAATTTGTAGACCTGTTTCTAATTTTTTACGTACTTTACATATTTTACGTAAATTACGCGTATTTTACGCGTCACGTAGAAAACCTTTTTTTAACACGTAATTACCCAACTCTGCATACAGGTAATCAAGAACATTTGCAGTGTGTGGGCGGGTTTCGTTTTGCATGAACCATTGAGTTTGTAATGGGAGACCTGTTGCCAAGAGTTCTGGAATAAATCTGTTTTCCAACATGTCCTTATATCGATCTTTGTTTGCCGCTTCAATATTTCCAGGGGTGCGGACACTTGGTTCTCACCGTCGATTCTTCTCCACCACAGAGTCAGTTGTTTCAAATTGAAGATACAATCTCTAAATACCGGTACTCTTTTTACATGGAGCCCATTTTGTATGAAAGTGAGCACGAAAACATCTTTGTGTAGCTACAAAACTCCTCGTTGCTGTAAAAAAAAAAAAAAAAAAAAAAAAAAAAAAAAAAAAAAAAACTTTCAACTTCTGTTCAACACTCAAGCTGCTCTTTTATGTGCCATCTTGAAAACTGCTGTTTCGCGCCAAGTAAATATTCGATTCTAACTTCTCGTGACATCTACCGGATTTTCCATAAACCAAAGTATACGAATACGAGTTTCCACATTCCATCTATTATATTACATGTGTAATAAACAAAACAAATGGATGGCATTTCGTGCGCCGCCCTGTAAATATGTTAAGTATTATACTATGAAAGAGCAAATTAATATATTTCGACATCTATTTCCAAAAACTGAACATCCTTCAAAAATACAAGAAGGGACAACTGCTCCCTTTCTTTCCGCTGCAGGCGGCTTTACCTATGGTATTTTTTTTGGCGGGGAGACTTTTTTTTTAACATGCAATAAGGTACAATCAAACTTTAATCATATCATAATAGTGCTTTTAAGAACTCTAAATTGAATAAAATTTTGTCTAAAAACCTATTTATCTTGGTTCTCTGGTCTCCTCTACTATTATTTTTTTTTTGAGGGAGGGAGGAAAATGTTAAGTGGGGGGATTGCGCTCAAGAACAAGGGACTATTTATACCTCTTATAATAGTCATTGTGGACTTTGTGGTGGACAAACACCGTGCTCGTGGATTTTCTCGGTGTTCTCCCGTTTCCGCCCACTTTCTTCATTTCACCTGTTCATTCATTTCTCATAATCACCGTCTCCTTTAGCCTAACCGGCATAACCGTGGGACGTAAACTTAAAGATTTCATTTCATTTCTTTATAATATTCACAATACCTCTCATATTTTTTCTTGAACAAATATGGAATAACAGCAAATCATTTTCCACATTTAAAGATCAGACAAGTACTACGTTCCGTGAAAGATCAAATACGACTAGACATCCTAGGTATTCGTTCAATCCCATGTTAATATGGCCTAGCGTAGGGTCTATATAGTGCGCCACAGATGACAAGATCGACGGAAAATATGCGAACTAAAAACAGTGTTGCAAATTTATGAACTCTAGAAGTTACTGTTGTTATAAGAACTATATTGTGCTATTAATGCAGAAAGAAAAATGTTTAATTTTCTTGTGTTCATGCTATTCCCTTCCCCTTCATTGTCGAGTCGTACTCGAGAAATATATCCTTTTCTTTGTCGGCTGAACAATGAGGAGGTCTATATATAATGAATATAAATACAATTAGTTATAATATGATTTTTTTTAAAATTTGAGTTTAGCGCCTCTTTCAGCAGCAAGAGTATGTGGGACGTGGACCTACAGCTTAACTTGGGATCCGAACCACATGAACTCCTGCCGGGATTCGAACCGGGGTCTCCCGCACCAAAAGCCCTTACAGCATCCACATAGGCACGAGAGTGTTCTACAGTGAGTTATGAATAAAACTGATTCCAAAACTTAAAACTCTCTTAATCTATAAGTAACTTTTTATTTTCACTTAGTATGCTTCAACGAGATTTGTTATCTAGCCAGAGAAGGAACTGAGCGAGTGTTATAGCAAGGGAAGGTAAGCGAGTATTATGAGGCAGCTTAACTTACGATTGCAAACATAAGCTCTCACAGGGAGTCAACCCATTACCTATTAAAACAATGTGAGAAGACAATCATTTAGCCACGATGGAGTATATTGCTTCTCTGGGATAGTTATTTAAGCAAGTGCATGAAATTACACAACTATTGAATGATTTTGCAAACAATAGGATTTTGTTATGTGAAAATAAGGATGCTGTGTTTATAGTAATTTAAGATTTAAGTTGATTTGAATTTCGTTTTTCTGTGTAGCTACGTATCTTTCACTCTGTGTTTTTATTGTTTTTGTAAGATAAAATGAAACAATGTCCTACATGATAAAGGTTTACCCACAATCTGCATTCACAACGAAAACACGAATATATATATCAGAGCATATGAATCCTTATTTCAAAATAGACCTGTAATAATTATACGAGATTTTGTTCGTTCCTTGGAATTCACTTTAGAAAACCTGCTTGGAAACGGGGGACATGCGAGGGAAACCCGAGATTTTAAAAGGGAAATGCTTATCGAACAAATGCAGGGTAATACCTTCCTCGTGCCTAAGCGGTTATCGGCGGGAGCACATGTGGTTCGGACTCCTCATTAAGTCGGTCCACGTCTCATATTGTCTCGCTGCTGAAAGAGACGTTAAAAATCAAATAAAAGAAATCAATCAAAAATATAGGCTACTGGTTAGCGATCTTCTTTCTTAATGTGATGATCCTAGGTTCAAATCCAAAGACTATTTATCCTGTCTGAGGTTTCTCCAGATGCTTTCCTCAAGTCCATCAAGTAAATAAATTATATTTTACAATGTAGCCATTGGTCAACTTCCTTTAACTTCGACTTATATTATTATAGATTGTTTCTGTTTTCAGTATAAATGGACGTCTCAGGCTACTGTATCAGCAAGTTGGTTAGCGTTGAATACATGCTCAATGTACACTATTTTAAAACATATGAAGCATTCCGGATAGTAATGGTGAACTCAACAAAGAGTTACTTTGGGGAAAACGCATCTTAAACTTTATTCACAATGAACTCTACAAAACGTTCTTCTCTCAATTAGTTATTATTATTATTATTATTATTATTATTATTATTATTATTATTATTATTATTATTATTATTATTATCATTATTATTATTGAAATTTCTGTTACGATTATTATACTTTGGGTAAATAAGAAAGCTGGCTAGATGTTGAGTTTGTCCTTATTATTTGAAACGCCTCATACTGCATGTAGTAAATTTGTATGAAATTAAAATAGTTGTTGAAAATAACCTAGTCTTTTTTCGATTCTTAAAGGTAATTTGTAAATACTTTGTTTTCTTAAAATACACGCAATGCTCCAAATATGTTTTGAAATTCAGAGTAAAATTGCTTTATAATATTGTAGTACGGTACCTTTCCCCATCACTCCGTCAACGTAGAGAAATGTTCTCAACTTTGCAACACTATTTTTTCAGACTATAAGAAAGTGTTAACCAATAGAGGTTGCAAACATTTATTACCCACCCCCAACACGACTATCAACAGAGAAGAACAAGTGCTTCTCACTTTCTCTTCGAAGTCCGTGGCACTCAGATGACACGTTTGCCTCAAAAGTGTACGGTTCATTTCGTTTTTCTCAACAGAAAAAGAGAAGGGGAAAGAAAGGAAAAGGACTCTGTAGCTATAAATAAGTTGTTGCAAAGGATATGAATTTAAATTAAGTAGTTTTATATTTTTTTTATTATGGTTATGTGAATATGCATCCGTAAGATACAAATGAACACGTAATTAAAAGATGATATTATTATTATTATTATTATTATTATTATTATTATTATTATTATTATTATTAAATAAAGAAAAATAACCAATGCGAAAAACTTACTTGACGTACAGAACAAAATATACGTTCTCCCTATCTCATCATCATTGCCACCTAACGGTATAACAAGTTATATAGGATAAATGGGACGTACAATCAGCACTCTACCTAGGTCGTTAGGGGGCGTTTAAATTTCCAGTTGTTGAAATATATGAATGAATGTAATGTAACACAGGTTAGCTCCCACAATATAATCTCGGCACCTGTCTTAGTGTTCTGGGTACGTGCTTGCGTACAATTAAACCAAATATGTGGAGCACATAAAATATACAGGATGGTAAGAAACTATTTGAACAAACTTCGGGAGCTGATTCCCGACACCGAAACCAACAAAAAAATCTTGCGGAACTTTGGTCAGCGAGGGATAGTTTTTGCGATATAAGGTGCCGAAAGCGTGGGAAAATGAACTTCAAAGGGCTGTAATTCAAAACCAACGCAACGTAGGAAGTGCGGTTTAGAACATGATACTCGAAGTTCTATTGGGAGATTAAGAAATTCTCATGTTATTTAAAAGGGCGTTTTTTGTGATACAAAATCTTATCTTTTAAAGAGTTGAAATGGGAAAAGGATCTTGAAATTCGGTAGAATTGTGGTTTTAAAATGTGAGGCAGTAGGACGAGCAAACGCGTGGGTCTGGGGGCGGAGCCCCCAGGTAGCCAAAAGCTAGTTGAAATATAAAATTATAACAACATAATTAAAATTAATGACTGTACCACAATTTCTTAAATTAGTGTAACATTGATGATATAAAAGTAATCAGTTATCTTTAAATCATTTGTTATAATAAACAAAAGACGAATGGAACATCAAAAGTTCATTTTTTTACTACAGGTGCCCATGGGAAATTATAAGGAATACTAATGTATCCTATTTATAACTATAATAATACAGATGTATATTGAATTATTCTTACCAAACTTAGGATAGAAGAAAGGAATACAGCCACACAGTTTAACCATATGATCTACTCGGCATTCGGTAATGCAAGTTGGATAACTATATTTCTGACTGGATCGTAAGATGACTTCATCTTCGAACCAGCATTGTCGTTGATGAATGCTAAGATATCTTACTGCAGGTGCACTGTAAGTTGAAGACGAGCTAAGAACCAGAAACATCTCTTTATTTGGTGCCACCAACTTCTCTACAACAGATGTCTCTGGAAAATCCATTGGTGCATGGATTAACACCTGAAATTAAGTAGAATGATCTATTATCTGTCCCCACTTACTTCTAAAAGACAATAAATAAAGCCACATGTAAGTGAAGAACGCTGATTCGCTGCTGAGTTATTAACGTATGTATTCTTAGACGCAATAAGTAATCAACATAAATATAATTTTAGTATGAAAGAACTACGTACAACTAAGACACTATAAGGATAGACATTATGAGAATACTGCAATGAAATAATAGAAGTTTCGTGCATAAGCTTGCGCGATGACAAACTTCTTTGTGAGATCAATTCAACTGCTGAGCTATACATGTTTTCCGCTTTTTAGTTGGCAAGAAAAAATGAAATCTTTCAGTTTAATGTAGCACGATTAAGCCCTATCGGCTAAGGAAGACATATGATGAAGGGTAGTGAATGATGATGAAACAATTGGTGGAATGAGAATGTAGAAGGAAACAGGAGTACCCGAGAAAACCCACGGACACGGTACTGTCCACCACAAACTTACTTGGTCGGGGATCGAACCAGTGACCCCATGCACCAAAGCCAGAAGTAAACGCTCTACCGTGACCCCCTTTAAATTGGGAAGATGACTGTGTTCTGGATAAGTGAGTGTTGGGTAAAACAAGAAAGGAGGCTGCTAAATACAGTACATTGCTTATTATAACCTCTAATCCTTAGTTACTTAGATCATTTTAGGTAGGGGGCCGCGGTGGCTCAGTGGTAGAGCGTTCACCTCCGGTGCTTGGGGTCCCGGGTTCGATCCCAGCCCCTGCCAAGTGAACTTTGTGGTGGACAAACACCGTGTGCGTGGGTTTTCTCGGGGTTCTCCCGTTTCCTCCCACTTTCTTCATTCCACCATTTCATTCATTACTCATGATCACCGTCTCCTTTAGCTAACCAGCATAACCGCGGGACGTAAAACTCAAAGATTTCATTTCATTTTTTTCATTTTAGGTAGTATTTTATCATTAGTCAGTATATTGACAAAGGTTAGAATATTGAATTTTATAATATAGTGCACATGAAGTCAATAGCGTACGCGAAAATGTGTTTCGGTGTTAGAAAAAATACATACTTAATCTATTAAGATAGATACACAAAAAATTTTGAACTGATATGACCTTGCAAGCTTGGACCCTCGCCCTTCTATCATGTAATTCTATGTATGACTCTGTATAAAGTTCATTTAGTTAATTTCAGAGAGGAAGAAAGAAAACACAGAATAACACTAACAACATCCGAATTTCAAGGTATTTTAGATAGAGTTAGTTTTCTAGTTTTACTTCATTATTCAATACATAAGTCAAACGTGTTTCTCACTTACCCGAATAGCATAAAAAGCAAACATGGCCGCGTAATATTCCTCCAACTGATGATCAAGTACTAGGGTTAAACCAGCAAGAAATCCTGATCCGCTCACTCGACGAGGAACAATACTGTGACTGTCATTCCTGCAAACCGAATCAACATTTTACAGTGCATTAATAAAAAAGAAGAACCTGTATTCAAACTTCTATAAGTGAGAATGCACTGTACCAAGAATAAGTTTAATTTCAATCTGTATTCTTCATTTCAAGCCGGAAGTGGTACAAATTTACGATATCTTGTTTCAAACACTAATATCAATAAACGAAAACGGTAATAGATAGCAAGAAGCGATGGTTTAGTATGGATTCAGTGTCGCAAGAATAGGTTCAATTTTATATCTTAACCTTTCACTCAAACCGGAAGTGGTAGAAACAAAACATTTCCGATTTTAACGTTGATCACTGTAAAGTGAAAATGGTAATAATAAACTAGATAGCAAGAAATCGTTTCTTGAGATTAATTCACTGCCGCAAAATCTATTTCCGCCCTTATCATTTAGAAAAACCAAAAACTGTAGAAATGTGTGCAACTTTCGGTTTCAATTTTCATTCCAGTAATATGTTTTTTTTTTCCCATACGGATTCAGCGTCTGATGATCAGGTTCCATCTACCTTAAATTTTTATTACAATCGGAAACATCTAATCGTACCATTTCCGGTTTCAGTTTTAAATCCCCATGGTTTAAAAATGAGTAGTTTCATAGTGTGCACTATTCACTTGTTTCTTAAATATCATAGAAATCTTGGGCTTACACGGAAATAGTTTCAACCATAGGCGCCGACTTTGCGGGGCATTACACTTTTGACCCTTCCAATATTTAAAGGTGGGGACCTCATCCCCCCTCCCCCCAATGTAGTCCGTTTGAGGAAGAATTAGCAAAGAGGAGGAAGAATTTCTGTCGTAAACTTCATCGTGCCTTTAATTCAATTTTAGAAACAGCCTTCTTATTCAATAGAAAACGCCGTTTAGAAAACGTTGAATTTTGCAGCGAAGTATACTATAGCGGACCGAGATCTCGGAGGGAGGGAGCCTTTATCAAGCAGTTGATAGAAAACGGCTGAATATGATAATATACTTATTCATCGTTTGGACCCTCCAATATTTTCTTCAAGTCGGCGCCTATGGTTTCAAGTATGAAAATAGGATTTCGCTTTGTGAAATTAACAAACAAAAAGCAATTTATAATAAAAGGACAAACAAACTACCTATGTACTTTGTCACCAAAGTAATTAAAAGAGCAGCAGAATCCTTCTCCAGTTTTGATAGTCTTGAAAATGTCAGAGCAATTATAGTAAATTCCCTTCCAACGACATCGAACGAGAAGGTGATCACATGGTTGCATAAGCTGTAATTCAAAATCGTTGAGAAATTTAAGAAACAAGCAGGAAAACATTGATCATTATTATATTAGAATGAAGCGTAGCGTCAAAAATTCAGTTCATGCTGAAATAAAGACATTACAGTATTATTATTATTATTATTATTATTATTATTATTATTATTATTATTATTATTATTATTATTATTATTATTATTATTATTACAATATTCCTTCTGTTACACTTAATAAGGGGGAAGCAGAGTAGGTTAGTGGTGGATCACTAACTTCTGTTATGAAGAGTCTTTGGTTCGATAACAGGATAAAGTGATTTTGTAGTGCACAATATCGTGTCCATGAGTCTTCCCGGTTTCCTCCCAACATTCTCATTGTGCAAATTCTTTCACAATTATTCACTCCATAAATCCTCCTCCTCCTTTTAGAATAAAGGGCACAAATATGGCTATTATCTTACGTGAATATTAAATAACGTGACTTTATTTAACTTATTTAATTCGTCCTCCATTTGAGTTTTTTATAAAGAGAAAAATCTATCCTTGGACACTATATGTTGTACGTAATTTACAAAACAAATACGTAATACTTGATCAAACATGGTAAGACTTATGTATTTAGATCTTCTAGACTTGCTTATTACCAGTGAGGACGTCAGCGAGAGGATGGCAAGGGGGGCGAGCTGACTCCATTAACTACGCTTGTTCGTTCAGACATGTTGTATTGTGAGGTATATCACGCTCGCCCCCCTTGCCATCCCTTTCGGTACAGATAGTCTCACAAAAACCTCTCTCTGTCCCCCTTTTGCCCACTCAAGAAATTAAAGCGGGAAATACACATGTGAAATTATTTCTTGCACTGAGAAAAAAAAATGTAGGTGGCATACTTAAAAACGTAGGTTACATTCGTAATTCCTGTAGTTTCTGGACTTAACGTACAACCGTATATAACATCCTGCAGCAAACGTATAGCTGAAAAAGTATGTATTATACGTACTGTCTGCACAAGTGCAATGACGTCATTCGTGTGACGTTATCTGCAGTAACAAGTATATACGGAGGTAATATCTAGCTTTGTGACGTCAGGGTCGTATGTAGCATGTGGGTTAATAATGACGACATACACTGACTATCAGGACGGAGCATGATTTCAAGAAGTATGCAATATACGTTCTGTACGTATGTTTCTTGCGTTCAACCCCGAGACAGCATCTATATTGTACTTGTGCCCCATACGTACGACTAGATACAGTATACGTATTGTACGTATGTATTATACAGATTTTCCTTATGTCGCACACAGCTTGTCCAGATACAGCATACAGAATATCCGTATGCACCATACAGAGTGCATATATGTAGCTTACAGACTGTCTGCATGCAGCATATAGATTATACGTATGTCGCGTACAGGTTGGCCATATGTAATGTATAGATTGGATGTATATAGCTAATAGGTTGTCCATATGAAATATACAGATTTTACCTGTATCGAATACGTATTGCCTTCTTGTAATGTATGGATCGGACATATGCAGGATCTAGAGTGTACGTATAGTGCACCATTATTAAAGTGCTGCAACATACTGCAAAGTGCATGATACATTCTTACTGTAATGTTGTCAAATATTGTTTTACTCTGTATGAAAACAAAAATAGCTTAAAATATGGTTGATCTCCGTTGTGCCAATAATAATAAAATTAACAATACTACACTTTTCAAATCTTAGTTTGGAGCAGTGAAACTGTCCAAAGAAATGTATTTACCTGCAGGGTGTCCTATAAGTTTGGGCTTCCTGCTAATTCGTTGGAAAGCTACTGCAAAGTCAAGTGTTGAAAAGTGACACAAGCGTTAATTTTAAAATTATGGGCACAAAGCAGGGGCGGATCCAGGACGGACTTCTGGGGGGGGGCGGTCGGCGGTAATACTGCTACTTTTAAGAGCTCCAAACTTGTTATGGATGGGTTTATTTATATATAAAATAAGAAAGTTTCCTCTTGTGGGGGGGGGCGATCGCCCCGATCGCCCCCCTCTGGATCCGCCTCTGGCACAAAGGAGGTTAACCATATATTAAACTATTTTCGTTTCCATACAGAGTAAATCAATATGTGATATATTACTGTAAGAATTTATCATATGGTTTGCAGTTAGTTGCAGCACCTCAATAATAATGCAAAATGCACAGCCTTATACAATCCTATATTCAAACTCAAACAAGATTTACGTACAATCATTTATTAAGCTGTTATCATCCATTGCTTGTACGATATAAAGATTATTTTACCTCATTCTTTTCCTTAATAGTATCTTCTACTAAAGTGCAGTTGTTACCACAAGAGGCCTGAATAGAATTTTCCAGAAATAACTTCTCTGTACATTTTAATTAACAGTTTTTTTTTTTTTTTTTTTTAATGTCGCAATAATTAAAAGTGTGGTGTCAGCCGGAAACGCATTCGCTTACAATATTATTCCTACTCAGTACTCGCCATTAAAAATGAAACACCAAGAAGGAGACTGGGTAGATGCGCCAAAGTTCCCAGGCCGATACCTAATAGTAAGTGCAGAATACTCTTAAACGTTCGCTGTATTCGCTGTGTGACAACGTGGTGACAGCGGAGGCGTTGTGCAGCCATCGACTAAACATATTTATTCTTCCCTGCTATAGACATTCTGCAAATTTGGACTTTCCTGGATGCATCCTTCTTAGTGCAACATTTTAAGGAAAGAGCAATTTAACAGTCTCATACATTGCTTAAAGAAAGAGCAATGATTCTCAGAATTACTAGGAAGATATATATACACAATAATTTAAAACGGTTATTTCAAACTTTGCAATTCAAAGCACGAAAAGAACTATAGATAAAGGAACACTGATTTTAGCCAAATAGTAATTAGTAAACTCAATCACACTCAGTACCATTAGTTGCTTGGTGTTATCCGTAAGTCAGAGATCACGGTATCTCATTTCGTATAGATTTTTGCATTTGTTTAACGCTAAAAATGTATTTTATCGCTAATTGAACCCAGTACCATATATATACCGACAGGACGTACCTTAGTCACAAGGTGACATGAGTGAAACACTAAACTATTCGATTGACACCTGCGGCCTTGTCAACACTAGAGAAAGTTACAAAGTGATTAAGTAAATACGGAACATAGTTCATACAAAGTATAGCGATGTATGAAGTCTCCGTTTCATACGACTTGGATAAAGGATACATCTGAAATAGCAACAAAGAAATATATAATGATTTCTCTGGATAATTTGGATTAGTCCAGAATTCGAACACACACACGCTGGTAAGTCCAACATGTTTTTTTTTTTTTTAACTTCTTTCTTCGGATTCCCAATAAAGTTGACTACTGAAAAGCTGAGTTATAGATTCTGTATTAAAACAACACCTTCGCTAGACATGTTCAGTATACACATTGTCTTACATACAGAACAATACATTAGTTATTAATGCATGTCTGAAATAATAGTGCTTCGTATAGAATTTTACTTCATCCAATCGCAATAGCACAAAGATAAAAAATATTGCTAGGGATAATGTTCTTATTACAGAGAAAAAGAATTAAAATGACTTAACATTAACAATCATTTTCTTTAAACAGAGATAATATTTTATTATAATTTATGGAAGAAAGAAATAATTTGTAGTACAGTATCTTTATTAGGGTTATATATTCGTACAAAATAATGTAAGTACAACTGAGTCTGTCTTCAGAAAGGGCGTACTTTTAGCCACAACCTACACTGCTTCTTTTGACTGTCTTTCAAGCAGAATCCTGGTTTGATGCACGAAATACCTGCAACAAAAATCAGAAAATATTTAAAATGTTATATTCAGTGTGCTTAATTTGGTTGTACTTAACAATACAAAGTATCTTAACATTTTTGAGATTAAATGGACAAAATCTGTTAGGTCAGGTATGGACTTTTGGGTTGCACGTAGAAAAACTATGAAGTGTTTATTGATGCTGAACAACAACTCAAAATGTATTACCATTCAAAAGTAAGTGGGTACCTCAATGGTGTTCGGGCTACCATGGGGTACCTAATGTCTGTATTTTTTAGATATATGAAAATATATGTCTCTAAAATGTAAGGAACTGACATCTGTTTACCGAAAACCTCAACTCGGTAAGCCTTATGGATATCGAGATATGGGAAAATAAAGAGCGACACTACAGAACTGTGGAGTTTGCGTACTAGATGGTGCAGTTTCGGAAACGTAATTACGAGGGCTTACAACAACCTCAAAAGTAGTTTCAATTAAATACACTACACACACGCCCTGATGGGGGTTTTCGGGTACCATGATATTCCCAGAACTCTCATTTCTAAATATTCTAAAATATGTCTTAATAACGTTTTAAAGAACGTTAGAGGTGTGTGTTTACCGAAACCGCAAGTCGGTACGCCTAACAGTTACCGAAATATGGTGAAATAAAAAGCGACACCATAGGTACGTGGAGCTTGCATATTAGACAGTACAATTTAGAAAATTAATTAAAATATGACTATCAAGATATTGTCAAATAAAGGGAGGATCCATATAGTTATGGGGTTTTCGTGTTAGGTGGTAAAATTTCCGAAACCGGTCATGTAAAGTTAATAAGCATCAGTAGCAATTTCATCTTAAAATAATTAGGTATTTCCATGGAGTTTAAGAACATCATGGGGTCTACCAAGATTAAATTTTAAAAGTTTTGTAAAATATATTTTGACATTTGTAAAGAGTATTAGAAATATGTATTTACCTAAAAGTTCCAGCTAGTACATCTAGCAGCTAGAGAGACACCATACAATAAAAGCGTATTAGATCTTGAAATTTCAGAAAACAATTATTGATCCTAACAAAAGTTAAATAAGATGGTACTTATATGGGTTAAGTGAGAACCTCAGACTCGTCAGTACAATTTCGATCGAAAGATTAATTCAGCTCTAAATTTTCTTTGGACAATTCCAAGCGTTCATCGGGCTCTGAAATAAAGTGAACATTTTTTGTCAATATCTAATATAGCAAGCGAGATATAAGGAATTATGTATTTTATGACGTCGTAAAAATAGAGACCCACATGGATTTGTACTTTTGAGTATTTGCTGTAAGAAGAAGAAATTTCAGAAAACAACCGTATATACCTTAATAGACAATTAAATGGGCGGGGGCACAGTGGCTTAGTGGTAGAGTGCTTACCTCTGGTGTATTGGGTTCTTGGTTCGATCCACGGCCAAGTCAGTTTGTAGTGGACATCGTATTCGTGGGTTTTCTCGGGGTACTCTCCTCCCACCTTTGCATTCCATCAATTCTGTCAACAACATTCACTTGCTTTAATCATAATCTCCCTGAGACTAAAATGCATAATCGTGGGTCGCTACACTGAAATATTTCCTTTTATTTAATTTTAAAATTAAATAGGGAGTTAAGTATGATCGTATTTCTATGGGTTAAGTGAATACTCCAATAGTTTCTGCAAAAAAAAAAAAAAAAGATTAGTTAAATACCCTACCACTAAGCTACTGTGTCCCCGCCCACTGAATTGTCTATTAAGGTATATACAGTAGTTTTCTGAATTTTTTTCTTTTAGGAAAGACCCAAAAGTACAAATCCATAAAGATCTCTATTTTCACGTCATAAAATATATAATTCCTTATATCTTATTTACTATCTTAGATATTGACAGCGAATTTTCATTCTTTTGCACAGCTCGATGAACCCTTGGAATTGCCTGAAGAAAACCTAGGACTGAACTAATCTTTCGATCGAAATTGTACTGAGGTACTGATTTAACCCATAGAAGTACCATCTTATTTAATTTTGTTGCGACCAATAATTGTTTCCGAAATTTCAAGCTTTTATTTCACAGTGTTTCTCCAGATGTTAGATGTACTAGCTGGAAGTTTTGGGTAAATACATATTTCAAATACTGTTTACAAATGTCAGATTATATTTTCAAAAGCTTTTAAAATTTAATTTTGGTAGACTCCATGATGTTCTAACACCCCATGAAGATATCTAATTACTTTAAGATGAAATTGCTACTGGTGTTTATTAACTTTCCATGACCGATTTCGGAAATTTTAGCATCTAACACGAAAACCCCTTAACTGTGTTGGTCCTCCCTTTATTTGACAACATCTTGATAGCCGTTAGTCATATTTTAATTCAATTTCCGAATTGTAGCGTCAAGTATACAAGCCCCACATACCTATAGTTTATTTTCCCATACCTCGGTATCCATAAGGCTTACCGAGTTGCAGTTTTCAGTAAAAAAAAAAAAAAAAAATCAGTTCTTTACATTTTAGAGACATGTATTTCCATATATCTAAAACGCAGAAATTAAGTACCGCATTGGAACTCCATTGGAGTACTCACTTACTTTTGCATAGCAGGGTAAAAACGCCAGTGGTTCTCACTTTAAGGTTGAAAACATACTATTTTGTCTCTTCTCTGAGCATCGTGAATCTGTCGGAGCTGTACCATAGTTGGAAAGACTCACTGATCCTTCCTATAATGACCATGTAGTTAGAATTAAAAAAGGAGTAGCCGTTGGAGGAAAAACAATATTTTAAAATCCTTGCACCAGTAGTCGTCACCTTAAAATCAAAATGTTCCAGTAGTAGTCAGGATTTTCTACCAGTGTTCGTCACTCAAATAACTTGACATAATTTATTCAAAAACGCACTGTGTATCAGTTTAGGGTTAAGAATACAATATAAAGTAGTAAGCTTAATAACTTTGCATCACTTTTAGCACTCAAGAAATAAAATAAAAACGTTTTTACATACTTTTTAAAGCAATTTCAGAGAGAAAAATGTTAACTGAATTCAAAAGTTAACTGTATATCACTTCCACGTTAAGAGTACAATATTAAATACTATGTTTAATAACTATACGTCACTTTAAACTCTCAAGAATGAAAATAAACGTTTGTACATACATTTTAAAAACAATCTGAGAAACAAAATAAGTTAACTGAATTCAAAATTTAATTATACATCACCTTAAGCTTGAGAATACACTATAAAATACAGAGATTAATAAAAAATGAAATCTTTAAGTTTAACGTCCCACGATTATGCCGGTTAGGCTACAGGAGACGGAGATAATGAGAAATGAGTGAAATGGTGGAATGAAGAAAGTGGGAGGAAACGGGAGAACCCCGAGAAAACCCACGAGCACGGTGTTTGTCCACTACAAAGTCCACACGGCGCGAGTTGGGATCGAACCAGGGACCCCAAACACCGGAGGTTAACACTCTACCACTGAGCCACCGTGCCCCCCTGAGATTAATAATAATGCATTACTGAAGAATGAAAACAAAAATGTTTTAGCTACCTATATTGTATTTACATGTTACCGGTATTTCTCATTAACTTTTTTTTTTTTTTTTTGATACCTCATGATCAAGTGTAGGGATGCGCAAGAGAAAAGATTTGAGATTGTCTCCTCTCGAAAAGGTGCCGCGAAAGTTATGTCTCGTCTCGAAAACTGGATCCGTTTCTATTGGAAGAGCTCTATCTCGTCTCGAATTTCGTAACAAAAATTCTGTCTCGTCTTGTCTCGTGCGCATCCCTAATCAGGTCCATAGCCAAATACTTCATTTCGGAGGGGGTTCGATAGGGCTTTGGGATATCCGAATTTAGATATAGATAATCGATATTGACAAACTATCGAAACTTGTTCGAAATATCGAAAAATACAGCAATATCGAAATATAAACAATATCAAAAATCGAAAATATAGAAATATGAAAGAGATCAAAAATATGGATATATCGATCAAAAATGGATATATGATCTTGGAATACGATTTGGTGGAATAATGAGGGAGAAAAATAATCATTGATTAAATATTAAATTGAAAAGAAATAAGAGCCTGACGCTCAAATACTTATCTATCCGGCACCCATCTTGATCCCCATAAAATATCATGAAGTGCTTGATTGATTCTAAACCCAATAATAGTAATAGTAATTTAACAACAAACACAGAATATATAATTTACGCACCTTGAAATGTAGAAATTAATGATTGTAATCCCCAGCTTTCCAATAGACGTTTGATTTCTCCAAATGAAGATTCGGATATCTTGTTTCTTCTCAAGCAATAATGGGTTACAATAATCAGTTGCAGTCCAAAGCCAAGTCACTAAGTTAAGCATGAAAATAAAGAATTCATTAGTTAGATGCATACAAAATCCTACGCATATAAATCCGAATCTACTTGTATTAAATTGTAAATTTAAACAAACTAAATTATACTACTTTGGAAAGCGTCTCCAAATATAATGTTTTCATTCTAAAGTGAAGGAATTTTTAAAATCGGATGACCCGTTTGCGCTGTACACTCGCTATGCGTCCAATGTGAAATGAAAATGCAACATTGCCATTTACCTGGACCCACAACGTAAGTGAGTGAAGTTACTGTCTTTTACGCTAACATGTCGATGGCCAGCCCCCGTTTCAAACAGTAACTTCATTCACTTATGTTGTGGGTCCAGGTAAATGACAACGTTGCATTTTCATTTAAAATTGGGTGCATAAAGAGTATACAGCACAAACATCTCGTCCGATTTTTTTTAAAAAGTGTTCACTTTAGATTGAAAACGTCATATTTCGAGATGTTTTTCCTCTTACATTTTGTTGTAACTCTGATAATAACAGAGTTATCCTATGTCAGGGAACGTTTGAGACATCCTGTATACATCATAAGAAGTTCCTTTCTAAATTCTACACGGATGTGGTTTCATTGAATGTGAGGTGGGTGATACACATTAGGCCTTTTGGGAGTACGTCACACGGACGACCGTAATTTTGTGTTCAAAATTTTTATGAATTGATGGGATATGTGATACATATGGCCACGGACTAGAATTTTCTCAGTATGTCAAATATGCAATCAGATTTCATGCAGCTTAATTTGGTGAAAAGCTATTGCCAATTGAACGTTACATTTACCTCTTTCTTGCAGATGTTGAACCATGCCGTTAGCACGTGAGGAATGGATCGAAATAATCAAACTGTGGGGCGGGAGGAGTATATGTGCAGTGGTTGCCGATTGCAGTCATCCACAATGTGACTCTGTGTCACATGTTTCAGTGTCACAGTAATTAACTAAATTTGAGAAGACGGGGACATTCGTGAACATACATCGTAGCGGTTCAAACTCGCGGAACCTTTTTCCTTCCCCATTTTGAACCGGTACATGAAAATGCCATTTTCTCCATGTTTGCCTGCGCCGATTTTGAAAATTCCTTCACTAATCGATTTCTCTCGTCGAGTACTACAAGAAACAGTTAAAATCTCGCGGGCCCTTTTTTCTTCCCCATTTTGAACTGATACATGAAAATGCCATTTTCTTCATGCTTGCCTGCGCCGATTTTGACAATTCCTTCACTAGTCGATTTCTCTCGTCGAGTATTACAAGAATCAGTTAAAATCTTGCGGCCCTTTTTTCTTCCCCACTTTGAACCGGAAAATGAAAATGAGATTTTCTCTATGTTTGCCTGCGCCGATTTTGAAAATTCCTTCACTAATCGATTTCTCTCGACGAGTACTACAAGAATCAGTTAAAATCTCGCGGAACCTTTTTCCTTCCCCATTTTGAACGGGTACATGAAAATGCCATTTTCTCCATGTTTGCCTGCGCCGATTTTGAAAATTCCTTCACTAATCGATTTCTCTCGTCGAGTATTACAAGAATCAGTTAAAATCTTGCGGCCCTTTTTTCTTCCCCACTTTGAACCGGAAAATGAAAATGAGATTTTCTCTATGTTTGCCTGCGCCGATTTTGAAAATTCCTTCACTAATCGATTTCTCTCGACGAGTACTACAAGAATCAATTAAAATCTCGCGGTCGTCTTTTCTTCCCCATTTTGAACCGGTACATGAAAATGCGATTTTCTGCATGTTTACCTGCGCCGATTTTGAAAATTCTTTCAGTAATTTATTTCTGTTGTCGAGTACTATAAGAATCAGTTAAAATCTCGCGGGCCCTTTTTTCTTCCCCAAGCCAATATTTTTGTATATTTTGAATGTATTCAAGTATGGAACAAAAGTATTATATAATTCCCTTAGTAGGTTTCTCAACTTCATATTTTTCAACTTAAATTTTATTTATTTTAATTATTTATTTTCTTGTGACTCAATATTTAATTGCAATCGTTCATTGGGGAGAAGGGTGGCCATTCTCAAATATATAAATATAGTATTCTTAAAATTTATGTGTTCTCGTACTATTAGTTTCTTCCACTAGACCTGGAAATTGAAAAATTAATACCTGGAAAACCTGGAAAATTCAGGGAAATTGAGTTCCATATTTATATATGAACACTGCTATTTACAATTTTTTTTTCGAATAGGGAGAACTGTACAAAAGGGTGTTTTGGGAATGGTATAACAATAGGTTTCTGGGAGTGTTGTTCGAAATGAAATCTTTA
Source organism: Thermobia domestica (assembly GCF_964235325.1). Taxonomy (NCBI): domain Eukaryota; kingdom Metazoa; phylum Arthropoda; class Insecta; order Zygentoma; family Lepismatidae; genus Thermobia; species Thermobia domestica. Next base: position 86,536,849 of record NC_137458.1, on the reverse strand, counting down.
AGTTTTACGTCCCACTATTATGCTGGCTAGGCTAAAGATAACGGGGTGTTGTTCGCAGTGTTGAATTCAGACATTTACACCCGGGGGGGAATGTCAACTGCTCGGGGGAGGGTTATTTTTCTGTATTTTTTTCAAGAAAGCAGCATATTTAACAATTCCATTCACATACACATCTTACCTAATATTGAGACTAATTGCTGATAAATATTCAATGAGATTATAATTTTAAGAAAACAATCGTTTGATTTCATCAAAAACATTAAATAAAGACTGGCAAAAATAGTTTACACTAAACTTTAACTGCTATTTACAGTAACTATTTTTATTATTTCCTATATTCAGTAATTACTGTTTGTTACTAATGTAAAAATTTTTAAAAAGATTTAAATTAACTGAAATATTTTTTCTCCTAAAACAAACATACTTAGGAATATCTTAATAAAAAGTTATCATTCTTTCTCACACTTCTGATTCTAAATCAAACATATTAGCCTTGGTTTCTTCACTGCATATACATCAATAGTTTAGTTGACGAAATCTTCAGTAGGATTAGTGCCGTGTCGTGGAAAATCAGCGCTTGGCGCGAGAGTATACGACGGCATCCCCGTATATATGAGTGAGGTCGACAGACCAGCCGCCAAAGGTGGGAAAATTTTAAAAAGTAAACCCTGCTTTTCCTTGATTTTGAGCACTTTTCATTACTTTTTTCCTTTCATTTTATATATGTCCACATGTATTTCATTCCTCTGTTTTTCTTTCCTTCTTTTTTCTTTTTCCCTCCCGAATTTTTCACCCCTTACTTCGGCGCCCGGGGCCGTCGCCCCGCTTGCCCCTCCCCCATGGAACGGCACTGAGCAGGATCTTGGCCACCTTCAATAGCAATCTTTCACTTATATACTATTATCATATTGATAAATTCTATATAAGTCTCTAATCAAGGAGGGATAACTGTTCCTCCCTGATCCCTCTAAATGACGCCCACTGAATCTCACCCTTTAACTGAATTATTTTTAATTAAAGAAAGATGTGTTTACTTTAACAATCGTAAAACACATTTACGTCTGTTACTTCCGATGCGAGAAATGGGATTTAGGCGCCCTATTTCAAATAATGTAGGAACTGTATATTTTCAAGAACTGAAGTCTGCTGACATGAGAGATTATATGGAATGATCGAAAGATCTTCCCTATCTTTCCTTTCGTATCTCAACCTGTGCTAGTGCTACCTACTAATATATAATATAGGGCGAGAGTATAGTACCTACTAAAATACAAACCTTTCTTCAACAGTTAACAATTTCATGTTCTGCCAAACTCAGTCATAGCGTTAAGAAATACAAGTTTTATTCACTATTTGGTATTATATCTTAGATGTTACATGTTAACATTTATATAGAATGGGTCTGCGTCATTTATATGTATATTGAGAGATCGGATTTCGTCTGCACGTACACGGACAGAAAAGCAAATAATTGGGTGAAGTAATTTCTACATTTTGTGACTGAAATTTTGGGAGTTTCTCCGGGGGGGAATGAATTTTCTTCGGGGGGAGATTCCCCCCGGGCTACCCCCTGAATTCAACCCTGGTTGTTCGGTGGGGGTCAATGTTGCCAATTTTGGGTAAAGTCGCTAAATAAAGGGAATTCGACCTCAACGATAGCGTAGGTTGACCATAAAATTTTCAGTTAAAAACGGGACAGGTTCTTGCAACCCTAGACTTTTAGATCTACCTTTGTTCTTATCAGTGCCTTGATATCAGATTTCCTCCTCTCTCTCTTTGTTACAGAACGGGTACTTATGAAAAAGGAAAGACACGTTGAAATTTGTTCAACACACAACCAACTGCTAAAACCTCTGCTGCCTTTCGAGCAGTACTGCGAACTATAGAGTATGTTTAATATAGGGAATTTCAGTTCAATTTTTGCCTCTTTGTTATTATTAATTATTAATACTTTTAAAAGGAGTAAAGATACTGGGTTTGTTATTTACTTCTTTCATTTACATAGAACGGGACGAATACTACTTTTTCCATCTACTGACGGGACGGCCGGGACACGCCACTAAAACGGGACTGTCCCGGTCAAAACGGGACGTATGGTCGCCCTACGATAGCGACAAAAAATATTTTTTTCCGATTGGAGACTTTTTTGGGTGATTTTTAAATGACGATTTACCTACTTACACAGCGACTTTCTGCTCCAAACAAAATGTTCATCTGTAGAGAAGCATTATTAGTTCAAAACAGTTTTTACGTTCTTTTTTTCTGTTTGTTTGTTTTAATCAGCGCAACTGATGAAGAGTTTGGAAATACAGCATACTCACTGCCCCACAATCCTGCATTGTTATGTTACCCTTGCCCTCTAACGAAGAACAACTACAAACTTGATGTCCTTTAGTTCGCAGAGTTTCCGTTGAGAAACACACGTAATACATCATTACCGATAGCAACAAGATTAGCTATAGATTGCGTGAATAAAGGCGAAGAAGATGTTTGTTATATTTGTCCTTTGGGGTCTTTTAATTATTCTGCACTTTTTCTTTTACAAAAAAATGATCCCTGAATTAAAGGATTGGTTGCGCCCTATTTACAAAGATGTGAGTAGAACCAGCGGCGCAAATCTGTCTTCAACATTGGGAGGGGGGGGGGTAAGACCGTTACCATACTTTTTTTTGACGATGTCCAAAATACTTATGAAGTTGAAAAACAATGTTGTGGAGGATCAGAGTTGTTTTCAGCGTTGGGAGGCTGCAGATTTGAGGCTTATTCTGGGGGACATCTATTTTATCTCACGTTCCTTTGTAGCAATCGGACAAAAATAATCAAATTTCTCCCAAAAAACACATTTCAAATCGGATTATTGGGGAGAAGTCCCCCTCAGTTCCAAGATTGGAGGGGACATGTATCCGTCATCCCCCCCCCCCCCACGGATTTGCGCCAGTGAGTAGAACATATTGTTTAGTTTACATCTACAACTTTAAAACAATGCTTATAGACAATGAATTTCTCTATTATTTTTTATAGCGACTTTTCACCCAAAATTGGAGTCGTCATATCCCGTTTCGCAAACTTATTGCCAACATTTTGGAAACTGGTTGCGAAGAGAGCTACAATGGATGAGTCGAGTTATTTCGTCGCTTCCGCTGTGAACCTAAGTACAAGATTCCAAAGAGATTAAGAAAAAATGAAATGAAACCTTTGAGTTTTACGTCCCACAGTTATGCCGGTTAGGCTAAAGGAGACTCTGATGATAAGCAATGAATGAAAGGTGGAATGAAGAAAGTGGAAGGAAACGGGAGAACCCCGAGGAAACCCACGCACAAGGTGTTTGTCCATCACAAAGTTCATTTGACGGGGGCTGGGATCGAACCCGTGACCCCAAGTACCGGAGGTGAACGCTCTACCACTGAGCCACCGCAGCTCTTAAGAGATTAAGAGTCACAAACATAGTCACTTTCAATTTTGTAATATATATAGGTCTATATATTGCATCACTGACTAATAACTAAAATCCTTGGATTGTATATATAAAAGTCGCCCCCTGCCCGTAAAAAGCTTCATTCGAACTCGGAATCGAACAATTGCATCTGTAAAACAGTGCTGATTTGATTTTAACGTTCCTTTCAGCAGCAAGGCTGTATGAGACGTGGACCTACAGATTAACGTGGAATCCGAACCACATAAGCTCCGGCCGGGAATCGAAAAAATGAAATGAAATCTTTGAGTTTTATGTCCTACGGTTATGATGGTTAGGCTAATGGAGACGGTGATGAGTAATGAATTAAATAGTGGAATGAAGAAAGTGGGAGGAAACGGGAGAACCCCGAAAAAACCCACGCACACGGTGTTTGTCCACCACAAGGTTCACTTGGCGGGGCTGGGATCGAACCCGGGACCCCAAGCACCAGAGGTGAACCTTCTACCACTGAGCCACCGCGGCCCCCGGCCGGGAATCGAACCCGGGTGTCCCACGCCAAAGGCGTGTTCACTAACCACTTAGCCACGAGGGAGCTCATCTATAAGGCAGTGTAAGCAAACAAAAAAACGCACACTGGATGTTTGCGCAACTGAGGATCAAAACATTCTCAATGGAGTATGAGAAATAGTTAACGCCAATCAATGTGTGCTTTTGCTTATTCATTACTTCGTTAATACTTAATTCCTTCTAGAAATAGTGAAACTATACTGTGAAGAAACACTAATAAACTAATAACAATTACGTTGTATTTCTTACCACACCACGACCATTTTTACCACCCATAGAATTTGAACCTAGTACTATACTGCATTAGTCACGCCGTAACGAAAGATGAACATCTGGCACTCGTAGCTGTTGAAGCTACCTGTATATCACGCGGCCTGCGTTGGTACTCCTCAACATAAATACCTCACAGCCCAAAGCCAGGAAACATCACAGACAGAAGACAGGGGCACAAGCAGTGCCTGACACTTCACGAACTCTAAACCCGCCAAGACTCAACTCAACATGACCTTCAATTACGTTCTAGAAACCAAACCAATGCTAAGGCACAAACTTACCAACTTCCTATATGAAAACACAAGAAAAAAAATCTAACTTTTTTGGTTCCAAAGTGATGACATAACAATAATACTAAAAAGGTTTTAATTTTCAGTAACCCAAACATTAATTAACTAGGGAACATAACAAAGCAAAAATAAATAAAAATAAAAATAAATTAAATTAAAAAATAAAAATCTGACAAGTAAACTCTCCCTGACTACTTTTTTTTTTTAATTTCAGTGAGGCTGTAAAATATGTTAGTATCTTCGTAAAATATATATATTTCAATGTAAACAAGTTCTTTAAACAAAAGAAAGCTTTGTAGTAGAGCGCTTACCTCTGACGCGTTAGGTCCCTGGTTCGATTCCTGCTCCCGACAAATAGCCTTTTGGTGAACACTGTAGGTGTGGTTATTCTTAAGACTTTCCAGTTTCCTTACATTTTCTTGATTCCACCATTATCATGTATCTCATTGTCACCTTCTCTCTTACATTGATGTACAATCATGGGGCGTTAAACTAAAAGCAAAAAAAAAAAAAAAAAAAAAAAAAATTGCAAATATCCTAGTAAAAATGAGTTTTCTAGACTACACAAGTGGCCCCGCGTAGGGTAGTCGCTAGCGCTCTCGCCTTCGGTGCGAACGGTTCCGGGTTCGATCCCGGGGGAGAACTCGGTCGAAAAAGTATCAAAAGATTTTAAGTCCAGCCATCCTGAATGAGGTTTCCTTGGGTTTTCCTCATTCACAGCAGGCAAATGCCGGAGTGGTACCTAACATATAGGTCCCAGGCCGTTTTCTTCCTTCCCCAATCCTTTCTTCCCTTCCTTTCCCCGGATAGTGTACTCGCCGAGGAAAGTCATCCCTCATATGGGGTAACAAGGCCATTGATGCCGAAAGCCCAGAAATCTAAATCCTAAATCTTCACTACACAAGGAAATTTCCGCGCTGAAAACGGTTTATTAGCAATTATGTTAAGCAGTCCTGTAGTAGATCTGCACCAAGTAATAAATCGTCACATATAAAATGGAATGAATAAACACATAACATTCATTTTGCTACCTTGAAACATAATATGTTTCAAAACATTAATATTCAAAGTTTTTTCAAAATTCAGATTCACCCATTCCATTCTCCTCAATCATTTACGAGTTACAATAGTAAGAATTGTAGTCATAAACTACATTACTTACTTAGTACTATATTAAAGCAAGTTACACTAAAAGAATATATAATTAATGGGAATATTTAACTAAAGTAATAGTTAACTATTGTACTTACCCAGGCTTCCCAGGTTTCCTTCCTCTCTTCTGTTCCGTTTGTAAACAACCTCGTTTCGCAAGCAAAAGACGGTAGTTCAATGACGTCAGCCATGGCGAAAGAAAGAGTGTCTATAGGCGGTCTGGATCTTACACACAGATGGACGTATATAACGTATAGCTGAAGTATTTAACATACGTATACGTATGTAAAATACAGAAGATTGTTAGATATCAGACATCCTGCAGAGACATGATGTAATATCTAAGCGGGTAAAAGGCAGTACCTATGTAGTATATGGATAAAGTACGCTCCGTACAGATTTCCTTAGTAAACATAACGAATCCTTGTATTTGTACAATATACCGCTGTCCGGATAATGGATTTTTCTCAGTGTGTGCAGACCTTTGGTTCCCGAGTTATTGGCAATGAAGATTTGGGTTTGGACTTAGTAATATATATAAATTAAGCATTCAGGGACACTTACTTTGAATTAGTCTTTCTTCAGAGACAAGAACAAGAATTTTAGGAATGATCCCTCCCCCCCAAAAAATGGATCAAAAGATCAAAAAATGGATAAAAAGATTGTGATCTTGGGCCAATTATTAGTTTTCGGATCAGAGGCTACAAAAGTTTTCAACGGCCTGTAAATCGAGTTTTTTTCCTTTTTTTTTAATGCAATAAGCACATCGTACTGAGTAAAGTAATAGTTTGAGTTTGGCCACGCTATATGTAATTCTCCAGATATAAGGCCTACAAGAAAAAAATTTGAGTGAAAAATAATGGATCTTTTGATTCAAAAAATAAATCCTATTTTCCCCAAACTTGGTTGATGATTTGTTTGTATTCTGTAACTCATCCGTATTATGGGGACTGTAATCTCCAGTATTGATTGGTGGAAGAAGGTAAATTCAATAGTTTCCAGTCCGCGCAAATAAAAGTCGATAAAATTATTTTCTGCTCACTTTTGCTGTACATATGGAACCACTAATACAACAACTACTATTATCTTTGAATTATTTACGTTCCTGCTTGCTCTTCCATTAATCGAGGCTCTCTGTTTTCCTCCGAAGGTTCCGATTGTTTTACTTTGGATCTCTGTAATTTATAGTAAGTTTCAGCTGATGGAACTTAAGGATTTGAAGTATTCTATTTCTCTACGAGATAAACTCTTGCACTTTAAACATTTCATTTCATTTTGCACTGATATGAAACAAAATATTCCCAAGCTAAACTTCTTTTTCCACTTGGTAATATCGCTTAGTATCGTACTTCCTTATATCCATTCTTCCAGAATGAGTGAAGAACGGAACTGAACTTCCAAGTTCAGTAACATGTAACCTACTGTATGATTAAATTTGTCCCCGTTTTAGCGAGTGATGTCTTTATTTGTTCGTAGGCTGTCGTTTTTTTAAAGGGTGATTTTCGCTAACTGATAAGTTGAGGACGTTAGACTGGACCAAATATTTTTTTCAACTTTCTTTATTTTTATTATCTTCATTGTTGTTGATATGTATACGCTATCAGTAATTAATACATCGATCTAGTTACACAATATCACATTAACATTCTCTATGTTTCTAACGAGATCCACAAGAGGTATGTAGTACGAGAACAGCTTTTGTTTAAAAGTAATTGCAATACGATCCATTTCCGGCAGATTCGCTTAAAGAATACAAAGATTTGCATTGTGGAAGATTAATCAATTTCTCGTTATCATATATCGATAGACTTTTTGCTATTAAGATTTACATATCGACTTTCGATATGTTTTAAGTGCCAAGAAATATCGATATATACATAAAAAAACAGAAATACCTAAGAACTCCCTCATCGCTATATGGATAGCTCATACCCCTTTGGAGCGAAAGGCATGGGTTGGTTACCAGTACGAGCTCATATGGCTTGGATCCCACCTTAAACTGAAGGTCCGTGTTTCATATGACCTTAGTGCTAAAGGAAATGCTAAATATCAATACAAATAAACAAACAACCAGGAAATACCATAAGTTACAGAAAATTGAGAAATAGAACAATATCATAAATACCGAAAATCGTAAATTCTGAAAGAAGACAGGACCAGGAAATTAAAGTAGGCATCAATGACGACGAAATAATCGTAACTAGAAATTGTTATGATTACAAACGTATAAGTAAAGACAAAAATGTATGGAAGTATAAGTCCACCAGCGAACGAGTGCGGGCGGCCGGTTTTGGAACTAAAATACAAACAACAGTGTTTCTAACCGGATTACTTGTAATTAATCTATCACAGTTGTTTTTGCCCTGTTCATAATAAACCACTTCACGCATATGTTTAAGTTAAGACAAACGCAATTTCAAAAGTTATGAAAGTTATTTTCAGAGCATTTTAAGGGACTGCAAAAAAAAAAAAAAAAAAAAGTACATACACCCTCCATATTAATTTGGCAATAACTTGCGAATAAACTAACCTCAGTGTTGTACAAAGGAACACTGAGAACTTCGTAGCATTAGAATGTAAGGAATTCCTAATTCATCTGTTAACGAAACCTCGAAGTTCATCTTTGTGAATCAAAGTTATACTTTGGCAAACTGCGCTTTCATTGTTTAAATCAAGTTCTATTGTGTAGTTTTGAGATAAGGCATCTTCGAAATTGCTACCAATTTGGACCATGTGATCGATCGATTGACAGTACCTTCAGTAACAAATTTGCATTGAGATTATTTTCGGATGTGCTGCAAAAGACTGGTGAGAGAGAAACTGATAATCTAACCGCCTCCGAAGGAGATTTGGATCCGCCCCTAATTAAGACGGTAGATAAAGATAACTTTCTCTGATATCTAACCTGTCATTATTTAGCATAGTTTGGTAATTTAAAAATCCAGTATTTCTACCATATTTAAAAAAAAAAAAAATATTTAAAAGAAATAAACCCAATGTTACATTGGGGGCGGTAGGGGAGCGATTAAAATTTAAAGTGGGGAGCCTGACAATTGATTTCTTATAGCTCCAGTGAAATTCAGAAAAAATTAATTTCATATTAAAAAAGAAATACAAAATACATTTTTAGGGTAACTCTTACATTCATTATGTTATTATAAAGTTAATGGTACTTTTGAAATTGATTAGAGTGAATAGATAGATATGTATTTAAGTAACAAAACCACTTGCGTAAGTTTTTCAAAATATCAAGTTAGAAGAACGAAGTTTGTCTTCCACTGCTATCCCATTGCTCAAAGATACCGGCGATGAAACAATTGGCCGGAAATCATGCGGCCGCTTCTTACATCAAATCATGAAGAAGAAGATGAGTGTCAATGTTAGGTACGTAAGTTCAGTTTATTGTATATATTTTTAAAGGATCCTAACCTCTTGGAACTATACGTAGCACATTTTAGTACTTACACTTGAAATAAAAATACAGCTGTTTAAAGACGATTGATTACCTTTGTCTTTGAATTTCATATGTGCACACAGGATTTGTTAAACAATACCGTACATCTGATATGTTTGAACTATATGCAACTTATGCTCACGGGCTAAACTCAGTCTTCTGAAGTCAATCGACAAATGATTATGTATTACAGACACAAAGACAACACTAGGCTCCCAAGTTTCAAAATTATATTGTGTATGAAAACAGATAATAGAATTAATTCTTTGTCACAAGAGACCTAGGGTCTGAAAGAAATTCAGAGGGAGTTCAAAGGGAATTTCTATACTCATAAATAAAAGTTGTAAATTTATTGTGTATTGAACCAATGATATTTATGCTTACATTACCCATACGCTGATGTTTTATCGATACTTTTATTTCACATTTACCAAAAGGCTGGATTACGATAATAATCCTAAAAGAAAGATGCATTGTAATCAGGTTTTACAAGGCAATCCCGAAAGACAAGCTATCCAATCCCGTAACCCTTTAAAAAATTAAGGAAAATTTCTTCTTCACGTCCTTTTCCCCCAAAGGGTTCACATTCATCGAAAAAATGAAATGAAATTTCTTTAGTTTAACGTCCCATGATTATGCTCTTTATGTTAGAGGAGACAGATGATTAATGAAAGTGAAAGATTGTAAAATTAATTGTTGGGCTCTCACAGAACCACGTACAACAAAGACACATGCGCTAGCCAATAGACCAACGGAGATAACTTCCACAGTTCTCGAGTGGAAACGTATCGGAATTCTTTCTTGGCTACAACTCAAGAAAATAATTTAGTTGTCAATCGATAGACCTACATTAAAACAAATACAAGCATCGCGAGCCTTAACTTGATTTAAATTTACAGTGACAAGATATTGCGCAAGTATCTAAGTTACCAACCCATAATTAATCTTTTAGTCATTAACATCTTATTACTGAGTTTTACAGGTTTCTACTGTTTTATAATGAAATCAAATAAAACGTAATCAATTTTTTTTATATAATCTGCTTAATACACGGTAGAAATTCACTTGTGTGCTATCTTGTTCTTAAATTGTTAATTTCCATGCATATGCCATTATCCACAATACATCTGCATTACTGCAGGAATAACCATTACTGCATTCAATAACAACTATATAATTTATGGAGTTCTTTATTAAGCGAAACAGACTAGGCTACTTATAACATGTAAACTGCAACTTTTGAAAATCGTTGGATACACTGCAGAGTGACGCTCTCCGTTCCCCTGTCCCACCGCGCTTACCTAGAAACTGATGTAAACACGACACTAGCGCCCTCCACGAAAAACCGCATTAATATCCTGGTCAGGTAATAACAATTAAATTACGATAGCTCTTGAAAATATTTATCTATTTCATGTAGAAAAATTCATATGATATTGGTTCTCATAATTTATATTATAAAAACCATTGATGCAACAGAGGAAGTTCGAGTTTTAAGTTTTGGTGTTTTGCAACCTTACGTAACACCGAGCTTACGTTGAGAATATATAAAAAAAGAAAAAAACACGAGTCTACACTAAGAAGATGTAATTATGTAGTTCTATACCAGAAAGATAATATGCTTTGCTTTGTTTGTAAAGTAGAAAAGAAAGGTAGATTATAAAATTCATGTTTAACAAGAGAGAAAACAAAGAAAAAATCATGAAAAATTTCATTCAGAAACTAATCGGTATTTCTTTATATCGGTATCATTTAGTATTTTGGTTTTTGGTATGGGTCGGTATTTTCGGTATATCGATATTTTGATATGAGTAATACTGAAATTTCGACATTCAGAAATACCGATGCCAGTTTCGGTATTTCGGTATTTTTATAGTCCTAACATAAACTATTACTATGGTACTTGTACCGATTATGGCCCGGGTCCCTAATATGGCCCACCCACCATATCTCTGCAGATTTACGTTGGTGCTACTAGATGATAATATAAACGATGTCCTCTGAGCCACGGAAATATGTTTACGCTTATCATGAGGACATAGTTTATATTGTCATCTAGTAGCACCAACGTAAATCTGCAGAGATATGGTGGGTAGGCCATATTAGGGACTCGGGCCATAATCGTATAAGTACCATATATTAAGTAACTAAATTACAACACATGTCTTGATTTTGCACTAATTTGTGCCATTGGAAAATAAATATCCTGGGATAACGAGTGCAATATAAAAAATATTTGCTTGCATTGTGTGAGTGTGAGATTAAATTGATTCCATAACCAATGAGGAAACAACATTGGTTATGGAATGGAATTGGAATGGGTCTTACCTTTAACATGATATCGTCAATGGTATAATTGTTAGATTGTAGAATGTTATGCATGTTCCTCAAAAGTTTCGTATCGACAGTTTCTGGTTCAATCAACTCTGAAAGTTGTTGTATGAACATGAAAACTAAAGATCTATTGAATCCTTTGGGCAAGTTGCTGAAATATAAAGTAAATGCATATACCATAAATTTTACAAAAACGCATTTGATGTTCGGACCAATTGTATACTGTGAAATACCTTGAACAACAATTATTTCAGTATTGGCAACGTAAGTAGTTTCCCGCTAAATTTGGTCCAGTATGTAATGAGAATCGGTCATCAGCGATTGGCGGGAAATCTGAACATTTCAAGAACTATTTGTAATGCATTTCGAAAACAAGTAAATCTTGATAGCATATGTTACAATGCACCTTTTATTCTGACAAGGGTTGTTAGGACGAGTACATCCAGTGATGCAAATAGGCTAGTTGTCACCTGGGGCAAGAACTCGCCTTAGCACCCTCCCTCCGCCTCCCTCCCCTCGCCGAGCACACTTGACATTGGCATCACATAGTAATTCTCCTATTCCAGTTTTTCTTCAAGTGGTACACCTTGATTTCAAAATTGCAGTATATAATTTAATTTTTAGTAGACCTATAAGATAAAACACCAAACTAATTACTGATTGCCAAATGATCTGCGAGTAGCATGCTTGACATGTTTTTATAGTCTTATCATAACTACAAATCACAATGTTTTTGAAATTATATCGGGATGTGCATGTGTAGAATGAATCAACACTACTTTAGAAGAGAATATTTAATTATGACAAACAGTCAAGCTGTTATGTTCGGACATTTTGCAAATCTCTTAAATATATTTGGTCTAGGAATTAATTCGTGCGGGTGGACAAGAGATGGCGCAACGAACGGAGCGTCCCACAGTTCCGTGTATCCACACATGTGTTGCAAACCCCTGTCATCGCGTATGGTTCGTAGTATAGGGCAGTGAATTAAAGCGTCAACAACACCAGTTTGTAGTTAAGTGAACATGGCGCAATTTGTGCCTGATAAAGTGTTTTTGCGGGGTGTCCTGCTGCATTACTTTAACATGCAGAAAAGTGCGACTGAAAGTCATCGTATTTTGGTGGAAGTGTATGGTGACCATGCTCTAGCTGAGCGAACGTGTCAGAAGTGGTTTGCACGGTTTAGAAGTGGTGATTTCGGCTTGGCAGACCAAGAGCGAGCTGGACAGCCAAAAAAATTTCAAGACGAAGAATTGACAGCATTGCTCGAGCAGGATTCGTGTCAAACGCAGGAACAACTTGCAGCAGCATTAGGCGTTGATCAAACAACAGTCTCCAAACGCTTGAAAGCCATGGGAATGATTCAAAAGATGTCACATTGGGTTCCACATAAATTGAAAGACAGAGACGTTGAAAGACGAAAAACCATTTGCGAATTGCTGCTTCAACGACAGAGCAGAAAGGGGTTTCTGCATCGAATTATTACGGGTGATGAGAAGTGGATCCATTACGAGAACCCTAAACAAAAAAAGGCCTGGGTGAAACCAGGTGAACCAGGTCCATCACAACCAAAACGAGATATTCACTGTGCAAAGGTTATGCTGTGCATATGGTGGGATATGAAAGGTGTGGTGTACTATGAGCTGCTGCAACCGGGTGAAACTATGAATGGAGAACGTTATCGACGACAATTAATGCGTTTGAAGCAAGCTCTGGCCAGAACACGACCAGAATGGGAGAACAGACATGATAAACGTATTGTTCAACATGATAACGCTCGCCCACATGTCGCAAAACCGGTCAAAACCTATTTAGAAAATGTCGGATGGGAAGTTTTACCCCACTCGCCGTATTCACCAGACGTTGCTCCTTCGGACTACTACTTGTTCGATTGCATGAACAACGATTTGATTGGACAGCGGTTTACTTCTTCAGAAGATATCGAAACATGGGTCTCTGACTGGATCGCTTCCAAGGATGAGGACTTCTTTCGCCACGGAATCCGTACATTGCCTGACAGATGGGCGAAAGTGGTGGCTAGCGATGGACAATATTTTTCTTAAGGTATTTATGTATTTTGTGTTTGTACTACAGCTTCAATGTGTGCGTACCAACCGCACGAATTAATTCCTAGACCAAATATGTAAGTTAAATGAATACACAAAGAACTGGAACGAAAATTTAACTTTGCGGGCTGTTTTGACTGCAAAAGTTTTTACAATGTTTTCTAAAGATAGTTTTGAAGCTAACTTATGTTCTATGGATATGATCCTAAAGTTGGTGAGTCGTTGTTGTACTGTTTAGTTTCTGAGTTTTTTTTTTTTTAATCTTTAGTTTGCTAAAACTCCTTTCCAAAGAAATCCCTTATAGTCAAAATAAATCCCAACTTCTTATAGTCAAAATAAATATTTGCCCAGTTTTGCGTCCCCCAATCCTGCGCCTAGGGCAAAAGCCCCGTTTGCCCCCTTAATTACGTCACTATATATATTATATTACAGATACATGCGAATTGTATTTAAGAGAAATGGTACTGTTCTATTCAGGGCTGAATGAAGGGAGGGGCTTATGGGGACTATAGCCCCGGGCCTCCAGGTGAACAGAGGTCTTCACTCTGATCAAAATCTCAACTGGCTATCTAAAATGAACCATGAAGATACAATCATCATCATAAAATAAAATATGACCGATTCCCTTAAGTTTCCTACAGCACTTTTACAGAAATGTATTAGGTAAAGTCAGCAGGGGCTACATATTTTTTCTAGCCCCGGGTCTCCAGATGAGTTAATCCAGCCCTGGTCCTATTTATAATTTAAAACCGAAGTATATCAGTTACGCTCCTAATAGTTGATGGTCACCCTGATTAATGTCAGTACCAGTGTTGCCTGTCTGCCTAATACCAATAGATGGTATTAGCGTGCATACAATTTGCAGGTTTAAACCTATTGTGGCAATTTAATTACAACTTATAAACTACATTGTTTTGATTTAATTACATCAAAATAAAGACAATAGCCGTGCCATATTAAGATTTGAGCATTAAGAAAGTTAATGTTACATTATACGAGAAGCAATCAAAGAGTTCTCTGAATGTTGTAGTTTTGCCATTTGTAAAGATTCAATCACAATGAATCTTGTACAGTGCAGTTCTTGGGAGTTCTAGTTATGAATTTGACAAGCGTGAACAGGTCATAAGAAGCAGTGTACGAGTAATGTACTAAACGGAGGAGTGTGTGTGATGATCAATTGACGGAATGTTGCAGTTCGAGCAATGTACAAGAACAAACATTACATTCATGTGCAAATTGTGGAAATTTGCTTCAGAGATTTTGATAGCCTCACAAAAAAAATTTAGCGCCCTCTGGTTTTTGGTTCTTTCCAAAGTTAAAAGAGGGCCTCAAAGATACTCGTTTTGCCACGTTAGAAGAGACTACTAAAACCAACGCGAGGGCTGAGCTTCAGAAGATACTAAAAGAAAACTGTCATCAGTTTTTCCAAAAGTGGGGTAACTGTGTGTGTTCCGAAGGGGTCTACTTTGAAGGCAATTAATTAAATGCATAATTGTAGTAGTAAAGTTTTTGACCACCCCTTATATATATATATATATATATATATATATATATATATATATCGCTGTTCGTTTTTCGTGCATTATTAATAACTGGCCCTATTTTCCTACTGTATCTGTAGAAAGGCAATTTTAAAAATTTTGACAATTAAATATTCGCAACTTTCTTTCTTGTTTCGTAGTCACTAGGGACAAGGATATATAAAAATAATCAATGACCAAATGGGAAAAATGTATGATACTTAAAATATAGACTGAATTATCCATAGTTTCCAAGCTTAGATTCTAACATTTATTCTTACTTGCACATGTCAGAAATTCTGAAAAGAATTCTGCTGAATCATTTTAGTGTGTTGGAAGGAAATCCTTCAAAAGCTGGAACATTCACTATTTTCTCAAATCACGTACTCGTACAAGTGGATGTCATCTGTCATTTGACGGTGACGAGTGACTTAATGCTTCTTTTTATGTCATTTTCTTCAACAACCAATCATTACTTGGGAAGGCAATTGGAAAGCAAATGTATGATAAAATGAGTTTCACGTAGATCAATACAGAATTTTCATTTCATAAAGTTTGTGCCACTCAACAAGAATGACAAAAGACTATTCATGTCACTCTCAAATATGAAAGCATGTCCTTTAGCAGAAAGCATCAGCAGGTTTATATCTCCCTAACGGAAGTATTTTATAAACGTTTTATATTTTATAATTCAATATTCATTAAAATGTACCCTTAAGGAGCATTTTGTAGGTTATCTACCTTATTAAATAAATCTATGAGGCGTTCTGGGCAATAAGGGCAAATTAACCAAAGCGTTCCTTTATCAGTGAGTTATTATTGTTGTTGAAATTTTTGTCCTCACAGTTAGTGTTATATTTGCTCACAGTTCTCATAGATAGTTTACATCCAATTTTAGGAAAATCAACCGCCATCCATTGAAAGTACTTTCTTCCAAAAACTCCACCCTTAAGGTGTTAGGATTTTATCGCGTTGTTTTGACGAGTACATACACAAGTATATAAAAATAGAATAAGTACAGTATAATACTTACAGTTCCTCTGCCAGATGTTTAGCTCGTGAATATAGTATTTTATTGTTGTTACAAATAGTAACAGCAGGGAAGTTGATATTCCAGATTGGGTAATGGGTTGTTTCCACTGTTGTGATTGTTGGTGTTGTCAGGAACCTGGTCCAGAGAACCATACATAAAATACCGAAAGCAACCATTCCCAAACAACATGATATGGCCCAAAGAATCCTGCAAATAAAGATTTTAAAATAAAAGATTTAAGAAGTTTTAAGTAGCACGATTTATTCAATATGTAGGTTTCGATTCAGAATAACCCAGTACAAAACTGAAAACTTTAGCGCTAAATTCTATTATTGCGCAAAGAAAAAAAATAATGTCTAAGAAACTCATTTATGCAGGTAGCAAGTCTGCAATTGTAATAATAAGATAGGAATAACTAGGGCCGGATTCCCCACTAGGCCCGAACGTAGGTGCGCGTTCGACGCAAATTTAATAATCAAGACGAAGAAAATTTGCAAAAGTTGATTAATAATAATAATAATAATAATAATAATAATAATAATAATAATAATAATAATAATAATAATAATAATAATAATAATAATAATAATAATTATTATTATTATTATTATTATTATTATTATTATTATTATTATTATTATTATTATTATTATTATTATTATTTCTGTGTTATGAGTAGTTTAATGGCAAAAATACAGTACTAATGTATGGCACAATGGAATATATCATGTTTAGCAATTTTCTAATAAATTGGGGCAAATTAAATGGTTTGGGTACAAAACCTCGCGGCCAGAACCTCGCGGTGACAACCTTGCGGACCAAAACCTCGCCTGGCCAAAACCTCGCCTCCCAAAATCTCGCCTGGCCAAAACCTCGCCGCCCAAAACCTCGCAGGACAAAATCTCGCCTGGCCAAAATCCCGCCTGGCCAAAACCTTGCCGCCCAAAACGTCGCGGGCCAAAATCTCGCGGGGCCAAAACCTCGCGGGCCAAAACCTCGCCTTGCCAAAACCTCACGCCCCAAAATATCGCCATACCCAAAATCTCGCCTCGTAATGATCTCGCGACATAGAATCTCGCCTGGTCTAAATTAAGCGAGACGTAGTGTCGCCTGGGAAGAAATGTCGTCAGGATAAAACATCTTCACGACGATTTCTTCAATGTAGAATGTTCTATATATTACTATATGTATATATTTAGTAATAACGCATAATTACATTAAAATAATGACAAGAAAAATTCTAATGCATGCTTTGGAAATCTATATATATAAAAATTAAATGACTATCTTTGTTACATTATGCCTCTTGAGCCATCCTACCGATCTCAATCAAATTTTCAACATAAATGAGGTTCGAGCCTAGGATGTCTTTTATAATTTCACTTTGTCGGTACAACAAAAGGGATGGGGAGTGGGATATATATATATATATATATATATATATATATATATATATATATATATATATATATATATATATATATATATATATATATATATATATATATACAGAGCCGTAGCTAGTGATTTCGGCGCCCGGGGCGAAGTAGAATTCGGCTTCCCTACTCTCACCACACCAAGCTCTTCCTTGTTTTTTTCTTTTTACTTATAAGAAAAGCAGCAGATATTGTTATACTACACTAAATTTTTATTAAGCTGCTTGGGCAGACCACGGCGAGGTTTTGGCCACGCGATGTTTTGGGTGGCGAGGTTTTGGCCCGGCGAGGTTTTGGCAACGCGAGGTTTTGGCCTGGCGAGATTTTGGGCGGCGAGGTTTTGGCCACGCGAGGTTTTGTCCGTATCCCTATACATATAATTAATTAATTAATTTTTGGAGAACCACTTCATACAGCCGGAGACGTAGCATGAATAAATCGAGACAAGGTGAGATGAAAAGATTCTTACATAGACAACGAGACGCTGACTATGGTTTTCTATAAAGACATTCACCTTTCACATATTTGAGATTCAGTAAGGTAGTGACCAATGCGTTCTTGAAAAAGTTAATGTCAATTATCTACCAACTATAGAATTTTGTACTGACGCTAAGTGTTGATGTTTCAACACAGAAAGTTGCTCGAGGCGGTTGTGCTAGAGCAGACGGTGGCAGCAACTATTTTAGTGGAAGCAACTGCAAATGCCCCGTGTAAAAGCTCCAATTTAAAGTAATGTTCCAGAAGCGGTGATGCAACTCAGTGTCTCGTGTGAAAAAGGACTAACAGGAAATCTTTGTTTATAAATTTGTGATTTGAAATCGTCTGATTTTTCTTTATTAAAGTTAATGCTCTCTTACAAGTGAATAATCTCCGAACATAATAGTTTGATATTAAACATTTAAATTAATATTTTATTGAAAATGCATCCACTATAGTATTTTATTATAGATTAAAAATAAACGCATATTGTACATAACGTAACCTACAATATATATATTACATATTAAAACAATAATAATTAAATAAAAATGAGCTAGTATCAAATTATACAATGATTCCTTATATAATTATTACCAAATATTCTTTTAGATTACCAAATATTTTTAAAAAATGGTTAGGTTAATTAAGGTGTGTTTAAATGAATCCCAAAGTAAAATCGAGTAGAGAAATACTAGTCCACAAGCTTTCACGTCGAGAATATCCTGAAACAGGGAGGTACGTAGTCGCTATTATTACTCAATTTCGTTTTGGAATAGCTATAAAGAAAATCAAATATAGCAACCAGGGTCTAGAGCTAAAGGGATCACCAGGTTACGGTGTATGATGATGTATGTCTCATAGGGAATGATATGAGGACAATAGAAAGGAACAGAGTTTTATTAAACCCCTGCAGGGACATGGGTTTACGAGTAAATGATAAGAAATCTAAATACATGTAAATTCTCCGTAACCATATTACTGCAAATTATGGATGCATTAAAATATCAAATAATATTTTCGACAAAGTGGATATTTTCAAATGTATAGGATCAATATTAACAGTATGACGGATCGGGTTCGATATATGTAATGTGAATGAACTGACGAAATTTGGTTTTAATCCATTCGCTTTTAGGGAAATTACTGTATCTACTATATACAAGGAATGGATTCTAGCCATTATAGAAATAGATGGATATCATGAGATCTCCGCAATAGGTATATTAAAAATCCCACACAAGCTTATTACAAACCAGAAATTGGAGGGCCCTCTGCAATAACAAGGTAAGTGAAAAATGGAGATTTTGAGTTACAAAGCTTATAAACTTAAAGTGCAAGTGCTAATTAACAGGAGTAAATTTGTGTATATATATGCTTATAGAGAAAAGTGGTTTAATACCTGGTCTGTGCTTTGGAGCATAAAATGGCAAAAAACGGAAATTTCAGGAGAATAGAAAACGAAGGTGGAAAAGTGAGCATTTACCTTGTTATTGCATAACCTAATAGAAAGAAAAAAGATGGTAGGAACACATAATGACGTGTGTGACAACGTTTATGTATTGCAAAACACACGGATACAAAATATTAATAATCTGAGCATTGTAGACAACAAAATCTGGAAACTGCAAGGTCCTGAGTCCATTTTAGATTCAGAATCCGAGAGCACAAATACCCCCCTCCCCCCAAAAATAAAAGAGCTGTGTTCCGCACGTTCTTGTAAAACTGCTGCTTTGCAAGAGTAACAAATCATAGTAGAACTTCCACATCCTTATTTGAATTCTTGATTCCCGATTTGGCTGACTTCTTGAGGAATAACAGAATGGACTCCAGTGGTGGTGCCTGCACTGAATAAACTTTTTCTCCTACATCACTATACATTTCTGAAACTGACACAGATCTATGTTCGGGGGGGGGGAAGCCCCTTCTTTCTTGCCCGATTTACTAGTAACTACGAAAACTGGATTCGGATTAAATATTCGAATTAGAAATTATGACTATTGATTTTCAAATCCGACATCTGTGGTCCGGATATCCGGAATTCGAATTTTTCAAAACCCGAATATTCCAATATCAGGATTTTTTGAGAGCACTGTTTGAATGTCCATGTTAACATCGAAGAAAAAAACAAAACACTGCATTTCGCCCTTATTTTCTATGTTTCTTTGCCAGAGTTTACGATTTAACTTTCTCTTTCATCCATTCCGTTTCTGTCATTATTATGGATGCTGTCGAGACATCGCTTTTACAGCACATTTTCGAGACGAGACAGCCTCAAATCTTGTCTCGTGCGCATCCCTAGTCATTCTGATTCGACTATTTCAATTTTGTCCATTTCAAAACCAAAATGGTCAAGTATGTCTCCGTAGCAATGCTTTCACTTAAACCGACCATTGAAAACACAGTTACAGGCACGTCGCGTCGCCTCCTCGCATCTACCAATGCTTGCTTCACTAGCCACAGCCAGCGGTGCCCTCTGTTATTCACTCGGGAAACGGCGACTCTGTGGAGATGAATACGCTGGTGAAGTAAACGTCATTTCCGCTTCCTGTTCAGCTAGCTGGTTACAAACAAATCAGCTTTGAGCGGGTTATATGAAGTTTACATGGTACTCTCTTATGAAAATGATTTGTTTCTTTTTCGGATGTAACCATAACAGCTTTAAGAGGTACATGCAATGTTTTTTTGTTTTCCCAAGAATGAAATTAGAAATATTGTACTATATAACATATTAAAGAGAAACAAAAACAAAGCCACACTGTACAACAAGCGATATAGTGATTAATTACTTATTGGGCGAACAGATATATATCAATCTTTTTGAAGAACACTTTCTCTCCTTGCATATTCTGCTAGAAAGAAATTAAAATACACATATTTTTACCAAAGCTCCCTTGCTCTATCTTTTTGTTTGCTTGTTTGTTTGTGACATTTCTAGGTTAACTTCGCTGTTTAATATATATTAATACTTAGAAAATTGAAAAATCGTTTCTTAGTAAACTGATAATTGAATCACACGTTTAAAGGCATACTATAATCTTCGAACAGTGCCTGCCCTAGCATGGAGTTTGATACTCGCCTGCCTCCGCTCTTTCCGATTCTCACTGCGTAAGTTCGATAACAATTTTACCTTTGTGATTACACATATGTGTAAAAATTTGAAACTCTTGATACAATTGAGATTTGCAGGCAATAGATGATTTTAAAATTGTAAATCGGTATTACACATACATGTAAGACAATCGCATTTAAGTAATCACAACCTAACCGTACCTTACCGCATATGAATTTTGGTAAGAGTATAGTACGGGTAATATAGTAAAGTTTATACCGGACTTGTTAATTTCTCTCATCCCGTTTGACATAAAATATAAGTGCTCCATCATATCGATCTACGCTAAGTACGCATGAAAAATACGGGATCACTATTTGAAAATTTATGTGTAAAATTTGTCTAATCTACGAAAATACTTCTGTACAAGACAATTATTTATGTAGAGGGAGAACATAGAAACAGCGTTAAAAATGTGCCATGGTTACTAAGAAATTGAAATGCAAATCCACTTGTAGTGATTACTAGCCCTGGCTAGCGTACGCTTTTCGTACCTGTCTTTCTTTCACGCATACCCAACTTCACTGATCCGCCTGCTCCCTACAGATGCATCCTTACATGCGCTCGAGCTTTAAGCTGCCCTTAACGGGATGATCTACCTTTTCTCGGCACAAAAATTTTTATATTGGACCTTATGGGGAGAACATGGCTACCGAATTTCCTCAGTTTCTAAGGAACTAGGTATCTCTAATGGGAAAGAAAAATTTTGCAGCATTCTACAGAAGTTTATTAACGGGTTGAAATACTTAAATTGTATATTTGTTTGGTAGTTTAGCAGAAATAAATTATTAACAAATAAATAAATTAGTTTCTTTTTATACAAATTATAATGTGTCTAACTTTGGAACCAATTATGGTAGAAAGATCAACTTTTTTTTTGTTTTATTCCTTGAGAAGAAACGACTCTAATAGTTTTAATCACAACCATATCTGATACGCCAATTAAAAATAGTATTTTAATATAAGTATTAAAGTCCACCTGTCAAAGTTTGACGAGGGTATGTCACGCCCCACTCTAAGCTTGGCCGCGGAAAGGGCGGGGGTTGGTGAAATGGAGGGGGAAGTGGGTGGATGTCTGAATGAAACAGGTTCTCGACCAGTTTCTGAGATTACCTGTCAACTGCCAAATACTGTTAGCTTTATAGAGTTTGTCTCCCTCAATGGTTCCATACTAAGAGACTAGACGATGTGGTGTGAAGTATCCTCTTTTCCCCGTTACCTCTGGAAGTTCATCAAGATGCATTCTAGAGTGCGCGGGAAGAACAGTATATATCAGAAAACGCTGTTATTTTGGGAATTTTTTCCCTTCCGGACAAATATTATAGCATACAGTAGTGGCGAAGGGAAGGGGGATAGAGGGGTTCCCCCACAGGATTCCGACATGTAAAGTCCTGGCCCCCATATATAGGTGTCCGTAAAAAATGTCCCCTAAGTTCTTTTTAAAATAATGTCTTGGGAATATATTTCAAATTTAAGGTGTTTTCCTGGTAGCCGTCATTTTCCAATATGGCCGCCGCCCTACGTAAATCTCTCTCTCTCTCTCTCTCTCTATAAATATAAATATATACAGGCCTATATATATATATATATATATATATATATATATATATATATATATATATATATACAGGCCTATATATATAAAGAGAGAGATCGTGAACCAAGGCACTTAGAAAGATAATTTTTGTGTCAAACTATAGGTTTCTGAGGCCGATGAATTTAAATATGGCATTGTTTATTGCCACTTAGAAACCTTACAACCTGCCAACACTGTTGTCTAACGATTAACTGTACAAAGTTACAAATGCGTATATGCACGCATTAGTCTAGGATGTAGCGTACTTCCTTAGGACTAAACGAAACCTACTTTTTCTGGTAGCTTTCATCACAAGACATATTTTACATGGTAACATGAGAGAACATTTGTCTAAATCCAATATGACAGCCAATATGATGGCTACTTACTAGGCAACCAAGTAATGGACTTATTCAAATGCCTGTCAGTCCTAATTGGCCTAGAGCCTAGAGAATGGGAGAAAGAGGCAGGATACGGTCTCATTGAAGAAGCGTCTCCTGAGGGGCCGAGGGAAATTTAAAATACTCAATTTTTTAATGAAAAACACGATTTTGCCTCTTGTCCGCAGACAACACTGCACACCACGCGGTGGCTTAGTGGTAGAGCGTTCACCTCTGGTGCTAGGGGTCTCGGATTCAAACCCTGCTCCCGCCAAGTAAACTTTGTGGTGGACAAACACCGTGTGCGTGGGTTTTCTCGGGGTTCTCCCGTTTCCTCCCACTTTCTTCATTCAACCATTTCATTCATTACTCATCATCACCGTCTCCTTTAGCCTAACCGGCATAACCGTGGGACGTAAAACTCAAAAATTTCAATTTCAACACTGCACACCAAATGTTCTATAAGACGTTCTCTAAATAGCCCTGTTAGATCCAACCTGTATTGTGTGTAAACCGTGCATTTTCACGGGTGAACAGCGGAGCAAAAGCCCTGTTTTTTTGTGATATTTCTGGTTTCTCGTGCTTACTTCGCTAAGACTAAGCACTGTAAGCCAATCTCCAATTATCCTATAGCAGTGTTAATTTCATATCATTTCCTCCGGAGGCACCACGCACAGGGGGGGAAGCGACTAAAAATTGCGTGCTACACAGAAATTTCTGCGAAGATCTCAAGCATCCGAGGGTGAATTTCGTAGCTCTTGGGAGAATTCCCCCCTGAAATCATCATTGTCCTAGGGAGTTGAAACAAGAAGCAGGATACGAAAAAAAGAACAAACTTTCAAAGCATTTAAAGTTTAGGCTAGTTGCGCTAAGCGCCTTCTTAGGACGAGGATATGGGAATTGAAAAATGCATGTTTTCTTTCTGTTATTTATTTATTTATTTATTGAAAAACACGCCGAGTTTTTTTTTTTTATACAGCCCGCGAAATTGTCCGTTATTAAATTATCCGATAATTATTTCTTGTGAAAATGTCATATATTACCTTTTACAGCCTGTGACGACAGTAAGATTTCTGTGATTCGGCCAATCCCTGTTCCTACTTGCAAATGCCTGATTTATAGCATTTACGCTATTAGTAAGCGTTACTGAGGTCAATAAGAGTTGAATTAGATTTTTGCGAGGGGCGTATTGTTATAGCATGTTTTCTAACGCACAAAGGGATGTTCTGAATGGGGGCAGCTATGTGTATGTTTAGCCAATGGAGCCATTTGTATCTTCGTGCCTTTGCACTCTAATTCCAAATAATAATAATAATAATAATAATAATAATAATAATAATAATAATAACTAGGAATGCAATGGATATACCCGATTGCAATGAAATGAGCTGAGCGAGCTTAAACTACGTAATCATGACTTTTTCCCCATGTTAAGTCTATGGAAGCGTTTTTCGGTGATTATTCCTCGATGGTACATCGGATTTTTGATTTCGACCTATGTTGTCACTCAGCACGACATACTCTATCAGCGTGCTAAGTTTGGTTGAGATCGGCCAAACGGTCTAGGAGGAGTTCGCGGACAACCAAACGGCTAACCCGAGTATAAGAGCTTCGCTTCGCTCAGCTCAATAATAATGATAATATAACTTTTGCCTCCTGAAAATAACCAGATGGTAAAGTTATGGTCGATACATTTTTGGAATTCGAAGGCATTTTAGAATGCTTGTCTATTATCTGGCTATCAGAAATAATTGATCACCATTTTCTCTACATATCTATAGTTTTCTTACAGGGTAGAAACACCTCCTCTGAAGAGAGAGAGAGAGAGAGAGAAAAAAAAGAGAGAGAAAGTGGCCGAACTTGGGCTATTGAACGTGAGGGCAGGATGTTTACATTCGCATTGACACCTGCTGTGAAAACGGTCCCTTCATATCTCTCGGGACGAAAACAGAAGAAAAGGGTGGGCGCGGATGCCTTACCCTCGTCAAACTTCTTGACAGGTGGACTTTAATACTTATATTAAAATACTATTTTTAATTGGCGTATCAGATATGGTTGTGATTAAAACTATTAGAGTCGTTTCTTTTCAAGGAATAAAACAAAAAAAAAAGTTGATCTTTCTACCATAATTGGTTCCAAAGTTAGACATTATAATTTGTATAAAAAGAAACTAATTTATTAATTTTTTAATAATTTATTTCTGCTAAACTACCAAACAAATATACAATTTAAGTATTTCAACCCGTTAATAAACTTCTGTAGAATGCTGCAAAATTTTTCTTTCCCATTAGAGATACCTAGTTCCTTAGAAACTGAGGAAATTCGGTAGCCATGTTCTCCCCATAAGGTCCAATATAAAAATTTTTGTGCCGAGAGAAGGTAGAACATCCCGTTAATCATCATAGATGTAGTGTTATGTGAAGTGACCACCCAGCGTAAGTTGGTACGTGTTCTCCTTATGAATTTTAATACATGCATATGCTGGCATGTTAAAAATCTGTACGTCGTTTGTAGTAGACGCAAAGAAAATAATTCAGATAACATTAGGACATTATATAGGATAGTTAGAGAGTTATACCTTTTAAATTATTTAATTATTTCTGGTGACGCATTTCAACTTTACCAGTGCCAAGCAAAGAATGGACACCCGCTAACAAAAGATTGAAGAATAAATTAAGAAATTATTTCCACGAAGATGCTAAGTCTCTGAGATTATGCATTCGTAATTATATGATTTAAAATGCATTGATTATTCTAGCGCTGTACTCCTTTGTTCCGAATATCTTATCACTAATTTTATAAACAAGTTTCTTCTATATTAAACATTTTCACTGGAGCTAAACAAACAATATCACAGAAGTATATAGCATAACCATTTTCAATAATTTTAATTAAACTCAATCTAAAATTATTATTAAGAGGCGCTCATGCACATACTTGGGATTCTCACTTACTTGTTGTCCAGCAAGTTATTAGCGATTGAAGGAATTAAAATGTAGAGTAATTTTATTTCATATTATGATAAATATAGCCTTCCTATACGTATAAAGTAAATATATTCACTGTTATTCGTGAACATATAGCCTTTTTTTTTCATTATTTTAAGTTCGTCTTTCACAAGACTTACAGCTGCCACATACAACGCGATTGAAACTGCCTTAACAACCACCTTAGCAACAGATTGTTTGTAACCAATATGGCTGCGCCCAGTAAATTTCACAGCAGACGACTTCAACAGCGTATAGTGTTTTTCTCAAAACAGACACTTCGAGTATGCACTAGAGGTGACGGAAAAGAAAGTTAAGTCCACACGCATTTTTTATCTGTTTTACCAGAAATCGAGGTAACTCGACTTACCTTGTTATTGCAGACGGCCTATCAATTGTAAGGAGGTCGCTAGCAAGAGGATGTGATAAAATGGTGTCGTGATAGGAATTAGGTTGAGAATCACTGCTCTAGACTAACCCTGTTTGCAAATACACATTATTTTTCTTACAACCAAACTAAAAAGTGAATCCTACAAAATATTTTTCATACTAATAAGCACTTTTATACTTTGAACCAGGAGGTGGAAATAGAATTCACAACTAAGGGGACAGCCAGTTGTAGATAACCTCAGCAGGGTACGTTATTAGAATACAAACCCAGGGATATTAAGGCACAAGTAAATTTTTATGGGGAACGTCTTAACCGATAGCGTTTGTTGCAGAGAAAACAAGAACCAAACAAGATCAAGATGACCGTTCAAGTTTCTTATTTGTTACTAATAACCACTGATATTTTTTTTTTTTTTGCACAAGGACGCTATCCCCTCGTCCCCCTCATTCCTATTCCTATTATGATCTGATATTTTTGGTCGTAGTGCCGTTTTTACTAGGTCCTCTTTTCCGGGGTCCTTTTGTCGCGGGGTCTTTTTAACCCAGACTTTATTGTCACAGGGCCCTTTAGACCTGGGCATATTTGTCCCGAGGTCTTTTTGATTCTGGCACGTTTGTCGCTTGTTTCTTTTGACCGGGACCTTTTGATGCGGGGCAGTTTTGAATTGGGCCTTTCTATCCGGAACTTCTGTTGCGCAATCTTTTCATCTTAGTTCCGGTTAGATTAGTAATCAGAGCAACATATATTGATAAACACAAATTCCACACATCGTACATGAATCGCCGCTGCATTCACAGAAGATAGAGGTTTAATATGCGATTGCTCAACGACAAATAGTGGGCTCGATTTTTTTTTTTTTTTTAAGAAACCCTTGGTAGGATGTAGTTGTGTATATTGTACCTCTTCTCCAGCATGATGAACTCTATTGTGATCTACAACAAAACAGGGCAACTGCCATGTCAATGGAATTTTTGGAAGACTTGTTCGGTAACCACCTTACCTTACTGGCCTCCTCATTCTCCAGACTTAACGTCACCAGGCTTTTTTTTAAAGGACGTGTATATCGAGAGAACTCTGCGTACTCTACAAGATCTAGAACGAGCGATTATTGCAGAGATGAATTCATTAGCCCTGAAGTCCTACGGATGATGCCAATAAACTATAGTGCGAAGGATTCGGACTAACGTTAAGGAAAATGTGAACATTTTCATCACTTACTGTAAGACTACTAGCTGTGCATAAGTACATTTGATGAATCAAATAAAAAATTTGAGTATAGCTGCGTTATACGTAGTCCATAGTGGAATTATAGTGTATAGTATCATGACATGAACGATAAAATAATCGCACTGTTGTCCTAATTCTTAAAATCCCTAGAAAATTCTATGAGCACTTTTAAGTATAGAGATAACCTGTACACTAATTTGTTTGGAAGATTACCTATGGCTACCGGAGCTTCGTTTAAAAAATGCTGCCTATGGTATTTAAAGTGATGATTTTTGTGCTTTTTTGATTACTTTGTATGATACACCAGCAAAACGATTCCAGCAATAAACTTCTTTTGAACGAAACAAAATAATAATATTGATTTAGTTTGTCTGGATAAAATATCAACATCCATTTCTTGGAATTGACTGAGTCGTTGTAGCTATTGACATTTTAAAAAAATGAAAAAAAGGCAAGAGTATTACAATCTAATGGCGATTGGCACGCCTTTACTCTCACCTTCACTGAAACCTTCACCAATCTCAATTGGAATCTGAAAATACAAATAGGCTATCCATCATCACACTGAAACTCCATGGAACTAATCAATAGCTTAGAAGGTAGAGGAAGGTGCGTGAAAAATCAAACAAGTTTCTTTACATTTAGTTCCTTTGATCTCGTAGCGTATGTTACCCTTCCCATTGATCTAATGAGCAGCTTTTGATGCACATGATCCCCGGTTCAATTCTCCGTGGGAGAACATTAAAATGGTTCGGATTCCATCCTAAACTGTGGGTCCATGTCTCATACGGTATACGGTATAGCCTGGACACTGAAAAGGAAACTTCAACAAACAAATCGGAACGCTTCGCATGAAATTCGTTATCGGGTGCGAGAAAGTGCTTCATCTAAGTTTGCGACTTTGGTGAAAGCCATTATGCAACATTGAGAAAACTCTTTCCGGGAGGCCTACCAAAACTTAACGCCATGAATATGGAATGATAGTACGGTTTTTCTTTGATAGATAACGATTTAAGTACTGTGCCATTTTAAATTAAATAACTAACAATCTTCATCATCATAGGTATTCTGCCATTATTGGCAAAGGTCACTTGCTAGAACTGACAAGGAAGGGTCACGCAGTGGCTCCGCTGAGATCCGAACAAGGCAATTGTGTTTATATTTGATATGTTATAACTAGATGAATCCCAAAGTTATACGTGCCACCAGGCGGAATATCGTGAGTTACAACATATTTTGTAATGTAAGAACTAAAAAAAAAAAAAAAAAAAAAAAAAAAAAAAAAAAAAAAAACTGGCAGAATAGTTTGAGCCGAGTCATTTGTTCGGAAACGGTTGGATAAGTGGAAAACTCGGACAATACGTATCCCGTCATTTCCAAGGACACACTTTTTCGGATAAAAAAGTTTGTCCCAGTGTCCTCGCAGGGTCCCAGACGGGGTCCAACTCAAAATTTTCAAATGGCAAGGGAGGTTAAGTAGAATATCGTTTGAAAGCTGTTGTAAAGTGAAAGAAAATGCGGCAAGTCTCCACTCTCTACGACAACCCTATGCAAAATGGCGGAGGGTCAAAATGTAAACAAAATCTTAATTGAAAAGTCCATGGTCACCCCTATAAATCTTAAACAGTGAGATAAATGTGAAAACAGGAAAGGAAATGTGGCATTATTTTCAAAGTACAACGATTTAATGAAAACGTATTGTCCCAGGGTCCCCACATGGTCCCAGGCTGGGTCCAACTAAAAAGTTTCGAACGGCAAGAGAGGTAATACATCGTTTGAAAGCTCTTGTTAAGTGAAGGAAGATGGAGGACATCTCGACTTTCACGACAACCCTGTCCAAAATTGCGGCGGGTCAAAATGTAAACAAAAGCTTAATTGAAAATCTATGGCTATCTTGAATCCAAGATGGTTGCTTAAAACCTATATCGAAAGGATAAGCATACCAAACTGCTGAAGCTAGGAAAACCAAATTTTGCATTAATGTTGATTAGTAGGTAGTGATGAGCAAATGCAAGACCAAGACCAAGACCGGGGTGGTCTTGGTCTTGGTCTTGGTCTTGCACATCCAGTCTTGGTCTTGGTCTTGCACTGGAACCCTTGGTCTTGGTCTTGGTCTTGGTCTTGCACACCCAGTCTTGGTCTTGGTCTTGGTCTTGCATGCAAGAGTCTGGCAAGTCTTGCATTTAAGAAATCTCAAGCTTTTCATAGGCAAATTTTACTATGGATATAAGGGATAATAAACTCTACAATGCGCCTATAGTAACGGGAATATAATGCATGTTTTTAAATGTAATATAGTTTAACTTTGTGTAAGTATCATGATAGTGTACAACATAGGTGATGGTCTTTCCTTTTTTAATGTGTGCCCACGCTTCACTACTTGTAAGATATGCCTAAATCACAACGTTTTGTAATCTGTTTATATTTTTTAACAGATCCAACACTCCACTGGTTTTCAAACTGGGGAGGCTACCAATGAGACGCATGAAAGAAAATCAAGACGGCACAGATTATTGAAATGCCATGAATTGCAAAATTATTTTTACACTCTAAAGGCGTCAGATTTTTCTTTTCAACCACGATTAGCTAATCATTGTATTAATCAAACTTCCAATTAAATATTGAGACTTTGTTTTACAGATTCCAATATGTATTCTATGGGGCAGAAACATTGACATTACGCAAAAGTGATTAAAAAATTGCAGGCTTTCGATACATGGGCATGGAGACAAAAGGTGAAAATTAGCTGTGTTGAACGGACAACGAATGAGAAGGTGTTAAAATAAAATTAGCAGTAGGTAAAAGAAAAGAAGAATTTTAAATATTGTTAATAGGAGGAGGAGGAACTGGTTAGGATATTGGCTGAGGAGGAACTGTATTATGAGGGACGTGCTGGAGGGTATTGTGGAAGAATGAGAGGGAGGAAGCGAAGGAGACTAGTTGAAGGAAGGTATTAAAACAAAAAATTGCTACGTCAAGACGAAGAGACTAACTGAGGACCACCGAATGTCGAAGCTTCTCAGTTGCAGCAAGTAACCTGCCAATAATGACAGAATAGATATTATGAAGATGATGATGATATATTTAGCAATATTGACGAAAAAGAGAGAGAGAAAATTAAAATAATAATTATTATAATCAAACCTCTTAATATTTTAGAATAATTTGAGTGAAAATTGAAAACGAGTCAACTGTCTATGTCTTTTGTGTAAATTCAATCTATATAAATACTTTTGACCAGTATTGGAAATACAAAATAACGGCATCAAACTCCAAGTTATTTGAAGTCTTACTCGTGAATATGGATTACCAGCATCAATTACCCACTATAAAAAAATCAAATAATATATTTCGTTGGTCAGTCACTTTTTACTATTAGTAAAGCGCTCTCTGATATCGGTCATTTTCGATTATTTTTATATTTCTCTCCTCTCCTCCTCCCCAAGTTGCGGGGCTGAATTTCAATTTAAACGGCATCAGAAGTGTCACTGTTCGTCTCAGAGACCCCAAAAACTAAGGATTCGGCACTATTATAGGCCATTTTCAATAAACTTATATAGTTCACCCCATATTGCGAGGTACGGCATCGGAAGTGTCATTGTTCATCTCAAGGACCTCGAAAACCATGAGTTCGACATTGATAATGATAATTTTTGATAATTTTATATATCCAGTTGCCTCCTCCCTCAAGTTGCGGTGCTGAATTTGCATTTAAACGGGATAGGAAATATCACTGTTCATCTTAGCAACGCCGAAAACTATGGATTCGACATTAATATTTGGTAATTTTTGATCATTATTATGTATCTCCGTCTCCCCAAGTTACGAGGCTGAATTTGGTCGTAAACGGTATCGGAAGTGTCAGTATTTAACTCAGCGAACTGGAAAACTGTGGATTCGACAATAATATTTGTCATTTTCGATCGTTTTTATACATCTTCTCTTCCCTTCGCACAGCTACGGGGCTGAACTTGGATTTAAATAGCATCGGAAGTGTCACTGTTTATCTCAGCGACCCCTAAAACTATAAACTCCTTTTTACTATCGGTCATTTTCGATCATTTTAAATATCTTTCATTCCCCCTTTCCCAAACTGCACCGTCAAAGTGATATGACAGAAACCACCTCAGGTCCGATCCTCATCTATGTTGAAAATGAGATCGAGTTCGGTCAGGTGGTTCAAGAATTATTAAATTTTATTTATTTTTGTACATTTTCAACCCCACCTCCTACCCTAAGCTCTACCGTCAAAGTG
This sequence comes from Thermobia domestica, assembly GCF_964235325.1. Lineage (NCBI taxonomy): Eukaryota > Metazoa > Arthropoda > Insecta > Zygentoma > Lepismatidae > Thermobia > Thermobia domestica. The sequence continues at coordinate 86,504,904 of NC_137458.1, read as the reverse complement.
ATTTGATTAAAAAAAAAAGAAAAAAAAACACCCCAAGTCAGAACCTCATCTATGTTCAAAATTTGATTGAGATCGATTGGGTGGTTCAAGAGTGATGAAGTCACAAAGACAGCATTTATATTTTTAATTTTTTACACACACACACACACACACACATATATATATATATATATATATATATATATATATATATATATATATATATATATATATATATATATATATATATATATATATATATATATATATATATATATCCCTCCCTCCCTCCCTTCGACCCTAGGTTCTACCATCAAAGTGAAACAAACTCTAAAAAACTTTCTAGGACCGAACCTCATACACGTTAAAAATTTGATTGAGATCGGTTCAAGAGTTATTAAGTCACAAACTTAATCATTTTTATTTTTATTTATATTTTGTACATCTCCTCCTCCTCCTCCTCCCCTACATTGCTCCCTCAAAGTAAACTGATAGATAACATTCCAGACTTGAACCTCATCTGTGTTAAAAATTTGATCGAGATTGGTCGTTTGGTTCAAGAGTTACTAAGTTTTAATTATTATTTTATAACTCCCCCTTTCCCCACCCCTAAGTTTTACCGTCAAAGTGAAATGAAAACACTCCCAGGCCTAAACCTCATCTATGTTGAAAAATTGATCGAGATCGGTCGGCTGGTTCAAGAGATTAGGAGTCACAAAAATAGTCACTTTCAATTTTATTGTTGTAGTATAATGTTATATCGTTCAATCCTCGATGTGCCGCATACCTAAGGAGGCTAAAAGTGATATTAAACAATTATTCAATGTATATGCATCCACCCATGAAAACAAACTTGCGGTCACGTGCACTAAGTTTTTGTCAATGTCATGAAAATGTTATTTCCATATTAGTTTTAAGAGCACACATTGAAAATTTCCAACGGATGCTTGAGTCTCGGAGCCAGGGCCATACCCATGTAGTCGACACCTATGGTGTACACTATTACCGATGTTCAATACTACATTTCTCTTTAGTTTTGGAAGAAGAACACCACTAATATGCTTTGAAATGAAATGAAGTATCTAGTTTAACTTCCCATGTTTGTGCACCGAAGCTAAGGGAGACAGTGATGATGAGAAATGACTGAAATGGTGGAATGAAGAAAGTAGGAGGAAACGAAAAATACCGAGAAAACCCACGCACACGGTGTTTGTCCACCAAGGAAGCTCACATGGTGTGAGATGACACCTGTGTGGCTTGAAAACGAGTAATATCTACAGAAAACGCGAACAAGCAATTCAGAAAACGACATACTGTTGCTATAAGCTACAGGAGCATATCGACTCACACGGACTGCATAAACTACTGGGAACACATTCACTCCAGCGGCATTTTTACTGAAGCCAAGAAGTCCATCTCCTTTTTACATTATATATATAAATATATAAATCAAATAGTGCCTGTACTTGTGCAAGAGTCTTGGTCTTGGTCTTGCAGGTATGGCCTTGGTCTTGGTCTTGGTCTTGCACCCTTGGTCTTGGTCTTGCATCGGGATTCCTGGTCTTGGTCTTGCATGCAAGACTCTTGCAAAAACTGCAAGACCAAGACTCTTGCGCTCATCACTATTAGTAGGTGACGAAAATATGCGAAATGTTCAAAAACGCGACATCTTGAGTTCAAAATGCCGCACTATGTATCGAACGCAGGTCCAGCTCACACCACTGGTGTCGGAGAAGCGAAATGTGGTATTTGCGTTTATGGTTAATAGTAGGTATCTACAAAATATCAAAGAGTATAATCTGTAATCCAATATGGCTGTAAGCGTAAAAGAGTTCGCGTGGAAGAGTGCGTTTGCGGTGTGCCAGCACACAATGTGAACGAACCGAACGAACTGTCTCAATCGGGAGTGTTTATTTCATGGGAATAGTAATTGCCGTGTTATTGATGATTGGTGGTGTGGAGTTAAATCCAGGCCCGGTTACACTGGAAGATGTTATCTCTAAACTCGATGGCATTGATAAGAAAATATCAAATCTGTGTACAACAACCAGGCCCGTGCTGGCCCACCGGGACACCGGGACATGTCCCGGTGCGCCCTCCGAAACATCACAGTATAAATAAAGGTTCATTATTTTATAATACATTCTTACAGTTGTTATTGGTAAAGAACCAGTGATAAGTACAGTGTGCTCTTTACATAAGGCGCCCTTGCAAAACCACATCAAAAATAAATAGTTTTATTTATTCTTCTGTATGGCACAGTTCTGTACATTGAATACATACTGTTACTGTCGGTAAAGAACCCGTGAAGGATATAGGGCGCCCTTTACATAAGGCGCCCTTGCGAAACCACATCAAAGATAAACGGTTTTCTTTATTCTCCTGTATAGCACAGTTCTGTTGATAAAGAACCCGTAAAGGTTACAGTGCGCCCTGCGAAACATCAAATTATAAATAAGTGGTTTTAGTTGTTCTTTTGTAAACCAGTTCTGTATAGTAAATTCATAAAGTAGCTGTTGGTAAAGAAGCTGTGAGTGGTACAGTGCGCCCTTATAAAAGGCGGCCTGAAAAATCACACATTATATTTTTTTTTTTTCAATTCTTCTGTATACCAGCTTTGTATTATATATTCATACAGAAAACAGGTAAATAGTACAATCTTTTTTCAAAAAATAGTATAAAGCCAGTAAAGTAATTAACATGTAGGTCTATTTGGTAAGATAATATGGGACTTTTTCGTGCTGCTAGTCATTTATTGCCAAAAAACTCTCAGAAGCTAAACACAATTGATTTAGCGCAGTTTAAATGATTCAAGTTTTTAAAAGCTCTGTATTTACTAATTTGATTCTTCTGGTTTGTTTTAGAGCAGTGTTCGAATAATCGGTGCCTATTTTATTTCTAAAATATAGCTATATCGATTTTTGTTGATATTTTTTTAGCTTCATTTTGTTCGACCAAAACAAAAGATAAATACAAGGACTAAAAAGTGTTTCTCGAGTAAAGACATTTCCACAGTTTAACTCTTTACGATACTAAACAAATTTGGTAATTTTAATACATAAAATGGCGTTTGTATATAAAGGATGTTAATGAACTATACATAAAAACTTTAAGAGGTGATACCTCACATCAAAATAAGAGAAAAAGTTCATGTGGATCTATGGCGAAAAGTGCATAGTTTCAGAGCTAGGGCTGTCCAAAATCGCGAAAAAGCCTAAACGAATATACGGATCCAGATAAAACAGTAGAAGAATTCTATAAAGTAATTTATGACATATTTGAGAAGTGCATTCCCATGAAAAGGCCGACGCAAAAAAGGTACCCTTGCTGGTTTAGTAACAGTATAATACAAAAAATTAAACTTAAATGGCAACATCGCATAAAATGGCATAAGGGGAGGGGAACGACTAATCACCAATATCATTATAACGAGTCCTGCAGACTACGTAGAGAACTGAAGCGTGAAATAGCAATAGCACATAATGATTTTATCTTTAATGCTGAAAATAATATAACCGAAGACTCACAACACTTCTGGACCTACATTAAAAGTAAATCCCGACATCTTTCTTCTGAGTCTATGACCTATGACGGACGGAGTCTGAATAAAAATGAAATTGCGGAAGCTTTTGCTCAACACTTCCGGTCCATTTACAATAAATCCTCCTCCTCAACTAAAAATAGTATTGACTCACATGAGAAAAAGTACCTACATGAAGAATATCAGAACTTATTTCATATCATGGAGATTAGTTCAAGAGATATTGAGAATGCAATAAAGAAACTGAAACCGAATAAGGCAATTGGGTCTGATAATATACCACCTTATATTGTGAAGGGTTGTAGTAATATTTTGAAATATCCGCTGTATACCTTATTTAACCTCTCAATAAGAACAAATGTTTTTCCGGACATATGGAAAGAGTCAATAATATGCACAGTTCCAAAACCCGGTAATAAAAATAGCATAGAAAACTATCGTCCAGTAGCTATATTACCAACAATTGCAAAGGTATTTGAAAGTGTCATTTATGATCAGGTCATGCATCATGTTAAATCTTCCATCTCAATATATCAGCATGGCTTCTTACAGAAGAGATCCACGATAACTAATCTCACCATCATTTCAGATTTCATAACTTCATCCTTAGATAATAATGGACAGGTAGATGTAATATATACGGATTTTCATAAAGCATTTGATACTGTGGATCATGGCATACTAATTCAGAAACTTGCCACTTTCAATTTTAGTCCCCCTATGATAACTTTTTTCAATTCGTACTTGAGTGAACGTAGACAATCCATTCTATATAAAGAATTTAAAACTAAAAGTTTTCATGTAAATTCCGGAGTCCCCCAAGGATCTAATCTTGGACCTCTTTTGTTTTTATTATTTATTAATGATCTGCCATTTTATATCCATAACTCTCACAAATTACTCTTTGCAGATGATTTAAAAATATTTGCAAATGTGCAATCTGTAGATGACTGTCTACTTCTGCAACAGGACCTGACTAATATACTAAACTGGTGTACTACCAATAGACTTGAAGTAAATATTAATAAGTCCAAAACCATGACATACAGTAGACATGAAAAAACGTATGACTTTACTTATTCGATAAATGGAATAAATTTAGAAAAATTAGATACAATTAAAGATTTAGGTGTGATATTTGATAAAAAAATTAACCTTTGCGCATCATGTGGCAAATATTACCAAAGATGCATATAGAAATCTTGGGTTTCTTATCAGAACGACCAAAGAATTTATAAATGGTAACACTTTAAAATTGCTTTATTTTTCTTACGTAAGATCAAAAATTGAATATGCCTCACTTATTTGGAACACCTCTGTGAAAACACGTAGCCAAAAAGTAGAGCAGATACAAAGCAAATTCATACGTTTTCTCACGTATAAGAGGACAGGACTTTACCCAAAATACGAACCGTATGATAATTTACTTGATAACTTTACACTACAGACACTTGAACAAAGACGGACGTTGAACGATCTCCTTTTCTTACACAGACTTTTGCACAACAAAATAGACTGTATAGACATAACTACAAAAATAATGATACAGGTTCCATCCATCAAAACACGCAAGGGAAATAGTGGCCTATTCTACTGCAGAAAGGCACGTACAAATGCGCTGAATATGTCACCTACATGGAGAATTTGTGCTACATACAATAAAATCATTAAAGATTACGAAGATGCAGACATATTTCATTGTTCAGAAAAATCATTCAAAAAACTAGTATTGAGTGTTTGTAAAAAAAAAAAAAAAAGTAAAATGTGTTATTTCAATTTAGTATTCTGTGTTCAAGCATCAGGTTCACTATATATATATATATATATATATATATATATATATATATATATATATATATATTGGTATTCAAGATTTATGTTATACTGTAACATTATGTATTTAAGTTCATATCTATGTAGACACTGTAATTGGCCAATAATGCCTGTTGTGTTGATAAATAAATAAATAAATAAAATAACTTACACATGGTTTGGTACTACTCGCCAATCTTGCAAATGAATCTTTTTTTGTATATTTTGGCTTAAAGTATTGCGATCAAATCAACGAATGCCATACAAATGTAACCATCACGAATATGTTGCAATAGAGCCCCCAACCTACTGGCCCAGCAAGTCCTTTATGCATGAACTACGTATGACAAAATTAGAAAAATACCCGAAGGTATTCAACTTTTGTTTAGCGCTCGTGTGAACTTTGTGGTGGACAAACACCGTGCTCGTGGGTTTTCTCGGGGTTCACCAGTTTCCTCCCACTTTCTTCATTCCACCATTTCACTCATTTCTCATTCTCACCGCCTCCTTTAGCCTAACCGGCATAGCCATGGGACGTTAAACTTAAAGATTTCATTTCATTTAACAAGATCTTGCAAACGATGAGATACTTTACCCCTCTTGCCATTTGAAACTTTTTAGTTGGACCCAGCCTGGGACCCTGGGACCCTGGGACAAGACGTTTCCAACTTAAATTGTTATACTTTGAAAATAATGCCACACTCCCTTTCCTGTTTTCACATTCTCACCGTTTCCGATTTATAGGATGACCATGGACTTTTAAATTAAGATTTTGTTTACATTTTGACCCTCCGCCATTTTGCATAGGGTTGTTGTAGACTTGCAGCATTTTCTTTCATTTTACAACAGCTTTCAAACGATGTGCTACTTAACCCCCCTTGCCATTTGAAAATTTTGAGTTGGGCCCCGTCTGGGATTCTGCGAGGACCCTGGGGCAAACTTTTTTATCTGAAAAAGTGTGTCCTTGGAAATGATGGGATACGTATTTCTGATGTGATTTTATGAGTTTGTTTCAGCTCGTTTATTCTCCTTTCTCAATATCTCAATTTCACCTTTGCGTTTCGCATATGGATATTAATGTCCCATATTTAACGAGATATGAAAAAAATCGATTTGCTCTAAAATTAATTGACAGATACAGTACCAGATTACAAGCCTTTTTTTTTTTTTTTTTTTGTCACACACCTGTTATTTGAGGAGACCTTAAAAGTAACCATGTTTGTGTTCCATTAGTTTCGTGATTTCTGTCTTTATGAATTTTATTCCACTTTATTTAACGTAGTAGTTGAATTACAACAGGTAAATATAGTATTTAATATCTAGCTTAAATGTTATTATATAATAGGATTCATAAAACTGTAAAGAATGTATTGTTATGTTAGAAGAAACTATTCTTGAAGTGATCCAATCCCATTTCGCCTAATGTTCGTCAGTTGTGCATTTTCTGAATGTTTGTTCTATTCTTCGTATAATCAATTTTATTTTGTGTGTCTATACTAATTAAAGGCCTAACTATGAACATCCACCAGACTTGTCCCCAGGCCGCACACGTAAACACAGAAACAATTTTATTTATATTAGATTTTAATTATATATATATATATATATATATATATATATATATATATATATATATATATGGTGTAACAAAAAGTACTGTAAAATTTCAGGGGTGGATTCCTTATGGGCAGACAAACAAAAATTTCATATGACCTTATGTCGAGAAATGCATCGTTACAGAGTTACGGCCATTGAGCCATATGACGGTGTGAAACAGTTACACCCCTTAATGTGACTCAATTTAAACCTCAGGAAATCAGACTCTAATTAAGTTAAGAAGATAATTTGGTATCAATGTCTTTCTGAAGGATGAAGCTTTTCGCCGATATGCATTTTATATATGTGAGGGGTACCACGGCGGGCGGCAGAGGGTAAAGTACGTACTTTTCGTTTTTTGCATCATCAGAATTTTGATAATGGTATTCCTTCCCCCTTAGGGTGCACTCATAAAAATTGGTATATGAAGCGATTAGATAGACCACTGTATGGAAATACCCTGTATGTGTAATTGTTGCGTAGAAGTCTTATATGGAGCCGCCCTGAAAATAAATGTAATTTTCAAACGGAGCCTCAAAAAATTGGCCAAATTTGCCCGCTTCTCTTCCCATATAAACAATAAGTACACATGCGGGCTATTACCATATAGTGGACTATCTCATTCCTTCATATACCAATTTTTATGAGTGTACCCCTAAGGGGGAAGGAATGCTGTTATCAAAATCCTGATGCAAAAATCGAAAAAGAACGTACTTTATCCTTCCCTGTCAGCCGAGGTATTCCCCACATACACAAAATGCATATCCGTGGAAACTTTCGTCCTTCAGGAACACATTGATATCAAAACTATCTTCCTAGCTTAATTAGGGAATGAGTTATTGAGGTTTAAATTGAATAACATTGATGGGAAACCAAAATATGACTATTTCACACCGTCAGGCGGCTCAATGGCTACAACTCTGTAACGATGCATTTCTGGGCATATGGTCATACGAACTATTTTGCTTGTCTACCAATAAGGAAACTACCCTTGAAATTTTGCCGTACCTTTTTGTTACACCCTATATATATATCACCCAAAAAGCCGTGATTTCTAGCGGCTACAAAATTTATTTGAATACTAGTATAGTGATATTTATATGTAAATACAAAGCGAAAAAGGATAAATTTTGTTTTACAATGTTTTTTTTAAGGTTCCATAGTCCAGTATAATAATGGCGGACTGTAGACTTACGTTGCAGCAGAAGATCTCATTGGTGCCATGGTTCATTGGATCACGCTCCCTTGTTGGTCTCCAACAACGGTCCCGACTAAAGAATCATTGTGCATGGGCACCATCCACCAAGTCCATATGGCGTTATGTTGATCAGTTGAATAAAACTAGTAATGTTACAGGACTTCGAAGAGGGGTGGATCCAGATCAACTGTGCGTACAGAACAGCGTATTGCAGTAGTGCGAGTTGTTAATAGCCTAACTAAAAAATCTCTGCAGCATTTGACGGCAGAAAATGTAATATCCGTAACAGGGGCGGATCCAGGGGGGGGGGCGATCGGGGCGATCGCCCCTCCCAGAAGAGGAAACTTTCTTATTTTATAATAAATAAAACCCATCCCAATGTTTGGAGCCCTTAAAAGTAGCAGTATGACAACCCACCGCCTCCCCAGAAGTCGGTCCTGGATCCGCCCCTGATCCGTAATATCATGTTGGCGTATTCTGTGAAAAGATCTGCAAATGTTCCCCTACAAAATGAAGATGCTTCAAAAATTAACAGACATTGCAAAAGAAGGCGTCTGCATTTTGCAAATCAGTTCAGTGCATTAATTGCTGATGACCCAAACATTATTGAAAACTTGTGGTGTACAGACGAAGCTTACTTTTGTTAGTCAGGTGAAGTAAACAAACAAAATGTAAGATTTTGAGCAACAGAAAATCCGCATGAAGTGGTAGACTCACCTCTGCATCCGGAAAAGGTTTCGGTTTGGTGTGCTGTAACAAAACGTGGCATAATTGGACCTTTCTTCTTTGATGGCTATGTCACATCAGAAAATTATTTGGAAATGCTTGAGCATTACTTCTATCCTAGTCTTCGTCGTAAAAGATGTTCACTTCGTCGGCAATGATTCCAGCAGGTTGGAGCTAAACCGCATACAACAGAACCTGTCCTTAATTTCCATCACACAAAATTCCGCAATCGTGTGATCTCTAATCGCTATCCATTGTTTTTAGGAACATGCTTAAAGTGGCCTCCATGCAGCCCAGGCATTAACCCTTGTGATTTTATATTGGATTACCTCAAGCAGGAGGTATTCAAGCTTAAACCCCGATATTTAAATGAATTACGAGCACACATTGAGTAGTGTACGGCAGCAATTAATCACGTCACCCTTGGTAAGGGTTTTGATAACATGAGCATTAGGGTCAGGAAAGTGTCCAATCGTCAGGGTGGACACTTCGAACATTCGAACAAGTGTTACATTAAACTTTAGTCTTTCAATTATCATACCAGGTAAATTTCTTTTACTATGATCATCAATAAAATACGTTGTTGCACTTCAAAATCACGACTCTTTCACTGAAACACCCGTTATATATATATATATATATATATATATATATATATATATATATATATATATACCTCATTTGCTGCAAGTATTAAACAGCCTTAATAGACGCATACCACGGGAGCACAAGAAGATTATTACGGGAGGGATCAAGTCTCCATTTGTCCCTACTCTCCGTGGAGCTAAATGAGCTCCTTCGTGGTTAAGCGCTTAGCGTGTGTGCTTTTGGCGTGGGAGTTCCGGGTTCGCTCGTAGTTTGATCCACGTTAATCAGTAAATCCCGTCCCATATAACCTCGCTGCTGGAAAGGACGGTAAACTCAACATCAACTTAACTCTCCATGGCTAAACTCCTGATTGTAGTAATTGTTTGCAATCTCAAAACTGAATAGAACTTAGTATTCTAGTTTGATTCAATAAATTGCTACGAAGGAAAATATGTGTGTCTATAAGGAAATTTTTTCATCATTATAAATATTGTAACGTGAATGAGTTCTCAGCGCTAATGATCTCTCTTTTGCCCTATCAAAAAAGAAAAAATACCTTAGCAGAGCGTGGTTTCGATCCACGGACCTCTGGGTTATAGGCCCAGCACACTTCCACTGCGCCACTCTGCTACTGCTGATGTTAAGTTTCTAATGGAGCTAAATAAAAGAAGTTTTGATGAGTAATGCAGCGCACCGTAGCTAGTTTTCACAGGGATATGATATCCGCTCTTGCGTAATATTGACACAACGCTACAAACACTATTATGCTACATGCTCTATCGCATGGCTGTGAGAAAGTAATGAGCATTACGTTGATTGACCATCATTTAGTACTGCAGTTTTTATAATTGGGAAATGAAAGTTTTAGTTTAATGTTCGACGCTTATGCACTAAGGCTAAGGGAGCCGGTGATGATGAATAAAATAATGGACTGAAGAAAGTAGAAAGATACGGGAGAACCCACTCACACGAGCAGGATTGAAGCCAGCGGTCATGTGATGCAGGCACTTTAGGATAACTGATTCCAGTGGCATCGATAGGTTTATTCAGTGGGAGCAAAGAACCGGTAACAGTAAAGACGCCTAAAATCAGCACTGAAAAATGTAGAATTCATTGCTTATACAGGGTGTCCAGGTGTACATTGCAACCCAGAGTTTGGGATAGTAGAACTTTTGAATTGGAAGCGGTACAGAAATAATGGTTACACTAAAATGAAGCCTTGTTCATGCATATATATTTTTAAACTAGGAAGCAACGATTAAAGTACAGTAGGAACCGCACAGTGTTGCCATATGTAACCAAATGTGTAAATTTTTTTTTTTTTTTTTTTTTTTTTACAAGACACGTAAATTGACATAACCAGGGTGGATTGATTTAAATCAGTCTGATTTAGATCACTTGATTTTCTAAAATAAAAGTCGTTGTTTTAAATCAAATTCCGAAATAATTTAAAGTGAAAATAAGTAAAGTCCCGTTTCTGTTGTTATTTCGATTATAATCATAGTACAATGAGACTCAAATGTACAGTATGTACAGCATAGTATGAAAACAAGTGTCATGCAGAGGATGATTAGGGAAAATCACGTTTTGAACGGGTAACAAGGCAATCCTGTTTTCTTCTCTTCGTAATATAGGGTTTATATTGTAAATCATTAACTATTCCAACGGGGAAATCACCATCGACATTTAAGACGGAGATTCTTTTGTGTGCGCGTCTATATATTTGTTCCCAGATAATAGGGCATATTTAGAAGTGTCCTATCCCCTCTCCGAATTTTTTTTTAAATTTTATAACCAGCAAGCTAGTTACAATTGCCTTAAAAATATGCCCCTGCCAAATATCAGTAACTTTTGTAGAAAAAGTGTCACTTTGATAAGCGTTGCTGTAGTTTTTCCTTAACGCTTAACCTTTTAAATTATATCACCTATATTTAGGTGATAGAATAAAATCTTCATTATTCGATTAAAAAAGTACCAATAAAGCTTTTTACTTCGGTTTTTTTTTTTTTTTTTTTTTTTTTTAAGGACTGAAGGCATTGTAGAACACGTTACATATGCTTTCACGCCTCTGCGTCGAGACATAGGATGTGAGGACGTCATAAATTTAAAAAAGATATTTTTGTTGTGCCTATTTTTATTATTTTTTGGCGGGCCTACATTTTGCATTCAGAAGATGAAATTCTGCACACTCGTTCAGTGCACCTTAGTATTTTTGAGATGATTTCAGATCTCTGCGCGAAAACAGGGGGGTCCAGAGGGGCAAAAATGTAAAAAAAAAAATGGATATTTTTAACAAAAAATAGCTTTCTTCGCGATTTTCTCGCCTAAGATGGAGACATATGAATGGTACCATCTGAAAGCCTGTTCTATTCTGGAGAGAATGATGTACGAACCATCTTAGGATAAATAGGGATATCTCAGGAAACTGTTACCTGAGATCCTGTTTTATACGGGAATCTGGGGTATTTGGGGATATTATTTTTCGCGGGCTTACTTTTGCATCTAGAAGTTTGAAATTTTGAACACTTATTCACTGCACCCCTTAGTATTTTCAGATTTGTTTAAGATTTTTGTCTTTAAACAGATGCAATATAGAGGGGTAAAAAGTAAAAAAAAAAAAAAAAAAAAAAAGGGATATTTCTTAACAGAAAATCCCTTTTTTCGTGATTTTCCCGCCCCAGATAGCCTACACGATGGAGACATTTGAATGGTACCGTTTGAAAGTCTGTTTTATTCTGAAGAGAACAATGCACAAATCATGATTCTAGGATAAATAGGGATGTCTGAGAAAATTTTTATATTACATCCGGGTCATCTGGGGTAGTATTTTGTGGGGATATTCTTAGCTCATTGTTAAATATTTTCCCACCCTTACTATTCGAGATAGAAGCTTGAAATTTTGTACACACATTTAGTACACCCTTAGTATTTCCCAGTTGATTTTGAGATCTGTGCGTTAACACAGGGGAGTACAGAGGGGATCAAAATTTGAAAAAAAAAAGCAGAAAAAATCCCGACTTCTCTCAAAATTTTCCGCTTCTGGGACATGATAGGGAAAATGTGAATGTTACCGTTTTAAAGGCTGTTCTATTCTGAAGAGAATGAGGTATGAACCATAATCCTAGGATAAATAGGGTAGATGCTTGACTGAAAGTCTCTAATTTACCAAAAAAAAAGCCATAGTTTAAAATTAAGAAACATTGTTTAGGATTGATATAGGTTAACGATTGGGGATTAATTCAAAATCCATCCCCAATACTTTCAATTAAATGGCATAATTGGCATTTAATACTAATTCGTAATGCTTTTTCTTCAGTTCGCGACGTGTATTATACGAGGAGAAAGATTTGATTTAAATAAAAAAATCGATTTAAATAAAAAAAATCATGATTTTTTCCACCCTGCTCATAACTCATATGTATAGATGTTCTGTAGTTAGTTTTCAATTTGTATAGTTGGGGTAGTTTGGAAACTATGGAATGGAAAAAAGAGATTTTTTCATTTCCACTGATAACTAATCGGATGAGGCCTCTGTAAGGGGTTACTAGGGAAAACGTGGTTTTCATAAGTTAACATTCTGAATTGGCAACAGTGCTGATGTTTCAGTGCACCAAAAGGTATGTTAAGAATCTGTCTACAGTCAATTCCTGAAAACAATGAAAAAGAAACTTTGAAATTATCATGATAAAACTTTTACTTACATGCACCCGGCAACACTGCTGTTCATTGAGTCAAAACGGTGGCACTTCCAGAATCTCCCGTAGAACTGACAATTCAGTTCGTCATGAATAGCAATGTTGCCGGGTGCATGTAAGAAAAAGTTTTATCATGATAATTTTAAAGTTTCTTTTTCATTGTTTTCAGGAATTGCATACTGTAGACAGATTCTTAACACACCTTTTGGTGCACTGAAACATCAGCACTGTTGCCAATTCAGAATGTTAATTTATGAAAACCACGTTTTCCCTAGTAACCCCTTACAGAGGCCTCATTCGATTAGTTATCGGTGGAAATGAAAAAAATCTTTTTTCCATTCCATAGTTTCCTAGCTGCTCCAACTATACAAACCGAAAATTAACGACAGAACATCTATACGTATGAGTTGAGTCAATTTACGTGACTTGTAAAAAAATACATCTTTGGTTACATCTGGTAACACTGTGTGGTTCCTAGTGTACTTCAATCATTGCTTCATAGTTTAAAAATATATGCATGAACAAGGCTTTATTTTGGTATAACTAATATTTGTGTACCACTTTCGGGTTCAAAAGTTCTACTATCCCAAACTCCGGGTTGCATTGTATATTTGACACCCTGTAGAATGAAAAGTGTTGTAATAGAGTAAGTAAAAAGAATAATAAAATAAGTAATGCATGTAGAAAAATCAATATATGAACATTTTATCTTATAGTTTAAAATAAGCCTACTCGTACTCTACGTTGCATTGTTATCCGCATGGAAGTTAGCGATAATAATGATGAAAAATAATACCATCTTAATTTCACTGCCTTATTACATTTTCTTCCTTATTTAGGGGGATGACATAATACTTTATCTTTATTAAAAGAAATCAACTTTCAGGCAGCTGCACAATACATCACATTCTAGGCCTACTACCTAATAAAAATGTTTCTTCTTGCTATTTACTTACTTTTTCTTCCTTTATTTACTTTCAGGCTTGATCTAGTCATGTTTTACGGTAGGTAATTGGAGGCACATCCTCCGTGTAACTCCTTGATAAACGTTCGTGATTTTATAAACTGTATCTACAACGCATCCATATGTTTCTTGGATGATGTTTTTCATTTCAAAATTTAAATAATATCATAAATTTAATAAAACAGATGTGGTACTTGCATTCAGGGAAACATTCGTATCAGGAATGCTGGAGAACAGTGATGATGATTTCAGAAAATTTCTCCAGTGGGGAATTTCAATAAACGGGAGGTGAAAGTGGTACTATGAAATTACTGGTAACCAAAGTTGAGAATAATCGGAGAAATATCTCAAAGGGAAACTGCCCCACACGAGTTACCCCGTTATATTGTCCCTGCTAGATACAATAGGAATACATCCAATTGTTTGTTCATTTTTTTCTTCTTGTGTATATTATATACATTTAAATATACTCATAAAATGAAGATTTTTGACAATAAGTTGAAATTTTCCTATAATATTTTCTCCAATATTATCTTCGTTAATAACGACAGTAGCAAGATACGTTTAGGGTGGTTATAAATGGTTCACTACGTTTTAAACTAAAATGTGTCGAAAACTATTAATACAATATTTGTGCTGCTGATGAAACGAAAGAACACATCTGAAAGTCTAATTTCTCGTATTGATAATCTTGGCTCGTGGCGGCAGGTGGCAACGTGGACAGTTTGCAACTGCACCACCAGATTACCAAACATTCTGGGGTGCTATTGGCAGTTTAAGCACACCGGCTGCCTGTGTAAAGGTAGAAGTGAATGTGTTTGCTGCAGTTTTCAAACCAAATGTGTACAGTCCGTTTTTTCTTTGCGCAGAATACTGTGAGGGCTATGTCATTGCTTGATATGCTATAGTCGTGGTTGCTGCTACAAGTGAAAGAGCATTCCAATAACTTCATATTTCAACTTGATAGGACATCGTCCCATTGGTAATAAGTAGAAGTGCCTTCCTACCTGAATGAAGAACTCGCAATGACACTGGATTGGACAATGTGCTGAAGATGACTTAAGTATTTCCCATGGCTTCCCAGGTCTTCCGATCTAAAAGTTTGTGATTTTCTTTTCTTTAGGGGGCATGTGAAAGACACAGTGTAGGTGCCTCCACAACCTACAATTTTGGGTGATTTCTAGGATCGCATTAAAGCTGGTTTTACGATCATTAGTAGAGATATGTTAGAGCGCGTGTGCGACAATCTAGACTATCTGATAGATGTGTGTCGAGAGACAAAGGGTGCCACATCGAACATTTGTAACAGTATGTCTGAAACTTGGACAGTTTCTGTATATTTTCATGTATCATTCACTATTGTATGCGTTATCCATTTTTCATACAGTCCTTTCAACCCTGATGAATCATTTATAATCACTCTGTATTTACCTTTCACATAAATGCCGCTCCTTTTCCGCGATGTATTTGAAGCCATGGAGTGTAGTTTGCTGAAAGTAATCTCGGAATGTCATCCTCCATGCTATATTCCAATGTCTCCTTAAACCGGCATTCTTGTCATCATGCATGAAGCTTCGAATGTTGCTTTGCCATGCTAAAGTAGGAGCCACTGATGTTTTCATGCTTCGCCTTTCGAACATCTATCTTGATTCTAAAAGTATTAGGAACTGAGTTGGTTTCATGTAAGAAAGTGTCTGTTTCTCACTTTCTGTTCATTTTTGAAGTGACTTTTATGTATTCACATTGATTTCAAATAGATTGAAGTCAATAGACAAGTCTAGGAAAATAAAATAAAATGTTGATGAAACCACTCAAAAAGAAAGTCGGTTTCATGTTATGTATTCCCCGAGAGGTCTTAAAAATTTCAGAATTATGCTCCATATCTTTTTTTTTCTTTCTTTTTGAGACTACAACTCAGTTAATCTTTAATATTTATGAAGAAAATAAAAGCGATGATTTTGCATTGTATTTCTTAAGTATTGTGCATGTATTTTTTTTAAAAAAAATATGAATAACAGAAAAAATCAATACATATATTTTGATGAAAATTTTACAATTTCATCGAATTATTCAAAGAAGAATTCCCGTATACGGCATTGTGTATGAAGAAAGTTAAGTATGATTATCAGTTTGATTTTGATTCGACAAATTGGTTAATGAATATATATACTTGCATGTAGCTATCTTTTCGCACCTTTCACTTGTAATGAATACACTTTTAACCTGTAAGCTTTACTTCTAAGATCGACATTACAGTACTAAATCGTCTCAGTTTGTGTGTAACAACCCTCCTAATAGTTTAGTCTCCCTAACATGTGTCTCTATTAGCGCTGCCTACCTTCTTGATGGCAATTGATGGCGCTAACGTACAGACAATTTGCAGATTCAATTGTAAATTTTAAAAAATGCATTGGCCCTTATGCAGAGTCGTTTTGACGTCCGATTAACACCATACTAGGGGTTGACTAACGGATGGTTATCTAAATTGTATTCAGAGACTATGACTAATTAATCTAGAGCAGAGACTAATCTTTTACCCACGGTTTAGCGTGCGACACAACATTTCGTATTTCGTAATTCATATATTTTCATTTTTACAGATTACGCATGCGCCCATCTACTTTTCCGTAGTTGCCACATTTATTTTACTCACCGATATATTGGATTTCTATAGTTAATCATACTCAAATCATCCTTTTAGTTGTACTCAAAGTGGACTCTGAATACCAAAATGTGCACCTTCCTTAGTACAGAGTTAGTATGCGTTCTAACTAGACTGTGACTAACCTTCGATTAACGAATTTTCTCTGAATACCGCCCATTGTTTCAGTTTAATCTCTTTCAAAATAGAGTGAAGCACGAACATGCTTACAAGCAACGTACAGAACAAGGCAGGATCAGATCCGACTCAAACTTCGCCCAGAGGACACATTATAGAAAAGAAGAAAAGATGCAAATTTTAGCTGCCCATATCCAGAAACACCGGAGATATGCTCCGCAACATAACGCACCACGCGACAATATGATATAAGGTAAACGTCGCAAGATACCCATTTATGTCGAAAACGGAAAGGATGGGCAGCACCAAAATGAAATCAAGATATTTGATATGCTATAGACCCCCTAACACTGACTTGGCAGCCATCTTAAAAACCGTGATCTTGGATATAGCTTAAGGTATTGAAATGAGAAGCGAGATATGTGATATATCAATGTAAGGTAAAATGCAAAAGGAAAACCAAACCGCGAAAAAAATATGTGTAATGGTTTGGACGGGACGAAGTGTGGAAAACTCGAGCAAAACAAACGTGTATTCGAAGGACAGAATAATAGGACAAGACCCCCACGACAATGATACGTGACAAGTAACTGCAACAGTGTCTGTGCATGAAAGTGCATCCGCCTTGACAGATTATGCTTTTCGAGGATATTGGGATTCCATTTGGGACAGTGGAAACCACAGTTACAACCCGCGATACGAGCGCTCGTTTGGAGACAACATAAACTAGAAAAGACTATCTCTTATGGAACAGTAATTCGACAACTCGCTCCAGAGTGTCGAAGATATCATCTTGGATTGGTGATCAAAAGCACGACCTACCTGGGACTGAAGCCCACTCCTAGACAACGTTTTGTACGTTTCTTGTTCTTTTTATTTTTTATTTATTTATTTATTTTTATTATTTTTTTTTTGTTGTTTCGTGTAAACAAGGAACATTTGGACCACCTATGTTTAAACAACTCTATCTGAAGCAAGTATGTACGAATGAGAAAGCCCAGCCATGTTCTAGCTTACATTTTTTTACGAATATTTCTTTTTCTTTGCGCAGTTCGCTACATTGTTTCGCGACGGTCCTAAACAACCAGATTATCAGGAAAAGACAGCGTTCTGCATTGACTCGATGAATTCCATGAGTTATTGCAGTCTCCCACTAGAAGACTAGTTTACCACACAATGAGACGACTCGAATTGTATCTACTGGTTTCACTTGCACATATGGAACGAAGTGAACGTGACAGCAGGGGTCGGCCAGTGAGAAGTGATAGTGTGTTTGTGGCATACGCAAGCCAAAACGCGCAATATTCAATGGAGTGAATGTGTCCCCAGTATTGTTCATCTACAAACACCAATGTAGAGCTGCAATGGCGAACCCTCTCAATCTGGTGTTACTGATGCAAAGTGTACTTCCAAAACAAGTGTACGTCCAATCGACAGAACCCACAGTGGACGGACGACAAGCAACTGAACACATGCTGGAGATTTTGAACAACCACGATGTAACAAAAGTGAATGTGGATGAGACTCTCGAAACCAGTAGACACAATTCGAGTCGTTTCATTTTGTGGTAAACTAGCCTTCTGGTGGGAGACTGCAACAACTCATGGAACTCATCGAGTCAATGAAGAATTCTGCCTTTCCCTGATATTGTGACAGTTTGGGACCGTCGCGAAATAGTGTAGCAAACCGCGCAAAGGAAAAGAAATATTCGTAAAGAAATGTAAGCTAGAACATGGCTGGGCTTTCTCATCCGTACACATTTTGCTTCAGATAGTGTTGTTTGAACAAACGTGGGCCCAAATGTCCTTTGTTTACACGAAACAGCAAGAAAATTGAATTAAAAAAAAAAAAAAAACATACAAGGCGCTGTCCAGGAGTGGGCTTTAATCCCAGGTAGGTCGTGCTTTTGATCACCAATCCAAGATGATATCTTCGACACTCTGGAGCGAGTTGTCGAATTACAGTTCCATAAGAGATAGTCTTTTCTAGTTTATGTTGTCTCCAAACGAGCGCTCGTATCGCGGGTTGTAACTGTGGTTTTCACTGTCCCGAATGGAATCCCAATATCCTCGAAAAGCATAACCTGTCAAGGCGGATGCACTTTCATGCACAGACACTGTTGCAGTTACTTGTCACGTATCATTGTCGTGGGGGTCTTGTCCTATTATTCTGTCCTTCGAATACACGTTTGTTTTGCTCGAGTTTTCCACACTTCGTCCCGTCCAAACCATTACACATATTTTTTTCGCGGTTTGGTTTTCCTTTTGCATTTTACCTTACATTGATATATCACATATCTCGCTTCTCATTTCAATACCTTACGCCATATCCAAGATCGCGGTTTTTAAGATGGCTGCCAAGTCAGTGTTAGGGGGTCTATAGCATATCAAATATCTTGATTTCATTTTGGTGCTGCCCATCCTTTCCGTTTTCGACATAAATGGGTATCTTGCGACGTTTACCTTATATCATATTGTCGCGTGGTGCGTTATGTTGCGGAGCATATCTCCGGTGTTTCTGGATATGGGCAGCTAAAATTTGGCATCTTTTCTTCTTTTCTATAATGTGTCCTCTGGGCGAAGTTTGAGTCGGATCTGATCCTGCCTTGTTCTGTACGTTGCTTGTAAGCATGTTCGTGCTTCACTCTATTTTGAAAGAGATTAAACTGAAACAATGGGCGGTATTCAGAGAAAATTCGTTAATCGAAGGTTAGTCACAGTCTAGTTAGTACGCATACTAACTCTGTACTAAGGAAGGTGCACATTTTGGTATTCAGAGTCCACTTTGAGTACAACTAAAAGGATGATTTGAGTATGATTAACTATAGAACTCCAATATATCGGTGAGTAAAATAAATGTGGCAACCGTAGGAGGCCTTTGAACCGATCTTGATGAGACTTTCTCATCAGTATTGATCACCGAGCAAAAGTATTTCGTACTAACCAGGGGCGGATCCAGGACCGACTTCTGGGGGGGCGGTGGGTTGTCATACTGCTACTTTTAAGGGCTCCAAACTTTTGGATGGGTTTTATTTATATATATAAAATAAAAAAGTTTCCTCGGGGGGGGGGGGCGATCGCCCCGATGGCACCCCCCTGGATCCGCCCCTGGTACTAACCTATGCAGAAAAAAGTACTAGATCTGGGGGAAAAGTACTAAAATTTTATCTGCTACCGTTTCACCCTATTTATGACATTTTACGATATTAATATCTTATTAGAACGTTTTCGGCAGCTCCCTTTCCACATTATTAAAAGAAACTCTTAATTTTTTTTTTCATCCAATATTCAATACAAACCGGGTGGACCACTTACACCCTCCTAATTTTGAATTTACACCCTGAACTACAAATCCGTGCTTAATTGTCGTATTAGAACTCACTGTAAAACCACTAAAGTAACACAAGTATGACAAATATAGAGGATGTCGGGAGAAAACAAGAAATATCATAAAATGGGCTTATTGAGAAAATCGACTTTTAATTTCTTAATAATCTACTGTTTAAATGGATTACCAAATATGTAATATTGTTTACTGGGATCATTTATTATTTGGAGGAGGCAACCGAACGGCACCTTTGTTGCACTTCTGCCTTTGTAAATACCAATGTTGGGAAACAAAACCGGTAGGAAAACGTTATCAGGAACAGTGAAATTTTCGTGCAGTGCGAAATTTTCATGAAATTTCTTTTCTTTTTTTCTTATCTTTTTTTTTGTCTCCCAATGTATTTAGATTTATGAGAAAGGAAGAGGAGGATAAAAGTACTAGATTTGTTGATGAACGTCTAAAACACTAAAATATTATAAAAGGTACTAGATCTAGTACGAAAATACTAGCGGTGGTCACACAGTTTCCCATTATAACGGGTCGATGTTGGCCCCTTCGAAGGACTTTGTGATAAGGGTTCAGTAGTATTGCATTTATTATTATTATTATTATTATTATTATTATTATTATTATTATTATTAATAATAATAATAATAATAATAATAATAATAATAATAATAATAATAATAATAATAATAATAATAATAATAATAATATAAAATCAATAGTAGACCAGCGCCAATGAATTACTAATAACAAAGCACGCACATGTTCAATATAATCACTATCCGTTTTTAAATAATTAAATTGAAGCAATACAGTTTAAGAAGCAATTAGATCGTCACAATAGTTTTAAATCTGCATCACCTGCACACTAGCAACATCTGTTAGCCTCAGGTATTGCAGGTAGCTACACCTATTAGCATATCTGCGTACTATTAGGACTGATATATTTCAAGACATCATAGAGTACAAAAATTTGAATATTCGACAATTGTAATGTCATAAACTGCACGCTCGAGTTGTAACCTATAAGAAAAGACATGGTCACATTTCTTAGTTCATTTAGTAGCATTTTTAGACACTTTCTACATTTTTGATACTCTTAAGTTGCCTTTAAATTCGGTAAAATAATAATAATAATAAGTTGGAGCGTAGCAAAGGTTCTTTAGAACGTCTTATTCACTAAACTTTATGTTTGTAAGAGATGGCTTTGGAATTAGTAATAAAGATACAATTAACAGAACCGGATCGTCGAACTAGACAGCTGGCTAGGGCGGCAAAGCTTAAAAATGGCGTAAAGGATGAGTTCTTATTATAATTTGCTTTGCGGAGTTTGTAACAATTGTATGTAAAAGTACAGGGGTGTAGCCAAGGGGGGGCCCATCGGGGCCAGGCCTCCCCAAATGGTTTTCTGGCCCCCCCAAATGACATCATAGTAAAATTATCTCGCTTCATTCATTTAAAAGTAACAAAGTTTATTGACAATTAATAATTTATGGTAAAATAGTATGCAGAAATACTGTTTTTCCATACCGATCGAAAAATAGTATAGTATCTCTTCCTTATACCGATCGAAAAGTAGGATACTTTTTTGTGACAGCAGATTACACAATTTACTGCGATTTATATTTGACAGTTTGAAGACAAACGTTTTAACAAGGTACTACAAATACGCCATAAAACAAAGGTACTAAACTGATTTGTAAGTACAGTATATTTTTATATGCTTTAACAAGTGTTTTAAAAGACGTAGAGGATGGAAAATTTGGTGAGAGACAATGCTTTTATTCAATTTGGATTTCATTCGCTCTCTTTTATTTCTACTCAGTGTAATAAAATATATTTTTTTTTTTAGTCACGAATAATAAATAAATATTTTTGTCAGGAAACCATAAAGAAATTAAGTGAAATTTCAAAGAAAATCAATCTTGTGTAGATAGGTTCTGTATACAAGGTCTTAAATTTAAATATAAAGGTAACCAAGAAAAGTTTTGTTGCTTTTTCACCCACCACCTTCGAACATCGATATGTCACCTAACCTGGAAGATCAAAAATAGTCCCCATCAACATCGACGACCTTCTGAAAACGTTCTGGAAGGCCATGCAGTCCATCGCGGTAGAACTTGGTGGGCCGTGAAACGAAGAAAGTATCAGGTGCATTTTGGACTTTTACTAGGGATTTGAACTGGCGTCCTCTAAGGTGATTGTCCAAAGAATGGATGGAACAGGTGATAATCGGACGGTGCAATACCCGGGGAATATAGT
Source organism: Thermobia domestica (assembly GCF_964235325.1). Classification (NCBI taxonomy): domain Eukaryota; kingdom Metazoa; phylum Arthropoda; class Insecta; order Zygentoma; family Lepismatidae; genus Thermobia; species Thermobia domestica. The sequence continues at coordinate 86,482,431 of NC_137458.1, read as the reverse complement.
GGTTGCAATATTGTTTCCCATCCAAGGCGGAAAATGGTGTCCTGAGTCATCCTAGCCACATGGGACTTAGCGTTGCCCCGTAAACGATGACCCATTTGCAATTCAGAAGTGCTGGCTCCAGAGTTTTGAGTTTTTGTTGAGCACAGCTCAACTGCTGACAGTACACAGTTGCATTAATACTCTGACCAGCTGGTAGCAGTTCCCGATGCACGATGCACCGAACACACAGAAGGACCTTCTTCTGGTACAGTGCTGGTTTCTGCTGTTTTGAAATCGGTTTATGGGATGCCAACCAATGATGACGGCGCCGTGGAGCTTCGTATAGGACACACTTTTTATCACATGTCAACGCCCTGTCCAGAAATGGCTCCGAAACAGTAAATAAACACAGGCGACTGCCGCGTTGCCTTCTGCCCCGGAGTCAAAATATGAGAGACCCAGCGACCCAACTTGTAGTGCTTCACAAGTTGATGGATGTGCTGCCGAATGCTTTCACCAGATACTGAATTGTAGTTCCAGTTCCTCTTTGTACTTGTGTTGGTGTTCTGGCACGTGGTGTTTTCGGGTGTTTCGTCATCGTTCTTAAACTTGTTAAATCATCGCTGCAATGTCCCGTCATCACGACACCCTCACCAAAGGCCTGGCATATCTTCTGTCCCGCTATAGCGGCGTTTGACCTCCATTTGAACACGTTTAGCATACATGCTCTTATTACGCTCTGTGGATGTCCCATGTTCCCTCTGTCTTTACGTAAGTTCACGGTGTGTCTGAATTGCCACAACCAGGTAGTATGTTGGATATACCCACACCAACAACTGACGTTCGCCTTATCTCCACTTGCATTCAACTCACAGTGTGAGGTCCAATTGAACACAGACCTCCACGAAAAGGGACATAACTTTCTTGGTTACCTTATAGTTATGCACAAAAGTATAGCGTTTGGTCCCGGGCAGTAGTTCTTGATTAAGCATAATAAAAACTATCTTGAATATAATTTATGGATAATAATAATAATAATAATAATAATAATAATAATAATAATAATAATAATAATAATAATAATAATAATAATAATAATAATAATAATAATAAGCTAAAATAGTGTTTTTAGTCTTCCAGCAGGAAACCAAAATTTTCCTTTCTTTCAGGCCTCAAAAACACTAGCAGCAACACATTTTTTTTTGGTTTGTACATTGTAGCTGCCCCCCCCTCAAAAACGACGGGCCCCCCTACACAAACCTGCTGGCTACACCCCTGTAAAAGTATTAAAGCAAGCTACCTTACATGTTAGCAAGAATTTCACCGTGTACTTGATCGAAATCGAAATGTCATTAACGTTTGTTCAGGTCAGGAATGTAACGGTACTTTTATTTTATTTTATTTATTTATTTTTAGGTAGGGGGCCTCGGTGGCTCAGTGGCAAAGCGTTCACCTCTGGTGCTTGGGGTTCCGGGTTCGATCCCAGTCTCCGCCAAGTGAACTTTGTGGTGGACAAACACTGTGTGCGTGGATTTTCTCGGAGTTCTCCCGTTTCCTCCAAATTTCTTCATTCCACCATTTCATTCATTACTCATCATCACCGTCTCCTTTAGCCTAACCGGCATAACCGTGGGACGTAAAACTCAAAGATTTCATTTTCTTCATTTTTAGGTAAGAGCCCTTTACCTATAAACAAGAAAAAGTAATATCACAAAATCATAAGGTGCAGAAATATTTCTCGCCTACGATGTCAAAATATCTAGAACCAATTTCAAGAATTAAGATAGTTCTAAATCATTATTTAGGAGACCTTTGAGGTTCGAAGATGTCATGTGCTCACCGACGTGAATCTTCATTACCTCATATGTATTACAAGTATCATATTACTGTTAATTTATGTACAAAATGAGTGCGCTGTTTATTTAGGCATTAGTTGAACAAAAAAAAAAATTATAACATACAAAATTAAAAACATCTAGTTGTCATTGGAAAATTACACTTCTTGGAATGTGTCAGTGCAAAGTTTGAAGTTGTTATCCATTTGCCAATGCAAAACTAAAGAACAAATGAACCGCTTACTGCAGAAAGCAAACATGTCCAATATTTACACATTTCCTTTTTTGTAACGATAATGGTGTTCCTCTCTGTCTTCTTACGTTATACACAAATTTTGCATGTATATTTTAATCACCTATACTTCTATCATTAAAGGAAAAAAATGTTATGGTGGAAATATCGTAAAGATAGCTTTCTTCAGTTTTTCCTCTCCTGCAAACATACCGAAATGTGGATATGTTTGCTTTATACAGTAAGCGGTTCAAATACAGATTCTGTTCCCAACACTGATAAGCTGTCTCAAGTAAGGGGGTTTTATGCTCTGTCCTCAAGAGATATTATTATCTTTTATGTTTTATCTCAATCTATAGAAGTTAGAAATGGATTACAAACATTTCTTCGAGCATGCCGTTTCCACTTCAAGTGTTTTCTATATCACTTACTAATATAATCATCTTATAGTACACTACAAAATCTTCTTGATTGAAATCTTATATTAAATATACATTGAGCTAGAAAATCTGGACACCAAATTAATGACGAGGAAGCAATATTTCTAAAATTATATTTACACAGCAATTGATATCTGATATTGAGCTTAGGCTGTTCTTGAACAATTTTCCTATATTGAAGAGAGTATTTTTGAAACGTAGTATCTCGAGTGCTCCTATTAAAAGAATATTTTAGTAAATGCAACTATATTATCGAATTCTAAAACCTTTGGTACAGTTGGCCCTGGTTTCGATTCCCGATAGGAGAGCATATAAATTTAATTTCGTTATTATTCATTTTCTGTAATCATCCGTCTCTTTTAGTGTACAGGACATAACGTGGAACATTAAACTAATTACATTTTGTTGATGAACTAGCTATTTATGTGTAGAATTTGTTCAAAGACACCCTCAGTTTTATTATTTGATTGCTGGTCTTTTTTACTTCAAATATTTGTAGGGGCCACGGTGGCTTATAGAGCATTTAAATCTGCACACTTTCTTCATTCCACCGTTTCACTCACTCTTATCATCACTGTCCCTTTTAACTTCCAAGGCATAATCATGGAACATAAAACTAAAAGATTTAATTTTTCGAATCTCGAATGTAGTACTGAATATTTAAGAACAAATATATTTTTGCTTTATTTAAAAATGACGGTTGATTTCACGAGAATTTACGATATCAAAAATAATTAATTTGCCATATACACTTTATACTTACTGTAAACTGATAAATAGTAATTGTGCTACTTGTGATTTAAAATTATATTTCGTGAAATAAAAGCTTAAAGAGGAAGCCAACATAAGTTACCTGGGGTAGTGCAAAGCTAATTTGTTAACAAATCATTCATAATGAATTTGATTCGGCATTTTACAGTTTGTATCTGGAATAATTAATTCTGCATACAGTGAGAAGGTTCAAAAACTAGCGATATGATTTAAATGTCTCTGTATTAGTAAAATTAGGAGAACATAGTAGTAGAAATTCACCCAACAGAGAGAACTACCCAATTCAGTCAGTTATAATTAAAACTTCTGCGGCAAAACTGACTTTGCTTCAAGATAGGTGGTATAAAGTAAAAAACTATAGTACGGTTTTGCAATATCTTATCAAATTAAACAAAATCATACTCCTTCTATTTTGTCTGGGGCTTATGCAGAGTCGTGTTGGTGGGTTTCCTCGGGGTTTTTCCGTTTCCTCCCACTTTCTTCACCATTTCATTCATTTCTCATCATTACCGTCTCCTTTAGCCTAGCCGGCAAAATCGTGGGACGTAAAATTCAGATTTCATTTTTCATTTCTTATACATAGTTGTCCTGACGCGTGTTTAGAACCATACTAAAGAGTTCGACTAACATGTTTCCTGCAGTAGTCAGGCTTTTAGTATGACGCTAATCGTACGTAAAAACGACTCTTCATAAGACCCCTTGGCCCTTATGCAGAGTCGTTTTGACGTCTGATTAAAGCCATACTACGAGGTTGACAACGTATAGTTATAAAAATTGTATTCAGAGTCTCTGGTTAGGACATCGTATTTGACGAAGTTAATCACATTTGACTAATTAATCTAGAGCAAGGCTAATCTTTTACCCTCAGTTTAGCGTGCGACACAACATTTCGGATTTCGTAATGCATCTATTTTCATTTTTAAAGACTACGCATGCGCTCATCTACTTTTCCGTAGTTGCCACATTTATTTTTCACCAATGCATTGGTGTTGTGTAAGTTAATCATACCCAAATCAACGTTTTAGTTGTACTCAAAGTAGACTCTGAATTCCAAAAGAGTGCACCTTCCTTAGTAAAATCTAGTATGCCATTAACTAGTCCGAGACAAACCGACGATTAACTCATTCTCTCTGAATACCACCCCTTATGTCCAGATAACCCATTAATCTTCCAATGGACTCTTGGGGACCACTTGGTTTGTTTACGCAGAAACATGGCGTGGGCCGTTTTTACTGGGCTGAGTTTAAAGGACTTTCCAAATTCCATTTACTTAGTTAATATTACATATATAAAAGAAAGAAACATATGTTTGATTATTTCACACGCCGTTCTTTTAAATTAAAATTAATAGCTATAAAACAGAGAAAATCTCCCATTGCATTTTTTATGCAGAGAATTCGAACGGCATTTTTTCCCCTTGTTATCTCCAAATATTGAAAAGTGTTTGAAGACATATTTTAATGGACATTTTATATCAAGAGTTTACAATTTTTTTTGGATTTAAGTATTAAACTAGAGAAGGAGGTCTTCATAAAATTATTTGAAGACCTCCTTCTCTACTTACGTTGGATATCCCCTATGTCGAACACTTTTTCTTAAACCAGGAGTATCGAACATCGACAATTTTCACTGTAACTAGTACCAGTAATGATTTACAATTTTTCTAAAGTACAAGTACTGCAGCTCACTTCACCCGTTTTCAAGTAAATTTCCAACCTTTCTCTAATTTCTCTTGAATTTGTTGCATTCAAATTTCTTCAACACAACGAAATACGTATGGATTTAGAAAAGTCTAATATACTTGACAAAAACAGTGAACAGTAAACAGCAGACAGTCATTAAAACTTGCCGGAAGAAAATAAAGACTGAAGAATGAACTGAAAGACAACAACGAAAAGTTCAGCTGTATACGTATGTTGTGTTTAGTTCCCAAATTGTTAGTGAAGTAGTCAGGACTTTACAATAAAAGAGACCTGCACATAAATTATTAATAGTCTGACCTTTTCAGAAATGAATTGTTTAATTGAATCTACTATATTATGCGTACTTCGGTTGAAGTATAGGTATCATTTTGTGTTTAGTGCGCAGACATTATAAACATGAACTAATTAGAGCGGGATATGAGTATGAGCGGAGGAGAAGGACGCAACACATCAGGAAATTTAATGTGAGTATTTTAATCAATCTTAATGTACTATTTGTGATTTCGACAGTTTTTCGATTAAAAGAGTTTGCATTATATGTTTATACATCATAACTTCAGTGATAATTCATTAATCGAGTTCCTTGCACTTGACGCTGCTATATCGGCATATAAACCTATATTATGAATGATAATAGTGTGCAGATTTATTGTACGGGTCCATACATAAATGCATTGAATATGCATTTCTTTTTCAGCGAATTGACTCTGTATCGTACACAATCATTTCTAAGGTGCAGACTTACATTTCTTTGTTCAGATTCACTGTAGGAGGACTTGGTAATAGTTAAGAACAGCTACTTCTTATCTCCCGTGCACGAGGATACATCTTACTGTTGCACTACCTAAACACCCTAAGTACAAGGGCAAGAACTCAGTCTATTACCTACTTTTTAACATCCTAGATAGTCAGTGAATAATTCCTGAAAGTATGGCGTTTCTCGTCCTTCCCTAAATAGGAAGTACGGCTCCTTAACTATAACCGAGGACTTTAGTGTATGTACACGATAAGAACTATTGGACAAAAGGGTTAAGTTTAGAGTTGCCCCTCTGTTTTTTTAATAAAAATAAGGAAAATTTACAAGAGAAATGAGGTAAGAAATTATGATTTGGAGTTCTTATGTGATGTTTAGATGTGTAAGTTTGGTAGTAAAATTAAGTTTAATACGAGGAAAGATGTGTGGAAGTTGGTACTATTGGTATTTGTAAGACGCGGAAGATTTCATGATTCAGCAGCATGCCCATTTTATGTCGAGAATAGAACCCAACGAACCCCTGCGGAGCTTCTAACCCGTTCCTCCTACTGTATAATAAATCTTCACGTTTTAATATTTTTACTGCTTTTTTGTAGGTTTGAAACTGGATGGGTAACTCTTTAACTTAAGCCGGACAAAAGACACTAACGAACTTTACTAGGGGACTACTAAAAGGTACGAATACTATCTAACGGAGTCAGGGCAGGAGTGTAGCAGGGAGTGCATGGGGTGCGTCCGTAGAGAACAGGCGCGTCAGCAACAGTGGGTATACATGTAAACGATATACCGCAGAACATTGTATATGGCATACCTTGCCTTACTTGTTACATTATGAGGTTAAGTTCCGAAGTTGGTCGTCTGCTTCTAACAAGATTTTGAAAATTTACCATTAAGAAATGGATAAGTTGTTCGTTGCATGCTTGATAATATGTAAGGAGAGCTTAAGTTGGGTTTCTATTTTATTTTATTTATTTATTTTTTTAATAAGCGGTTATAAACATGGAATTATTTGGCAAGCGGAAGTAACCACTCCGCGCAAGGCTGCCGCATCGTTGGATTGTGGGAAAGTAACGAGGTTCTGTATTTTGAACATGGCTGCAGGTGTACAGATACTCTATTTAGTCACGCTCCTTCCGCAGTGACGAGTAATTAAATTTTAACTATTAATTTTAACAAAATGAAGTCAAAACTTCACTAATCCTAAGCTAACCCGACCCTACCTACCGTACTTATCCTTACCTTGCTCTACTATACCCTACCCTACTCTATTATACCTTTTTAAAGCGGTCGTAAAAAATAAAAATTCTTAAATTTTCGTAGCTGTCACTACGCATTTTAATGAACACCAGGTGAGCGACCAACTTCGAAATAAATGCCGATTATGTATTTGTATGGTACTAAGGACTAATTTAATACCCCGATATGTTTTGGTTGCTGGTACATTTGCGTTCCAAAATAACATGACATATTACTAATGTATGTAAATTTCACAAATATGTGAATCCCTTAACTCTCGGATACTTCTATGGTTGCGGGTCATGTCGTAGCACACTAACTTCAGATACTTTACTGCATTTCACTTTGCATAGTGTGGTTAATGGCTACACTATGGACGAATCCATGCCTAACAGGGTAGATTTTCATTATTGTAGGCTGTTTCTGTGAGGTACGCATCTCACAGGTAAGAATACAACATATTTCAGTTATTTACACACTGGTCTATTAAAATATTACACATTTGTTATGTAAATTTTACAAAGGTGGGAACTGCACCGTAAGTCTACACCGGTATTCACATGAACTCAGTACCAAGCTTTTGTAGTTAAGCGTGAAATGCTAATAGCATTGTGTATGAGTTATGTACAGTGGACGAAGTGAGACAGTATGCCATACCACCTTTGGTTTTTCAGTGATCCAGACATACTGTCACTGGATAGTAGATGCTATATATCTTTAATCAGGGTTGGCAAAAACCATGGTTTTTATTAAAAAAACAAAAAAAAACAGTTTTTTTTTTGGTGTAAAACAGGTTTTTATGGTTTAAATGATTTGCTCTATATATTCATATCATATATGGACAGAAATAAGTTTGTTTCGCCTTAATGTTATTATGCAACAACCGGGTTATGCTGGAAGGGGTCACATAGGCTTAAAGCGGAATAAAAACCGCTTCTCGAGTTACATCCGAGAGAAATTGTCCTCCATTTGAACTCAGAACCAGGACTAATTGCCCACAAATGCGACACGTCTGCCGACTCACTCACGAAGGAATCGTGATAAAAAGAAATACGTTGCACTGATCTTTACATGCTTCTTAATATAATTGTCAAGAGTCATTTCAGAAGGACAAAAAGATAAACAGTTGCACAAGTGAAACCATTACACAGAATTACATATGAACAATTTCAAAGTACTACGGAGTACTGAAGAACTAAATTACTTCAAGTTAGTTAACAACGACTTTTATTGGTCCAAATTAAAGAAATACACCGACTTAATCTGCATATCAATAAGAAAAGTGAATAAAGATACGAATTATTTGAGTCCACTTTGGCTCAAACTCATTTATACATAAATAGTTACCAAAGATACTTATTTCACTAAATGCCTCTCGTGGGTCTGTATGACCCCCCCCCCCCACACACACACACACACAAAGTACGACATTTTTGATGTATTTTATCAATAGTAAACATTGAAACGAAACAATATTTAGAATTTTTCTTCGATTGCAATTACATAATAATAACAACTACAAAGAAATCACAAAATAAACATTTATAAACTTGTAAAAAAAAGTTGCTTTTGTAGTATAATCTTTTTGAGTAATGAATGGGGAATTTAGATCTGAATATAATACGAATAATATACGGGAGTGAAACGTAATAACCTACAAATGTGTGTTCATCAAGATTTTACAAACACTTACACTTTTACGAACATTTTTTTTTTTTTTTTTTTTGTTTTTTGGTTTAAACCAGTTGGTTTTTTTGAAAAAACCAGCTGGTTTAAACCAGCCAACCCTGTCTTTAATAAATCCATTTTTGTACACAGTAATTGATGAATAACTTTGCAATTTTTTCTACCTTTTGTTTTTTTAAAATAAGGTGTCTCCAAAACTTAATCTAGTTTATATTTTGATATGCCATACTGAAATATTTCTTATATGTGTGGGTGTCTTCTTGCCGTAATGCATATAAATGTCGTGTTTTGAGCATGGACGAATTTAGGGGTCGTCTGCTGTACGGGGCGAATTTTCCGGAGGTTTCGAATACTCTTGAGTCGAGTGGAGTCCGGGAGTTTTCTTGTAGGAAATTGTTAATATAAAAACTCGGTTCTTGAACACTTTCGTGTATAATTTTCTATAATACACTATAAGGGGGTATTTCTTTTAACTTTTTTTTTTCCTTCAGGAATTTGTAGGCGGGGAATCAAAGTCTCTTCATGCTCCCTCCCCCGTTACTAGAGAGCCCTCCAATGGTTTTCAGTCATTAGGTAAATAGAAATACAACCTTTTAGACAACATACCCACACTGTATTTTAACATGTAGATAGCCGGTATGTCGAGTAAAAATCATAATAAAACATACCGCCTCTGCTTTTTTTCCACTTCGAACACTGGTTATGTGTATTTATTATTGTACGTTAGTATTATTGTACATTTTATTATTGATTGTAATGTCGGGACTATTCTACTATGTTGGAAATTATTACGTTTCGTGTCACATCTCGTGGAGCGAGGATCAAAATCAGTATTTGGGTGAAATTCCGAATACGATCATCAGATAAACTACATGGAAAGCGTCAGAGGGAGGACTTGGGCAATGGGAATGGGAATTTCATCAGTACGAATGAAATAATCATCATTCGTTTATTACCAGTATTTGAAGGAATCTTTGACGAAATGTAATTTCTATAATACGAATCGTTGTCTTGGAATCTAGTTCGCATTATATTTTTGTACCTTTTCAACAAGATTTTGTGGTTGTGTAATAACTGTCCAACAGAATGCTTTATTGCCGAAAATCCCTTTAGCACTGAAAGAAACGACATTGTCTTGGGATAAGTTCATTTTAAAAGAGAGCTAATCGTTAACATCTTGTTATGATTTATCAGGTAATCCGAAGAGATTTTCACATGCATCAAATTGTATCTGCATATAAGTTTATTCCGTGTTTCTGATATAATTCATACGATTGTTGAATTACGGGTAAATGATGTGGGAAAGATTTTTTTTTTTTTTTTAATGACCGGTTCAGCTATGAGAAAATTATGCATAATTACTTCCTTCGGTGTTGTTGATTCTTTGAATAAAAGTTCTAGTTTTTGAGGAATTTTTTAGGTTAGTTTATGAATATTGTTCATTCTAGGTTTGGACTTCCTTTGCTGTAATTAAAAAAATAAATCCGATTAAGGCAAATCACTTTTAATAAATAATATGCTGCTGTTTCAGCAGTTTATCATTGCCTTCATCAGACATATCAAACGAAGGCACTAATACATTTCCAAAACTGTAACACTATTATTCATTAAAAGTGATTTGCTTTGGCCGGATTTATATATATATATATATATATATATATATATATATATATATATATATATATATATATATATAAAATTAAGGTTAGTTTACTCGGCCCTGCTCTTACATGATTTCATTCTTTTAGTTTGATGGAATACGAATATTCGATTGTTTTTAAGGTAAAACTCATGAGTTCTTTCATGATGTTCCTTATTCTATTGGCAGATATATATTTATTACACATATCCCTGCACATATTTAAAATATAAGTGAGAAATAATAATAGCCACAAAATAATTAAATTTTTAAAGCGTTTTCTTTTGTCGTAATAACACATATTTGAATAAATTTCTTTAGTTGGTGTGGTACCTAAAGTAATTAGAAACTTTTAGAAACTTGAAATCAGTTATATGAATTGTGACATACTAATGATATAACTATATTTCTGAAAGAAGATCACCAAAATTAAAACCAGAACCGAAAGAAAAATATATTTTTTAAAAAAAGGAAAAAGAACTTTCAAGTCGCGAAGTAAACACGCAATGCACAAGGTTGTAATATGGCAATGGCGTAATCCTTCATAATTTCAGTTTCAGCAACTTCCTCGGAAAAATATAATTCAAACTCAACTATTATGAATATTCAAGCAATCCATTTCTATCATACACACGTTAAAAATAAAAGAATAAAAACGTAAAACATTAAAAGTAGTGTTCTGCCTAGAAGCTGGAAACTTTCCCCCACCCCCATCTCCATGTAGTTATATACAAATGAAACAACGTCCTTTTAGAATTAACAGTTGCAAATGTACGTGCGAGTGCCTCGTACTAGCGCCTTCACACAAGGAAAACATACACACACATCGCACATCAGCATCACTGGTGCAAATCGCTGGGGGATCAGAAGGACATGTCCCCTCCAATCTTGGAACTACGAGGAGTGTACCCCCAATAATCCGATTTGAAATGTGTTTTTAGGGAGAAATGTGGTGATTTTTGTCCGATTGCCACAAAGAAAAGTGAGATAAAATTGATGTCTCCCCAGAATAAACCTGTAATTGCCCGCTTTCCAACGTTGAAGACAACTCTGCTCTCCTGATCCTCCACAGCATTGTTTCTCAACTTCATAAATATTTTGGACATCGTTTAAAAAAAAAAAAAAAAAAAAAAAAAAAAAAAAAAAAAAAAAAAAAAAACGATCTTACCCGTCCTCCCAATGTTGAAGACAGATTTGTGCCGCTGATCAGAATTATGACATCAATCAAATCTCATTGCGTAAAATCATGAAAACTAAATACACTCTTGCGAAATATTTGTTAACTGCAGATCGAAATATTTTCAGAGGAGTGGGGGGGGGGGGGGGGAGTACTACAAATCGATCAAATAATTATAGCTAGTGCAATGAGTTTACAAGCCATTCAGTATTTTCTCAATGCTACATTTCTTCTAGAACGAAAAACAAACATCAGTTGAAAAAGAAACTCATGAAACCACCATAATTTCGGACTACTTGAATGTTATAAACACCATAAGTAAGCGTTATGTTGAATTTGTTTTAACATGATCAAGTTGACGAAAGACAGACCAGTAAAACACAAGGTAAGAATATGCTTAATGTAAAGTAAAAATCTCAAATTAGACTAGAATAGTGATGGCCAGTTTCTAACACACTGCAGGCCAGATCAAAATAGGAACTAAATTCGGCTACCATTTTTCATTATCCTCCCCTTTCCAGAGGGTGTGAGTTAAGTAATACACTTGGCGACTTCGTATCTTTCTTTTGATCATGTAGATCTTAAGCTTCGAACATTGGGAAGCAATTACCTGTATGATACCAGTATCTTCATTTTTCTAAAAATCCGCTCGATACCAAACAGAAATTACTTTAAGTACACATGTATAGATATATCTGATATTTAGGAGTGTCGATTTTAGCTGATTTCATTCTTATACTACTACATATTGTGAAATCTCTCAGTATATTTACTAATCACGTAATTATTTATTACTCTTGCATGCTAGATTTTACGTTGCAGATTTTACTGTATTTCACTTCACTACGTTACCCTATACTATAGTGCAGTACATTTTGTGAGCTTCGTTTTGTGGCATTGGTTCAGAGATATGACATCATAGCAGCAGCGCCACCGCCGCTTTGGCCTATAAATTCAGCAGCAACCAGCGGAGCAGTACCAGTTCTCTGGTGCTCCTCCTACTGTTTGCCACGGAACATTAGGAGTAACCTAACCCTATGCCTCAAGTCTGCCACGAGACTCTTGGCTATTCCTCACATCCTGGCTTAGCCTGCTACGGGGCTGTGTTGGGGATCCTTCCCCAGTTGCGTAGCCTGCTACGGGGCTCTGTGACTACTAACCTCCTCACTGCTTGCCACAGAGCTTTGGGGATTCCTTTCTTCACTCTGCTTAGCCTGCCACGGGGCTTTGTGGAGATCCTGCCCGCGGCGTCACGGTCAAGGACCACCTATTTTTAACCTAACAAATTTAGAGGAGAATGACTTTGTAGTATTTCTGCAAATATTGTTATTTAGTGAATTTTATAATAAAAAAGCTGGTATGAGAGTCGATTCCGAACACTCATTTTATTACCTTGCTCTACCTACAACCTATATGGGACAGAGTTTTACAATATATATATATATAAATTTTAAGAAATTATTTCAAATATGTGGGAAGTATTTTGATGACAGATGCTTACTGCACCAAAGAGATCAGGTCAAGAATTGCCGTAGCCAAAGATGCATGCATATAACAAGAACATATCACTTTTAACCCCGATGGCAGAACATTCTTAGTCTTTCTGCGATGAAGTTTTGTGAGTCAAAAATTTTCTGCAAGAATTCCAAAATAAAAAATCAGGATGATACTATCATGTTTTTTATTGCAACGTTATGTGAAGCATGGTAAACAGTTTTAAGCGGTATCCCTAATTCGAGTTAAACTGTGCTGTGAAGTCACATTTTTTTGAAAGAGTTTTGCTAAAAGAAGCAGATTTAATATTTATGATACGATACACCGTATTTTGTAATGAGAGCAGCTTTAAGGAATTTTCTTGCTTTTTTAATATCCTGATGGGGGTCCAATTATGATAATGTATGTAAGCTGGTCTGTTGTTCCGATATCATCACTAAGTCCATCCGTTCCTGCTGGTCTTTTCTCCATCACATTAGTAATCACTGAACCCCAGCTTTCACATATAGCCTCAGACAATGGTATACTCAAACAAAACATCGTTAGCTTTACTGCAACGGAGCGTTTGTCTCGGAAATCGGTTACTGCCAGGGTTAGCAAAAACCATGGTTTTTATTGAAAAAAACAACGGTTTTTTGGGTTTAAACCAGGTTTTTTGGTTTAAATAATTTGCTCCAAGTATTTATATTACATATAGACAGGAATAGGTTTGTTTCGCCTTCGTGTTATTATGCAACAACGGGGTTATGCTGGAAGGGGTCACTTAAGCTTAAAGCGGAATCCAAACCGCTTCTCGGCTTACATCGGAGAGAAATTGTTCTCCATTTGGACTCGAAAACGGGACTAATTGGCCACAAATGCGATGAGTCTTCCGACTCACTCGCGAAGGACTCCTGATAAAAATACGTTGTATGTCAAGAGTCATTTCAGAAGGTCAGAAAGATAAACAGTTGCACAAATGAAACCATTATACAGAATTATATATAAATCGGGAAACTCCCGTCTTAGCCATTGGGAAAATCCTAAGCAATAACGGACAAATCCTGTTATTGCTTGGCATGTAAAATTTTTTGGTCAACGTATCATAATCATTACGTTAAAACTTTGGTACTAAATTACAAATTTAGTATGTAGATATTCAATTAAATTAAAACTGAAAGTCCAATGCAAGCTAATGTTGGAAGCTACGTAGGCAATCGATAAATTTTGCTAATTTCTATAAATACATTTAAGCAGTCTTAGTTATATATATATATATAAAACCAGGCATTCAATAAAGCAGAAATATACAGTATGATTTCGTTTCGTATGTTTAGGCTTAACATTCTTGTGTCATACTTAGGTTATTAAGAAGACTTTCACTTAAAGTGACATCTGAACTGCTGCTTGGTTTACACTTGAAAGAAAGAAGTGTTGTGGTTCGACCAAGAATTGAACATGGGATGCCGTGATTAAAAGGTGAAAAGAAGATAAAACTAAATGTAGATTGTTTGATATGTGGAAACGTCACCATGAAGTTCACACAATTTAAAGCATTTTTCATTTTCTTATGTTTAAACCGGTTTTTTTGGAGGGGGAAGGGGGGGAGAATCAGCTGATTTAAACCAGACCACCCTGGTTACTGCAACTGTAAAGAGAGTCTTTAATTCAAAAGACTTTCCTTCATTTCTTGAGCTGGTTACCAAGTCCTGCATAGATTTAATGATCTATATCTTTCAAAAACTGAAATGGGAATATACTCACAAACTCAAAGAAATTTGAAGAAGACGGAAAGTCCTTCTCTGCTTGCTCAACAGAAACGTTACTTCTTGGAATAGTTATAAAATCCAAATTACGCAAGAATTCTAGCCTAGACACAGTCTGTTTCATATTTTTATACTTTTTTTTTTTTTTCTGCATAGGCGCGGCAAATTTTCTGCGATCACATCGCAGATCGCGGCATGTTCTGCTATGGGGCTTTTAACTAGCATGCTTCATAGTGGACTAAGGAAGAAACCGGTCAGTTGCTATATATTGAGTATAAGACTGTATGGTTCAAAGATTTAGACTTTTCCTAAGTTACAGAAGAAATATTTAGAGAGCTTCGAAATGTGGTGATGAAGATGAAGAAGATAAAACGGACGAAGAGAAAAGGATTCTCTTAGCCAGTATCCTTCATAGGAAAGCCTGTTGGATTATATACATCATGCGAAGAAATTGTCTTCTTCATACCGCTATAGTGGGAAACAGAAGGAAAACGAGGAGTAGGAAGAACAATCGATGATTTGAAAAAGATAAGAAAATATTTGGAGTTGCGGATTGTTTCTAATATTTACGCTCTACTGGATTATGTGTATCAAAATCCATAAGATATAATTCATAATGAGCTTATGCCTACATTTTTATTATAAAATTTGTGCGCATATAATATATTCAATATTTAGTCCCTTTATTTATATGAAACGTTAATGTATTGCTTTTTATTTTCATGTGACACTAATGTATAATAATAAGTAAAATAAAATATTTACCTGAATATGTCTTCTTTTATTATATAACCTAGACTCCCAGTAGCTCTTTGCTGTTACCTTTTTTCGAGGGAGGAAAATTGCACTAGATTCTACTTAATTACGTTTTTGTTCTTTACCTTGATGTTGTATTCCCAAAACTTTCTATTTCACTATCCTATTGTTAGTATTTTTCTTCTAGTTCACCACCAAGTTATCTTCAGTTGTTTTTTTGTATAATACTTAAGGCAACTAATGAAAATAAGCTGAAATTATCATGACATTTCCAATATTTTTTGCATCCATTTGTTGAGTCCAACTATTCCCTATTCATGGGTTGAATAAATTCCTGAATGTGTTAATGTGTGACATTTTTATTTCGTGGGAAGTGTTTATTCCGTAGTTTATATGGATTGGCATACAAAATGGTTACTCCAGATCAGCTTCAAATAAATGGCAGACACAGCCGTTAAAAATCTGTAAGAGTAATAGGGAAGAAGAAAACAAGAGCAAGGCAAAGGAACCAACAATAAGCAAGTGGATAGGATTATCAATTTGCCCAAGAGATATGGATGCAAGAGATAGTGGAAAATATGGGCTAAGAGTAGCACTAAAAAATTATTAGACAACCAAATCCTTCGAGGCATTTCTTGGTGGCATGAGAGTAAATAACATCTGAGAGATTGAAAGGAACTAGACGTACTAGTGTCAGGCTTATCAAGACATCTAATGGAAACTAAGCATTGCTTAAACAGTTTAAAAATACTTCACAAGGCGTCTTCATAAATTGAAAGAATAACGAATAATTCATATTTTATTGGAACCAGGAACAGAGAATTAAACCAGGATTTTGGCATGCTAGGTCAGCTTTGGGATTTCATAATTCAATGTAATAAACAACGGAATCAGCACTGCCCAGGAAATAAGAAAAATTACACATTAACGTTCCAGGGGTTTCTTCAACCCATGAATAGGAAATATATGAACTCGGGATGGGGCAACACTGCAGCAAATGGATGCGAAAAAATAGTTGTAGTTTTAGATAATCATAATTTCAGCTTATTTTCAGTATTTGTCTTAAGTATTACATGAAAAATAATTGAAGATAACTTGATGGTGAACCAGTAGAAAAATACTAACAACAAGATGGTGAAATAGTTTTGGGAATTCAACATCAAGGTAAAAAGACAGAAACTTAAGTACATGAAATCTCGTTTTTCGTCTTTCGAAAAAGGTGATAGGCAAGAGTTATCGAAAATTCTGGTTATCAAATAATAGACATAATTACGTAAATATTTATCATTATACATTCTTTACCTTTACCTTTACTTTTGTTAATTCAGTATATTTCCAATTGTTAAAGAATATTATTGTGCTACGCTGCTTTAAATTATGCTTTGTAATGGGATTACAAGCAAGTAAATAAGTTTTTAGCATCGATAATTAAAAATTATAGCGTATAATTAAAACAGAGTGTAAATATTTTTACCCCCGATGATGATTTACATGTTTAATTGTATATGGTACGTTGTAAAATAATGACTTGAACTAGTTGTTGGCCATAGGAATTGCTTTATGATGGGTGTAAATCTGCATTTATTTTAAAAAGAAGTACATTCTTATATTCTTGGAAATTTTCAATGCTTGTTTAAGTGCAGTGTGTTCTCTTTGTGATGCAATAGTTTAATCAGCTCTGAAGATGTTATTCAGAAAATGCTGATTGCATGGCTAAAATAATGTCTATTAATATGTCGGACATCTATTGAGATCAGTGTTTTTTTTTCTTCTTTCTTTCTTTATATGCTCATTACACTAGTTAACAAATTTAAACTTTTTGTTTGTTACATGAGAAAAATCACCTGATCTTAAAGGAACTTTTTGCGCTGAATTCGAATATGTACTCGGTTTCTCTCCACCACGTACAGTTTTCCCGTAACAGAGGGATTTTCGGGAAATTCCCTCAAAAATTTCCCTTTTCCAGATATTTTATTCTCCTAGCTCCTGTCCCCTTACATATAGTAACATAGAAATTATACCTAAGTATACCTTGATTTATATTTAATAAACCCTAAAAGTTTCGTAAAAATCGCTTTGTTCTTTCTAGAGAAATAAATATATTTGTATGTATACTGTGTGCACTGTTTATTGCACCTGATAGTAATGCTTTCAGATCTCCTGAGTTGGGGTAAAAACGATTTGCTTTATTACTACAAACACAGACATAAAAATGAATATTTACAATAGTCAACAACACACTTGTATTGCTCTCTGTAAATTAAAAACGTGTATAAAAATAGCATGTACTTCCAACGTATATTTTTTTAAACGTACAGTATATGTATATCTTAATACATATATATATATATATATATATATATATATATATATATATATACAATTCTCCAAGTTTTTTCGTTTTGTTCATGAAATGGTTATCAATATTTGTTATCTAATGTAACAGAATGCAAAAGAAAGAAAGAATGGAATACAGACTCATTGTTGACAACAATGAACTAATGCAGTCTGAATTTTCCACTACGGTATCGTTTCCCCCCCTCCCCCCGCGCATTTCTTTCTTTCTTGTGTTCTTGACACCTGGTGAGGGAGTTTTGTACATTTTTATATTGACGTGTGGTTTAACACTACTTCACTTTCAAAGTTGTCTTTGCTGCTAAGAGTGCTTTCATGTTTGATCTTAACGGCATTATACCCAACTAAGACTAGAAGTTTAGTTTGTGATCAGTACAATGGCGTCAAGAGGACGGCGTTCGTGTGTTAACTCACCAAATAATTTTTGTTATGTGTGTGGCCAGTT
The DNA here is from genome assembly GCF_964235325.1 of Thermobia domestica. Lineage (NCBI taxonomy): Eukaryota > Metazoa > Arthropoda > Insecta > Zygentoma > Lepismatidae > Thermobia > Thermobia domestica. The sequence continues at coordinate 86,464,184 of NC_137458.1, read as the reverse complement.
TGTAGTTAAAGGACAGTGTAGATCCATCACGCCATCGGTGAAACTAGCATATTATGTATATTTCGGATGTCGTGTGGGAGATCAGGACAAAACTTGGGCACCCAACATAATTTGTGCGTCGTGCTACGTCACTTTACTTGCATGGGCCAAAGGGAAACGGAGGTTCATGAAATTTGCTGTACCAATGGTGTGGAGAGAACCCACCAACCATCTGGATGATTGTTATTTTTGTCTCACAGTAGTTAAGGGACATTCTAAAAAAGCAAATACACAATAAGTTATCCCAACGTTAAATCCGCAATTAGACCTATTCCGCACGGGGATGAACTTCCACTTCCCGAGCCCCCTACCAACTGGGAAGAGATATGGCCAAAAGACTCTGATGATGATCATGACCTTGATGAACCATCGACATCAACATGTACATCCAAGGATCCAACGTTCATCCCTGACTGTGTTCGCGAGCCACATTTCATCCGGCAATGTGAACTTAATGACCAAGTCCATGATTTGCACCTGTCAAAACAAGAGGCGGAACTTCTGGGATCAAGGCTCCAGCAGTGGAACTTATTGGATGCAGAAACGAACATATCAGTGTACAGGAAAAGGCATGTTCAATTTTCAAGCTATTTCTCAATGCAAGATAATGTGTGCGTATGTACGGATATAAATGGGTTGATGGCGGAGCTAGGAATTCCTTACGTTCCAGAAGAATGGAGGTTATTTATCGACGCGTCAAAGGTCAGCCTTAAAGCTGTCCTTTTACATAATGGAAATAAAAAACCTTCTATACCACTTGCGCACTCAGTGAAGATTAAGGAATCCTGTGACACCATGTCAACTTTGCTAAATCTTATAAATTACAAGGACCATTGTTGGCAAATATCTTGTGATCTCAAGGTAGTTGGTATTTTATTAGGACTGCAGTGCGGTTACACGAAGTACCAATGTTTTTTATGTTTATGGGATAGCCGAGCTGATGACAAACATTATGAAGTGAAGGAATGGGAACCTAGAGTGAATTACGTACCTGGAGAATGCAACGTCAAATACGCTCCTTTGGTAGATCCTAATAAGATATTACTACCGCCACTTCATATCAAGTTAGGACTTATGAAAAACTTTGTCAAAGCCATGGACACATCTGGTGAAGGTTTCAAGTATTTGCGAGATAAGTTCTCTAACCTGAGTGATGCTAAGATTTCAGCGGGAGTGTTTATTGGTCCCCAAATTAGGAAATTAATGCTTGATGATAGCTTTGACAGCAAGTTAAACAGTGCTGAGCTAGCTGCCTGGACAGCATTTAAGTGTGTTGTGCGCAACTTTCTGGGCAATAACAAAGCTGAGAGTTACACAGAAATCATACAGGACGTGATACAGAAATACAAAGAGTTGGGTTGTAGGATGTCTTTAAAAATCCACTTTTTGCACTCCCACCTCAGCTTCTTTCCTGCTAACCTAGGTGCTCTCAGCGACGAACAGGGGGAAAGATTCCACCAAGATATAATGGCAATGGAGAAAAGGTACCAGGGACGATGGGATCCTTCAATGATGGGGGACTATTGTTGGGGTCTTGTTAGAGAATTCAACATTTCTTACAAAAGAAGGAAGTAGTGTACGTTTTTGTAACCCAATGGAAGTTTCATATATTGTGATAGTTTTGATTGTCTTTTCATGACCTTTTGGTACATTTGTATTATTGTTTATTGTAAATTGTCACACTTGTAAATTATATTGTATTTTATTTTATATATGTGTTTGTGGTAATAAAGCAAAACGTTTTACCTCAACTTAAGAGATCTGAAAGCATTACTATAAGGTGCAATAAACAGTACACACAGTATACACACAAACATATTTATTTTTCTAGAAAGAATAAAGCGATTATTACGAAACTTGGAGGGTTTGTTAAATATGAATCAAAGTATACTTAGGTATAATTTCTATGTTAGTATATGCAAGGGGACAAGATCTTGGGGTGTAAAATAAACGAAAAGGGAAATTTTTGAGGGATTTTCCCGAAAATCCCTCTGTTACGGGAAAATCGTACGTGATGGAGAAAAACCGAGTGCATATTCGAATTCAGCGCAAAAAGTTCCTTTAAGAACAGGTATTTCCTTTTATGTAACAAAACCTTTGTTAACTAGTGTTATCTGTTGAATTTAATTTTAAAAAGTAAAAGATTTTGATCGTAGGTTACCTTACTGTTAGTAAAAGATTTAGAATTTTGTAGAAGACATATATTGATACTCCATGCTTGTGCAGTAATCAACAGGTTATTAGTTGTAATAACCGTAATTGTTGCTAGCAAAGATAGATTTTGTCTGCAGAGTGTGTATTTTAAGTACTTGAAAGTAATCAAGCATATCAAAGTGTAAATTTGTATAAAATGAAGTGTCATATACACTATGTTTGGGATAATTGCAACTCCAAGAAAGAAAGGTGAGTGGAATGAAATTTATTGTAAGGGTTCCTCACATGACTATTCAGAAATGATAACAATTTCAGACAGTTTGTTTAAATTTTCCACAGCCCAACCCCCCCCCTTTTTTTTTGGATGGGGTAAAATCCATATAAAAGACAAAATAAAACTTAAAAAAAAAAAAAAAAAAAACACCAGACATATACTTCAAAACTTAGTTTGAAATAATAATGTGATTATGGACTTCAATCATGTTTCTTAGTACACTCCAAGTTTCAGAATTTGCGTAAAATATGAATTTATCAATATATCATCACCAGAACAGAATTCCATTAAAAATGTTTGGGATCATGCATAACGAATTATGTTTGTGTTCGATCAAATTCTCTGTACCAGTATTTAACTCTAATCTATTCTATAGAAATGAAAAGGATATTGTCTGTGATCGCATTGCGGGAAAACAGCTAAACCGTTTGTGATGAATTTGTGGATGTACTTATACCTCGAACTGGGTTTGTATTATGTTACCTAATTTGATAACTAAATGCGCATTCTAAGAGAGGGAGCAGGGAGTCAAAATTAATATATATGTACGCCTTTGGCGTGGGAGACCCGAGTTCGATTTCCGGCGGGAGCTTATGTGGTTCGGATTCCACGTTAATCAGTAGGTCCCGTCTCATATATCCTCGCTGCTGAAAGGGACGTTAAACTCAAAATCAAATATATGTATATATATTCTTCATTAAAAATAATTGGACCCTTGTCCCAGCATTTTTGAAAATTCCCATTGTAAGGATGGGGGATCTATAATTTCTTTCTACACATTCCCAGCGATGTTGTCTGTTGCTGATGATCTCATTACGGGGAAACGGTTAATCCTTTGATGGACAACATTAATAGCATTATCATTAAAATAATTAGTTTGCTTTTATAGTTGAACCATGTCTTCCTGATCATAATTTCGTAATTTTTAAAGTATTTTTGTACTTTGGTTACAAAATACGGGATGTTTATTTCAAAGCAACATTGCCATAAAATATGTCTTACGTGTAGTTACTGAGCAGCATTGCTCTATTATTGTCAAATATCGTAAGAATACTCTCAATAATTAGCAGCAGTTTCGTTGAAATATTTTCCTACAGAAAAAAAAAAAAAAAAAAAAAACGTGGAACGTAGTAGATAAAGCTTCTACAATACTAAATTTGACTATTCCCTGTTGACGAAGATTAGAAATATCTAGAGAAGCGACCCGCAAATCATGTATATGAATATTGTATGAAACCAATAATGCCAATTAAATGATCACTGAAGATATAATTCGTGCAACGCAATACAATGCGATGTTGCTTGAGAGCAACAGTGCCGAATAAAGGGTTAACTTAAACAGTTTGAACAGGATTCCTACTGGGCAGGGAAGTCAGGGAAAATGGTGCAGGTCAGCGAAAAAGACAGGAAATGAGGGAAATTTTATAAAATATATTTTTTCTAACATTAATTGTACACCAATTTCAGCTTAGCCAACCATTAATGATCACTAGGGAACGGTACTTTATTTAAATAAATGTTTTTTCTGCAGTGAGATAGAGGCCTTTTCTTTTGCCAAAATGTTCATCATATCCTTTTATGTCACCACAGCAAATTTTATTTTACAAAAAAAAACACACATTTTCCAGTTTTTTTGTATGTAAATACATATTTTAAGAATTTTCGTTTTAAAAACAAAATATCTCATTGAGGCCTGCTACATCGCAATCTTCGAAAGAAAAAATGCTTTTCCACACCTCTTTCATATTGAGTGTGTCAGGTTTGTTTTGTCTTTGATCATGTTGACTGGCAGACTTCTGGCGCCTTACTTTAATTTACACTTAGTCTGTTGAGGGAATTCTACCCAGCCACAAGCTAGTTACAACATTGCAGGACTTTGAATCCACTACGTGTCTTTTCGTTTATCCTGTTCTGAGTGGTGCTTTAGCACAGTGTGTGTGTTTCCTTACTGTAAAATGCCTAAAATAAAGGCAAGTGTTTCATCTTGTTTGCAGATATTCTGTGACGAGTATTTTCTGCTGATGGCAAAGTGCTATTTTGCCAACCGTGTAGTAAATCTGTCGCGACTGACCAACGTTCACAAATTACGCAGCATTTCGAGAGTAAGAAGCATATTCCTGCTGCTTCACGTTTGAACAAGAGACAGGCATTTATCGGTCAACCAATTGCGTCTAGTTCTGGTGAACCGTCAAAATTGCCCGCCTTTTCAATGGATTTGTGCAGAGCTTTTGTATTCCACTGTTCAAATTAAAGAAGCCTGAATTACGAAAGTTGCTCGTGAAATACACGAACTTCAAACCGCCTGAAGAATCAACATTGCGAAAAACTTATCTGCACAGGTCTTACGAGCAAATTTTACAACATTCACTCGGAAAGTGTGCATCAAAATATTTGTGTATGTATGGACGAAACTAATATCCCAGTGGTATATTTAAAAATAAAATAAAATAAAATAAATAAATAAAAGTAGGAAACGTGATTGTAGGAGTGCTAAGTAATGATGATGAAAAATTATTTGCTAGTGTGTAAAGAGCTATCTGCTGCTACACATGTAACGATAGCAAGACTTTTCAACGAAGCAGTGCAATTATTGTTGCCAGAAGGCATAAAAATTGACAGTGTTCTTGTTACAGATGCTGCAGCTTACGTGAAAAAAGCTGCAGTATGCCTTGCCGTTAGCAAGCCCAAAATGGTGCATGTTACCTGTGTGGCTCATGCATTGCATAGAATATGTGAAAAGATAAGAGTTCTTTATCCGAAGGTCCATAAACTAGTTTCAAATTGAAAGAAAGAAAGTTTTTATCAAGTCATCTAAAAGAATAGACATTTTTAATCAAAAATGTCCTGGGATTCCTATTCCACCCGCTCCTGTAGTTACGCGATGGGGCACTTGGACGCCGTTGAGCATTAATCCCAGAACTTTGAACAATTCGTGTCTGTCGTAAATGATCTCGATAAAGACAAATCATCGTCTATAGAAATTCTACAAGAACTGTTAAAAGATCCCTCCGTAAAACTCGAGTTAGCATTTATTTCAACAAACCTGTCCTTTCTTTCTCGTTGTATAGAAAAGCTTGAATCGTCATCGAACACTCTATCAGCATCAGTGGATGAAATCCTCATAGTAGAAGCGAAACTGAATGAACTTCCTGGAGCTAGCGGACAAGTGCTGATGTCTAAATTTACAGATTTTTTTTTAAAAAACTAGAATTTCAAACATTGTGAAAAATTTCACGTGTTTTGGAAGGGGAAGTGGTAAAGAAAGATGTGGTCAGTTTCACTGTTAGTGAAATTTCATGTTTCAAATATGCGAGAATTGTTTCTTGTGACGTGGAGCGATCTTTCTCGCAATATAGGATGCTTTTTAGGGATAATCGTCACAAATTTTACAATGGAGAGCTTGGAGAAAACTATGGTGGTCCACTGCAACGCTTGCAAAGAATAGTTCGCTAGAAGATAAGCATTTTAAAACTGAATATAAGATGTTCACAATACACATAATATTAAAGTTTCTATTGCGAAATATTTTTGTGTTTTCACATATTTTTCTGGTTTTATCACATACTTTCAAAATTTATAGCACACACACACACACACACACAAAAAAAAGATGTTTCTGGGTTTTTTAGCACATGAAGTTGCATTCCCTAATGATCACAGTATGGAACGTTGCTCAGATTTTTATGGGTGGTAAGTGAAATGTACATATGAGCAATTGATTATTATTTGTCTCTATAGAATAAATGTTCTCATAAATAAATATTCACCATTATTTATTTATATGTCATCGTCATCCGACACCTGCAATGAAAGTCAGGGAATTTCGTGCCACAGGTCAGGGAAATAGATTTCTCCAGATCAGTAGGAACCCTGTTGAAATAAATTTCTGAACCTGGTACCTACCTTAAGCTAGGGGTTTCAACATGTATGCAAAATATAGAATCTTATGGAGTTTTTAGTATTACACTCTCATTGATGCCTGTTCGAAAAAGGAGAGCAGGCTCAAATATTTTCCATAAATAGTTTTCGTGCAAAGAACGGATATTTAAACTAGTCTGGAATAAAATGCAACTATATTCCCTTTGTTGTTGTTGTAGTACATACTCTCGTATTAGTACAAACAGATAATAAACTTTTATCTTCCTTTATGTGTCAGTTAATTACAAATCGAAAACGCATCGCATAAAAAAGGAGATTACTAAAAAGAAATCTATCTTCTTAACACTTACGGCAATCAGGTCGAGATACTCACGAATTTTTCTTGGCGTATCTGGTGAAGTATGTGATGTATTTTACAATTATTGTATGATACAGAGGACCTATAATCGTAAGATATATTGTACGAAAGCAAATTGACAAATAGAAATGAGATTTAAAGAATTAAGTTACCAACATTTCATTTCTTTAAAAGAATATTTTTGATTATTAATTTATTGAACAAATTCCCAGATACAGCATAATTTTGCCGTTTTACACAAGGAAATGTTTACAAACAGAAAAAAGAAAAAAATAGAACTTAAAGTATCAACGACAGCAGTATCAGCAAAGAGTGCAAAAGTAATATTATTTGGCCAACATTCGTTTAATTATTCGGTCAAACACCAGGTAGCTCGAAAAAAATGTCTACATCAGTTGGTAGATGATTATAACAGTTCGGTATTCTGTGAGAAAGAGACTTTTGTATAATTGTCAACCTGAGGCGGCAAAATGGAACAGGTGGTTATTTCGGTTTTTGCAGGAAGGGACACGTAAGGATAATTCTTGAAGTAGGGTTTCGGATTTTAAGTTCCCATTAACTATCTTACGAAGAATTTTCAGGTGAGAGTTATTTCTGCGCTCTCCCGGAGATTGGATATTAAGATAAGGCAAGAGTTCCTCCTTAGGTAATATCCGAAGTGCGGGAACACGAAAGCGTACTATAATAATAAAGAAATCAAGTCTAGAGAGATTAGGTGCTGCCATGGCGCATATGAGAGAGCAGTATTCAGTCTCGGGCGCTATTAGTGTTTTGTAGAATGTTGTTAATGATGCCGCAGTCCGTAGTTCAGTAAATCAGTAAAGGAGCATTTTTACCTGGCTTGTTTTGAAGGAAACTAAAGGGATTTTCGGTCGGGACGGCTGCCCCAGAGATTCTAATCCTGAGTGTAATAGCGGATTTAGGATTTTGTTCTTATTCTGTATTATGTATAATTACCCACATCTTTGTTGTACTACAAAATGTCTTCTTCCCTCTTTCTAGAATGAGAATGTAAGTTAGTGTGTGTGGTGCAAAGTATGTCTCACAAAATGCGATGAGGCTTCATGGATTCTCTTTGTACTTTTTTTTTTTTTTTTTTTTTAAGTTCAGTTAAGCATCTCAGGACTAGGCACCGAAGCTAAATCAGACGGTGATGATGAGGTGGATAATAATGATGACATAACGAAAGTGCGAGGAAACGGGAAAACACTGAGAAAGCCTATGCACACTGTTTGTCCACCACAAAGCCACTTGGCGGGAGCTGGGATCAAACCAGGGGCCCTACAGATCAGAGGTAAGCGCTCTACCGGTCAACCACCGCATCCCATGAAGAAATTCCATAGTTTTATATGTATAATAAAACATGAATTCTTAAGTGGTGTTTAAAGCTGGAATGTGGCTTTAAATGTACATACAGAATTTAATAAAACCCAGTTTTGCCCAATTAAACCCAATAAAAAAACCCACTGGCCTGTTTTTTTTTAACTGGGTTTTTCAAACCTTGGTTTGAAAATTGTACATCATCTCTAATCTTGATAAATCAGTATGGCGTGCAGCATCTACATGCTGCAAACACAACCTCTATACGCCGTGAAATAGGATCAAACAGCCGTAGGAAGTGTTCATAAGGAATCATCTGCCATCCTGTTTGCATACGAGTCCACAACACATTCTCATTGTCTGCAGGAGAACCGTGACAAATAAGGCGCCGACCTACCATACTTCTCACATGGTCGATGGGCTATATGTCAAGCGACAGTGCCGGCCAGGCAAGTAACGATACCCCTCATTTCTCGAAGAAGACTTGCATATTTTGGATACATGTGACTAGACATAGTTATGATGAAATATAACGTCCGGAGTTGTTGGAAGGATGGGGATGACCATGGCTTGTTGTACTTCTTGATTTAGCTGTTACTAAAGGGTGGCCTGAATGCCTATGAACTGAGATAGCATGTTGTACCCAGTGGCGCCCCACACCATCTCCTTTCACAACAATAGCGTCTACCATGGTAGGATGGATTGAAGATGAACTCGTTCGAAAAAAAAAAAAAAAAAAAAACTTACTAAGCATGCCAGTAATGACGGTGTGCATGCGCTCTTTGCGTTCAAAGGTATTTCTGGTTGTACGTAAATGAAAATTGATGCAAAGGCATGCATACTATCCAGTCAGCTATCTGTAGGCCGTCGAACCTTTTACGCAGACAAAAATACTGTGCTCGGCGCTGTAAAGTTCGTCACGACCATGCGGACAAGATGTTCACCAGCTGTCCGATCGTCGTTGCATACGATTCTTTTCTGTCAGTTGCTTTCACACAAGCATTAATGTAATGTGTATATACTCTGTACGCGCACGAATTTCACGGTACAAGAAACTGTGCTCCGTAGGCCGACTATACGGGTGTACTCGAATGAAGTCGGTCGTCATCTGTTTACATTGTGTCCTTTGGCGTCGATGAGGCATAGTGACATTTGTTCACGCTCGCGATAACTATAGTCATGGAATCGAGGGCGCTGTCGTATATCAAATCCTGTCTTACAAATCTTGCGCTCCCATAATTTCTCCTTGATGTTGCAGTCTCAAAACAAAATACTCTGGTCAACTTACTGACATATATGTATACACTATATGCTACGGGATATTGCAGTTTTCATAAAGATAAGACCAAATTAGACAAGTTGCAATGTTAGAAAGGTGGGCATGCTAATAGAGTTTACGTTATTTTATCGCCACCATCAAAAAGTGACCTACAGTATCCGAAGGCTTGATGTTAATCACTTTTTATTTCTTTGATTTTCTCTTTTTTCTCCTATGTCGTATATAACACTATTGCTAGATCTTGTTCTCCCAAGTTTAGATTAACTATTTCCAATTATCCTTTCTCATTGTCAACTCTTTCTTTTCGTTTTGTATTTTATAATGTAAATCAAACTTAACTGTGTGTTGTATACGTTATAAAGCTTCTTACTTTCAACGCTTATTACACATGTGGTTCACACTGATTAAGAGAATTCGTACCATGCATTTGTGTATTACGAATTGTTCGTAAAATATCAGATTGGCATGAAATTGATTTAAAATAGTTATTATGACTGCTTAGAGAAACAACAATAGATATAACTTTTAAAGTATAGAGTAAGTTACGATATCCTTTTTAATGTTTGTACAATTTAATGTAATTTTTTGACATAATGCATTAAATGCACTAAAACCACGATTGGATTCAACACTATTTACAAAACTCAGCAACCAGCATATCAGGTATTCTTGAGCAAGATACAAGTTACCTAATCCTTGAGAATTCATTACGCAATGGCAAGTAACTTGGATTTACTCGTTATCGATAATCACCGAATTTCAAAAGAGAATTCAACATGAAGCCTTCAATTCATCGTCTCGCGATTAGACCTTTGCCCTATACGCTGAAGAATACAAATGAAAATTGCAGATTACAAAATGATGATGGAATGAAAATGAGACGAAAGGATGAAGAAACTATCCGACTTAATATAAACCAAGAAGTGCAGAATCTGGATTCGACCTAGTTACCTTTTAACATCATAACTCAATGTTCTGCCGCTGAACCAATATGACCCTCCCCCAATTTCACGTTGTATGATGTGAAGTTCTCATAACAGGTTTATCGAAAAGATGCGTATATGCAGGACTTATCTCGTCAGGTTTACCAAATTCCCTTCGTTTTAAGAGTAAAATTAGCGTCCGGGCAGATTTTCTTCCACAATGAAATTGTCTGTTTTTTCTAACAATTGAAGAAAAATAGAAAAGTAAAATCATAGTCTCATTTCTATTCTTGAAAATATTTGTATCTATCAATCACAAGGAAATTGTGTAGCCTAATAGTCGAACGCAGCTTAGAAAGTGCTCGTCTGCTTGATAATGCACAGGAAAGACAGCCGTAGTTTGGTCAGGAATAACATCAGTGGTTGCGCATGATTGAAAAATTATGTTTGTTGTTTAAAATGTGTTTAAAGTTGTATAAAGTAGTAAAGGAAACGTCATTTAAAAGATAAAATGGTACTTTTGTCTCCTTTACTTCACGAAATTTGGTAACTTTGTCTCTCGCACAATAAGATTATTTTCTTTACATCTATACAATTACTTAATATTAAACAGAGTACATGTAATTATCAGTCTCTAGTTTGATTCCTCTCGGTGGCTCAGTGGTAGAGCGTTCACATCTGGTGCATAGAGTCCTTGGGTTCGATCCCAGCTCGCGCCAAGTGAGCTTTGTGGTGGACAAGCACCGTGTGCGTGGGTTTTCTTGGGTTCTACCGTTTCCTTCCACTTTCTTCATTCCACCATTTCATTCATTTCTAATCATCACCGTCTCCTTTAGCCTATCTGGCATAACCGTGGGACGTAAAACTTTTTTCTCTGGTTCGATTCCCATATATGCTCATCTTGATTGAATCTCTTCCGTTAACATTATCAGGCTTGTGGAAAGTCGTGCTCTGCTACTACCTGCCAGTAATCACGTTGGGTTAAGTCAAATGTGAGTTGATGCCGATATAGGTTATATGGCAAATAAATGAAATTATGATGGTATGACCTATTAGGTTTCAACTTAGTTAAATGCAAATACCAGAAATATCCCGTTACATTTTCCGCATTAAAAAACCTGATTGTGATAATCGATTTCACATTTTTGTGTGTCACGTTATCGCTCTAATGTTTAGTAATTGCTTTAGCGACAGAAACGAGTAGCATTCGTTTCTTTTTTCACTTTTCTCAGTTTTTATGGAAGTGAATACTCTTGCGACGTGTGAGTTTTGTTGGCGCATAGTCAGTTATTGTTTATTTGAAGACAAGTGTTAAATGACTACTGTAACAGCTGTTGTGCTTGAGAAAATCTGTTCGTCTCCAGTAATACAGAAAAAAAGAAGAAAGTTTACATTACCTTCTTCTTCTAGGTGGGTACGTAAGGATCGTAACTTTGTTTGACTTCACGTAGAATAAAGTTTATTTCCTTTGTTTGAGGTCGACATTTGTCCTAGTCTTCTGAATGTGAGATCATTGATAAATGTGGGTAAAGTTGATTGATCTGAAGCCACGATAGCCAATTTGTAATGAGGAGAGCCCGGATGCTGTTGACCTAAAATTTTCTAAAAAGTGACCAATAAAATGACACTAAAATTCCTGTAAAATGACCCTAAAAATCACAAAAATTGACCTTAATACTTGCGTTTTCTTAAACGTTTATTTCGTTAAACATTTACATTTTTTAATATCCATTGGATTTTTAGTTAACATTTCTCACTCATATTCAAAAAGTATTGTTTCACTTAGTTGCAGTCCATTGATCATTTATTTCTATTGATCAGTCCATTGTACGACATTGTAAGTATTGAAAGCGTCAATTCACTCCCGAGTTGAAGCTAGGAAGCACTCTTAAACAATAAAAGTTCACAGTGTAGACTACATGAGAGTAATAGATAGAAACATGTTTAAAGTCTTTGTACGCCTTCTAATCCATTTTTAGTTATTCACGTGATCACATCCTTTGTGGTCAGCAACCAAAAACTATCTGTTTGGCCACCTACCAACCCCCACCTTTCGTTAACCAGCTACAGCTTAGTTTTCATTAGCTTGTTAAGAATGCAGTTTTTCCACCCCAATAGTCAGGAAGTAAGAAAAGATATTATTCAACTTCGTCTTTTCCACATTCGTAAACCGTGTTCATTTAAAGATTTCCTTATGTAGAAGAAAAAGAATAAAAAGACCATAAATGACCTAAAAGTTACCTTAAAATATTAAAAAATGACCTGAAATTTCAAAACGGCAAAAAGTGACCAAAAGTTGACCCTAAAAACCTATATTTTTAGAACCTAGAGCTGATGGATAACGTTTTTATTTGAACTTGCGTTGTCCTATGCGTAACAGAAGAAAGTTGACTTGTCAACAAGATCCGGGCCCTGGTAATGAGGTACATGCCAGTGGCGGATCTGGGCTAGGACCTCCAAGTTTATGAATAACAAAAATAATTTAAGGTATTATTTATATATTTTTGAAAGTTTATAGTAAATGCATGATATACCTGTCATAGTCTGTGTTCCGGCTGGGCCCTCCCCGCCACTGATGCTGGCCAAAACAAAATAAATTCTGCTAAGACAGTAACGAGGATCACAGTATTCTATATCCTGTGACTATATGCAACCAACATTTCTTTGCTACTGTGCAAGTTGATCAGAAGCTAGTGAATGTAGTTATTTTAATCGGAATACGAATAGCTACCGCTACCCATGACCTTTAACGAACTCGGCCGAGATAATTACTCTGGGTTTCTACTACAATAAAACAAAATTAAAAACTCACTTTCGTCCAAGAGTTATCGAGTGGAGTAGCGGACGTACGTACGTGCTGACAATATACTTTTGTAAGTTCCACTGCATAAAAATTAAAATCGTCCCTCTTCAACAGTATTCATAGGAATTTCATGGTTAGTACATCATTCTCTTCAGAATAAGGCAGGCTTTCAAGTTTAACATTGCACATGACCGTATGACGTACGAAGAATGGGAAAATTGGAGAAATTTCTCTGAAAAGATCCCTCTTTGCAAGTTTGGCGCTTCCTAGAGCAGCCCCAGATGAGAGTATGCAACTGTACACTACCGTGAAAAACACATCCGGGTATTGGTTATGTTTGCCCGAAATACTATACCCATATTTTGAATAGTGACATGGAAAAATATTTCCCAATTCTGTTTGAATATACAAAATATCGTATACAAATGGAGAAAAAGTATCATGTAAAATAAGTCACGATGGAAACAACATGCTTGTTCACCTTTACGTGTAACTCATAGCTTCTACTCTTATACCCAAGCTGCACAAAGGCTTGTCATATATTTCAGTACACCTTCCAAAAAGGGGGAGTAAAACAAAAAATGATGACTATTGTCAATCGAGTATGAGACAATGTTAGAGGAGGAAGGAAGGAGGAGGAAAGGGTTGGGGAAGCTATATATTCCTATTCGTACCACACTATCCATCATGCAAAATGTTAAATCTGTTAATTGGAGATGATAGTAGAGGGGAGAGGGTGTCGCAACTTGTTGGGTACATGGCATCCATGGCCGCCATCTTGGATACAACTTCAAAATTTTAAATAGGAAGAAGGGCATGATTCATCAAGCGAGGTATCATATGGGTGTGATGTCAAGTAACACCGGCATGAGCTCAGGAATCGAAAGGTGTAATTGTTTCTTTCATATAGGTCTTGTGGTCCTTATTTTGTATATTAGGTAGGTAGCACGTTATGACACTGAAAGTTTGAAAATCATTACCAGTAGCACACTACAGCACATGTTCTAGGTAGATGGCCTAAAGCTATGCTTGCCATATCTGGTATAACCGAAGAAACAAGCAATCATTTGCGTGGCAGAGCTCCAGGAACACCCAAATACTTTTTAGCTCAATTTGAAACACCCAAGCAATGAATTGCTCTTTAGTTTTGGGTTCATGTGAATATATCCAAGTTTCTTCCCCGGTAACAAATGTGGTGCACCAAACTTGAATTACCGAGGTAGATTTTTTAAAAAAATATTTTTATACAGCAATTGACATGAACCTGTTTTTGAGCTCGGTCAAGGTCTGTGAGCTCGAACGAATTGAAAGTTTCCAGACGTCCAAGTGACGATGCAAAATTGTATGTAATGTATTTATGTTAATATAGAGGGACGCCTGAATTTCACGATGTGTTACATGCCGATCTCTTTCTATCATCTCACGCACAGCATCAACATTACTGGCAAGAATAAACATGGATGGATGACTTTCACCAAATTCATCACCGAAAAATGTGCAACCATTCTGGAATTCGAAAAACCAATTGTGCACATTTGTATTGGATGGTGTTTCATCCCCAAAAGCCAAATAGGCTATAGTCGTTCATTGTATTGTTTCAGTGTTAAACTACACTTAAAACCATGAAAGGGTCATTGCTAGGGTTACTATTCGTCCCGGAAAATCTGGGATCGTCACGTAATCGAGATCGTCGTCCCGAAAATATTTCTCGGGACGCATAAATGTCCCGAATTTCAGAAGAACGTCTGTATACTAGATACTGCTTTCTTCACAGCACTAGGTATATAATTATTCTCTGCAACATCTGAGTATGACAATTCAAAAACTTAAAAAAAAAAAATAAAAAAAATGGATTTAATTAAGTTCACGATTTAACTTTTCTGACACTGAACGAAGCATTCGTTTCATTGGGTGAGGGACAAAGGATTTACTGCTCAATCTTATTATTATCTTTAGTACTCTGTTTCAATTTGCTTCTGAAATATTTTAATCAATAAATCAATAATCCCATAACGGATCCTGAGAAATTTGTGTTTACTAGGAAGTAGGAGGTAAATCATATGCTTACGTTTGCTTAACTAGGGAGGGAGAAGAAGATCTACAAAAATGGCTGAAAATGTGATTGCGTAATATTTGAAAACTCTATCTAATGGAAGAAAGTAAATTGATGTATAACACTTCTTTTCATTTTAAGCGTTTCAAAGTTTCTCGTAATTTAGTAGCGTCCCGGATTTTCATTTTTGAAATACGGCAACCCTAATCATTGCCCAAAAGTGTTCACGAGAAATTTCCATTTTCTGGCGCAAAACTACTACTTCAAACTGCTGTGAAAATAAATGAATAAACTTAAACAAACAATATAAGATAATTTAAACATACAAACGTCTATTCTTCCCTATATTATAAACCAGAACTCTAGTGTTACTGTTGGTATTATGATAGTTTGGAGAAACTTTTCCAGCAGCTCTCATACTTGAAATGCGACATGAAGTCTCCCTTTCTATTTGAACTTGCATTCAAGATGATGGCCATGGTCGCCTTGTATTCTACAAGTTGCGGCTCCCTCTAGTACCATCTCCCGTAGATTTCACGTTTTTCTCTCAGGTTTTTAAATGAAATTGTGCTCAGAAACCATTGTCTCACCTTGTATTTGCAGTTGAGACTTTAAAAATGAACCATATCTAATTGCCTGTACGTTCTGTGCTTCAGAGAAATAATTCTTTTTTTAAAAAAACTAATTATACCATTAAGTGACCATGTTAAAAAAAAAGAAACTATAAAGAAATAAAATAAACGGCCTTCGTGATATTAGTTGTAATTTGACATCTTGAAATGTACGTGTATATAAAGTGGCATGAGGGGATACTAGTTACCATATCATTTTTGTTCTAAGCTAGAATAATGCTACTCGTATATTTTGCCTTGCTTTGTCAGAAAGAACTTCCGTATGTCATCTTTAACAGATTTTTCCGTTCAAAATTAATCAACTAAGTGGATCACGCAGCCATATACAAAGTTGTGATATCTCACGTATAATTACAATTCTAATACATATACACTGTACATATGTGTATAGCGAGTGGCACATTTCTTATTGCATTTAAAAGCAATATCTACTGAGAACATTTGACTTGCGAAGTCGTTTACATATTGACATTCTGTGTGGAATATTTGTTCTTTGTTTTCAGTGGTGCAAATCTGTCTTCAACATTGGGGGAACGGGTAAGACTATTTCCATATTTATTTTTCAACGATGTTCAAAATATTTATGAAATTCAAAAACAATGCTGTGGAGGATCAGGAGAGCAGAGTTGTTTTCAACATTGGGAGACGGGCAGATTTGAGGCTTATTCTGGGGGAACATCAATTTCATCTCACTTTCCTTTGTGACAATCGGAAACAAATCATCACATTTCTCCCCTGAAACACATTTCAAATCGGATTATTGGGGGGGCATGTCCTCCTCATCCCCCCGGGATTTGCGCTAGTGTTTGTTCTTTGCATCAAACCGCTTACCACATTTTTCAATTGTCTATAAAACAATTATGTCAGTCTATTTCTAGTTGATTTGTTGTTTGGTGAAAAGTCGTTTCAATGAAGGAATTGTAGTGGTGCTATATGAAGGAACTTCTAACAAAAGAATGTGTAGCTTTAAAATCCTTCCTTTTCTGTTTCATGAAGTAGTAGAGGTACAGTTTTGTGTGCCAGTATAATAGGTACAGTAGAACCTCTCTCGTTCGCTCTCGGCTGGTCCGACTCGTCGCTGACTCACGAAGTCCATTGTCGTCTACTGCCGTCGAAGCATTGTTGTTTATTTGCTGTTGCCTCATACCCGCATTAGTGCTCCGTCATCTCTTATATCGTTTCTTTCGTTTGCGTGTTTTCTGTACTGTATTGTGCAGTTTTTAGTGCTTACTGTTCGTTGGTTTTTACTCTAGAGAACAATACAGTCGTTTTTGAATTCAGATATTGTTAATTTTACTGTAAATCCGTATCTTTCTGTATTTTCTGATAGTCCGGCCTTTTTTGCGTTCCGACCGTACCCCCTGTCCCAATGGTGACAGATTAGAAGGGTTCTACTGTACTGCTTTTATTATGCTCATGATATTTTGGTGATCTCAAAACCTAAACAGATCAAAAATAATAATAATAATAATAATAATAATAATAATAATAATAATAATAATAATAATAATAATAATAATAATAATAAAAAGTAAATCCTATAAAATAATTAAATCCTATATCAATGAGTTCGACAGCAGTTGCGACTTCAGAATTCTCAAACAGAGGATAGGGGGGCGCGGTGGTTCAGTGGTAGAGCGTTCGCCTCTGGTGCTTGGGGTCCCGGGTTCGATCCCAGCCCCCGCCAAGTGAACTTTGTGGTGGACAAACACCGTGCTCGTGGGTTTTCTCGGGGTACTCCCGTTTCCTCCCACTTTCTTCATTCCACCATTTCACTCATCTCTCATCATCACCGTCTCCTTTAGCCTCACCGGCATAACCGTGGGACGTAAAACTTAAAGATTTCATTTCATTTCATTTCAAACAGAGGATACCACATCCTAATATAGCCCCCAATCTGGAAAATGAGAAAGCTGTATTAGTGTGTCTGTGTTTTGCCACAATCTGCATGTGTGTAACCGTAATAGTTTCTACATAATGAAATGTTGTAAAGCTTAATAGCTACGTGTATGTTGGAAATTAGGCTCTTCGTTCTCATTTTTTTTTTGGGGGGGGGGATATTACTGAATAACTTGAAAACAATGAAGATAAATCCAAAATGTAGAAAGTGATGCAGGTGGTATCTACAGAATGCTATTACATGAAATATTAATGGCTTCCAAGACGTTCCGTACAGTGTATGAAGTTGGGTGCCCAACAATTACGACGTAATAAGCTGCGCAGCGCATACAGTAATGTTCGAACAAAAAATGCGGCACACCGCTACAAAAATGCCAGATCACGAAATTGGAAGATGTGCGCGTGTGCGGTGTAGTATGATGTGAAAATAAAGATCGTAAACATCTTAAGTGCTCCTTCATGACTATTTGGTTAGAATAAGCATCTTCGGCGTGGAAGATCTGACGTTCCCAACTGAATGCTCATATACATATGTAGTTTGGAATTTACATTCAATGTGTCACTATAGCTTTTATGCTGAAAAAGGAACGTTAAACTGTAAAAGAGCCAGCCAATCAGAAACATTTTAAATCATTCAATGAGATCTACAACTTTAGAATGCAATTATCGAATTATGCCAAACTATTTTGAAATATTCTTCCATTATGTTTTGTCTACTTCGTATACAAATAAAACTAGTTGAGAATGCTCCAAGTGCATTGCCAGAACGAACGTAAAAAGAATGTTTCTTTTTCTTAGCTTCTACAAGCTCTATATCAATTGTTATTGTACTCATTAAACAATTCTTGTAATATATCTAGGCCCATCCGCTTATAATTTCCTTGAGTACTAAATTTTTACCACATGTTTTGTTTAAGAGTGCTGTTAAAATGTTCTACGATATGTTGTTTTACGAAGAGAGACGCTCGAAATGGAGGGCTTAAAATTGAAACTTCGCCAAATTTGATTTATGTGTGAGATATGGCTTCTTAAATCTCTCGAACTCCGAGCTTTTCTTTCTTTCTTTCTTTTCTTTGGCCAATATCTGGGAAACGGTGGCCAGTTGACTAGTGGCCACTGCCTACTGTTTGGCACCAAAATGTTTACCATCCTCTTAGGTATTGATCAACACCAATATGATGTCTCTATGACTTACGGTTCTCGAGATATGGCTCCTTAAATCTCCCGAAATTAGAACTTTTTAAGCCAATATCTCGGGAACGGCAAGAGTGACGCGAAAAATGCTATCACTTTCTGATATTTTTTGATGCTTTATTGAATGGAGGGCACGAACTTGAAAAATTCGTAAATAACAGACGTACAAAGAAAGATAATTCAGAAACGAACTTTTTAAGTTCGTTGAAAATAATAATAAAAAAATATTCCTCAATACAGTGGTAGTAGCTATTGTCTACAGGGTGGCCCAAAAGTAGGTATACAGTCCCATACTGATCAGCTTACTGTATTTCATATCATTTCTTATTGCTATCAAACAGGTATACCTAGTTTCTTTATTATTGGTTCTTAATGTGTTTTTTTCTTTACCTTAAGCTCGGAACAGCAAAAGTAACCAAATCCATGAACTAGAACGTTATACTTGATCAATGCAGGGGTGTATACCTACTTGTGGGCCACCCTGTATACAGCAAACAAGAGGATTTCTCATATTGATCCACAGAGCTCAGATAACAGAGCGAATTGATAATCGAACATGTGTTAAGTTTTCCTCTCTTCGTACTTTAATGTTAGTCGTTTAAAAAAGAAAATCTTAATCAATGTACATTGAACTTCGACGTTTATTGTTACTTTTAGCATCAAAACTGCTGCTGTTGAATACGAAAGAAAGAAAAAAGCATGCCCATTGCTTCCGTTGTCAATTTATTGTTGCTCAAAAGAGCGCTTCAAATACCCTTTTACCTACCGGGAAAGAGTGCCGAAGTTCTCATTCAAGTTGAACATGAAACATACAATGCTATACAGTAAATGAAAAGGTGGCAAACAAAAGTGGACATACCAGTAAAAATTCCAAACTTAGATTTCAGTTGAATATTATTTTTTGTTTGCATCTCTATCGAATGAAATTCACAGTTTCAACTATAAAAATATTTTTCTTATTTTACAACCTAAGAAATTATAGTTTGCATGCAATCCTATCATGGCGTTAGAGAGGTTTTTGGATAGTGCCTAAAACGGTTTCAGGTGGATATTTATCTTTTTGAAACTCTTCCTGAAATAATCCTAAAAGCTTTGAGTCAGTAACTTCATTTCAAATTTTGCTTTGAGGGAGGGGGCAAGACACTCCATTGTAAGTAAAATTTTTACGTTTTTTCATTGGCATATAATTATCGTATTGATTAAAATATATGTAAATTTCAAACTCAGGGAGGGGGCATTGCCCACCATGGAGTCTCATATAACGCCCCTGCTATCAGCATGGAAAACAATAATTTCTTATTTTGTAATTCTCTTTAAGAATATGAATTCTAGAAAAAATAGAGGGATGGAATCAACACAAAATGACCGTCATAGAAGCTAGTTTAGTTCCGTTCCTGCACGAAACAGAATTTTGCGTCATATTAGATAAAGGAGCTTAAACAGTAACTAAACGTATAGTTGTAAAAAACACAGTTGTGAAATGAATGCGGGAAATGATTAGCATTGCATTTATTAACGTCCATTAACATCATACATGAGAGCATAAAAATATTCTCTCATTACTGGTGGTCGCAAAGAGTAAGCGCTAGGCACAATATTAAGAGAGAAGTTAGCATACAGCAAAGCGATAATAATAATAATAATAATAATAATATTTATCGAACTGCATGAAATTCTCCTCTGCCCATTCGTGTTGGCCATGAAGTCTACCTGTTCTAGTTACATGCCATTTTATTTACAACTTCCCGGTAGTAGATGATCGTCTCATCCGTGTGCATCTTGGCGTATTTAAAGCTTTTATAACTTCTTTTAAAGTGGGGTAGTTACGATCTACTCCATAGTTGTTAGACCTCTGGTTTCAGATCGTTGATGTTATCGTATTGTGTTTGCTTTGATTCGTGCTTATGTCGTTTGTTAGCAGCGAAGCTATATAGGGCAAAACCTAATGTTTACGGTAGGATCTGAACCATTATAGTTCAGCTTTACTCAACCTATTTCGTCATCACGTCCCTTACCTCTTTTATCACATCCTCTTTCCAGTGATCGCCATAAGTACTTTCCGGTTTCTAATAAGCATTTTTTGATTACTGTTGCTTATTCGCTTGTGAAGTGTAATGAAATCGTATGGGACTGAGATAGCCTTCATTTTGAAATATATTTCCGTATGCAGTTTTTGTTGTATTTTCGTGCATTTCAATATGCAGTTTTTCATCACTCTCATTGCTCTTTTATTCGTTTTTTTTTTTTTTTCAGATGATACGTAAAATTTTGTTGAATACTCTTTTCTGTATTTGTCAGTGGGTATGGAAATGTCATAAAAATATCTTACCAAAATAAGAAGAAACGTTTTAAAAATATTTTTCCATACTAGATCCTAATTGTATATGTTCGTCACTTCCTTTCGCGACCCATTTAGAGTATTTCTCTCGTAATTCCTCTATGGGTACCAATTCCTATAGTGTTGAGTGTTCTCACACTGGGAATCTAACCCGGAGTCTCTTGCACCAGAAGCATGCGCTCTACCCATTGGACTAGCTAGAAGAGCTCATTGTACGTGTTTACGGTCTCTTAGTTCATAGATTAATGCTGAAAAGGACGCAAGAACAGGGTAATCGTATTCTTTTTCTTTGAATAAATCACTTTTAATTTTCAATCGAACTTTCATTTTTATTTATGTTTACACATTGTCATTTCTTTTATAGTTAGCCGCTAGTTATAGTTACGTGTATAATGGAAAATTACACAGAAAAATTAACATACAAGTGACTTTTTAATTGGACAAATAGAACATGAAAGGAGTAAAACGAGTGAAGATAGATTAAAACGATAAATGCAACTGGATTTAGTGTTCATTTGCACCTAACGTTGAAATTTGCTTGTCGTAATGAGGTATTTTTCTTTTTTTTTTGTAGTTGTGTACAATTTGCATACAATGGTGTGTGTATCAGATGAAGGAAAAAATACGTAAGATTTTTTCTTCAAGGTCGTTGGCGTTATTGTGCAATAAAATGATTAAAGAGATAGTCTTGTATGATAAATATTAGCCTTTATGAAATATTTGAATATGTAAATTTCAGGAGACATTTGAATCTCGTTATGCATTCTCGTTTCTTAACATTTTACGATCGAGATCAAACAAAATTTGATCTAATGCACGTAATATCAGCATTCTGTGATATATAAAACTCACTAGCAGAGTTCAGTGTTATTGATAGTGAGAAACTATGGTACAGTTTATTTATTTATTTATTTATTAAAGCTTTGATACCATTTGTCAACACTAAGGATATACATTTAAATGGAATATAAAGCATATCATAAATCATATCCCATTATTCTATGCCGAAGATAGAACACTAGACAATTAGCAACGAAGTTTTTAGAAGAAAATGAAATGTTCAGTTAAACGTTCCACGATTATACTCTCTTAAGCGAAAAGAGACTGATGATTGATAAAAGTGAATTGTTATGAAATAATTGGGTGCAATGAGAATGTGGAAACGGGATACATGATGTCCACCACAAACTCATATGACCTGGGATTGAACCAGGGACCGCACTCACCAGAGGTGAGCCCTGTAGCCATCGTGTCCTTCATGGAATTTTGTAATTATCTTCTCTCCGCTGAGGGGATGTTTGTATCAGCGTCACTTCAGGTTCTACTAAGAGCTGTCTGTACTACAGTGCAATTCATTGACATGTTCACAACTTCACTACCTACACATTTTATGTGCAGAGGAATACTTCGTAGTAGTACACATCTTGAAATGTCTTAATACTGCTTGCTCATTCTGGTTTTAGAACTTACGTGAAACGTAAATTAGACTGACTCTGAGTAAAAATTTTGTTTTTATCTACCTTGTATGGTTTGTTTCGTAAGAGTTATACCTATCCATCTACTCTCTCTCTCTCTTGTTTCAAAACCACCAACAACGTTTGGGAGGTGATTCCTGACACCAAGATAAGACAAAAAGTATAGACCAACCTGGGTGCACAAATGCTTCCTTTCGGAGTTATAGGTTGCCGAAAACATAAAAAAATAAATAAATAAATAAATAAAATGAACTTTAAAGGTTCATAGCTCCAAAACTATGGGACCTATTGTTGTCGGGTCAGGACTTCACTTAGGAACTAATGTGTGTCCTATCCAAATATCCAAGTTACAGAATACTGCGGTACATCCGCAATTAATTTTTATAGAGGTTGTTGGTGAATAGTTCAAATTATATACCCATAGCCAAATTCCCTCTATAAAAACTGTTGAGTGAGTACCTTAGGATTCTGATACATGGATTTTGGATAGTGCACATATTAGTTCCTAAGTAAAATCTTGACCCGACTACGATATGTCTCATAGTTTTGAAGCTGTGGACCTGTAAAGTTTATTTATTTTTTTTTTAATGTTTTCGGCAACCTATATCTCCGAAAGGAAGCGTTTGTGCACCCAGGTTGGTCTGTATTTTTTTTTTTTTTTGTCTTATCTTACAAGGGAACCTTCCGAAAATGATAGTTGCAGTGAAAGATATGGCCTATGCCAATTGAAAGAGCTGTAACAGAGATGAGCATTCCCAAAAAATTAGCTGCCCATAGCAATAGATTCAAGAAATATAAGGGGTGGAAGTTCGGGAAACAGCAAGGTTGGACAAGGAGGAAAAGTGCAAATTCCGCAAAAAAGGGGGGCACGGCAAAATACAATGCTGACAAGTGATGTATAGAAAGAGACTTGCCACAATAGGGAACAAATGAAGGCCACCAGTAGGGTTAACAGTGTTGCCAACTGCAATAAAAAGTACGTTTTGCAAAGAGCACTATATGAAGTGAGTGCAATATTCAGTGTCATGTAGAACATAAGATATGACGTGTATAATCAGTGGTACAATCTAACAAAAGAAAATAGAAAAAACAGAATTACGAAAAATACGGAAAAGACAGAGTTGGCCATAATGCGCCACATTTGATCACGAGCTGTGCATATTAGAATAAACAAAACAAGAAGCACGGACTATGCAGGAAACCGACGTACCTAGAGTCGAAAGGAAAAACGAGTTCCAAAGTTGGCAGCACTGGCCATGAACATCCAGACAAGTCTAATATAGTTAGGCCTCTCGCTTCACAAAAAGAAATTCCGGCAACAGGCATCACTCGGAATGCATCAATGCTAGATTGATTGAGGCAATTCCAAGTCGGGGAACATGAAATGGTTGGGTTGAGCCAACAACCTATAATAGAAGTAAACATTATGTCATGGTTGGGTCGTATGTGGGAATATACAGGGTGTCCCACCAAACTTTGTGACCTGAAAGATTTGAAAAACGAAGAAAAATGTGACGGATCTAGCTGTGCAGGAATGTACCAATGTCAGGGGGTTATAAAAGTCTGTGAGAAGCAAGTGCCTCCAGGATCCCCATCATAGGGCCCCAGGAGCCAACTTTAAACTTTCAAATGACAACAGGGATCGAGTGGTACCTCTCTCCATAGATCATTGAATGTGCAACAACACATATAGGAAACATTTGCTATATGAAGCATGTTTTTCAAAATGGCCGCCACAAATATATGTTGTATCTTAACATGGCATCGAACATTGTGATCTCACATTGCTACGAAGCGAAAAGAGATGTTGCAAATCCAATTGGACAGGAATGTACTCATGTCGAGGGTCAAGAAAACTTTGTAAGAAGCAAGTCCTCAGAGTCCCCATCATAAGGCTCGAGGGGTCAACCGCAACATTTGAAATGGGAACAAGGGGAGGATGATATTTCTCTGGATAGATACAACACCGCCTATAAGAAATATTTGCTATATGAAGCACGAGTTTCAAAATGGCTGCCAAAAATGCACGTTGTTCTTGTCACCGAGCAGATATTTTTGGCGGCCATTTTGAAATCCCATATAGTAAATATTTCTGATATGCGTTGTTGCATATTCCATGATTTATCGAAAGAAATATAACTCGACCGATGGTGCTATTTGAAATTTTGAAGTTGGCCCCTGGGACCCTATGATGGAGGACTTGGGGTCACTTGCGTCTCACAGAAGTTTGTCGCCCGCTGACATGGGTACATTCCTGCACAACTGGATGTGTCACATTTTTTTTCGTTTTGAAACTATTTCAGTCGCAGAGTTAGGTGGGACACTCTGGATATATCATATAGGCGGTTCAGGTTCAGATTCAAGGTATTTTCCTTCCTTCTCTTCGGTGATAGTACTGCAGACAGCAACACACAGCAGATCAAGCCTTTGATTATGTTTGCACACAGCAGATCAAGCCTTTGATTATGTTTGCTTTCTACAGGTGTGGATATGTGATAGAAAGACCACCAAAGGTTCTGATACCTCTAGAGTACTGTTTCGAGACATTCACAGGCGATGATTGTACAGCGGGGGACACTTCTAAATGGTACACCTTAGCCGTAAATCTCCATATGGCTGTACTATTTAGAAGTGTCCCCCGCTGTACCATGTGTGATGGATCGGCAGTATTCCGCTGTGCTCACTGCAAATGTATCTTCTGTTTGGACCATTGTCTCATCGAACAATTGCACGTACAATGTGGACGAGCATGTACAAATGATGCGAAGGCTAATGCCTCTTGCCGGAAATTTCTTTTTGTGAAGCGAGTGGCCTAATTATATTAGAATTGTCTGGATTTTCATGGCCAGTGCGTCTAGGTACGTCGGTTTCCTGCATAGTTAGTGCTTTCTTGTTTTGTTCATCCTAATATGCACAGCTCGTGATCAAATGTGGCGCATTATGGCCAACTTCGTCTTTTCCGTATTTTTCGTACATCTGTTTTTTCTATTCTCTTTTGTTAGATTGTACCACTGATTATACACGTCATATCTTATGTTCTACATGACACTGAATATTGCACTCACTTCATATAGTGCTCTTTACAAAACATGTACTTTTTATTGCAGTTGGCAACACTGTTAACCCTACTGGTGGCCTTCATTTGTTCCCTATTGTGGCAAGTCTCTATACATCTCTTGTCAGGATTGTATTTTGCCGTGCCTCCCTTTTTTGCGGAATTTGCAGTTTTCCCCCTTGTCCAACCTTGCTGTTTCCCGAACTTCTACCCCTTATATTTCTTGAACCTATTGCTATGGGCAGCTAATTTTTTGGGAATGCTCATCTCTGTTACAGCTCTTTCAATTGGCATAGGCCACATCTTTTACTGCAACTATCATTTAGGGAAGGTTCCCTTGTTAGTGTCAGGAATCACCTCCGAAACGTCGTCGGTGTTGTTTTGATATATATATATATAGCGTTCCACGAATAACCTAAGGCCCGTCTGCTAAAGAAACCAAGGCAGATAGAAGCATGAAACCTTTTGTAACCTTCTAGGGACATAAAAGACAATACAATATTATGCTGATAAGAAGAACCCCCATGAGGTAGGCTCAAGGGGGTTACAGGGAGTGACTGCAAAATTTTAAATAGCAACCCCCATCGTGTTGTACCTCGTTTGAAAGGTAATGTGTAAGACCAGTTTTGGAAACTACATGTCGCTAGCATGTCCCTATCCAATATGGCGGCCATCCGTAAAGTATGTTCAACACGGTGTAGTTACCCCACGCAGGGGGATTCTCCTTATTAGCATAATGTTGTCTTTTATGTCCTTTGAACATTACAAAAGGTTTCATGCTTCTATCTGGCTTTTTTCTTCAGGAGACTTACCTCAGTGTTATGTGTGGAACGTATTATTCAAAAAATGCACTGTATATATGGAGAGAGAGAGAGAGAGGGAGGGAGGGAGCCAGTTGTTAAAAGATTAGAATAGGAGCACTGGCCCAAACACCGTGAGTTGAATGCGAGTGGAGATAAGGCGAAGGTCAATTGTTGGTGTGGGTATATTCAACATACTACCTGGTTATGGCAGTTGAGTTACACCGTAAACTTGCGTAAGGACAGAGTAAACATGGGACCTCCACAGAGCGTCATAAGGGCGTGTATGCTGTACGAGTTCAAACGAGTCAAACGCAGCTGCAGCGAGGCGGAAGATGTACCAGGCCTTTGGTGAAGTTGTTGTGACTATGCGGACAGTGCAGCGGTGTTTAACAAGTTTAAGGACTGTGACGAAACACTGGAAGACGCACCACGTACCGAAGATTAACACATGTACAAAATGAAGATCTTCAGGGAGAATTGAGGCGAACAGTGGCCAGACATGTGAGGAACTGGGACTAAAATTCAGTGTGGGTGAAGAAACTATTCGGCAGCACCTCCATCAACTTGAGATGCACTACAAGTTGGGTCGATAGCATCCCATGAACCGGTTCCAAAACAACCGAAACCAGCACTGCACCAGAATTGGAGGAGTGCTCGCGCCATCGTACATCGGGAACTGCTACCAGCTGATCAGGGCATCAATGCAATTGTGTACTGTCAGCAATTGAGCTGTGTTCAAGAAAATTCAAAACTCTGGAGCCAGCACTTCTGAATCGTAAAGGGGTCGTCCTGTTACAGAACAACGCTAAACCCCATGTATCTAGGATGACCCGGGACACCATTCTGCGCCTTGGATAGGAAACACTGTTGCATCCACCACACTGCCCGCACATTGCATCGTCCGATTATCACCTGTTCCATTCCTTGGACAATCACCTTAGAGGACACCAGTTCAAATCCCTAGTAGAGGTGGAAAATGCACTTGATACCTTGATACCTTCTTCGCTTCACACCCTACCAAGTTCTACCGCGATGAAATCCTTGGCCTTCCAGAACATTGACAGAAGTCCGTTGATGCTGATTAGGACTATTTTTGATCTTCCAGGTACGTCGTAGGTGACATATCGACGTTCAATGGTGGTGGAAGAAAAAGCGACAGAACTTTCATAGTTACCTTCATAATAATCATAAATGTTTCCTTTGGTCTTTGTCAGATTATGTTTTAATTTATCTTTGAGTAGTAGAATATTCAGTCTTGTTAGCTTACTGACAGGAGTGTATGTTTTTCGCACGGAAAGTATAATGTTTATGGAAAATCTTCGTAAGTCAAGGACTGCGTGAAGTATAGAACGATGAGCAATGCCTTTCTTATTGTCCATATCAATTTCGGGCCAGCAACCTGGACGACAGGAAAAAAGGTTCATTTGCCTACCTTGTAGACAATATGGATCTTCGTTTTGACCTCTCTCCAGTCCCCTTTCGAGTCGAGAATCAAAAAGCCTTCGACGTTTCCTCTATCGATTCACTGGCCTTGCAATCTGCAACATAACAGAGTAGATGTGGGTTGCCTACCTCACAAACATTGGTTCACTATATAGATATTAGAAATTTTGACCCTCTATTTCCCCCTCGAATCGAAATTTAAAAACGGCTTCGTACAGAATTAAATCTGGTGAGGCTTCATTTGTGTACAAAGCTTGGTGTCTCTATTCGGAAATCTGATGAAGATACACTCATGTTATTTTATTTTTTATTATAGATGTGGGATTGGGTAACATTTCTAACCAAAAATTACAATTTATAAGTTTTGTTTTTGCACTCAATCTTGAGTAAATTAACTCCCTTTTATACTACAAAGTGTATAGTTATTTGTTGTTACTTATCACTCGTGAAAGACTATTTCTTATCTTCATCCTTATGTACGCCACTTATCTTTAGCATACAAGTCACTTTATTTTATGAAGCCGCCTTTTATGAGGAGAGAGTAACTTCAGACGGCATCGTTTAAAATGATTTTGTATTTGACTATTTCAGTGAACAGTATTTCTTAACATTTGCGGTGTGGTGGCAGCTCACGTCATTGAACATTCTGGTTCAACTTGTCTATAAGCGTAAGAGTGGTTTATTATTCTAAAGAAATACAGTGAATCCACGGTATACGACTGTGTGTTGTAAATAATTTTTCCCTCGGCTTTGAAACAATATTTCATGGTACGAACACACATACACGCCTGTACTCACGATTCCACACACCCAGCAATGCTTCCCCCCCCCTTTTCCAGAAACTATTCGAGTGCTGTGGTTAAATATTACTTTTTTGTTCTTTATTTGCACTGTTTGTGTGTGTGTGTTTTTTTTTTTTTTTTTGTTCTCATACTGTTTTGTTTAATTTAGTGTTACTTATTTGCCTTAAGAAGAATAATTTTATTTTCATTGTATATTATCAGTTACAGGAAACCACTTTAAACTTTTTTTTTTTTTTTTTAAAGTACAGACAAATGTTTATGGCTTGAACGTATTTATTTACTTACATTAATTTCAATGGGAAAAACAGTTTACGGAAGTTCGTGATCTTAGAGTCAAGTGTAGTTGAAACTAATTTTTGGTAGTAGATTGATCATACGAGGTTGTTTTGAGATGTTCCAAAATCAATGTAATGTTTGCAATTATGATCGTATAGGAAAATGTCACTAAGTGTCCATGATGATATATCCAGTGGCGTATGCAGAACTACATCAAAGGAGTTCAAGCTCCCATGTTCATAACATTTCAGATGTTTGTATACATATCTTGATATGGTAAATCTTTATTTCTTTACATATCTTGCCCAAGGGAAAGTTATATCCCGGAACTTCCCTTGCGTACACAATTGACTATATCATTTCTTTCTCAATCATAAGAACAGACTCAGCCAATGCGATAGAAAAAACTTCGGAGATCTAGAGTCTACAACTGAGCAGAATAGCGTAAAAAAAAAAAAAAAAAAATCAAAATTTGGTTCTGGCTTCAGCAGTAGTTATTAGGACTGAGTTTGAACAGAGAGGTGGAAAAATCACCAGATAACAGGATTCGGCGTTCTTTTCTATCACGTCTAAAGACGCGCTCCCAATTAAAGGGCTTAACATTACTTAAAGAAGTTACAGACCTTGCTCTAAATTTATATAGTTTATATGCTATATGCACTATATACTATATAGCGTATCTATGTAGTTTTCCATTGCTCCGAGAAATATTATTTTGCTACGTCGTCCTGTTCTTCACTGAAGTGGAAAAAAAAAACCGGAATTCGGGCAGTATTTGGCTACAATCAAGTTAAGAAATTATAAAAATGATAGTTCACTTTTTGGTTGCGTGATGTCAATATCCCTTTTCTTGACGCAGTTACGAATTTAGGACCTACCGCCAGGGTTGGCTGGTTTAAACCAACTGTTTTTTTTTTTTTAACTGGTTTAAACCAAAAAACGAAAAATGTTCGTAAAAGTGTAAGTGTTTGTAAAATCTTGATGAACACACATTTGTGGGTTATCACGTTTCACTCCCGTATATTATTCGTATTATATTCAGACTAAATTCCCCATTCATTACTCAAAAAGATTACTACAAAATCAACTTTCGTTTTTTTTTTTTTATATAAGTTTACGAATGTTTGTTTTGTGATTTTTTTTTATAGTTTGTTATTATTGTTATGTACTTGCAATCAAAGTAAAGTTCTAAATATTGTTTCGTTTCAATAATGTTTACTGTTGATAAAATACATCAAAATGCCGTACTTTTGTGTGTGTGTGTGGGGGGGGGGGAAGGTCACACAAATCCCACGAAAGGGATTTAGTGAAATGAGAAATATCTTTGGTATCTATTTATATATAAATGAGTCTGAGCCAAAGTGGACTCAAATAATTCGTATCTTTATTCACTTTTCTTACTAAAATGCAAATTAAGTCGTCGTATTTCTTTAACTTGGACTAATAAAAGCCGTTGTTAACTAACTTGGACTAAATTAGTTCTTCTGTTCCCTGTAGTACTTTGAAATTGTCCATATGTCATTCTGTGTAATAGTTTCAGTTGTGCAACTGTTTATATTTTTGTCCTTCTGAAACGACTCTTGACAATTACATTAACAACTATGTAAAGATCAGTACAACGTATTTTTATCAGGAGTCCTTCGTAAGTAAGTCGGCAGACGTATCGCATTTGTGGCCAATTAGTCCTGGTTTCGAGTTCAAATGGAGGACGATTTCTCTCGGATGTAAGTCGAGAAGAGGTTTGGAATCCGCTTTAAGCTTATGTGACTCCTTCCAGCATAACCCCGTTGTAGCATAATAATACCAAGGCGATACAAACTTATTTCTGTTCATATATGATAGGAATACGTAGAGCAAATTATTTAAACCAAAAAGACCTGGTTTAAACAAAAAAAAAAAAAACCTTGTTTAAACTAAAAAAACAGTTGTTTTTTTAGTTTTTTTCAATAAAAAACATTTTTTTTTTTTTTTGCCAACCCTTCCAACCGTCTATATGGTCGCATAAAAACCAGGTACATCTTTGGCAGTTTGAAGAACTATTAAAGTTAGTGCTTACTTTTTAAAAATGGATCTACAGTTTCTGTTTTGCTTTTCATTATAATACATTCTAGCTGAACCTGCGCTGTCTACTCAGCACATCGTTCTGTTACGACCATGAATTTCCTTCCCACTGTGCATGTCTCCTTACCCGCACAAGTAAAGGATAGGAGACTCATAAAATAAGTGAATTGTTATGTATAGATGTTGGAGTGAATTTGTAGCAAATTTGTAGAAGTAACACGGTAACAGGTGGAAATATTTTTTTCTAATAAATTCATATCCGTACGAGTACGCCTCATTACGTCTCATGAGGCCTTTGAAGTTGCCAGCATGCAATGTTTTGCCATTCAGATTTAAGCAAAGCACCTGTAATGTCCGTCAATCCACCATACGTAAATTCTCTACTGGTTGCCTAACACCGTAGTTTCGGCCTGCTACAATGTTAATCTTATGGGCTCAAAACGGCCCCTGAAATGTTGAATAGAACAATAACGACATGGTTTCTGAAAATTTGAATGAGAACTGGGTAATCTACACAAAATTTGGAATCGATCAGCGAAAACGACACGTCTCTAGCACGTGTGGCTTTCGAGATCTCATTGTCGAGACTAGCTGAACCTGCGCTCTCTACACAGTGCATCATTCGCATATGAGCATAAATTTCCTTCTTATTCCTCACAACATCTGTACATGTTCCTTTACAGACACAAGTGAAAGACGTCGTGATAATAATAATAATAAAAAAAAATGGCAATGAGTATCACAAAGGGGAGATTTTTTCGATTATTTTTCCTTAATATCTTTCACCGATTGCAAAATTTAAGCCTACTTCCGGTTGGAGTTTCTAAGTCATATATGACCAATGTTTTCTTTCTTCTTGCATGCAGTATGTAATAAGCAAATACGTTACATACAATAATTAATTATAATGTCAGTTATATATGGCGTTCATTGGACAAAACATTCCAAAAATTAAGATTCATCTCATACTGAAGAAATGATTATCCTTCCATTTTCAGTATTATTTGGCCATGAAACAAACGCCTCAGACATATTCAACTCGTAAATACAACAATGTGGTGTTGAAATGTATAATGCGTAGGATATGATGCTTTAGTTTTTTTTGTTTTTTTTTTTATTTCAACACTTCCAGCGTACCCGTAAAAATGTAATAAAGAAATAATGGCCATGTTTTTTAAATATTCAATTAGAACTGGACAATCTATGCAAAATTTGCAATCGATCAGTGAAAACGTCATCTTTCTAGAGCTTGTAGTTTACGAGATGTCATTGTCGAAAGGATTGGCCACAAACGTATAGTTTAAAAGAACTCCAAAGATGGCAGCACAGTTCATTTGCATTGATTTTGGAGAAGGCTTATTAAAATACACAGGCTTTGAACAATAGCTTTAAAACATAAACTTTATATAAAAAAGATGTGTTTAAATAATAATTTATTTAAAGTACACATACTTTAAAATGTCTTTGTTAAACGTGAAATCACAAATAACCGTGATTCAAAGGTTTGAAATCCAAAGTTAGAGGAGTGGAGTTCAGGCGTTTTTATTGCTATTGTAGCATTTTAATAGATATATTACTCATTATAATACATACAGAAAATTTCAATTTCCATTGCTGCATAGAATGCTATGCAAAAATTACAAATTGCGGTGCAGTTTAAATTAGTTTCGCAAATTGCTATTCAAATTAAAAAAAAAAAAAAACATATATACAAGGTTTGTTTTAAAAAGTATCCGACCTTATTTTTTTGGTGTGAACTAGTATAGTTAAGGAGGCGTGGTTTGATGAACATGCATAGGGTTGATCGTAACGGCCTTTTTTTTTTTTTTTTTTTTGCCTGTAGAAACAATCAGTCGCCGTCAGACCGTAGATGAGTGAGGTGTAAGTGAGGAGCGTCGGAATTTCATTTTTGACAAAATGACTGAAGAACTTGAACAACTCTACTGCATATTTTGTGTGAAATTTGGAGAATTACAACCGGAAAAGATCCGCAAAATTCGACAGGGCTTCGGAGACGAAACAATGGGCTTTAGGTCTTCGGTGGTAAAACTTTGATACATTTTTTTTTTTTTTTTTTTTTACCAAACACAGCACACTTGTGCTTCTTCAGATTCTTCCAACATGACTCTGATGTGTGGCTTTTCTCTAAGCTGAAAATGCACCTGAAAGGAAGCAGATTTCAGTCCAGAGAAGATATGTGCGTGCAATCCCAAAAGATGCATTCGAGTCCTGTTTCTCTAACAGTGAAAAAAGTATGTGGCAGCACAAGGGAACTACTTTGAAGATTGAGCTCCTCCGTGGATAAGCAATTAGCGTACGCGCCTTTGGCGTAGGAGACCCGGGTTCGATTCCCGGCGGGAGCTCATGTGGTTCGGATTCCACGTTAATCAGTAGGTTCACGTCTCATATAGCCTCGCTGCTGAACGGGACGTTAAACTCTAAATCAACGACACTACTTTGAAGATTATTTATTTACTGTATTTATTGATGACTTCTTTTACGTGGAGAAGTTAAGGCTCTGCAGCCTTCTTTGAGTGCTTATCCACATGCATAATGTAAGACTGTAGTATCTGAATACACTGTTTTTTAATGAATAAGTTTTTTTTGGGGGGGGGGGGAACAAACCTCTCATGACATGAACACAAAGGTAAAACGAGTATAGAAAGTCCTTGAGAAAGAAGGATAAACCACCGCAGACAAACTCTCATAAAATCACATTAGCACTTCATGTTTATTGTGAGGATTTAAAAGTAAAGAAAGAAAGAAAACGAAGTATAATTTTGCTTTGTCAGTTATTTCTCCCAGAATTATTTTACTTTAATACTAGAAGTCGGTAATTTGTAGTGCTTCCGAAGAGTGATTACAATTTTTTTTTTTTTTTTTTTTTTTTGTTTTTTCACGAACGTCTGCGGTTTTATTCTCTATCCACAGTTAATAAAATATATCCACAGAAAGCTGATGCGCACATCATTTACCACGTAGATCTCTGTTTGTTTTGCTTAGAACTTTACATTGCCTTCTCAGGTTTGCTACGTACCGTGAGCCTATTATTCTTTTAAAAATATAATTGTGTTCGTAATTCTTTTTTACCCTTGTAAATCGCACTGAATAATAGCTAATCAAAGCTTAGTTCATTGCTCATAAAATTGGCCATCGTCGCATGTATACGAGCTCCCAAACTAATAAACTCTAAAATATAACTTGTTTTAGAACAATTCTACTGTCAATAAAGTAAAAGTACTTAATCGTTTCATCATATACTAGTCTTTTAAGAACTCTATCAATATTCAAGTGCATAATTATGGTTTATAACGTCGAACAGCAGCTGCAGTGTTTGGAAGAACATTGCGTTCAGACTGTAAGTAGAATCTGGTAAATCTTTTGGGTTATTATTATTATTTAATATGGCAGTGACTCGTATATTTTCAATTCCGTCTATTTTTTTCACCCAAAATTCCGTCTCTTATATTTCAATTCCGAAAATTTGAGCGTTTTAATTATACGCATTGGTTTACTGCATCCGATTTTCAGTTTGCAATTGGTAATTTTATTATAAATACATGTTGAAAATATCAAATTGAATGCGGAAATGATTTGTGTAATTTAATTGTTAGTATTATATATTCTGACTAAATAATTTGTACATGAATTATGGCCGATACGTTGTTATCAGAGATTGTGAATTAATTTTTCAAGACTAAAATCGGTCGTCTAGTACAGTTTTCCGCAATCGGTATGCCCTGGCAATGGTGAAATGTGTGGTGCGAACTTTTATCTATTGTAAGAAATCAATTGTGAAGTTATGTCTCCTTTAGGCTAACCGGCATAACCGTGGGATGTAAAACTCAAAGATTTCATTTCATTTCAATTCAATTGTCAAGTTTGTAATATTATTATTGTTTTATTTCAGTTACTGTGTTTTATATGCTGTATTTTATTCTCTGTACAGTATTTTTGTTGGTTACTGGGACGAAAAAAAAATCCACATAATAACTGAAACTTGTTATTACTTGCTTGTTAAGATATGGTGGAAATCGTACAGGATTCAGAAGCTGCTAGTGAAATTTCATTTTTCCCCTCTGTACAGACCAGTCAGTCGCCAAGTTCATTTTCAGCTACGTATTTGTGAGAACTAGGCTACTCAACGTTGAAAATTAAAACATCAAAGAGTGGATCCATCGATTAAGAAATAAGTCAGGTTGTCATCGATTCCCCACGGATCAGCCTCCTATGTACAGTTAAACAGACACAGATATCACATTGAAGATATAAGTAGAACTATTTACTTTAATAGTAGTAAAAAAAATATTATGTTTTATACGAAGTTCATGTCGGGAGCTAAATCCATTGTACTTAATTGCTACCACAAATGTTAATTCACGGACATGTTATTAATAAATGCAAGTGTCTGTTTCTGTTGAATATAATAATAAGTTGATTGCAATACACATTTATAATAATGTGGTATAACACGTTTTTGAAAGGAAAAGCGTTTTGGCGTGCCGTGTTCAGCAAAACTTTATATGCTGTTCCGCAAGTGGAAAATGGTTGTGGAATACTTGTCTAGACCGGAGACAGAAACAAATGTTGGGAACTAAGAAAACATAAAGCACCACACTCCTATTGGAAGGCAAAATAATTTCCCGCGAACCAGCGATTGAAAACCACTGGTTTAGAGGGTTAAACTCATAAAGAGCGTTCAGTGTTTTACCAAGAATTTTCAGATCGAGAAGTAAAACTAAGATAAGGGGTCGGTGTCGGTGATGCTTTTTGTCTCTTTTGTCTTTCAGAATAGTTTTTAGTGGACGCGATGAAATGAAGAGGGATTTAGTGGTGGAAGAATGGTATCATTGAAATGGTAATGAGGAAAGACGCCTATAATTTGCATTATTACACTTCTACTCACACTATTTCTCTCGCACAGTCACCCCTAACAGCTTCTCATTGCCGAGCACATCTTTGCTGGTGTTTCAGAGACTGCAGAAGAGAGGTGATTGTACGGTGATGATTCAGTGATGAGCAGAGTTAGGATTTTAAAGAGCAGTTTTCATAGGAACCAAGTGAGTTTCATTTCACAGTTTGAAACTACGGTAGATTTCCAAAGTATGGGAAGTCAATGCTCAAAATTGAAGTGGTACACCTATAATTAATGGTTGCAATATAGTACATCAATAACTACTGGTTGCAATAGATTAATGAGATTAAAAATTGAACCTGTTCCTGTAACACTGAGTCCGTTTTAAAAAGCCATTACTCGATATTCCTTACTGTTTTTGTTCCAATACGGTAAAGATTGCAACCAAAAATTTGCTAATTAGAACCAATTTCGTGTTGAATAGATGGGAGGAGAATGAACTTACTCTTGGGAAGCTGAATCGACTGCGAAAAACTGCATCTCAATATCCTTTACCGTTTTTGCCTTTTGGAATTCTGTATTGAAACCGGAAGTTGTAGTAAATTTCAACCACTTCCGGTTTTGGTAGTGTTGCGGATTGTGAGGGTATGTAATATAATGTTGAAACCCTGAATCGATTGCAGAAAACCACTTGTCGCCGTCTAGTACCGTTTTGTTCTTTGGCGATAAATATGGAAGCCAAAAAGGGATCATTTTACCTATTTCCGGATTCAATAGAGGGTTAAGATAGAATATAAAATTTACTTTTGGGAAGCCGAATCGATTGCAGAAAACTGAATCTCAATATCTCTTACCGATATCAGTGTTAAAAGTGGAAGTAGTAGTAAATTTCAACCACTTCCGGTTTTGGTAAAGTGTTGCGGGTTGTGATGTTATGTTCTCTTGACGCTCTGAATCGATTGCAGGAAACCGGTTGTCGCTATACATTACAGTTTTTCTTCTATGGCAATAATTGTTTAAGCTGAAAATCGTTAATTTGAACAAATTTCGGTTTGAATAAAGGGTTACTAAAGAAGACGGAACCTTATCTTAGGATAATGAATTGATTTCAGAAAACATCTCGATAGTTCTTGTTTTTGCTCTGTGGAAATCAGTATTGAAACTGGAGGTAATATTAAATTTGAACCACTTCTGTTTTTGGTAGAGTGTTGCGGGTTGTGATAGTATGTTCTGTTGAGATACTGAATTGTTTGTACAAAATAATTTGTCGCTATCTAATGCCATTTTGTTCTATGGCGATAAATGTTGAAATCGAAAATGGTTTATTTGAACCACTTCCGGTTTGATTAGAGGGTTAACGGAAGAGATGGAACCTATTCGTAGGACACTGCATCAGTTGCTGGAAAAAACGTATCTCACTTTCTCTTACTGTTATTGCTTCATGAAAATCAGTATTGTAGTTTTTTATTTATCTTTGAATTTCATCAGGGATAAATCCCTAACTACAGAAGTCTTACATAAATTAAATGCATTATATCATTTTATACAGAAAAAATATTAAAAATATAAAGGAAGAAACAAATCTAATCATAAAAAGAAAAAATAGAGAAGTGTGGCCAGTCAATCATTACATTACATTGATACCGAAAGTAGTAGTAAATTTTAACCACTTCCAATTTTATATATATATATATATATATATATATATATATATATATATATATATATATATATATATATATATATATATATATATATATATATATATATATATATATATAGTATTTTGCGTTGTGACAATATGCTCTCTTGAAATCGTGAATCAACTGCAAAACACCGTATGTCGCTATTACAATTTGTGTTCTAAGTTTGGAACTGGAAATAGCTAATTTAAGCCACTTCAAAACACCGCGTGCGTGGGTTGTCTCGGGGTTCTCCCGTTTCCTCCCACTTTCTTCATTCCACCACTTTATTAATTAATCATCATCACCGCCTCCTTTAGCCTAACCGGCATAACCGTGGGACGTAAAACTCAAAGATTTCATTTCATTTTTTTAAGCCACTTTGGTTGAATCAGGCTCGTAGCCAGCCCAAAAATGTAGGGGGGGAGCAGTGAATGTTACGGGGGGCAATCCAAAAATATAGTTCACCATATTATAGTTCATTTGCAAGCCTGCCGTGAAAATTTTTAAGGGGGCCCGGTACCCCTAGACCCCCCCTGCTGAATACGGGCCTGGGTTGAATAGAGTTTTACTTAAGAAGTAGAACCTATTCTTGTGACAGGGAGTCGATTGCAGAAAACCGTATTTCGATAGCTGTTACAATTTTTGCTGTTGAAATCACTATTGAAACTGGAATAGGGTTGCCAGATTTTGTAAACGAAAAACCGGGACATCAATTTAGTTCCAGGTACTTCTGCGTGGCTGTTCGTTCTTGACTGGTCATTCAGAACTCTGTCATACTGTTATACAGATTCCATATCCTTATAGGAAATAATGCTGTTCTTCTTATGCCGTCCAATCGTATCGTTCCTTTACGTCAGATATGTTATAAAGAACAAAAATTTATTTTGGGGTGTCAAAGGCTGCCTACAGTAAATTTTCTTTGGCCATTCTTCCTATTTCAACGTACAGCTAGTGCCTATTTTTATGAAATCTGAAAACTTTCTATTAATACAATAGAGTATCAAATATCCTGCCTAATGGATAGATCAAATAAAAAAATCAATAAATACATACTTCCTGAACCACCCATACATAGCATTAAAAACACCATTTTTATTCCAAATGCTGTCCAACTTGCTCTCTTATTATTTTTTTCTGGCCTCTTGGTACAGACCAGTACTTAATAAACACATGTTTTGTACCGCGCATTTTTAATAATTTATGAAAATGAAAATATGTACAGTATTATACTCATTTTACGATAAATTTAATAATGTGTGACTCAAAATAATCAAGTACACAGTGCAGTATGAATATATAGTCACATATTTAAAATAACTAAGCATGAACGAAAAAACGTACGTCCTTTTCACAAATTATGTCTTTATTACATATGTCTTATTTTATTAAAAGGAAATATTCTTTTACAACTAAGCCGCATAGTACAGAGACCGGATAGTCAATAGTTTGCTACGGTTTATTCCCATTTGTTTTCAACTGGTGGAGACAAGTTGTGCATGATATGCAGAAACTTCGCTGTGTCAAAGACGGCATTTTTAGTTTCTTCAAAATTATTTGTGAGTTTTACGATATTTCCGGTGCCTATTTTCATATTTTAACGCCTAAACATCTGGGCTCTAGTGTATGAAATACATTATAATATGTGTAGGTAAAGGCTTTAAAGAGAATGGAACGAAGAATATTGCGGAAAATTTATGGACCGGTGATGGATGGAGATATATGGAGAAAGCGGTACAATGAAGAACTGGAAGCAATAATCCAAGGAGAGAACATAGTACGCTTCATCAAAAGTCAACGAATTAGGTGGTTAGGTCACGTCGAGCGTATCTGTGATGCTGCAATGCCAAAAAGAATGTTAAGGGGAATGCTATATTACAAACTGCGAGTGGGAAGACCAAAGAAGATATGGATAGCAGAGATGGAGTGGGTCGGTAGGTCAAATTTTCTGAGTGGGTCAGGAGTCAACAGCATGTGACCCGCTGCGACCCACCACCCACCGTGACCCACTGCGACCCACCACCCACCATGACCCGCTGCGACCCACCACCCATCATGACCCACTGCGATCCACCGACTCAGTCTGATCTACCGACCCACTCTGCTCACTGCAGACAGTATCTTCTGAAGACTGGTAAATTTTTAAATATACAACCATGTTTCTCGGGCCTTTTTGGACCTAACTTTGTAAATATACTGTACAACTGCAAAATTAAACCTCTAATTGCTGTAAATAAAAATAATAAAAATAAGATAATAACATTAAGTTCTTAATAATTTTGCGTAAATTATTAAATTTCTGTAATTCGGGCTCATTTTGGGCTCATTTGATTATCACACGAGCTCGGGCCTAAATGTTAAAACATATTTTGGACTCGGGTCGGATCTCACATTATAAATTCACGGGCTGGGCCCGGGCTAAAAATTCCGGCCCGTGCAGACCTCTATCGCAAAGGGAGTGAAATGCTATAAACAAACGTATAAATGTAGTATTTTAATATACAGAATTTTGGGGGTGAGTTTGTGGCAAACTTGGATAAGCAATAGACGATACCAAATGCAAATATTTTTTTCCCTATAATCAGTGTTCGAAGTGGGGAAAAAGCAGAGGAAAGTGTTTTATTACGATTTTGACTCGACATACCGGCTATTTAAATGTTGAAATACAGTGATGGTATGTCACGTAAAAAATTGCGTTTCTATTTACATAATGACTGAAAATCATTAGAGAACTTCTCTATAGTAACGGGGCGAGGATATATGGAGAGATTTTGATCCCCCGCCCACAATTTTCCGCAAAAATAAAAAAATCTCTCTTTGTATTATAGAGAATTATACACGAAAATGCTCAAAAACAATGAAAATATAGACAATTTCCTGTGGGAAAACTCCCTGTCCCCTCACTGGACTATGGGATATTCCAAACCACCGAACGGTGTAACACTCACAGCAGATCACTAAATCCGCCCATACTCGAAACACGACACTTATATGCAAGAACGGCAAGAACACACACACATATATACTTAACAAAGAAACAATTCAATATGACACATCAAAATATAAACTAGCTGAACTTTTGTGAAGACACCTCATTTTAAAAACAATACGAAAAAATAATAAAAATGTCGGTGTTGTCAACTTAGAAATTATTTCTACATAAGACAATCATTTAACGTGCAAAGCTATTCGTCAATTATTGTGTATAAAATTTGATTGAAGGTATTTAGCATCTATTTTCCAGTGACTGTATGTTTTAATCATTAAAAAACCAGAGGCTGTATGGCATACCACCGCATACTATTTCACTTCGATCACTGCCTATAATTCTATATTCGAGTACGCCTCATTGTGGGTCCACAGACCTTTGAAGTTGCCAGCTTGAGGTTTTGTCATTTAGATGAAAACAGAGCGCCTGAAATGTCCATCAACCATAGATGTTCATTTTACTTCGACCTCACTCACCCTCGCCCTCGCAATAGCAGTTGGCCCTCGCTCTCGTTCACCCTCGCCCTCGCGAATGGAATTGTCCATCGCCCTCGCGAATGAAATTGTCCATCGCCCTCGCGAATGGAATTGTCTATCGCCCTCGCGCGCCCTCACCCTCGCCGTCGAAGCTTGTCCTCGCCCTCGCGCACCCTCACCCTCGATGTCGAAGCTTCTCCTCGCCCTTTCCGTCGAAGCTTTTCCTCGCCCTCGCGCACCCTCACTTTCGCCATCGAAGCTTGTCCTCGCCCTCGCGCACCCTCGCCCTCGCGATAGATGTTGTCCATTATCCTTGCTCGCCCTCTCCTTCGTGCTCAAAACTTTTCCTCGCCCTCGCGCACCCTCGCCCCCGAGAGGGCCTCCTTCGTGAGGATCAGAGCATCAATTATTCAACCTATTTGTTGAATTATTTCCTTATCGTCAGTGGCGGATCCAGGGGGGCGATCGGGGCGATCGCTCCCCCCCCAGAAGAGGAAACTTCTTTATTTTATATATACAAATAAAACGCATCCCAGAGTTTGGAGCTCTTAAAAGTAGCTCTAAGTAGCAGTATTACAACCCACCACTTCCACCAGAAGTCCGTCCTGGATCCACCCTTGCTTAACATACGTTCTAAAGAAAGGAAACTAAACATATCATCGTATAACTTACTGTGGAACACCTAAAATGGAACAACTCTTGCAATGGAGATCTCGGTCGATAGTGACGTTTACATCATTTATCAACAGTATCCAATGCCTTTACTTCAAAATGTTCCTTGAACTACGATGCAAGCATAAGTATTCAGCCACACAAGGGCGGCTCTCATGAGGGTGAGAGTGAAATCAAGGTTTGATGAGTGGAGATGTTCATTTTACTTCGACCTCACTCACCTTCGCCATCGCAGTAGCAGTTGGCCCTCGCGCGCCCTCACCCTCGCTGTCGAAACTTGTCCTCGCCCTCGCGCACCCTCGCCCTCGCCGTCGAAGCTTGTCCTCGCCCTCGCGCGCCCTAACCTTTGCCATCGAAGCTTGTCCTCGCCCTCGCTGCCGAAACTTGTCCTCGCCCTCGCGCACCCTCACCCTCTTCGTCGAAGCTTTTCCTCGCCCTCGCGCACCCTCACCCTCGCCATCGAAGATTGTCCTCGCCCTCGCGCACCCTCACCCTCGCCATCGAAGCTTGTCCTCGCCCTCACGTACCCTCACCCTCGCGGCCAAAACTTGTCCTCGCCCTCGCGCTCCCTCGCCCTCGCGTCACTGTGGGCGAGGGAACTTGAGGGTGAGGATGCCCTCGAGAGGGCCACCCTCGCGAGGGTGAAGTCTCTGCCATCAACCCGCTATACATGGTTCTTCTACCGGTTGCCTTTCACAAGGGTATCAGCCTTAATATCCTGCTGGCAATAGGGCCAAAACGACGCTTAAAATGTGGAATGGAAAAATAGACAAGTTTTTTTTTCTTTCTTCGAAAATTTCAATGAGAACTGGAGAATCTACACAAAATTGGTAATCGACCAGCGAAAATGGCAAATTTCTAGCACTTGTGGTTTTCGAGATCTCATTGTCGAAATGATTGACCACAAACATGTAAACTTTTCTTGACCACAAACATATAAACTTATCATTTTAATATATACTAGCTGAACCTGCGCTCTCTACACAGCGCATCATTCGCATATGAGCATAAATCTCCTTCTCATTCCTCACAACATATGTACATGTTACTTTTTCAGACAGAAGTGAAAGACGTCTTGATTTAAAAAAAAAAAAATCTGCAAGGGGTATCATAAAGGGGAGATTTTTTCGATTATTTTTTCTCAATATCTCGCACCGTTTGCAAGATTTGACCCTACTTCCGGTTGGAGTTTCTAATTCATGTATGACCAGTGTTTTCTTTCTTCTTGCATGCAGTGTGTAATAAGCAAATACATTACATATACAATTAATTATAATGCCAGTTATATATGATGTTCATTGGGCAAAACACTCAAAAAAAAAGGTTCATCTTAGACTGGAGAAATGGTTATCCTTCCTTTTCCATTATTATTTGGCCATGAAACAAACGCCTGAGATATATGCAACCCCTATATACAACAGTGTGGTGTTGGAATGTATAACGCATAGAATATGATGCTTTCGTTTTTTTTTTTTTAATTTCAACGTTTCCAGTGTACCCTTTAAAAATGTAATAAAGAAATAATAGCCATGTTTTTTTTTAATATTCAATTAAAACTGGACAATCTACGCAAAATTTGCAATCGATCAGTGAAAACGTCATCTTTCTAGAGTCTGTAGTTTCCGAGATCTCATTGTCGAAAGGATTGACCACAAACATATAGACATAGTTTAAAAGAACTCGGAAGATGGAAGCACAATTCACATGCATTGATTTTAGAGAAGGCTTATTAAAATACAAAGGCTTTGAACAATAATTTTATATCATAAACTTTATGAAAAAGATATAGTTAACTAATTTAGGTTATTTAAAGTACAAATACTCAAAATGTTTGTCTCTGTTAAACGTGAAATCACATATAACCGTAAATGAAAGATTTGAAAGCCAAAGTTATAGGTTGGAGCTCAGGCGCTTTTAAATGCTATTGTAGCATTTTAATAGACTAGCTGAACCTGCGCTCTCTACACAGCGCATCATTCGCATACGAGCATAAATCCCCTTATCATTCCTTACAACATCTGTACATGTCCCTTTACAGACACAAGTGAAAGACGTATTGATTAAAAAGAAAGCCAAGGAGTGTCATAAAGGGGAGAATTTTTTCGATTATTTTTTCTCAATATCTCGCACCGGTTGGAGTTTCTAATTCATGTATGACCAGTGTTTTCTTTCTCCTTGCATGAGTATGTAATAAGCAAATACATTACATACACCATTAATTATAATGTTAGTTATATATGGTGTTCATTGGGCAAAACACTCCAAAAAAAAAAAAGGGTTCATCTTAGACTGGAGAAATGGTTATCCTTCCTTTTCCATTATTATTTGGCCATGAAACAAACGCCTGAGATATATGCAACCCCTATATACAACAGTGTGGTGTTGGAATGTATAATGCGTAGGATGTGATGCTTTTTTTTTAAATTTCAACACTTCCAATGTACCCGTAAAAATGTAATAAAGAAATAGTGCCCATGTTTTTTAAATATTCAATTAGAACTGGACAATCTACATGAAATTTGCAATCGATCAGTGAAAGCGTCATCTTTCTAGAGCAGCGTTTCCCAACCTTTTTCAACTTGCGGTACACTGCGGGTGTTACTTGGATTCTCGCGGCACACTTATAGATATTATTATTTGTAAATATAAAACACTGGTATTTTTCTGCGATTATTGATCTTCTTCTCACAGAGATGAAAGCTCTATCACTGGTTTTCCACAATGATAAATCATTATATTTATTTTTCATCCTAATTTTAAAATAGAAAAAAAATTGCAATGAAAAATTATACTCAGGTTTTTAAAAATACGCTTTCTTTTTAAAAATAGTATCCAACCTTTTACTAAGAAGGAAGATCACTAAATAACGAACGAACAAACAAATCTCTCTTACATTTAAAACACAAATGTAGGTAATTTGTCGAAAGGATTGAATGATATTTTAAATTTTCAAGTTATGAAATAGTCTGCAACAATAAAGAAGCAATAGTGATCATAAAAATGTTAACAGAGCTCCCTCGTGGCTAAGCGGTTAGCGTACGCGCCTTTGGCGTGGGAGATCCGGGTTCGATTCCCGGCGGGAGCTCAAGTGGTTCGGATTCCACGTTAATCAGTAGGTCCACGTCTCATACAGCCTCGCTGCTGAAAGGGACGCTAAACTAAAAATCAACTCAACTCAAAAATGTTAACAATTTTTTTCAACTTTAGAAATGTATAGAACAGTAACTTAAAATT
This sequence comes from Thermobia domestica, assembly GCF_964235325.1. NCBI lineage: Eukaryota > Metazoa > Arthropoda > Insecta > Zygentoma > Lepismatidae > Thermobia > Thermobia domestica. Next base: position 86,419,215 of record NC_137458.1, on the reverse strand, counting down.
GTAGATTCATAGTAGAGGTTCATAGTAATCTGAAATACAAATATACATTTTTCCCTATGTTTTGCAATTTGATTGCTATAAAATTATTAATTTTGTTTCGATTCCTCGCGGCACACCAGCGGCCCATTCACGGCACACCAGTGTGCCGCGGCACACTGGTTGGGAAACGCTATTCTAGAGCCTGTAGTTTCCGAGATCTCATTGTAGAAAGGATTGGCCACAAACATATAAATGTAGTTTAAAAGAGCTCCAAAGATGGCAGCACAATTCACATGTATTGATTTTAGAGAAGGCTTATTAAAATACAAAGGCTTTGAACAATAATTTTATATCATGAACTTTATGAAAAAGATATAGTTAACTAATTTAGGCTATTTAAAGTACAAATACTCAAAATGTTTGTCTCTGTTAAACGTGAAATCACACATAACCCTAAATGAAAGATTTGAAAGCCAAAGTTATAGGTTGGAGCTCAGGCGCTCTTAATTGGTACTGTAGCATTTTAATAGATAGATAGGTTCGCTGGGTTACCTCATTGGCCATAAAGGAAATTTCAGATGAAAAACAGGAATTATGTAGTCTTGAAATATCAGTTGGGAGTGTTGATTCGGAAATTTATACTTGTATAGAGATCCTTCTTCCTCAAACTCGACAGAACATTACGCTTGCAGTCTCATGACTTTACTGTTGTGTGTTCAAATCCCGCTCAGGCATAGGTAGTATGTGTTGTTCTTTCACTTTAATCATTAATTTCTTATCGTCTTCCTTAGCCAAAAGAGGAACACAAAGATAGATAATAAACACAGATCTTGAGATAGAGAATAGAAAACAGTATGTAGGTAAGATACCTTCTATTTGGGAATGGGAAGAAGTGACATTTAAAACTAATGGAAAACGGAGGGAGGGGAAAGGCAAGCTAAAGTGCAAACTAACCAAACTAAGCGAGAAGAAAATATGATATTTGTGGTGTCCCATACACAGAGTTCTCATAAATTTCGATTCTCGAAAATTCTTTATTGTCTCGTTTTCGAAAGTTATGTAGGAAATGTATACTCTAATTTTCTTCTTAATTTAATCTAAAGTATTCGTAACCCTTCTGCGCCACGAGAAGTCCACGAAGGGTATGATATATAAGATTTCTTATTAAAGTATATTGTGTAATGATTTGCGCATCCTTAAATGTTGATGAGCCGGGATAAACGTGGGACGTAAAACTAAAAGATTTCATTTCATTTGAATGTTGATGAATACTCTTCATTATGTTCTTACAATCACGTTATCGTTATCAATTTATACTATGAATAATATAACCCTAAAACAGTTTGAGATCTAAGACTTAAGTGAACTAGTGTTGCCCATGAAAATATATATCATCCTTTCTCTGAAACAAGACGAGATTTTTTTTTTGCCTCGTCTTGAATTTAAAAAGATAATTTTCGTCTCGTGAGCAACATTATCCATGGCTAGCCACAAGAGTTTGATAAAATTATAAAAATAACTTTTCCATTGTTATTTGTGTTATAAAGAAATAGACGATGGTGATGTAATTAATATCCGGAAGGAAAATCCTCAGTAAAACTACCATCAGAAGGAACCTTGGAATGGGAGAAAGCACATCCGCTTTTGATTAGTTTTCAATGTTAGTGACTGTTTATTTGTTCACGAAAGAGCAATGGAATGCGCTTTAATTACCTCGCATAAAATGAAGAATACACATACGAAGAAATCGTGCTGAAGAAGAATAACATGGAAGCTGCTTTCGGAGAGGGAAATCTAAAACAGCAAGAGTCCTCGAGTAGGATATCAGCTTTGTCTCGCATTGTGTAGGTACCAATTTCAAATAGTGTTTACAAATATGCAGGCTGTTGTTTTCAAAGTTAAACGTTAAAAATGTGTTGTGCATGGAAACTTATCGTCAGTTCAGTAGTGATATTGCACGATTGATCTATAAGTTCAGCTGTTAGTGTGTGTTTGTGACGTATTTTTATAATGTTTGTTCAGCGCATAGTGTGTAGAGTACGTCGTTTCAATATTAAAATTCGTAAGTGCTTATTAGCAGATTGTGTGCATTAAAGTGAAAAGTTCACTTATGGCGAGTGACACTAATGTTTACACTAACTTCAATCTCTTGTTGAATTTCATTTTTAAAAAAACGAGAAATCATGGTAAGATGTAAATCATCGTTTAAATTATGTGCCTTTTGCAGTGCTATGAACGATATACCTATTTTTAGAGATTTTATGTGATACTCAGTACATTTACAAGATAGATTCCGAACTTGTTTCATCGTTAGTCTAGTGCCATTAGTGCCTTTGGTATTTGTCATTCTAGTTTTGAGTCTCATGATATTTTGTAAGCTTATATTTGCACAATCTTTTAATAGCTTATGCTCCGTTACTGGCGTTTCAAACTTTCACTAATCACCTTTTGTGTATAGGGTTCCTGGTTTGATTCCCAGCCGTGGTGGATAACATTGTGTCAGTGGGTTTTCTCGGAGTACTCCAATCTCCTCCCACATTCTCGTTCCACCAGATTCTTCAATCATCATTCACTTGCCTTAAGCATGTCTCCTGTCTCCTTTAGTCTAGCAGACATAATCATGGGACATTAAACTGAAAGATTTTCAAACGTTCCCTAAGTTGGAATGCACTAAATGACATTAAAACAGTGCTGTGATATTGGCTACTTTTTAAAGCCTGATTCCAGCGGGGTAACAAGGTCCCACCCGCGAGAAATTAACTAACCCCGTCCCATGTAATGCACAGCTAAAACTTCTCTGTAGTATGTTAGTTCTTGCTCATTTGCTTTGTCTGTACGGAGAGGAAATAACAAATAAAATGAAAGTAATGCTTTCTTTTTGGTATTTTTTGTGGTAGGTAATAACGAAACACCGTCCTCATGGTAAGCCCATAATAGCACACCGATTGTCTCAAACTGAAAAATACACTATACAATTATTGTTAATATGTAAGCCAACAGACGTTGTTAAAACTATCCCGAAGTTAAACAGATTGTCAAGAATCGTAAATCTCCAAGTTAAAGTGGTGTGTTCTTTCTGATCCGATATCGCGTCATGTACTAGACACTGTGGTATCTTGCTCAGATATTGGGAGTAATAATTGACCTCCTACTATGCTCTTGGTTTGATTATAATTAAGTTTTTTTTTTTGGGGGGGGGAGGAGGTAGTGTGACTAATAACACTAATTTGAGTAATTTAAAGAATAGATGCAATGGATTATGTAAATGAACCATTTAGGTCTATCTTCTGTGGTAAAGCATATTTTGAAACTTTAAAAAGAAAGAAAAAAATTGCTAATTAATTTTCGTCTGATTAGCTGGTATCTGAATGTATTATTTTGCTTTTATAAAGAAACTTTTTTTTTTTTTTTTTTTTTTTTACAATATCTAGGCTATTTTTAGCAGGTGGTTGACAGGACAAGTGGTTATTTTCAACATTATTCTTAATGTTTGTGCACATTATCGTCCCCAACAAGAACCCGTCGTCCCTGACAGACTTTGTATGTTTCAAGAATGTGTGACGTAAAGCATGCTCTAAATACAATCTGAATTTTTAATACATTACTTGGGATTTCGTACTTGTCTTTGTTATGAAGGAAAAATTATTGTTTTTGAATTCCCTTTTACGTCAACCATATGCTTTAAATATTTTATGTTCATTCTACTCGTAATATGGAAGAATTTCTAAAAAAAAAAAAAAAAAGTAAAAAAGAGAAAGAAGACCGGAAAATATCTGTGTATATTGTAAGGATTATAGTGGGTAGAGGGAAGATCTTACAAGAGGTTTTAATTATCACCTCGAAAAAATGAAACTTGGTGATGATGTTAGTCCTTCTCTACATATTTACCCTTCAATGCGACACGTTTTTCCCAACGATAGACGACTTGGCGGAGAGTTTGTTTATAGAATTCTTCATTTTGGCTCTTCGGGAAAAGTTCCACCTCGAAAATCACCTCGTTGTCATTCCTAAAATCCCTGCCACGCCATGGTTTCTTCATCTGCGGAAAGAGGAAAAAAACTGGGTGCCATGTTCAGAGAATACGAAGGGTGAGGCAAAATTTGATAGGCGAAAGAATCAGAATCGCGGAACCCAGCGGGCAGTGACTGTTGCCATGTTCAAAATGTTTGCAAAATGTTGAAATCCTTGTCGGATTTTCACTTTTTCTACTGTCGCCTCGATTGTGATACGTCGGTCTGCAAGCATCAGACCCTCCACATCTCTTGAGGTTCTTCACAGAAAGATTGTTTTCCAGTTCGTTCTTCGTCATTCTGACTTGTCTAACCACACTGGAAGCGTCTGTGCCATCTAACCACTGTCATTGGTGCATTATTGACATACACATCCACAAACTCAGCATGGGTTGTTGCAGCGTTCCTTCCCTTCAAATGCCGAAAACGAATTACCGCACGATACTCCACTTTATCTATCAATGGGCTGCGCCATTTTGTTTTGGCCTCTTTAGCGGTGTGCAATGCTACTGTGGCATGGGGATTTCAATGTGTACCAGGACTACAGACATACACCTCTAAAGAAACAAAAAAATACTGAAGTAAATGTATTTTTTCGGGGTGATAGTTAAACCCTTACTCCTCGTAACCTTCAAGATATAACGATAGATCTTACTATCAAATTTTGCAAAGATCCTAATTCTGTAACTTCAAATTAGCCCTTTCTTTATCTCCTTTCGCGCCATATATTTTTCTCGAAACTATTTTCGAAAATTCAATGTTTATACAGTGCAACAATTGGGAAACGCTACTGAATTTGTAAAAAATGAATGAATAACAAATGAAATCAACTTACCTCGGTTTACTCAAAGTGCAAAACTTCTCTATCCACACGCAGGTTTACATTATGCAGTAAATCATAGAAATGTATGGGATTCTGGACTGTTATTGTGTTTGTTTCCTCATCACTGCTTTCTGGATGGTCGATATATAGTCAGAAAGCAACTTAAAGGAAAATAATTACAAGGGGACAAAACTGGCAAGTGTACGAGGTGTGGTAACACACAAACACTTTTTGGCGCCAAAAACTCACAGAGAACATTCTGTGCTGGGGCATTGTCATGCAAAAGCTTCCAGTGGAAACCACTCCAATATTCCGGTTTTACACATGCGATTCTTTTTAGTAGACGTTTCAAAACTTCTATATAAAAGGACCAATGACAGTTTTGCCACTGCTTACAAATTTCTTGGGTAACGCCAACAGTGCCGATTTAGTTTAATGAGTTCATTAGAATTACTTGTTTGTTGAGAGGAAGGCTTCATTCATTTGACCACCCTTCAACTTCATGTTCTTCGTCTGCCCACTCAGTCGTGAATACCATTATAGGACTTGTGGGTGGTTGGTGGAATTATAGGACAAGATGGTCAGCGGACGCCTCTCTCTGGCTGAAGTGGACGTGCACCATCCTGATCTGCCTGGGTTTGAGTCGTGTTTTGCAAGGATCTTATAAAATAGAGTATCTGCCCTTACAACAAAATCTTGAAGCCATACGTCACAGTTTCGCCACCCCTACTCTGCCCACTCCGCCCAATAGGATCGCAATATTTTGAACCAACAATCATGGCGGAAACGAAAGTAGCCAATCAGACGATGGCAGAAACGAGAGTAGCCAGTCAGTCTTGCCGATGTTCGGTTGTTTTTTCGCTTCATCGATTTAATAGGATGAAGATACATATGGGCAGATCCTCTATTTTATAACATCCTTTGTGTTTTGTTTACATTTTTCACTTTTCATAATGAACACTTTAAGAAATAAAACAGTGAAAAATTAAAAATTAAAAAAAAATCAAAAGTTTTCCGCACCATTTTTCTATCTGCTTTTTTGGTTGTGTTCTGTTGATTCTAGTATTCATTCATTACTTATTTTTGTCTTCTTGTTTTTATTTTGGAGCCATGTGCTTTTATTGACGGGAATGATTGTTGGGTGCACTATCCATTTTCCTCGACCACATTATCTCCATGCTGATCCTTCCATGAGGGCGTGCTTTGGGATTGCTATGGAATAGCGTTAATTCTTCTCATGAACGCCTTACTGTAGTGGTGCTGTAACAACATGCAGTTCTCATTTATGAATTTTAGAGATAAAACCCTCTTACGAATAAAAATCGTTAATTTCGGTTTCGCTTACCTAAAAACCAAAATCTGATGTGAGCGAAACCGAAGCAAAAATCAGTGTAGATAATGTGAAAAAGACAGATCGTTATGAATACAATTTATGAACCTAACTGTCGGAGTAATATTAAGGGCTTTTTCCCTTTTGTTACAAACAAAATTATTACAAATACAGCTGGGCAAGTTTAAGACATTAGAAGATTACGGAATGGTATGTTGTTGCTGGAAACGAATGATCAGAAATAAACAAAGAAGCTACTCAAGTTAGATAAAATTAGAACACTTCGCTTTCAGTGGAGTCTCGCCGAGTACTGAATGTAAGTCGCGAAATGATTTCATGTTGGGATCTCCGAAAAGCCACTGAAGACGAGATCAAATCAGAGTTAGCTGACCAACATGTCGTAGATGTAGTTCGCATTAAGAGTGAATAATCAGGTGAATTGGTTGCTATTCAGTCACCGATTCTTACTTTTAGTTTGCCTACCCTTCCGTAATTCGTGAAAGCTGGATATTAGCGGTTAAAAGTATACCTCCCACATCCCTAGTTCTCTTTACTGTTGTAAGTATCCACATTTCGGGTACACTAGCTCGTCGTATAATGCGACTGCTACTACTTGTGCAAATTGTGGACAAAAAAAAAGTCATGGTGGAGCTCTGTATAGCGACAAAGCTTTATTGCAATGATTGTAAGGATCTCGGTACTATCCAGCTTTTCAAAAGAGAAAAAAATCCAAGAGTTTATGATAGTAGAAAAGATTTCCGCTACTGGTGCAAAACGTCATATCGGGAAGAGCATTCGGATTCTGCTCACCGTTCCGTTCTCGTCTGTAGTTGTAACCCCCTGGAGATAATGTTTCAACCCAGACATCTGACGTTTCCACCCAGATACCATATAGTGAGTGTCAAACTCAAAACCCAGAACCTAAAACTTCAGTCTTCTTGTTTTTCACAACCAAAGTCTCCGCGTGTTTTCGTAGCAGTGCTCTAAAAGTAACGCCACTTCTCACCATAATTGCTGGAATCAGACTAATCCAGTACATTTGTCGTTGTCGTCGTCGTCTTAATTACACAGTCTTCTCGCAGGAGAATACAAAAATCTCCATCAGTTAACAAACCACCATTGATTTCACAGAAATTTGATAGGGTGGAAGACAAACTGATGAATAGTAAGTAGATGGATATTGGCTCACGAAGCAAGATTCGACGCAAACGGCAATCTTCCCAACTATGGCCTTCTACAATGGAATCTTAAAGGCTTGAGTAGTCATGTTGATGAATTGAAACAGTGGCGTTTGATTGCTCATAACATGTTATTTGCTTGTAGGAAACCCATTTGCAACCTACACAGCCATCTATTTTATCTCGTTTCACTATTTACATATATAGAGGGTGGCTCAAAATTAGGTATACAGTACCATACTGATCAACTCATTGCATTTTATAGCATTTCTTATTGTTATCCACCAGGTAGACTTAGTTTCTTTATTATTTGTTCTTAATGGGTTTTTAAACTCGGAAGAGCCGAAGCAAATAAACCCATAAGCTAGAATAGAATATTACACTTGATGAATTCAGGGGTGTATACCTACTTTTGGGCCACCCTGTATACTAAGTACACTGATGGTTGGGCTGCTGGCAGCGTAGCCATTCCTGTACTTAATTACTTTCATTCTACATGTATTAACATAAACTCTCGATGCAAGCAGTTGAGATGCAGCTTTCCTTCCTGTCCCTCAGTTAGTTGTGCATTTCTCGCTCTAAAGCCTTTTCGGCAGGTGATTTGATTCAGCTTCACAATCAACTTGAACCACCTGTATTGACCAGTGTTCGAAATGGAAAAAAAAGCAGAGGTGGTATGTTTTATTACGATTTTCACCTGACATACCGGCGATCTAAATGTTGAAATACAGTGAGGGCATGTTGCCTAAAAGATTACATTTCTATTTACGTAATGACTTAAACCCAGTAGAGAGTGTCTCTGTAGTTATGGGAAGGAGGGAAATGGAGATACTTTGATTCCCCGGTTGCAATACTCTGAAAAAAATTTTTAAAAAATCCCCATATGTTGTATTATAGAGAATTAGATACGGAAATGATCAAAAACAGAGTTTTTATATTAACAATTTCCTGCGGGGAAAACTACTGGACTACTCGATTGAGGGATATTCCAAAACACCGGATCCGCTCCCACAGCAGACAACGCATTCAGGCAAGAAGACACACATACATAAGAAACAATTCAGTATGGCACATCAAAATATAAACTAGATTACCTTCTTTGAAGACACCCTGTTTTAAAATTATAAGGAGGAAAGAGATAACAAAAATATCGGTGTTGTCCACTTCGAAATTATTTCTGCATAAGAAATAAAATGTTTTTGCGTGCAAAACTATTATCATTTACTGTGTATAAAAATGAATTTATTAAAGGTATTTACTCCAGTGACGGTATGTCTTGATCACTGAAAAATCAGAGGTGGTATGCCTTCATTACGGAAAAAGCAGAGGCGGTAGAGTATACCACTGCATACCGTCGCACTTCGACCACTGGCATTTAAATGCGTACCACCCTCCATGGGCTTCATCCGCACTGATGACTGTGGCCGCCAGATTACAGAAGTTCTTGAAGAGACTGGGATTCTCATCCTTATTGATAGTAGTCCTATTTCCCTTACGGCTTCCCGCGCATGGAGAATGAATCCATATTTCTTGGTAATGTTTATTTTGCACAGAGGAAAGGTAGAAGAAAAGCGATGAATAGAAAGAACACAACTAATAGATGATTTGAAAAATAGAAGAAAATGTTTAGAGTTAAAAGAGGAAACTGAAAATCGAGAAACATGGAAGAAACATTTCCAAAACCGAGAAAAAACTCAGTCCTAGGACCTGCCAACAGGCAGAATAATTAATAATAATAATAATAATAATAATAATATAATAATGTTGAATATGAATTCTTTACTAGCTGAACCTGCTTTCTACACAGCGCATCATTCATATATGAGCATGAATCTCGTAATTTCTCAGAGGAGATTTCGATAAATTTTTAATATCTCTCACCGTTTGCAAGATCGAACCCACTTCCGGTTTGAGTTTCTAATTCATGTATGATCAGAGTTGCATACAGTATGTAATAAACAAATACATTACGCACATAATTAATTATAATGTCAATGATATGTGGTGTCCATTGGGCTAAACACTCCAAACAATAAAGATTCATCTTAGACTGGAGAAATTGTTATGCTTCGTTTTTCATCATCTTTGGCCATGAAACAAATGCCTGAGGGATATACAACCCCTGTGTGCAGCTGTTGTGTATGACTCTTAGGGTATGATGCTCTAGTCTTTTAAAATTTCAACACTTCCAGTGTACCCCTAAAAAGTGTAATACAGAAATAACACCCACGTTTTTTAACACTAGAAGCACGGAAATTTTGAACCCCCTAGAAGCACGAAGCAGTCAAATTGACTGCTTTCCGTTTCTGACTAAAATATAGAGTAATGTTGCACAGGATGAACGTTTTTAATGACATTCGTAATGAGTCACATTAACAGCTAAGCCTAGGAAGTATTTTATTTATTTTATTATTTTTATTTATAAGCATTAAGTGCATTAATATGATATAGTAAAAATATTTATGAATAAAATATGTTCGATATCAGTATTTTTAAAATAATGAAAAAATAATCAGAAATTGGTCTCTACTCTTAGATATTAAATGTTTATTTTAAAATATCTCCTATGATATCTTTCTAAATATCTTCTTAGCAGGAGATTATTACAAAGTCACCTACACGTGGCGCAGATAACTTGCTTTCAGATCTCTGCAGTACATATTCCAGAAACATGCTTTCGACATTAGAAGCATATCTCAACTGTTTTGCTGTTTTATACAATTGTACTTGACATTGTCACGTGGTTGTGGAAGGAACTTCATCGTCTTCTGATACACTGTAATTGTCAACAGCGACATTGACCATTAACTCCTCGGCCAAACGTTGTAGATATTAACCCTATTGATTTTTTTCCGGCAGCTTCTCTATATCATTCAGGAATTAAAACATGCCAAATCAACCATGTTGAAGTCAACGTACTTTAGCCACCGTCTACACGCGTATCTCACAGCGTGTTTCTTCTCTATTTGATCCACGATAACTACACAAAACTGTGTCTGATTGTAATGAGTTATAGTTCCGTATCCTTTCTTGGTGTCACAGAAATTGACGCTGATTTATACATGGAACTCAACACAGAAACACTTTTGTTCCGCTTACATTTGTAGACAGTTAATGTACTACCACTCTGATCGCAGTAACATCACACTGAAGTAGTTTCCTTGTGAAGAAGTTATGACATGTCACATTTATTCTTTATTTTAGTAAAAGGATTTATCAAAGTAGGGACTACAAATTCACCTTACTCTATTCCAAATCCTTGCCTAGATATGGAAAGCCATTGATATCGGCAAGTAACCAGATCTTGATGCCAAATTTATTGGATTTATTTGGCATATATTGCAGAATTCGACATCTGACTTCCGTAGAATGGAGTTGCTTGTCAACAGTCACGCTGTCATGTGGTTTGTAACATTTTACGTAGTTCTCAAGAAAGCAATCCCACAGTTCGGATGTGGTTACGAATTTGTCCGTTTGAAGTCTTGTGGATCTTGTCATCTTTTCATCAAATCTCAAGTACCGTCTTATTTCACAGAACTCATCTCTATTCATTGTTTTATATAAATTGGTGACCCAGTTGTTCTCTCCAAGACCTAATGGACATTGCTGACGCACCAGTAGCACTTCGGTAAATAAAAAGGCCCAAATATGATTGTAGTTCTGAAAGAGCCATGTTGTTGACTTTAGTTTCCTATTTGCTTCAGGAATGTTGCACTTTAGGATATGATTCACCACTGAATCATAAAAGTAGTAAACGAAAAGCACTACTACATTCTTCCTCAGACACTCGTCGCTTGGCTTATCTGTCAGTCCTGGAGCTTCGTGAACAATAATCTGCTTAGCTATACGGCGAACGTCACCTTGCCCGTAAACCAATTTTGTCCACCTTGTTTCTTCTGGAACAATAAACTGTCACCACTACTGGCGTTGTCTTCCCATCACTGTCTTCCACTTTTTCATTATTTGAATATAAAATATTCTCTTTAGGTTGAGAATCGCTTCAGTTTCCATCTTCTTCACTCGAATCCTGCAAATTGTCATTATTTTCTTCAGATTCATCTTCTGAGAGGTCAAATAAAACTCGAAATATTTTTTGACGTCTCATCGTAAAATGTCACATGTACACAGTTCACCTCAACCAACTACACATACAAACCAAGATGCAGATATTGGGCACATGTACCTGAACTAATTTGGTTTTCGACGATAAATCACTGCGAGATATCTGATAAGGCAATGGAAAAACTTCTATGAAGTTATTGTTGGAACTAGATATCACAATAAAATAATAAATTATGTTATTTTTTCTGCTTCAAATTACAATTAATAAAGGTTTCAATTTTTCTTTTCTCCTGAAACAAAAAGTGTTTTAAAGTGCCATTTGTAAATCAGAAAGAGATACACTTATTTCCACATTCTTTATAAGGCAGTCAAAATGACTGCTTCGTGCTTCTAGGTATAACTGACACTAGCGCCCCTGTAGAAAGGGACATAAACTTACTATTAATATTATCAACAAGTGTGCACAAAAATATTAAAAGTCAATGAATTTCAGGACCTTAACGGAAACATTACAGAAGTGATAGGAAATTATATTTCTCGAAGCAGTCAAAATGACTGCTTCGTGCTTCTAGTGTTAAGTATTCAATTAGAACTGGACAATCGACATAAAATTCGAAATCGACCAGCAAAAACGGCACGTTTCCAAGCACTTGTGGTTTTCGAGATCTCATTGTCGAAGGAATTGGAGACAAACATACAAACTTTTCTTTGGAGATAAAACATATAAACCTAGCATTTTAATATGTAGATATAAAAGAATTATTTTAAGTTGGAGTTAGGTAAAGTAATTCCTTCATTGAAAATAATAGGGAAAATCTGGCCAATCTCCAATAATGTGTAGGGGCCTGTATCTGTAAAGTGAAGTACAATCATGTAATCTAATAACTGAATACTTTAAAATGTAATTGTTACATCAAAAGTTTAACATGAAGTCCATTATTTGACAAAATATTGGAGATGTTCTTAATAGCTACATACTTTAAATAGGCATTGCAGACTGAGACGTTCGCCGTTTATTATTAGGATTTGTGTCTGTACATGCACATACATTATTGGACTTGCGTAAGCGGGCCTACCTGAAATTTATGATTTTAGTGCTTACAACCTTCCGACGATCATTCTTTATCTTATTTCCTAACATAGAGGGCGAGCAACAAGTATCAGCTGAAGGCAAAATAATCCTGGGATCATTTTGCCTTGCAATATGTCTTCCATTAAATAACGTTCTTCAGTGACAATTCATAGAGATTTCGTAATCATTGCTCAATGATAAGCTAGCAGCACTGACTTTCCAACAATTATTGTAACATTATGAACACGTTAGTACAAAAACAGCAAAAAGTAGTAATTACTTTCAAAGCAATATGTGTAGAATGCTATTTGTACATATATACCAGAGGAGAATCTTGCAGTGTGTGACGTGGCAAGCATGTGATATGATATGCAGTGCCACCAGTCTCCGCTGTACTGTTGGAGATTGTTTTACCTTAAAGGATCATTTTACCGACCTTTCTCCTACCATTAGAACAATAACGATATTATGTAGTAAATAGTGTTAATAATACGTCAGCTTACTATACTGAACATAAAACCGGTTGTTAAATGGTTTTAATCACACCACTTATCTGATTAAGGGCTTCCCGAATATTGTCCAAGAAGCAAAAAGAAAGGATAAAATTGATGCCGTACAGCTGACAAAAATTGAATACTCTCTCCATTAGTCGCGAACCCAGAAATTGTTGTCGGGGGTCCTGGCTTTGGGGGGAATACTACAAGCCACTATGTCTATGTAGGTAGTATTGAATGGGTATTGTTCTGTACTGGAAAAGACAATGAGCAATTGTATATATTTTCTTAAATAATGATAGAACTTGATTGTTTTATAAGACCAAGAGTACAGATGATGTGGAAAATCATCAATCAGTTCATGCTACATTAATCATTTCCCTGTTAAACAAGTTTTATTAAGAAAGTGAATAAATGTATGTTGAATTAGGAAGTTTCGGGGAAGGAACTCCCCATGAATGCACCCCTGCTTCCCATTCATGTTCGTTTTCCATGAAACGATTGCAAAAAGTTTAAGTACACTTACTTATTGACGTGGAAGGAATAACATTTTCGTAAATTACCGATAAGATATTGACAGCAGTTTATGCATGGTTTAAGTAAACACATTTTCTAGCAACCGTAAAATATGGCTTTTTGTGACCATGAAGGGAAGTGGCTGATATGGCCATGAAGGAAAGTGGTATCAAATGTATTTTAGATAAAAGTTTAAGAAAAAAGTCTTCTATAGGCGTAACTACAATCCATTAGATACAACTTGTCCCTTCTGACAGTTGCTTTCCTCTATTTTCTTCTTCCTGCACTTGGCCACAACAAGCAGGCAAGAAGAACTGTTTCTATGGCAACAGCACGTTCAGCCAATTATAGTGGCTCATTTCTCTCGCTCTGCAGTGGTAAACATTCCACCCTTTCCACACGTTGCCAATTTAAATATATATAAAAAATTCTCATTATTTTAATCGATTGTCAACTTGAGCAGTGGACCTGCTGGCTAGTGAGAGCATTATTTTTAATTCGCTTTTGTGTCATTTTATTTTGTAAAACTGAGATATACTAGCAGTGAATAATTTCGTGTTTCAATACCTGACGCAAAAACTGGCAACACAGCATGGAGCACCATGTGCGTGCAGCGAGCTGTCAGAAAGGACAAGTAGTATCAATTACAGTTACAGAGAGAGCCAGGCCCTCCTAGAACATTATACCCCGTCTAGAATATAATTTGATCACTCCTCGCAGGCTGAAATTGTGGTCGTTGTAGAAATAAGGAACTGTGCCCCCCTTCTCACACACGCACATACAAACAAAAGCAAAATATTTTATTTACGCCAATGAATTTAGCCCAGATGTGCTTGAATATCTACATTCAGTACTATTGAGAAATGTGTTGTTTACGTTTCACACAGAATGTATATATTGTGCAAAAGTTCAAATTAGTCAATATTCCTTATTGCTAACATGTTTGGTTAGTATCATAGCATTGAAAAGTTTATTAACTGAACACATCCAAAGTGTTTATATTTCGCAACTTGTTTCCAATAGAATAGAATTTCTTTAGTGTAAATTGTATTAGTTGCTCGTGTATTGAAGTGTAAACATGATTAAGAGGATTGCTGTTGCTGGTATAAAAGGAGTTAATAACTGTTGCGTATGGAATGGTAGAATTCAAAGTACGTGATTTTTATTGGTAAATAAGTTTTCAACACTTTTTTTTTTCCTTCTTACTTTCTTGCTACTTTAGCATAAAAAGAAGCATCTTGCTATGAAGACATGTACCATTTGAAATAGTAAAACGTGTAAAATCCACACACAAAATGAATAGTTGTGAGACTATCTCGTATAGTCGAATAGGTAGCGCACCTGCCTTGGTGCTCTCACAGTCAGTTCTCTTTAAAGTATACAGTATTAGAAATTGACCTACATTCGAATTGCAGATGCACTTCAATTATGGATTCATCATTATCATAGGTATTCTGCCGTTATTGGCAGGCCACTTGCTGCAGCTGGCAAGCTTCGATGCTCCACGGTCTTCCGCCAACCTTTTCGTCTTCACGTACGATTTTTCTGTTTGGATATCGTCCATTAATTGTAGTCTCCTTCGCCCCTTCCTCTTTTCTGGCACCATACCCTCTAACACATCCCTCATGATCCAGTCCTTTAGCTAATGCCCTAACCCGTGGAGTTCGCCGTGCCTAACGAGTTTCTCTTCCTCTTCTTAATAATGTTTAAAATGGTTCTTTTTTCCCCACCATTTCTAGCACCCTTTCATTCGTTTTCCACTCGACCCAGCTAATTCTCTCCATTCTTCTTCACACCCACATTTCGAAAGCTGCAAGTCGTTTGTCATCACTTTTGTGTAATGTCCATGTTTCTGATCCCTACACTACAATACTCCACACAAAACATTTTATCAGTCTTTTTCTCAACTCATTATTCAAGGATCCACAAAATAGTATTTTCTTTCTCCTAAAGCAGGAGCAAAATGAGGGGGAACGCGGGAGGACGCCGTCCACCACCTCGAAAAATGGTACGGTGTTCCCCCAGTTCCTAAAAAAAAAAAAAAAAATACAATGGGCAAAGATGGGCAGGGGGAACGGCGTGGCGTCATGCCGCTACCTACCGTCTCCCCACCACCTGTCCTAAAGGCTTCTATTGCCATTCCTGGCCTTGCTTTTATTTCACGCTCACATTTCATATCATTCCTAAGTAATTAATAATATTACCTAAATATCAAAAACTAGTCACCTGTTCTGATTTCTCCCTTCCTATTTCTACATTTAACACCGACTCCGTTCGAGAAACCATGGCTTTTGTATTTCTAACATTTATTTTCATCCCTATTCTTGACAGCCCTTCCTCAAGTTTTTTTTTTTTTTTTTTTTAACATGTTGTTGATTTTACAATGCAATTCTTGAATTATTGGAGATGCTCTGACTCAAGAAAACCAAATATAATGGTGGTGGTAATAAATGGACTGACCACGCATCGTTTTGCAAAGTGTGATACATCTGGGTGACCAGACCCAGGTGTACCCAGGCTCCACAATTGAAATTCATTTGCTGATTAAAAGAGGAAGATTACAATGCGTGCGAATAGTAACTGTTTAGGTACGACTCAGAAGTACAGTCGCGAATACACACACAGACACACCTTAATGCATGCGTGCACATAATATTTCATGTAAAAGAACAATTATTTACGCACATTGCATAACTTAATTTAGCAGTCCTAGTAAATATACTATAGTGTGTATGTGTAAACAAACCAATTGGTTTTGATATGTATTTCGAACAATTAAACCCCCGAAAATCCAGGAATGGACAGTTGTGGGCGGCCATATCTGTAGGTATGAGGAGCTCCCGTCTTGCTATTAAGTTAACGTGCACCTTCGGCGTGGGAGTCTTTGATTTGACTGCGAGTGGAAGTTCATATGCTTCAGATTTCACGTTACATGTCCCATGTAGCCTCGGTGCTATGAAACGTTAAGTTCAATACAAACCAACCATCTAGGTATGATTTATCAAACTGACTCCATGACCTATGGAACTAAGGTTCAATACTATGCCTATATTCACAAAAGCTCTCAATTGACTTCTGTCTTTAGCCAATTTAATCCAGTTTCCGCTTTTTATTCCTGTTTCTGTCAGATCCATCTTGATATTGTCCACCTATCTGCGCACTGGATCTTCTTATTGTTTTTCTTTCTTTCTTCGATTGTTTGGTTTCTGGTTACTGAATGCATTCCTACTTTCTTGAATTCTGGCTACATGACTGCTCACCTGAGCTTTCTATACTTAATGATCCTAACAATCTTAGGTAAACGGTATACATTATGCAGCTCCTCGTTATGAAATTTGTGCCATTCCCCATTTCCATTTCTCTTGGGTCCCAATATTCACCTCAGGGTTTTACTATTTTCATATACTTTCAGTCTTATGTTCTTCCCTTAAAGTAAGCGACCCAGTTTCGTAACCATACAGCACAACAGGCACAATATTATAGTTTTATATATTAAGCTTCAAATTCTGTGACAAAATTTTCGAAGACAAACGAGTTTGAACTGAATAATATGAATTTCTTGCGTTCAGTCAACATTTAATTTCTTTGTAGATGTGGTTTTGGTCTGTTGATGTTGATCCCAGGTATTTGAAAGTGTCTACTTTGCCGGAAGTATTACTTGATATTTTACGTGTCCACTTGCAGTATTACAGTCACTGTGAATTTCCATGTATTTAGTTTTGTCTGTATTTATTTCTATACCTTCGTCCCTGCAAGCGTTTAGAAAAACTTTTGTATTTCTTTCTATTGTCCTCGTATCTGAATCCCCTCTAGATATGATGTTGACTTTATAATAGGAGAAAACCTATTTTGAAAATTATAAATAGAAAGGAAATTGGTTAAAGGTTCTCTTTAAACTAAATTTAGGTGTGTGATGCAAGGTTTGTGAAAGGAGTAGTAGGAAGAGGAAGTGTTTCAGTTAATGAACAGTATTTAACGAGTAGTCGTATGTGAAGGCAAAGGATACCATAGTGTTAGTAACTTGTCAATTTGTGGCAAATGACGTGGAAAGGAAATCGATGTATAATATTGCATTCCAGGAAATATTAGTTGGTTGTACAAACACCGTGTGCGTGGGTTTTCTCGGGGTTCTCCCGTTTCCTCCCGCTTTATTCATTCCATCACTGCATTCACTTCTCATCATACCTTCTAATTTAGCCTAACCGGCATAACTCGTGGGACGTAAAACTAAAAGATTTCTTTTCATGTTAATTCCATTTGCAATACTAGTTGGAAAAAATGGCCCGATGCGATGATCTCAGTAGCCTATATTTACCTCCAATTATTAATTTAACTTTGATACATGTTTTCTGCTGCAATTTGTGAATATCTTTCTTTCTTTCGCTGTACATGTTTGCAGCAAAGTCGAGCTATTCCAATTGTAATAATGCCAGGATATGGGAGTTTATATGCGGTAAATGATGAGTCATCCACCCGCCTTGTATGATCCACAGTTGAGAGGAAATGTCTCTTAGCTTACTGAATGCATCATCACGACATGGGTTGGATCAGTGATAGGCTGTACTTATTAACTATTCAAGCGATTTTAAATGTTGTAGAAATTCAAGTAGACCTAATTTCAGAAGTTTAGATCTATCCAAAGACTCTCCAAAAATATAAGCAACTTTAAATGCTTCGTTCGCTTCCTACCTTTACTTTTATTGAGTAATATATTGAGTAATAATGGTACTTAAGTACTGAAAATTAGCCATCTGTTCTGGCTTCTCTCCATCTTGTTCTATACAGTTTCGTTTTTCGTTCTAACCATCACGGATTTTGTTTTTCTAACTTGTATTTTCCTCAGGTATTTTAAATTCTGTTAATTTTCGGTTCAGATGTCGGAACAAGAGTTGTATCTTCATTGCATATAGGTATATTGTTCCCCCTATGAGACTGCACATTCACAACAATTACTATAATCGCAAAACGATTCCTTCTAAAGAAGTTTATTATGCAGCCTTTGTTTAGTTCTTTTAGTTGAGATTTCTGCAGAGAATCTTCGTCAGGAAAATATGATCGGAAACGGAAATAACTCGTTTAGTCATGTCTATTCTTAGTTAATATTTGAATAATTATATATGCAGTAACAAAATAATAATTCAACGGAAGTAGGGACATATTTTTATTGTGATTTCAGGAATATAGAAATATACAGATGATAGTTCCTCCTTGCTCTAACTTGTACCGGCCTATGGAGGAATGATAATGGAAGACACAATTAAGTAGCAAATAAAATTTAATCCTTGTTGGAGTTGACAATTCCAAAAAGTAAAATTATCGGCACCCGCTCATAATCCTCAAAACAGTTGAAGACTAATTTGAAATATGTAGTTAAACCTGACAAAAATACTGGTTAGTTGGCAACCTTAACCGTTATGAACCTGTAAGTGAAACATACTGAACTTAGTTTACTCGTATTTGCGGGTGGGTGACTGGGTCGATCCTTCCAATAATAACATTTACCAATTACAGACAACAGCAGTAATCAAATATTCAAGTCGTAAATGACGTGAGTGTTGTTTTTCTGTGCCAACTTATTATTATTATTATTATTATTATTATTATTATTATTATTATTATTATTATTATTATTAACAAAGCAGAAGCATCAAATATTCTTTCTTAATAATTAGTACGGTTGGTCTCCTATCACGTTTAGCGTCACTGAGGACACTTGCTACAAGAAAGGAAGCAGATGATAAATTTCATGAATGCATAAAACTGAAACCATACAGTTTTTAACTTCTCAGTATGCAATATTCGTTTTGATACTATAAAAAAAATTGGAATAATGGGAATTTCTCATCATTACCGTCTCCTTTAGCCTAGCCGGCATAAAACTAAGACTGAATCGATTACTTAATTAAAATCGTGTATTCGTATTAAAGTATTAACGATTTTGTTTTGATCAGCGTAAGAAAACAACATATGAATTTATACATTATTCAGTATTGTGATAATACTACATATTGATGAATCAAGTTACTGTAGCCTCAAAAATGTTCATAATATTTTAGTCATTATAGTACAGTTACGAGTAAAATAATCACTATAGTTTTAAATTCCACATCATGTGAGTATTAAATTCAGATTATTTTTTTTTCATAGAGGAAGCAGTTGAAAATTAAGAGGTTACTAGAAGTTAATATGTTGAGTTCATGTACTAAAAAGGGCTATATAAACTCGTTCGTTTTCTTTGACAACCCAAGAATTCATCGCTCCGCTCCATTTTGACCTGTTTCTGAATTCAGTATTTGCTGTAATATTGTTTCATATTTTCTTTTTTCGATTTATTTTTACATTGATGGAAAATGAAAACTTACGATCTAGGATTTATGACTCCATGTAAATAACATTTTATACACGTACATTTAAGCTGTACACGATATGTGGTCATGCGCACAGTGCCTTTCACGTAAGGACAGAATACATGGAGTGTGTCAAGGAACTATGTGAAACATGTTATACCCTTCAGCTACAATGCGGATCAGCATTGTCTAATGTAGATGGTCCAAAAAGCGCCGGATATCATCCTGGGGAAATGTGTTCCATCCTTCTTCCGCCTGGTGCCGCAGATGATCAATTCAGAGTTTGTTGATGGGATTGTAGAGTGGACCAGACACCGTTAAATCGAATTCTACACGTGCTCTATGGTAGACAGATCTAATGATCAAAGAGGGTAGATAAGTTTTGGAAAGTGGGATGGGTACACGAGCGGTGTATGGACGGACATTGTCCTGCTGGAAGAACACATGTCCTGATGGTTCAGGACAGGCGCGCACCCAGAAATTTTTGTTGGGAGGAGTCCAATACTACAAAACATTACGTCTGTGCTATTGAACAAGTGGTATTCTGCATCGAATAGACTGTCACCTTTTTCAGCATGGGAACTTGGAACGTACGAACTCTACGTGAGGGAAAACTTAACAGTTTAAAAGTGGAAATAGACAAATGTAAAGTGGACATAGTGGGCTTGAGTGAAGTGAAATGGCCAGGGAAAGATGAGATAATATCGGGAAATTACAGAATGTACTCTTCGGGTGGCGATAAGGCCAAGAATGGTGTCGCGATAGCAATGAAGAACGAAGTAGCAGGAAGTGTAACCAAAATGGAATGCTGCAGTGACCGCTTGATGTTTGTAAAACTACATGCAAAACCAGTGGATATTGTGATAATACAAGTGTATATGCCAACAACCGAGCATGATGATAATGAAGTAGAAGTAATATATGATCAGGTTAGTGACATATTGCATCAGGAAGAGGTAAGGTCAACGCCATAGTAATGGGAGACTTCAACAGCGTAGTAGGAGGAGCTACGAATAAGGTAGTGGGACCATTTGGACTAGATAGAAGAAATGAACGAGGTCAAATGCTTATCAATTTCTGTAGGCAACATGATCTGGTAGTGATGAACACGTGGTTTAAGAAAAGAAAAACCAAGCTGTACACGTGGAAAGTCCAGGAGATAAGAAACGCTACCAAATCGATTACATTCTGGTGAAGCAGCGTTTCAGGAATAGTGTACGAGACGTGAAGACACTGCCAGTAGCGGACATTGATTCGGATCACAATCTCCTGGTGGCGGAAATGTAAACGTGGTTAAAGTCGATCAAGAAAACGGGGAGGAGAAATCGAAAAATGGAACTTAGAGCGACTAAGAAATATCAACGATGATCTGAAAGAAGAGATTGAAGAAAAATTCTGTGCAATGAGAGATATGGTTGACAATATAGAGAATAGTTGGGGAAAAGTTAAACAGATTCTACTTCACATACTCCACAATAACATTGGCAGGATGGAAAGAGCACCGAGAAAACCATGTATAACTGAAGCGATGCTTAAGAAGATGGAGGAACGCAGAAGAGCAAAAAACAAGGACATCAATGAATATAGAAGGCTGAATAATGAATTGAGAAGAAAAACGGACAAAGCCAAAGAAAAGTACATGGAGCAAATATGTGTAGAAATAATGGAACTTCAGCGGCGCGGCAGATATGATTTGATGTACCAGAAAGCACAAGAATTAGGAGGAAAAGCTAACAAAAGTATACGAGCGTTTGGAATCGAAGATCAACAAAGTCATGTGGTTACTGACCGTCAAGGAATCCGTAGAATTTGGAGAAATACATAAAAGATCTGTATGATCAGAATAACCGCCCCAAAGACATTGCGGTCGAAGCAGAGGAAGAGATGGATGGTGATGAAAAAGGACCCAGTATATTGAAAAGTGAAATAGTACAACCAATCAAAGACATGCGAAGGAAAAAGGCCACTGGAGACGACGACATACCAATAGATTTGCTCAAGGAATTAGGAGACAACGTAATGAAAGTACTGACTTCACTTATTAATAAAATCTACCTGAGTGGAGAATGGCCAAAGGATTTTCTTGATGTAACAATCAAGGGCGCCGATTTCTCTGTATTTTTTTTTGGGGGGGGGAGCAGTCAGATGCAGAAGGTATATACGTATATATGAAGATTTTAAGACAAATTGCACTCAAATTGTGCCAAATATTGCATATACATAAATACAATAGGGAGGGCACATGAGCTTTGGGTGGGCCCGGGCCCCCTCGGCCCCCTTGGTTACAATGATTGCATTGCCCAAGGAATAGCAAACAAAGAAGTGCAGCGATCACAGAACCATTAGCGTGATTTCCCACACTGGAAAGATCATTGCACGCATTCTGAATAGGCGGCTGGAAAGTAAGATAGATGAGAGGTTAGAAGAAGATCAATTTGGTTTCCATAAAAGCACCAGAGATGCTATTGGATTGATGAGAATTATATCAGAAAGAATTCTTGAATTAAAGGAAGAGTTGTGTTTGTGCTTTATCGACTTGCGAAAAGCTTTCGACCGAGTCAATTGGACGAAACTTCTGAAAATACTTAAAGAAATCGGAGTCAACTGGAGAGATCGACGACTCATTCAGAACCTGTACATAGGACAACGAGTGAAGTTGCGCTTGAATGAAGGAGAAACCATTAGTGTGGAGATCGGAAGAGGAGTCAGACAAGGATGTAGTTTGTCGTCCCAATTACTCAACATTTACAGTGAATGTGTAATGAAGGAAGCATTAATGGGAATTGGAGATTTCAAGATTGGAGGGCAGATCATCAACAAGATCAGGTATGCAGATGATACGGTTATAATAGCTAAAACCGAAGGAGGACTACAGGAGATGATTGACAAAATAGTTGACACTGGAAAACTGTATGGAATGGAAATTAACATCGAAAAGTCGAAAGTCATGAGAATATCTCGTGGAAACATACCCTTACGGATCAGAGTAGAACAAAGAGACCTTAAAGAGGTCGATAATTTCAAGTATCTGGGAAGTATTTTGACGAGAGAGGCTTACTGCACCAAAGAGATCAGGTCAAGAATTGCCATAGTTAAAGAAGCATTCGACAACAAAAGATCGCTCTTAACTAGCAGGGTCAATATTTGACTTCAAGAAGAAGTTGGTCAAGTGCTATATATGGAGCATTGGACTATGGTTCAGAGACTTGGACATTACCAAAGTTAGAGAAGAAATATTTAGAGAGCTTCGAAATGTGGTGTTGGAGGAAGATGGAGAAGATAAAATGGACAGAGAGAGCAACAAACAAAGATGTTTTAAAACGGATAGGAGAGAAAATACTTCTAGCCATCATCCTTCGTAGAAAGGCCAATTGGAAATGAAAAATGAAATTTTTGAGTTTTACGTCCCACGGTTATGCCGGTTAGGCTAAAGGAGACGGTGATGATGAGTAATGAATGAAATGGTGAAATGAAGAAAGTGGGAGGAAACGGGAGAACCCCGAGAAAACCCATGCACACGGTGTTTGTCCACCACAAAGTTCACTTGGCGGGGGCTAGGATCGAACCCAGGACCCCAAGCACCAGAGGTGAACGCTGTACCACTGAGCCACCGCGGCCCCCAAAAGGCCAATTGGATTGGACACATCTTTCGAAGAAATTATCTTCTTCACGCTGCCATAGAAGGAAAGATAGAGGGGAAGCGAGGAATAGGAAGAAGAAGAGCACAGCTGATCGATGATTTGAAAGATAGGAGAAAATATTGGGAGTTAAAAGAGGAAGCTGAAGATCGAGAAAAGTGGAAGAAACATTTCCAGGCCCAAATCTAAAAATTGAAAATAAAAATAAGAAATCCTCATTAGTCCCAGGACCTGCCGAAAGGCAGAATACTTAATAAGAATTATATTGTTTTAAGTATATATACTAGGGTGGAGTGAAAAGAGGCCAAAAAAATTTTTTTCCGATATTTGATTTTGGATAGGGGGCAAAAGTTGCATCACGTCGTGGTGCTTTACCATCGAGAATTTCATTCCTCTAAAATAATTTTTAACCGGGGCGCAATGGGCCTAAGTTTGATAGGTTTTTAAATAAGTGGAAAGAGGCCATTTTTGGTTTATTTAAATTCGAATGTGGATATGGGACAAAAGTTGCATCATATCGTAATACCTTACCATAGGAAATTTCAATTTTCTAAAATATTTTTTAGTTTGGGCGCAATGGGCCGTAAGTTTCATAGATTTTGATAACAAATACATGCTTATTGTGTATTTGTGTAATTATTAGGCAGCTCTTCGTTTGAAGTAAACTGTAATTTGAGGATTTTAAGATTCGTTGTCGTGTCCAGATGGATTTCGAAAGCTAAGGAAAATCATATTTTTTGTTACAGGCCACATCAACCCAGAATTCACCACTAATAGGTGGCTACCGTCGAGTTCAATCCCACCAACCCACCAACTTTAGATTGAATGTTTCATAAGTTTCATTCACGTCTTCGTGCAAAATATTGCGACTTTGTCTCGAATATAGGCATATATTTTCTCGAGTCAATTTTCTAAGGAATAAAGACATCTCTCTCTTGTGCCCCCATACTGAAAGAAGCTTAACTAATTATTTTCACTTCTTTCCACTGCTTGCGTATGACGTGGGAACTCAGGGATATCAAGACGTGTAATTTATGAAGAGCAAATTTCTTGCATTTGTCATCTGTCATATAAGTCAGTATTGGTGGTTCTATTATGTTACACTCATTCCAGTTTATCATTTCTATCTATGTAATTAATAGCCTCGAAGTTTAATACTAGCACTTCGAAGAACCGAATTTCAGAAGGTTTACAGCCAGCGCTGTCCAACGTTTTCACCTTATCGGGCGCAACTGGCTCCTGTTTTCCGACGTGCGGGCGCCTTTCGAAAAAATACAAAACTACTATAGAAATAAGCCTACTGCTACTAGTACAACAACTACTACTTATTATTTATTTGTTACTAGCAGCGTTCACCCCGCTTCGCTGCGGTCACCCCGGAACGCAATAAACTTTGTTACTTAGATAATTTTTACTTTTTCGCTTTCAAGTGATATGATAAAAACCATAGAAGATTGCAGTAAATGTTAACATTATATCGCCTGTCATTTATGTTAACCCGCCCCGCTTCGCTGCGGTCACCCCGGAACGCAATAAACTTTGTTACTTAGATAATTTTTACTTTTTCGCTTTCAAGTGATATGATAAAAAACATAGTAGATTCCAGTAAATGTTAACATTATATCGCCTGTCATTTATGTTAACCCGCCGAGTGACACGGTCATGCGGGTTGCATATAAATACGTTTATTTTTATACCTATGATGAACTAACAAAGGATTTGTACGTTATGGACACTTGAATGGTCAATTATCTCAAGACACTGGTAATTAAAAATTAAAGTGATATGATAAAAACCATCTAGGGTCCAAATCCTAATAACCCCCCAAAAATGAAAGAAATTGGTTCAGCCGTATTAGCGTGATGAGCTAACAAAGGATTTGTGCGTTCTCTTTTATATAATAGATTAATATTATCATCATCACTATTATTATTATTATTATTATTATTTTGAAAATTGATACATACCTAGTGAGAAGACTGACACTGCACGTTTGCTGCCAGTTGAAGGAAATCTAGTATGTAGCTGGAATAGGCTGCTCTTATTGCGTCATCCAGGTGAGAGGGTGTCAGGGAGGTTCGGTACTTATTTTTGATCATGTTCATGGCAGAAAATGCGACTTCGCAAAGATAAGTTGAGCCAAAGCAGGAATAATTTTTTTTAGCAACACTGCTCAGAAGGGGGTATTTTACTCTGTCCTTAGAATCCGTATATTAGTACAAGTTGCATAGGAAGATTTCAAAACTATATCTTCTTGAATAGTTAGGATTTCAAGTTCTAAATCTTCAAGATTATAATTTCCAAACACTTCACATATCCTACTACCAAGATCAATAACATCAACAGAGACAAATGGATTATTGATGAACAGAACCACTAGTTCAAGTGCTACAAACTGGGCAAATCTGTTCCGAAACTCAAGAATAAGAATTTCCAAATGCTTTGAAAATTTTGAAAGATCACAACCAACACAATTTACCTTTTCCACCATAGATTTGAAGTTTGGAAAGTGAGAAAGGGAATTCCTGCTTAAGTAAGCAATCCACAGCTTCATTTTCTTTTGAAAAGCATTAACTGTACTTATCATGGCTAAAATGTTAAGGCCTTTCCCTTGCAATTCTAGATTTAACTCATTTAATTTGGAAGTGATATCTGCCAAGAAAGCTAAATCTAGTAACCATGATGTTTCATCGAGATCATGATAATACTGACCCTTAGATGACTTAAGAAAGTCCCTGATTTCATATAAAAGACAACAGAATCGTTCCACTTTCTTGCCCCTACTCAGCCACCTGACGTCTGCATGAAGAAGGACGTCACCATGCTCAGATCTGATAAATTCAAAATACTTTTGAATAATCGATGACGAGTGGAAGATGACCTAATGTAATTTACTACACGAGTTACTATTTTCATGACATGGTCGAATTTTAAAACTTTTGCACATAAAGCTTCCTGATGAATGATACAGTTGCAACTTTACGCAATACACACGAGTTCACACAAAGAGTATTCCCCAAGAGAGAGCGAGTCTATCCTCACAATGGAAATAGACCGGAATAGTGGTGACGACATTTCCTCTCCGTTACCATGGTGATCGCCATTTTGTTTTCTATACAAACGTGAGTGTGTAAATGAGGTGTTGAGTAAACAATGGCTGTAAAATTATTTAGAATTTTTAAATACTTTGAGAACGAAGTAAAGTTGATGGAAAAAGGCGAAAAATGCTCTAGAATCAAATCACGTGTCTTCCGTAATGTATGATGGTGAATTTAAATATTTAAAAGGCAGAGTGGAGGCAAACATGAAGAACTGAAGTTGAGGTAAGTTTGTATCCACTATTTGTTAATATAAATGCCTCGATGTATTGCACAGAAGGGGAACAAACCTTATGTAAAGATCGTGTTGATTTGTCTGTATCATGTAATATTACAATTGTGTGTTCTGATCGAATCATATTTGCTCATTTGAAGGGTAAGCGGAAAAAAGAAGGAATGTCACAAAAACTGCATTGTCGAGAAAACTGGGATTTAATATTGAAAACCGCGTAAGAAGAATAGGGTTAGTTACATCTTTTGCCCCTTTTTACATGGACATTTTTACATGTACGTATGCATGGCATATACAGTCAAATAGTACCAAGAGTCACCAACAGATAGGACAAAGCACCCGAAAAAGCACATACATGGACATTCCTTGTTTTTTCCCCTTACCCTTCATTTATTTTGCCTTAGTAATTTTACGTTTACGATTAAGAATTTTATGTTGCCTACAGAATATCGAAAATCTTTAGTAAAGAATTCTAGGATATTGCTTGTTCCATTTCTGCTCAATTACATTAATGCTTACAATCAAATACATAACATATCACCATTTATGCGTTATTTCTCAGCCTTCGCTCGTGTTTGTATAGAAAATAAAATGGCGATCACCATGGCAACGAAAAGGATGTGACGTCACACTATTTCAGTCTATTTTTCAAGGCGCGATATGACAAAAGACGATCGGGTGAAGACAGACAGCGCCGCCAACAGCAGGCACGCGAACTACCGCGGTTGCCATAGCGTAGCGGTAGCCTTATCCAAGTGTAAAGTAACAAATGTTCAAATTAACTGTTGTGAAACTATTTCTTCGATTTTGTTGAATGCTTTTTCCCAGAGTTCAGAACAGCCAGAAGTGCAAGTTACTATTTTCGAAATGAAATAACAGAAATAAAAGAAAATCTAATGTTGAAAACAAGAAATTTTGCGTATTTTGAGTTCGATTTCAGAGGGCGCCAGGAAAATGCTTGGCGGGCGCCATGGCGCCCGCGGGCACCGCGTTGGACAGGGCTGGTTTACACTTTTTCTGTATTGGAGGATTTTATCGACAGCAATGATTCGTTTAGCTGATCTGTCGTCACCAATCATGGCAATGAGAGTATTCCAAGGATTCGCATAGAATGCATTTCTGGGAATTGCTTTATTGACAGAAATCTTGTATGGTTCTTACAAACATCGCGAAAGTCCTATGGTCAAAAACAAATGTTTAGCTTCGTATTTGACAAGAGGTTTCAGTTTGATGTTGAACCACATTGGTGCTTATAATTTTACCTCGAACTTTGCGAGAGTTTTTATCTCCTCTGAAGGATTTGGCATTGATATATAGCCTATATAGGTTTCTTATCTGCTAGGCTTTCATCAGTCTCCTCTTAAGACAGATTGTAATATTTTATACAAATACCTTTGTTCATAACTGAGATCACGCACATTTAGGAATGTAGGAAGTTCTGAAAAATCTCTTTATTAACACCAGTTTCACTTTATTAACAATCTCTTTAGTTCTTACACTTTTACGATTTTTCGCCATCTCCCTTTGTATTTTACTTACTGTCAGTGATGTTTTGCGGTTGCTCTGGACTCACAATATTAAAATCTTCCAAAACTACAGTAGCAGTTGCTGCAATTTTTCTTCTAGTCACGTCGGTTTACTAATTCACTTTTGCTAATTTTGAGAGGAATTTTCTCATTTGCGTGCATCCAATCTGTGACTGCTTTTTTGTTTTCTTCAAAGAATATTTCTAACTAAAATCAGGATCTAATCCAGCTTCAGTGTGTTCTTTATTGCCTTTCTTTCTTATTTCCGAAGATGACGAGGAGTCTGAAGATTTGATAATGTAACTGGTATTGGTTGGTTGAAATCTTCACCATAAGATCGCTTTTTGGCTTTCCTTTCTCCTCTTTTCTTCAATATCTTTGTCCAAGTAACATCAATAATACTGATTACCATTTTTTACTCACCACCCACCGACGCAACTAGGCTAGTTTTTGCCCTGGGCAAGAACTCGTCCTAACGCTTCCTAACCTCCCAAACCAAAACGCTCCCCGACTACACCTGAATTGGCATCACACAGTAATTCTCCTACTTCATTTTTTCTTCAAGTAGTAAAGCTTGATTTCAAAATTAGAGTACATAATTTATAGTAAAACATTAAACTAATTAGTATTTGATTACCAAATAATCTGAGATTAGCATGCTTGAGACATTCTTATAGCCTTATCATAATAACTGCAATTCACAATGTTTTTCGAATTATATCGGGATGTGTGTATGTGTAAAATGAATCAATAATCTGTTGCTTTAGAATAGAATATGACAAACAGTCAAGCTGTTGTCTCCAGAATTATACTCGGACATTTTGCAAGTCTCTTAAATCGAAAAGTTAAATGAAAACACAAAAAGCTGAAACTAAATTTAACTTTGCGGGTTGTTTTGGCTGCAAAGATTTTTACAATATGCACAAAAGATAGCTTTCAATGTAACTTATGCTCTGTGGATATGATCCTAAGGTTAGTGAGTCGTCGTTGTCCTGTTAAGTTTCTGAGATATTTTTTTTATGATTTTTAGTTTGCTAAAAGTCCTTTCCTTGCCTTATAGTGAAAATAAATATTTGCCCAGTTTTGCGCCCCTAATTCGGCGCCTGGAGCACAAGCCCGTTTGCCCCCCTTAGTTATGTCACTGTTACCACCCACCAAACTACTATACTAGTGACAATACTGCCAACAAGTTCATTATAGGATATCAGAAGGAGAATGTTATTAAATAGCAAAAAGCTTCTTTATGACAAATAGTTGATCACTTTTCGTCTTATTATTCCCAATTTTTAGGGCCATTGCGCTCCGGCTAAAAATAATTTTAGAAAATTAAAAATCCTTGTTGTTATCTACTGATGCAGTATGCATCTTTTCCCCTCTATCCACAATACAAATTACAATCTACTTTCAGCGAAGATTCGCCAAATAGTTACATAGTAAATGGAAACTGATTTGCAAAATCTCAAATTTCAGGCCCCTTGCGCCCCGGCTAAAAATTATTTTAGAGAATTGAAATTTTCTATGGTAAAGTACCACGATATGATGCAACTTTTGCCCCCTATCCAAATTCTAATTTCGAAAAAAACTTTTTTTTTTCGCTCCACCCTAATATATACACAGTAAGCAAGAAGCAGGGTGGAAAAAAATCATGATTTTTTTCAAAAAAATCATTTTCGTTGATTTTTTTGATTTAAATCGATTTTTTTGATTTAAATCAAATCTTTTTCTTCGTATAATACAAGTCACGAACTGAAGAAAAAACATTAGGAATTAGTATTAAATGTTAATTATGTCATTTAAGTGAAAGTATTGGGTTTTAATTTTGAATTACTTCCTAATCGTTAACCTATTTCAATCCCAAACAATGTTTCTTAAGCATTAAGGAAAAAGTACAGTAATGTATATCAACATGACACTTTTGTTTTCACGAAAGTTAATGATACTTGGCAGGGAAAGTTACTGATATTTGGCAGGGGCATATTTTTAAACAATTGGAACTAGCTAGCGGCACGAAATACATATAAAGTACATAAATTTCGCCTAAAATTAACTAACTCACTCTATGACCTATGGAACCTGGAGGTTCAATGCCATGTTCACAAAAGCTCTCCTGACTTCTATCCTTAGTCGACTGAATCCAGTTTCTGTTTTGTATTCTTATTTCTGCGAGATCCATTTTAATATTGTCCTCCCACCTGCGCCTAGGCCTTCCTAATGGTCGTTTTCCGATTGGACTTCCAGTTAAAACTTTGAAAGCGTTCCTACTTTCTTCCATTCTCGCTACATGTCCTGCCCACCTGAGCCTCCAAGATTTGATGACCTAACAATGTTTGGTGAACGGTATAAATTATGGAGTTCCTCATCATGAAGTTTTCCTCATTTGCGTTCCTTTTGGTTCCGAATATTCGTTTCAGGATTTTATTCTCAAATACTTTGTCTGCGTTCTTCCCTCAGCGTAAGCGACCATGTTTCACAACCATACAGCACAGCAGGCATAATTATCGTTTTATATATTTTAAAGCTTCAAATTCCTCGACACAATTCGCGACGATAAGAGATTTTGAACTGAATAATATCACGAATTCTTTGCAGGAATTCCAAAATAAAAAAAAAATCAAGATGATCAGTTCCAGAAGAAGAAACACTTATGATTGTTAAAAATATGCTTTATGTAACGTGAAAAACAGTTCAAATGCGAATTGTCCGTGCATTTAAGACATCTATACATAGCAGGCACGTTTTTATACTTTTCTGTTGGCTATTTTATTTCCTCTGACAATTTTTCCTGCACAGGCGCGGCAAATTTTCTGCGATCACATCGCAGATTGCGGCATGTTCTGCAATGGGGTCAAGTATCCACTTTATCAAAAGTATTATTCGATATTTTAACGTATCCAAAATTGGTCGTATTACGATCCCGAGGAACTTCTATGTATTTAGTACATAAATTTCGGCCAAAATTTTTTTTTTTTTTTTTGTTTCGGAGAGGGGATCGGACCCCTCTAAATACGCCCTTATTATCTGGAAACAAATAGACGTGGACACAAAAGTTTTCATCTTAAATGTCCATGGTGATTTCCCTGTTGGAATAGAAATTTTAAAACCTTGTGTTACAAAGAGAAGAAAGCAGGGTTCACCCGTTACCCGTTCAAACGGGATTTTCCCTGATCGTTCCCTACATGATACTCGTTTTCATACTGTGCTTACATACATTTGAGTCTCATTGTATTATGATTATTATCTTCCATAATCGAAATAACAGAAGAGAAACGGGATTTTACTTACTTTCACTTTAAATTAATTCATTTCGGAATTTGATTTAAATCAACGATTTTTATTAAAAAAATCAAGTGATTTAAATCTTGATTAAAATCGTGATTTAAATCAGACTGATTTAAATCAATCCACCCTGGCAAGAAGTATATGAAAAGCAAGAGTACAGATTAAGTGCAGTTTCGAATCTTTTGGCTACAAGATTACATCATTGCTAAATAAGTATGTTTATTATTATTATTATTATTATTAGGAAAGTGTACTAATGCGTATCGAGTTTCGAAATTTGGGAGGGGGTCCGAACCTGGTGAACTCCCCGCGTGGGTGTGTCCCTGGTGAAGAAACTGTAACAGAACGGGTTGTGTTATGTTCTATAAACGCTGCACTGATCAGTGTTTCCGTATGATACTTGATGCAAACTATCATTGTACGGTATGGCTCACCATGCCATCGTTCCTGCCATCATTCCGTTATGTGTCTGTCATAGGGCCTATACACTGGAAGGTGTCGCTGATTCTCTAGACGCCTCATCCACAAACAATTCTCACTAGAACTGAAGCAAAATTGGCTCTGATCACTAAATACAATGATACTGTGTCATTCATCCCTCCAATTGTTTCATTCATGATAGCAAGTAGACTAGGCGTGAGTGGAAGACTGGCAAGCGACACCCGCAATTGTAGTCCTTGGTTCAGTAAGCGGGTGCAGATGGTTCTAACTGAGGCACTGAATGAGACACTGATCTTAATGTGCGAAGGGAAATCTAACATGACCATCTGTGTATCTATATACCGCCGTCCGGAACGTAGCGAATATGCGTTTAAGCCTTTCTCAAATCAACGGCTACAACATTGATGTACAGTAGACACTTAATGCTTCTGCGAAACCGTCACTCGTTCTTACGCAGAATCACGAAACTCACTTGCTCAAACGCTGCCTACACTTTCTTGACATGTCTCGAATGTTCAGTCCCAAATCGACGCTTTGCTATCAGCTAGGAATTTTCACGGTAGGCACCTGCACCATATTGCGCCCACAGCACGCAAATATATCTACGCCACTTCCTTCCAATTGTTTGTATTCCATTTCACACTAATGTATTAATTATCAAAATCATCGCTTTAATAATGACATCCTTATTTCTCAAATTTTTCTCTCGTAATTGTTACAGAAAATAGAAGATAAAAACATTTTCTGGATATTTGTTTTCAAAAATCCGTATGAATTCGAGCATAACTTAGGAAAAACTATTACGACAGTTTATTTTAAATTATTTCATAGATGTTAGTTGTATGCTTTGCTTGTTGTCTGTTGTATGGTATAGAATGTAATTGTTTAATAGGCTGATTAAACATAATGAAGTTTCGATTTTTTTTAGGAGACATCCTGTCAGAAGATTCTCTTTGATGAAAAACTAATCTTGTATGATTGTTATTCCTCATCAATAACGTTTAGAGGTCGCTTTTTGACGTATGATTAGCGTCATACTAAAGGCCTGACTACTACAGGTAACATACGTTAGTCGAACTTTTTAGTGTGGCACTAATCACGCGTCAGAACGACTCTGCATAAGGCTCATTATGTGTAAGAGAAGTTGCCTGCATAGTCAGTGCATGTGCTTGCTAATGGCAGCTGTATACTTTAAAATGATATTGTATCAGTAATACATCACATGAAAATATTGCTGTTATGGCTCGGCACAATAGCTATTAGCAAATAATACAAAATTATAATCCTGAATCAGAATAATCACTTGTCTTCTTGCTTTGATCTTGAAAGAGATGCGCACGAGACAAGATTAGAGACTGTATCATCTCGAAAATGTGCTGTAAAAGTGATGTCTCGACTCGAAAAATGTATATTTTTGTATAGGAAGAGCCGTGTGTCGATTCCAATTTTGTCAGGATTATTCTGTCTCGTCTCGACTCGTGCGCATCCCTCGATCTTGTCCTTAAAAGTATGTATAAGGGACGATCAACTGAAACACGTTCAGTGGTCATAATTCATGAAATAAATTTTATTTCGAGCGGAAACTTGTACACTATTCATAGGCGTCTATGGTTAACGTGCAGTAAAAATATTGTTCAGAAGAAGTCACCATGAGCGTTGAGACACTTGTTCCACTAACTTACAAATGCCGTCCATGTAAAATTTGGACGCCTGAATATCAAACCAATCATGCACAGTGTCCTAAACCTCAGCGTCAGACTGAAATCTCTGACCTTTCAATGCCTTCTTTAGAGGCCCAAAGATGTGAAAGTCACAAGCTATGGATTGAATACTAATGCGTCTATCCGCAGCTATAGCCGCATTCACCTTTTTACGCCTGTCTTCTGTGGTACCCACATGGGCTTGACCAGGACGGGGATAATCAGTGGTGTGTTCACGGCCCTTCCGAAACATTTTGGCCCAGTCCACTACAATTGTTTTGGAGACGCATGTATCACCATACACGTCTTTCATGCGTCTGAACACTTCAGCTGGTTGACAACCTTTGGCACTCAGAAACTGGATGACGGCACGCTGATCCTGTTTGGACGGATTTGGGATCTTGAACGCCGTCTTTCACTCGTTATACCTACAAAACGGATACACGTATCAACAACATTCCTACACCCAACACACAGAGACATTAGCTGTTACACACTATTAAACAAACAATATCCTCCTACACACTATACCAATAATACATGGAACGAACGGGTTTCAGTTGATCGCCCCTTATAAGAAAATTTCCAAAATAGCTTTTAAAGATACGATCATTTTTTCCTGGACAGATCGTTTCAAATTTCTTATATAGTTTAATACAGTGTGTCCGACCAAAACCCAAAAACCCAAAAACCATCACTTCCTGACAAACATTAAAGGACACCATTTTGCTCACAAGTAATGTATGCGAAGTCGTGTTGCGTTCAGTTGTCCGCTGGACATATAATTCTATTCTTTTCACTTTCCATAAAACAAAACCGGACGATTCTATTACTATTGGTTCTCGAGTTGCTCATATTTGTTATTGATATATTTTCATCCGGACACATTGTAGTTTAGTCCATTTTCATATTGTTAGTAATCATCTGAACATCGTTTAGGTTTATTATTGAGTGTGCAAGTTAATATGGCAAAAGTGTCTCGATACGAAAGCAAACTATATAGTATGCCTAATTGGTAACATTTGATCATCCTTACATCCAACTAAGCTGCTTTCTACAAAAGACATTTTTTTCATTGTTTCTCTAACATAAGGACATGGATATAAGGAAAAGGAAAATTCTGAAGAAAGCAGTCCAGTGCACTGTAATTCATGCGCTCAATAAGTGGGAAGAAGCTCGTATAACAACACGGAGAAAGCATTATAGATAAGCAAGATATTGAATACCTTTAAGGGGTGGCATAAAGTAAAGATGAACAAAAAGAATAAGACAAAGCGATCGGAAAATTTGAAAAAGAAAGAAGTTGGATGGAAAGAAAATCTACTCTGCCCACGCCATTGCATTAGTTAATGTCATGATTGAAGAAGATAAAAATGTTCCTTCTTGCACAGCGAGAGAAAGGTCGGCATGGAAAAATGAGGCACTTGATAGAAACTCCGATATGAGAGAAGAAACAGGGATGAATATGAAAAATACAAAAGTATATAGAGAAAGTTAAATTTTCTTATTCATCAGAAAGCGATGAAGTTATCATTACGTCTGAGTTTGAGCCTAAAATATTAAATAGAACAGAAACTAATTTCAGTGAACTTCCTACACCTAGACTTGGCACAAGACCTCGTAAAAGGGTAATTTTGAATGATGATTTAGTGACTACTCTTAATGTAGCTAAACTTAGCGATCACAAAGCAGAAGCAGTTTTAAGGCGTGTGCTTGAAAATAGCTGGGTGCTGTTTTTACTGAATATAGTATCAGTTACTAATCGGTACGTCGGAGAAGAATTAAGAGTAGGCAGAAGATTTGCAGAATCTATAAGGTCAGCTTCCAGCTAGGTATTCTGCTTACCATTCACTGGGACGGAAAGTTAATAGAGGGTATTACGATGGATTCCATAAATGATCATCTTTCTGTCTTCATATCTGGAGAAAAGATAGTGCAGGTTTCCGAGATACCAAAACTACAATCAGAAACTGGCAAAATCATATCCTCTACAGTGTGTGAAACAACTTTGTCGGGAAATATCAGTGAAAACATTAAGTGTATGTGCTTTGGCATGACAGTTGTGAACACAGGATTGAAGAAAGGTGGCTGCGTCTAAATTGAAAAAGGACTTAAAGGATTTGCTATGTATACCTTGTCATCGTATCGTGGATATAGTGGTACAGTCCGTAGTTCTCCAAGCATCTGGTCCTTCTACTGTTACGAAAATGATGCTGTATCAACAGTCTAGGAAATTCTGAAAAGAAAAAGGTATGCTGCATCATACTTTAACTATTAATTCTGATGTGTGTCAGACAAAATAAGAAATGTTAAAGATAATGTTCTCAGTTTCTCTGAAAATCCGTTAGATGAGCACTTACCTAGGGAAGATTAAAGAATTTCTTAAACTTGTCATAATCTTAAGACCACAATGCCCCAAGAGTTTCCTTCAGGGTGCAATCTTGTCTTCACCACTAGTAGATGGCAAAAGCCATATATTCACTTAAAATATGCTTGTTTCGAGGCCAGTTTGAGATAAAAGGAGACGAG
Organism: Thermobia domestica; assembly: GCF_964235325.1. Lineage (NCBI taxonomy): Eukaryota > Metazoa > Arthropoda > Insecta > Zygentoma > Lepismatidae > Thermobia > Thermobia domestica. The sequence goes on along the minus strand of NC_137458.1, from coordinate 86,382,961 downwards.
AAGAAGCGAAATATGTATTTTTGTTGTCACAATTTATGTAAAAGCTTGGTTTACAGCTGGATCTTGTGTTTTTTATATTGTTCTGATCCTAAGTGATCATTACACTAGAAATGATTTGTAACTGTTGAAATTATTGAAAAAATACGAAAACATTTATCCAAAATTTGACAGAAGTTTCGTTGAAAAAGTTTCTGAATCGTTTGTAATATTTGTCTGAAGAGTTAATTGCACTCTCTCATTTCGATGATATTATTGAAATCAAACGAAGAATACTATAGTTATTCGTATGAATAGAAAAAGAGATGTTTGTTCTCACAAGTATACAAAATTACTTCTAGGTAATATTGATGGGATAAACTTGGAAAGCTTTGCTTCTGAAAACTCGAAAGTTTCTTGACATCACTGGACTACAATCTGCCTTCGTCCAAGGTTGTGTGGCTACTGCGAACACAAATGAAGAATTTAATAGTATTAAGAAAACTGTGAGATGTATGAAGGTTATTAATAATTTGGGTGAGCGTGGTGTTGCTTTGATCGAAGAATACAACAAACTCCACACAAAGAGTCTAAGGAACAAAAGCAGTACCAACTGTTTGTGGAAAATAGTGCAGGCAAAAATTATGTAAGAACACATAACTGTGTGTAGACCGTGCACTGTCCGTGTACAGTGTGCATATATAGGCCATATGTACGAAGTGTGGCAATTAAATAACGAGACTGCCCACCTCCTGTTGCGCAGGATCGTGGAGGAGGGGAGGTAGCTAATGATGTGTTGTTGATCTTGAACCTTCATGAGCAGCCATTGTTTATTTCATGATTCTGAAAGCTTTTCTTTCTTTGCAGACTTGCATGAAGAGGACAGTGTTCTGTAGTAGTGCCGGAATCATGGTGAACAGTAAAGTTGAGCAGCGCATTAACATCAAATTTCTGTTGAAAGTAAACAAACCACCGACGGAATGTTGTGCAATGTTAAAAGAGGTGTATGGTGATAATGCTATGTCACGTGCGCGAGTTTTCGAACGGCACAGGTTGAAGATGATGAACGACCCGGCTGCCCTTTGAGTTCAAGAACGAATGAAAATGTTCAAAAAATCAATGAACTTGTGCGGAAAGACAGACGTCTGAGCATTCGGATGATTGCAGACATGATGAACATTAACAAAGAGACAGTAAGACAAATTTTGCAGGACAATTTAAACATGACAAAAGTTTGTGCAAAAATTGTTCCGAAAAACCTCTCTCAGGAACAAAAAGTCATTCGAAAGACCATTTGCTGTGACGTCATGGAACGACTCAAAACAGACCCAGACTTGCTAACACGTGTCATCACATGTGATGAAACATGGATTTTCCGGTATGACCCCAAGACTAAGCGTCAATCCATGCACTGGAAGACTCCCACATCGCCAAGTATGAGAAAAGCACGAAAGAGCAAGTCGAAAGTGAAGGCAATGTTCATTTTTTTTTTTTTTTTTTTTTCGATATCAGGGATATCATCATGACTGAATGGGTGCTCAGTTTCAAACGGTGAATCAGGCCTACTACAAAGAAGTCCTAATCAAGCTGAGGGAAAGAATAAGGAAGAAGAGACCGGATTTGTGGGAGAACGATGCATGGATCTTCCACCAAAACAATGCGCCTACCCATAATGCCCTTTCTGTGAAGCAGTTTTTAGCAGCCACGCGCATTACTGTGCTCGACCATCCTCCGTATTCCCAGACCTGGCTCACTGTGACTTTTATCTATTCCCAAAAGTAAAAAGTGCATTGAAGGGAACACATTTTCAGAGGTGAAACGAAAAACGGCAGAGTTGTTGAACAGTGTGATATCTGATGACCTACAACATTGCTTTGAACAATGGAAGGCACGTATGCAGCGGTGTATAGATAGGGGAGGGAATATATTGAAGGCGATAACAGTCAATTGTTACTTTCTTTGCAATACATCACATTTATGACACCAGTCTCGTTATTTAATTGCCACACCTCGTATGTTGTGTAAGTTGATGATGAAAACTTATTTTTTTAAAACCGAGGAAAAATTTTATGTTGCTATTTCAATAAAATAATGCTAAAATGTGTATTTTTTTCCAATTGAGCAAAATTCGATTGCTGATAGCGACCTCTAAAATTTAATCAGATCAGCTGAAATCTCACTAGAGTTGGTTATTTGATGTAGAAAATCTGATGGCATCCGGATCCGGAATATTTTCCTCCATAACCAAAATTAACCCCTTACTGTAATTTGAATCACTTCCCTGTTTAAACTGTAAATAAGTTTTCACAACATTGTGTTGTTTTGTGCGTAGTATATATTGCAGCAGCTTATTATTATTTTTTATTAAATTAATATGTTTGTTTTTGTGTGTTACAGGCAAAGATCGGTTGAAAACCTTCTTCTATCTAGTCATGAGATAATAGGAAGTAGCATCAGTTCCTCAGTTACGTTTAATACGATGACACTACCTGTTAACTTCCCACAGGGGCATTATTCAAACCCTAATGGGTCGTTGGAATCAAGGTTAGTAGAAGTATTTTTAATAAAGTCTAGAGTTTTTGTTTGATCTATTTGTATGTATTTTATGCATGCTATAATAAATAAAACAATCAATAAATATAACCCCCTCCGTCTGAAAGTAGCCTTGGCTCTAATATTCTGGTGCCTATAGCTAGATCATTTGTATAAATCTCCAACTTTATATAGGAATAGCTCTTAAAATTATTTTGGTACTTTGCTATTCGCCAATGAGCGTATCCATTGTAGGGGAGATTAGAGAATTCCATAAATCCTCCAAACCGTACAAGATTTTAATTTTCAAACCTTGATTTCCTCATTACAGTAATAATTATGTTAACTGATTTCTTCATTATGCTAACTTGTTTTTGGTATTCGTTACAATATTAGAGGAAGTAAATGTAAAATAATTTTCGAGTTACTTCTCTCAAGTTGCTTTTTGAAGTTGAAGCTCAAGCAGCTAGAGGGTAAATGTTCAATTGTAGAGTATAATAAGAAATATGCGACTAGCATAAGCTTACCAGTTTCTTGTTCTCTGATTTCCAAAAAGAGTTTGTTCAAAAGAATTCGAATACTTTCCAAAGATTTTGATTCAAGCCCTACTTGAGCTTCAGATTTACGCTGGATTAAATAGCACTTATGACAGTAGGTCTAACTTCCAGTAGATGAAGTGTATGGACGTGCATAGTCCCTCTTGCGTAAAGCCTGTGCAATTTGGTGACTTTATTGAGCTCCTCAACCGTTTGCGAAACTTATAACATTCCTGGATAGACATTAGAGATAGTATAAATTCTTTATGTAATTTTTCCAGGTTTAGAAACAGCCGTCATCCTTTTTCTGCATTTCCAGCTAAAATTTCTGGTAACTCACATGCTTCACAGTTTTTTAAAATATATATATAACGAAACTAACCTTCCTATGATTACCGTTACTGTCCCAGATTTGTTGATTATCGACTCAGCTGTTTTTCTGGAGTCTTCTATTAACTTCCTGCAATAATTTAGGGAAACGAGTCTGACACCTATGTAAGGACAGTCTTTAGGAATATTCAAATAACTTGGTGTCTCTCCTCTTTTATGGTGCATAGAATAAATTTTGAGGAAATTAAGGTAAAAGAAAGAGAAGAAACAAGCTATACAGAAGGCTGATCGCTTTATATCTGACAGCTTTTCAAAATGTACTGCTTATGTTATAAAACGATGGGCAGCCATCACTGTCTGTGTTCTGTCGAATGAATAGCGTTCCGATATCACAGTTTATTCTGCAACGAATGACGCCGGAGCACAAGAATAGGAATTCCATCTCATTCCTGCTTAGAGGTTTCCAACAGCCCATTGACGATACGGGAACCCTGATGTTGTAGACGTTGGTCGTTTCAACAGTCCGAACGCGCAGGAATCCATTGGGTTGCCGTTAGGGCTTTTCCCAGGAATATCATGAAGGGGAGTAACACGGATTCCCGTTTCCTTCTCGTGTCATGATAAAACCGAAGGGATGATTTGGCGGTATGGCTGGACGCTTACCGTGTGGGTCAGCATCGGGTTCTTGTCGATTTCATATGCACTACGGTGCCAGGTTTTCTCTTACGCACCTCTAACTTCCATACTAAACTTATCCGACGACAATCGTGATTCCCTGTGAGAAAACTTTCTCGGCACTGTTCATACATTCCTTGCAGAAGCGTCATGATATTTTATCGCTTTTCGAATCCAGAGGCCGCTCGTGAGGAAAGCCACATCTGTATTTTGTTTTTTCGTGTGACACTAAAACGAAGAAAACTTTCTTAATGTATTAGTTGTTTTGTACAACAAGTTATACATTATGTAAACTTCATCCCCTTACTTTAAAGCGATAAAACTTTAATTTTTACGAGTGTGGCTTCTCTTAGAGCCCCCTCCTGCTCGAATGTTAACCATTATACTTGTCATAAATGTAAGCAATGTGACAGTCTTCTTCCCTTTGACCTCGTCAAGTGTCGTACGTAGTTGTGGCGGTTGCTTTATATTTAGCAATGTTGTTAACCCGTACTTTGTGTACGCACCGCAGACTAAAATGGCGTCGATGTGGCTGACACTAGTCTGCGCTAGATTTAGTCTCTGGTCCATGCCTCGTTTGAAGTTGATTCTTCTAGTTTGCAGGCGACAAATTCCATGAAGCATCTCAGACGACATTTTCGCTGGTAGTCTCGAGCGGACCTGCGTTGGCGAATGTTTCTGCGTGCTTGCCATTTGTATATCTGGCCACGATATATTGGACTGTGGTCACTCTGATGTTCTTATTTTCTTGACTCTGATTCACTATTTGATTGCACAAAAAGAAAGTGCCCTTTTGATGATAACGGTTCACTTTTCGGCGGCATTTTAGCAGTACCAATACGACACATCTGTACCTGCAAGCTAAAACATAACATTGTTTTATGGTTGAGGTGCAACTACGTAGGTGACAGTAGTCTTACCGTATTGTCAAATATAAATCGATCAACCGTCTGTAAAGGTGCGAAAGTAATATCAGACACTTATAGTAATAACAAAAAAGTCATGTGATAAAAGTTACTACAGTTTTTAAAGAACATTTTCTAATTTTGCAAAATTGAGACTTAAAAATTACAAAACATAGCTTCATGGTGATGATGGCGGTTTTGCGCATATACACATGTGGTTAGTTGAATTAGCAATTTTTATGACTTTATGTTGTAATTAATTTCAATTGGATATTGTGGCGTCAAATTTAACATATTTGATTACAGATTTTATTGCAAGGTCAAGAACAAATGAACACCGAACTTCAATTGGACAGTTACTTGTATTAGAAATTGCTTTACAGTTAACGTTTTAAGCTAAGGTATATAGTCCTGCATACGTTTCTTCTCTCGAAACCCCTTTCTGGATCTTCACTGATTCATTCAGGAGCAGCTTTGCTTCTAATTTTTAATATTTATATCCCAGTTTAGAGTAATGAAGTTCATTTAGCTTTAAAATTGTTTCTTTCGCTTTTCAAGAAACAGTATGTAGTATTTAACCCCTTCTTTAGTTTTCAAGTAGATTTTTCGCTAATGCTTTGATTCTTGTGATATTTCGTGTAGTAAAATTAGTAGGGCCAAACGTAGTAAAATTTTATAATAATTATTCGCCACACAGTTTCGACTAGTCTTTTCCTACCTTGGTTGTGGTACAGATAAACTAGTCGCTTAGGAGATATGTAACTGAAATTTCGCTCAAACGATGACAGGAAACGAGAGTGATCGTTTTGCTGGGAAGTTAGATTTCAAACGAGAGTTTTTCATAGCGACGAATCTTGCATTGACGTTGAAAACACGTTCAAAAATTTCCAGCTCGATCTGTCACTAGTTTGACATGTGACACTATTAGTATAGATTGGTGTTGTAATACCTCGTCACCGTTTCAACAATGGAACAAAGAGTCAATATTAAGTTCTGTACGTCCGTAGGGAAAACTCCAGTAGGGACATTTGAGGTGTTTGAAGAGATTTTAGAAACAGTTGTCTTTCTCGTTGCCGCGTGTTTGAATGGAATAAGACTTAAATAGTGGAAGGGAATCTGTGGGATATAACGAACGTCCAAATCAACCAAGTGAACATTATAATTGACAAAGTTCGAAATGTCAGTTTGAATGATCGAAATGCAAATCTCAGGTAGCATTCAGACCTTGTGGGGTGAATAACCAGATTGTTCGCTAAATAATAACGTTAAATTTAAAGAAATGGAAGTCATTGCTTCACGGAGGAGCAGAAGTTGAAAAGGTGGTTCATCGCTAGGAGCTGACGATAATGATGAAAAGAAACAAATTTCCTTCTGAACTGCACTGCAGAGGTCGAAACCTGGATTTTCTTGTACAATCTGGAAACCAAGCGGAGTAGAGTGGCTCTTATTCGCCCCAACTAAAGAAAATCGCCAATTAAAAATAAAATCAAGAAAGACCTGATTACTTCATTATTATTATTATTATTATTATTATTATTATTATTATTATTATACAACAAAGGCATTGTTCACTGGGAATTTGTATCCATCTGCCAAAGTGTCACTGGGGCCTTTTATGTGGAAATTCCTGCTGTGAATAATCACACACATGAGACCGCAGTGTCAGAATGTCCTCCACTGGAGGCTGTTGGATGATAATGTTCTAAACACAACACAATGGTTGCTCGTGAGTTTTCAGGGCCGAAAAATGTGTGTTACCACACCTTGCAGACCTGTCCCCCTGTAATTATTTTCTTTCCCCAAATTAAAAGTATAACGGAAGGAAATATTGCTTTTTGATGATGTTTCCACCAACGAGAAAGTGATGAGAAGTTTACACATCGTTACAATCCAGCGCTTCTAGAAGTCATTCTCTGAGTTACTGAATTGTGCAAAGCTGTGTGGAAAAAGTAGGTTCCCTCTTTGAATAAACCGAAGTAAATTGATTCAATTTGCTATTATTTAATTTTTACAGATCTTCTTGTTTGCTAATAGCTGCACTGTGTACATAGTCAGGGACGTTCTTTGTACCGAAAAGATAAAGAAAGTGTTAATAAAACCTATGACCGGTAGTAGTGCTTAAAGTGTGACAAGGCTCCAAAAGCGTGAAAAAAAAAAAAAAAAAAGAACTTTAACATTACCAAACTCAAATATGACCTGCGCAGACAAGAAAATGGTTTCTATCCAAAAAAAAAAAAAAAAAAAAAAAAGCTAGAAAATGGTTTGAAGCCCTCAAAATTGATTTTACAAAATAATGCGGGTTACCTAGGATAATTCCAAATGCAAAGATATTCTTAAATCGTACTACCAAAGGTGCGATGTTATCAGATCTAGTAATGTCTTGTTTACTGTACCCATAGTGTTAGCACATTAGTCGTTGCATTCCAGGGAAAAGCATTAAGTTTGTGCAAAGGAAACAGCACGCTTTACGCGTTAGAAACTGAGCTGATGCACAATATGGGTAGAAGTGACTTACATTTAGAGGAACTGTTCGAAGTATCCATCATTTACTTCCAACAACGCACACAGATACATGTCACTGGGTTGTGTCGCTTTAAAAAATTCTAGTGGTAGAGTGGATTGTTTCGGTAGCAGCTGTGATTTTTCTGCAATCATCCACATCATTAATTTCCGTGGGTGCTGACTTGATCCCAGGAGTAAAAGTTCAAACACATAAGATAAAGTGATACTGGCGGGCAAGAAAAAGGCTTGCACAGGCATTCCACGAAATATAAAATATGCTATTTAAGAATTGACGCAACCTCATATGAAAATGGGTGGGATACCTATCCTCTTCTAACTAATACATCGTTTTACAGCTAACTGTACATCTTACCGATGCCACTGTACATCAGTAAGATGGGATATGGGAATGCTGGATTGATCAAAATTTCTCCAATAATCCCAGTTCAAACTATACCATCAAGTTCTGTTGAAAATTGCGCTGTCGTAGTATTATGGGATTGTTGACCGCCAAAACATGTTGCCGCCGTTGTGCCAGTTTAATCAGTTTCCTATGCTAAAATTGCCTTTAGTGAATAGCAATGTTAGGAAAATAAGTATGTGTCCACTACTGCTGGAACCACTGAATGAAATTAACACGCAGTGAGAACTTATTGTGCTCCAATCACCGCATAAAGGGAAAACCTTACATAATTATGTTAGCAATCTTACTGGAGGATCCTCCATACCGACGATTGGCTTGCGTCTATCTCCTGTGCAATTGCGCGTATGTTCGCGGATGATTCTAAAACATTCCAAAATTCTGTAGTTCCGGAGTTTGTGGGAACTAGGCTGTAGGAGGGTAAGCCAAGAGGCGCTAATTTTTGTCAGGTTATTAAAATAATAACAGTCTACTCAGAGTATAGCTTCTATCACTTCTGGCATTCAGAAGTGGAGGGCAGCCTTTATTTTAAATAGGAGAGAGATGAAGATTAGGTAATATGTACTTTGCAGTCCTATGTAAAGTAAAATGATTGCTATTAAGAGCAAGGATCTTGCAGTGGCTTGAACTAAAATGTATTTTAGAACAGATTCGGTATGACGTTGATTGTTGGTCTTTGAAATCAGGGGGATGAATGATAGATTAATTTTCAAAGACATGACACTGCTTTTTTCCTTTCCAGTTTCCCTTAAGTGACGCCAACAGTTACAAGTGTTTGATAATTCGGACCCTCCGCGTAGGTTACCTTGCAGCACAGATTCTCGTAACTGCATGTTTGTTTCATTTAGTTGCCCCATATACCAAGTGCATGTGTACTAACTCAGGAGCTAATCATCCTTCCATGGTTTCCACGCTTGCAAATAATACTTAGACTTATCAGCCAAATCATTATGAATACCAGTTAATTTTTGAACGAAGTCGTTGGGCTGGCGTAAGAGGCATGGATACAGCAAAACCACTGGCCAGATTTTGACAGGAATCTCACTCGACCAGTCAGTGTAGTGCTTGTGCGTAGGATGGAGAAGGCCAGTGATATATGAGAGTTTGATAGGGACAATATTGTGATGGCCAGACGACAGGGAACGAACATCTCGGAAACCACGCTACTTATCGGATGTTCGAGAGCTGACGTGGTTAGTGTTTTCCAAAGATGGGAAATGGACGGTGAAACGAGTACCAAACGACAAGGTGTGGGGCGACCACACCGCATTAAAGATGTCGGACGTTGTAGACTATTGAGATTGGTAAAACAAGCTAGGGCACAAGTGTAGCACAATGAACAGTAGATTTTAAATGTGGACAAAGTATGAGTATGTCTGAGCTCACAATTCACCACACATTGTTAGATATGAGCCTCCGCTGAAGACATTCCACATTGTACCAATGTTAACCGCATGGTATGTCCATTACGAGTGGAATGGATACGTGCCCATCATCATTGGACCACAGAGCAGAGCAGTGGCACAATGGTGCATGATAAGATGAATCACGATATTGCTTTCATCATATCGATGGGGATTAGAATCCATCATCTTCCAGGGAAACAGCTGCTCAAAGCGTGCATAGTAGAATGGCAACAGGCCGGTGGTAGCTCTGTTATGATTTGGAGAACCTTCATATGGTCATCCATGGTTCAGTAGTGCGTATGGAGGGCACTATGGCAACTCCTAGCTATCAGCAAGTCATTGCTGATCATGTGCACCTGTGTCTGTCGGCCATGTTCCCGGCTGACAGTGGCATCTTTTAGCAGGACAACCCTTCTTGTCACAAGGCCAACGGTGTGCTGCAGTAGTTCGAGGAGCACAATAGTGAATTTCAGTAGATGCAGTAGTCCCCAAACACCTGATCTTAACCGAATTGAACACCTTTGGGATGCCATTGACCGTCAGATCCGAGCTCATCGTCCTCCTCCGCGGAATTTACAGGAATTAAGTAAGTTGTATGTGTGTGCACATGTGGTCTTCTATGCCTCCAGCCAGTTACCAAGGCCTCACTGCTTCCGTGTTAAAACGCATTGCTGCTGTCCTGTGAGCCAAAGATGAGAATGCCAGATATAAGGTAGGTGATCCTAATATTTTGACTGGTTAGTATATATTTTCGAATTGCTCCATTCAGAACACAAAGGTATTGAACGGCCAGATAGCAGACAGCTGTATTCTATACACAATGAGAAGTTTGTCGTTACGTGGTAATCCTGTAATAGAAAACATCAATGGTAAATGAATTAGTCCATCCGCAAAAGATCCATTGAATCACAGGGACATCAGAAATACCTCAACAGAGAATTACTTTACTTTCCATGTTCGATTTCTATACCTTTTTTCTTGAGCACTTGCCTTCAATACATATAATGCCGAATTCACATTTATAACTACCGTACAAAGATTATGCTCACTATAGTGGAGTAATCGACGTCTAGTCTCCTTTGTGTCCAGTTACCACAATAGCTGCGAGGTAGTGCACTCATCTCTGGTACGCGGGGTTCCGGGTTTGATCCCGTATCGTGCCAAGTGAACTTTTAGTGAACAGATACTTTTGTGCAAGGTTTTCTCGGATATTTTCGTTAGCTCGTACTTTTTCCATTTCATCATAATTCTTTCAATTGCATTCGTTTCTTTCTTTCATCACTCGCTCTTTTCCTTGGTTTATCATTGTGGAATGTTAAAGGTAACGATTACATTTTATGAGGCTGCGGTACTCAGTGGTAGAGCATTCGTTCACCTCTGGTGCGTGAAGTCCCTGGTTCGATTCCAGCTTGCGTCAAGTAGGCTTTGCAGTGAAGAAACACTATGTGCATGGTTTTTCTGGAATCTCCCGTTTCCTCTCACTTTCTTTATTCCATCGTTTCATTTATTCTCATCACAGTCTCCTTTAGACTACTTGGCATAATCGTGGGACGTAAAACCGAAAAATTTAGTTTAATTGCATTTAACGATTATATTTTATGTATAGTGTACTTTGTATTTATGTCAGCAAAACGCCAGATACAGTTGACGTGTGTTGAACATGTTTAATATCACATGTAACGATTTTTCGATAACATTGTCATGTATGGTTGCATAACATTCACTCTGCAGTATAAACGATTGATGTGCTAACTCTGGGAGAACAGTTATTAAATAGTAAGCTTGATAAATGTTGTAGAAGCGTTTTTCTTTCTTTCTTTCTTTTAAGTGCATACTTTATACCGTAAAAGTACTGCAATTTCCTTATCTCTTTTCGAGAAATATAAATCCTCCTGTCAGAATTTCCTTCTATAGACCTGCGTATTCCTCCTAATTATAAAAGAACAAGTTCACGTCTGACTGATAAAGCGATATCTCATCTCGATAATAGTTGCTGTTTTTGCTGTTGAGGTAGGAGAATGTGTAATATATTCATCTGTAAGAATGTTCAAAAACAGATTTATTACTTCGTACAGTGGAAGGAAATAGTGAGCCTTGCATAGAATAACATATTGCTTGAACAGCAACTAGGTTTTTAATTCCGTAGGATTACTATTTCTTGCTAGATCTGGCAGTCCGAACGTCAGTCCCCAGTCAAGTCCAAAGCCGTCTCCTCATCAGCGACATAAACGAGATCACGGAAGGGCGGAAAATACATCAGGGCATCAAAAGGAAGGCAGTGTGGATCGGCAAATAAGCACAGACACTGGCGAACAGGTAGGATATGTATGGTTAGCAGAAGTATTCAATTACTTTAAGTAGTGCGTTTCTCTTATGAAAAGAAAATCAAGAATTCACGATATCTTGAAATGGTTGGGTGTTTTCGTGTTATTTCCAGGTTAGTTTAATTTTCTTGAGTGTAACGTTAGTGTCTTAAATGTAGGAACAAAGAACATAAAATACAGGGTGCACCGCGGGAAACGATGATTTTGAAATGGATAGAACTCCAGTAATATTTAGCAAACATGCTTATATACCATAATGAAAGAAGGCTGTTGAGGCAAATTATATGTGGAAAAAAGTTACTTAAATGAGAAGCATATCAGCGAATGTAAACGTGTAACATATTGTCAGTCTGGGTGATCGCAGAGACTAGAGTACATAATCAAATCGTGACACGAATCGACCGAGGAACCTGAATAAAAAATCGTAACATTACAGCATTGGCAGTGTGCGTGGTGGCTCGATTATGTTGAACCCACATTTGTTTGTTAATCCTTCGCTTCGTACAGATGGTGATCAGAAAAATGGAAACACCTGTAGTTGGCAACACGTCAGATGTATGGGTTGGCAGTGGTGTCGTGGCGCCCGCAGCGCCGGACCGCTGGTGGTGGTGTGTTAGGTCGGTCTCCATACTACGTCAGGCGCAGTGGAACAGCAGTGTCCAGTGGCTGCAGCAGACGGAGGTAGTGTAAAATGGGAGACCTCTCAGATTTTCAAAGAGGGCAAATTGTTGGTGCGCGGTTATGTGGAGTGAGTGTGACGGCAATGGCTACTGTGTTAGGTGTGTCGCGTGGGACAGTATCGAAGGTGATGACGGCCTACACAACACACGGGAAAACCACATCGGGGAAGCGGAACAGTGGGCGAAAGAAAATCATGAGTGACAGGTCACGCCGGATATTAAAGCGCATTGTCACGCAGAACCGTCGTGCCACTGCAGAGCAAGTGACGGAGGAACTCAATCAGCACCTCCCCCACCCTGTTTCGACAATCACAGTCCGCCGCGAATTACATGACATGAACTTACGGGGTCGTGTTGCACCGGCCAAACTGCTCATCAGGGACCATAACGCTTTCGCACGCCGCAAATGGTGCCGCAACCATGCAACTTGGACCGTTGAGGACTGCAAACGTGCGATATGGTCGGATGAGTCATCCTTCACCCTATTCCCAACCACGGGCCGTGTTTGTGTGTGGAGAACGCCCAAAGAAGCTTATGATCTGCAGTGTCTTCGCCCAACTGTGAAACATGGCGGCGGCTCGGTGATGCTGTGGGCCGCAATATCATGGTTTTCATTGGGTCCTGTGGTCACACTTAGCGGACGAATCACTGCCAACGATTATGTCGCAATTTTAGAAGACCACTTGCATCCTATGGTCCGGATGTTGTTCCCGGACAATGACGCCATCTTCCAGGATGATAATGCACCCATTCACACAGCTGGCGTTGTTCCAGCGTGGTTTGAGGAACATCGGATGAAGTTCAACACCTCCCCTGGCCCGCCCAATCCTCAGATCTCAACATAATTGAACATCTGTGGTCCGTCTTGGAAACATGACTCCGGCGACGATTTCCACCTCCATCCTCTCTCACAGAACTGGCCGATGTCCTGCACGAGGAATGGTGTAAAATTCCACTTGCTACCATTCACGACCTCCATGCCTCCATCCCACGTCGCATCAAGGCTGTTCTGAAGGCGAAAGGTGGCCCGACACCATATTAATCTGATAAGTTGCAATTTCGTTCAGGTGTTTCCATTTTTCTGATCACCATCTGTACTTCTGCTTTAAGAAAGTGTTGACTGACATCTGAATGTAACGAACTGAGTTATAGTGATGATGTTGCCAGTCTCACAGACCAATGATGCCATATGCACCAATAGTAACCAAACAAGTCACTTAGGAACTGAGCAATGATCGTTCGTGCAATTTATGGAACTTCGTTGGTGTTCAATATATCGGAAGATCTGCTTAAGATGAAAATATCCTTCATCACTCATCGTGAGATGATGTTCTTTCTCATGTTCGTCGAAAATGGCGAGCATGTACCTGGCGAATACGGAACGTTTTGCTTAATCTTTGTGTAATTTCTGCAGGACTATTAGTTTGTACGGATAGAAAAAAAAATCTTACATTCACCACGATACGACAGTAATTTCACTTATTCTTAATTTGACAGCATTTTACCGAACAGAGTAGGTTGTAATCCATGTAATATAGATTCCAGTGTGTCTGTAACGCCATGATTTTTTTTTTTTAAAAATGCATAGACTCGATGTCGGTCAGAGCCGAGACGAAAATGGTATGGCCGAGTGAGTTCAGTGCTTCCCACCCACGTCTCTACTCTTACTTCGAATTATCCATTTGAAAATGGTTTGTTTCCCGTGACGCAACTTGTATAAAGAACACACCTAGTAGGAACTCCCAGTTTTCAGCTTTCATCAGTTGGATAAAATATTGATATTTTGTTTCAGCTGTATAGTGTGGCCGTTTTACTATCTTTTTTCCCCCTACATGGTGGGATCTCGCAGAATTTATTACATTTGAAATAGTACTTGCTGAAAGAGGTTTTGTAGTTACCATGTAAGGTGGGTGGGAACTGGTGGAAAGTGATTTAACTAATAGATGCTAGCTTTAGTTGCTAATAGTTCGTTTATATCTTGTTGTTATGGATGGTAGAGAGTTAGACTGGTGTTTCCAAAACGTTAAGACTGGTGTTTGCAAAACGTTATTGTGTATATAAGTGGAGAGGAAATTAAAAAGCAGTGTTTCAGGTAAATACCAAAGTGTAAATATGTAGGACTTAAATTATATGACAGTACAGTATGTTGACTGCCTTAAGTCCAACCATGACTTTCTACTTTTTTTTTTTTTTTTTTTTAAATAGTTAACAATTGTGACACTTCATTGTGAATTTGAGGCATTAAATGTTGCTACAGATAAAGTTTAGAACTGTTTTGAGAGATTTGATCAGTTAGGTATTGAAGATAAAGGAAAAGTGCGACTCAGTTCTGATTGTTGTGGGCTCAGAAGTACACGACATGTCAGTATCCAGTTCCCTCGAAGAATTGGAAGAATTTCAGTTTAACTCTTGGGACCAAGATGGATTCATTTTTGACTCATGTGTATTCTAGCAAAAAAGTGATTTTCTTTTCCAGAATAGGCTCTGCTTACATCGATTGACTCGCCAAACGTTTCTAAGCGTGTTGTGTTATTGTGACTTGCACAGGTACTGTGTCTATTCTGGAAAACAGATGCATTTATTTACGACAGAGGTAGTATGTACTTCTATTAAAGAAACGGGCTGTGTGGTGTGATTACGAAAATTTAGATCAAATGCTTAGAGATCAACTAGCGTTCGGCTTTAAAAATGAATCTGTATATAGAGTGATTCTAACTACCAAGAAGCGAATTTTTAGGATGCAGTAGGTGTAGCTTTGGTAATTGAACAGCAACTGTCAGTTTTCCAGAAAAAAAGTCAAGTTTTTGAAGGAGTCTGTTGTCGGCGTGAAGATAAATATAATTTTGCGAAAGCGTGTGTTCTAAGTACTTCTATACAACAGATGGAATTATAATTAATTTTGGAATCTACAGGTGATAGTGGTGATTATGAAGCTACGTTATCCATCCAGAAGACGTCCGCCTTCTTTCTGAAATTGCACAAGTGGGAGCATTTTGCACGAATGATTTAGTTGTATTTACAAAAGAATTGTGCTATTTAAATGCTATATTGGTCTTTTTTGATAGCAAAGAATATGTGACATACGATTTTTTTGCTAGTTTTGCATGCATGCAGGTGTTCCTGAAAGTTTTGTGATGTTAAAGTGTAGTAAACAGATGATTATTCAAAACACACAATAATATAAAGATTTATTTTGATGTGTAACTTGAGACTGTGAGGTTTCAAAGTAGAGGAACGAAGCGAAAAAGCTGAAATTAAAGTTGAATATACAGAGATGCCAAAGAATATTCATTACAAAAATTAGGTTAAGTTGCTTGGTACGAGGAGAAAAAAGAAGAGGGTCGATGGAGAGTAATGTGTCAGCTACGGAAACAAGAGGAGTTGTTCACAGGAGATAAAATAGTAGAGAAATTAAAAAGAAATTACACGGAATTATTAAAGCTGACAAGGAATTAAGAATGGAGTTGTTAGGTGATGAGGATAAATTTTTCAGAGAAAAGAGGCGCTGACTAGAAGATGCTTGGAAAGCGAATTTTCAAGAGGAAATGGATTTGATTAGTGTTAAAATACCAAAGATATTAGTGACTTGCGGGCTCATTCCGTAATAGTTCGCGATAATTCGCATAGCACTTTTTGGCGTTCCGTTGCAGTACGCAGAATTTTGCGGAGACTGCGGATTGCCCCCTTAGTGTTTTGTTAAGAAAGGACCAGGGATGGAGCGTGCGATATTGAAGTTGATGAATCGAGTGGTTAGCGATTGGGTGGAAAAGTTATTTAGGTGGGTGGGTATTAGCACCTTAGTTGCTGACAGTGTGCTTGTATCAGATTATAGTTTGTAAAGTAGGTTGTTTTTCGGAGATAGAAGTCACCGAAAATTTGTCGGAACGAGACAAAAATAGCCATAACTCGAGAACGAAAGGGTGTCGGTATAAGGTCTGGTCAAAGTTAATATGCATTATTCGTATCTGAGATTGTACCCTGATGTACGTTTGCAGCATTAGTCAAATTTTGTCCGTTGATTCAAAGTCCGTTAAATCGTGGGTTTACTATATGTTAATATAATATTGATTAGAGTATGTTTATCTAGAACTTTCTCCCTAATGACTTCATTTACCAGAGTACTACTTTAGCCGCAGAATCTAGTCCACTCTCTTTTCCCTTGTTCTTATTATTGTTAATTATTCGTTATTCCATTGTTAATTGGCTTCACATGCTATATCTAGAAGTTCAGATGAATACATCTTAAAACTTCGATGTTGCAACTACCTTAGTGACTTTCATTGTAAGGGTTTCGATGCCAAGTGGTAACGAGCACACATGATCTTCTCGAGTTCGATTTTCGGTAGAGTACAATTTTTTTCTGCTAAACCATCTTCTTGAGACATTTGGAAACCTATTTTGAATTTAAAGATAACGAACTACTGTCTAGCAAGAATTAACGATGGAAGGATGTTTCGATTCATGCATCACTCCAATGACCAGTGCCGGATATAAGACTGATAAGGCCCTAAGCTATTGAAGATAATGGGGCCCCTTGTATGTGGTACTCTGCAACCAGTTCATGCAGAACATAGGAACTCAACTGCAGAAATGAGCAAACTATTGATGTTTTAGGGAGCACACTAGCAAAGGGTTGCCCCATTATTTACATCATAGGAGTCTACACAACAGAAAGTACTGTGGCTATATGTAGGTTTTATTTTATTTTATTTTTTAATTTTTTTTAACCTTATATTCTGGAAATGTACACCCAGTATTTTTTCCTTTAATTTTTTGGGAGCCTTAAGCTATAGCTTGTTTAGCTTATGTGTAAATCCAGCACTGCCAATGACCCAAGTTGCTCACGAGTTGTATCGCCAGGAAGTTTTCAGTTTTTGTATATTACGGAAATGAGATGGTTTAGAATGAATCAAAGAGGCAGTATATAATTCATTTGGTTGAAATGAGAGGAAACCCTGACAGAAAACGAAGGTTAGGAACTGGAAATTATAGATAAGCCTATTGCCATTTAGTTGTGCATCGTGTTTAAATTTTGCTATGGAATAAGAAAGTTAACTAGATAGCAGCGGAAATCACGACCAAGAGGAAATAGATGTTACCCAATGTCAGGCGGCTTGATATCACTTGGAATACAATTTTAAATGATAAAAGCTTTTGCGTGGTTTTATGTGTCAAGTTCTAGTCAAATAGTCCTGCTTTCAGTGTATTGCGTTTGTTTTTGCTATCTGAGTGATAACAGAGCGTCTTGATGACAAAGGTGACTTACTTGATAAATGATCGTTAGTGATCAAATGAAACACTTTCATGTTCTAATTGGCATTGATTTGTGCCCCCCCTCCTCCGAACATTTAGATAACAAAGATATCCTGCTAACATTTTTTTGTGTAACTGTAGTTTCGTGCTATTAAAAAATTCATCAGTCTTAATACTTCCGCTCTATCTTACGTCACTTTCGTAATGCATGAAACACTGAAGAAAGCGGGGCTTTCGTATTTAGTAAACTAAACATTACAAGGGAGCATTTCAACCAAAGTAGATAGTCTCACCCTGAAAAACTTAGTTATGAAGTAAACACGCTGCAGCGTCTCTTTCGGTGTTGTAGTCCATTTGCTAGCGGATCCAGATGGGTTGTTTGGATGGGAGAATTGACTTCTTGACGATTAATGTAGGTTTGAAATACGGAGGTTTCTTTCTTTTTTCTTTCATCAAATCAGTATAAAGTACTGCGATATTTTGTGAAGGCCTATAAAAATGTAGCCTTCTGGGGGGAGGGAACGGTTACCCTCACGCTCTTCTCGTGGATCTGCCAAAGGTTTTATTTATATTCGAGGGGAAGGAGGAGAACAAAGCATAAGATTTTTTTAATTTTCTAGAATCTGTAGTGCGATCTTCCATTTTGTAGTGGACAACACAGTGTGCAGGGTTTTTCTCAGGGTTGTTCCATTTCCTACCGCTTATTTCATTCTACAATTTCATTCATTATCATCACCGTTTTCCGTAGCCTCGGTGCATGTCAGTGGGACATTAAACGAGAAAAAACTCTCCATTGCTACTTTATTATTATTATTATTATTATTATTATTATTATTATTATTATTATTATTATTATTATTATTATTATTATTATTATTTAAAGAGTTGAGTGCAGTGGTGGCTCTTGAGGGAAGTCACGCCCCAGTTGGGATAAAGTTTTATTTTTTTTTACAGATGTGACTTCCATCAAGAGCCGTCTTGTTCTATCGAATACATTAACTGCCATGACTATGCCCCTTTCAGGGAATTAGCAGTTACCTAGCATTTACCCACTTTTTGTAAGTCCTTTCTAATAGTTCTTTTTAAATATGTTTATAAAGTTGAAAAGCAACTAAGTCACTACCATATTCACGAGAATCTAATACGTGCTTAGATTTTGAATATCTTTATATATATATATATATATATATATATATATATATATATATATATATATATATATATATATATATATGGTGTTTCAAAACAACACCGAAACGTTTGGGATTCCTGACACCAAAATAAGACGAAAAGTATAGACCAGCCTTGTGCACAAATGCTTCCTTTCGGAGTTATAGGCTGCTGAAAACATGTAAAAATGAAATATTAAGGTCCATAGCTCCAAAACTATGCGACCTACCATAGTCGGGTCAAGACTTTACTTAGGAACTAATATATGGTCTATCTAAAAATACATGCTTCAGAATACCTCTGTAAAGATTGTTGCGGAAGTACTGCAGGATTCTGAAGCATGTATTTTTGGATAGACCACATATTAGTTCCTTTAGTAAAGTTTTGACCCGACTACGGTAGGTCCAATAGTTTTGGAGCCATGGACCTTTATAGTTCATTTTTTTTTTTCACGTTTTCGGCAGCCTATAACTCCGAAAGGAAGCTTTTATGCACCCAGGTTGGTCTATACTTTTTGTCTTATCTTGGTGTCAGGAATCACCTCCCAAACGTTGTCGGTGTTGTTTTGAAACACCCGTATATACCGCGTGTATCAAATGCATTTCCTGTGTTTTACGTAATAAAATACCCGTAAAATTTATTTTGAATCCTCGTGACAATCCTTTTGTTTGAAAAAATGAAATGAAATCTTTGAGTTTTACGTCCCACGATTATGCCGGTTAGGCTAAAGGAGACGGTGATCATGAGTAATGAATGAAAATGATGGAATGAAGAAAGTGGGAGGAAACGGGAGAACCCCAAGAAAACCCACGCACACGGTGTTTGTCCACCACAAAGTTTACTTGGCGGGGGCTGAGATCGAACCCGGGACCCATCTTTTGTTTGATATCTAACAGAAAATATGACGTCATATACCGAGAATCGGTCGTGAGACTATGAAGACTATCGACACCTCATTCATCGAATTGTAAGAAATCGTTTAGGTTACATATAAGAATAAAGAAACATACAATCTAACATGCATATAGTACCTTCCTTTTAATTTTGCCGCAGCCGGGTTAAAAAGGACACAAAAGTTGTGATGCTTTCTATTCAATATAAAATTCTTACATCTTTAATATTCCTTTAAATATTTTGATAATTCTGACATCGCATTCAATTTTCGCATCTTATATCGTCGCATAAAAACCAGAGGAACGTACCTCCAAAAGTACGGTTTACGTTTTCTTCATGTTTGGACATAATTTTGAAAGTCCTACTTGGTGTAAATGAAACGGAACGCCATTTGTTCTCCTTGTCGATCATCTGTTGTAATGTAGCTCAATTACCAGCTTATTAAAAACACATCTTTCTAAGAAAATAATATTTTTGTCCTCTCGCCTGTAAACCTACGAAAATAGAGTTACGTTCCTCTGGTTCTCATGTGACGATATTAACTCATCTAATCTGATACCATTTTTAAAAGGCGATATAGGAATCAGGGCCGTGCCGTGTATGGGCGAGCGGGGCGACGGCCCCGGGCGCCGAAGTAAGGGGGCGAAGAAATCAGGATAGAAAAGGAATAAAGATATGAAAAATTACTTGAAATATACGTGTGGGGGCGCTGTCATGTAGTCTCGCCCCGGGCGCTGATTTTCCACGGCACGGCACTGATAGGAATTATTATACCTACATGAAGAATTAACCTTTATACACTACACTACACTTCGTAATGAATCAGTGAAAAAATATTATCCTTTTTAATTTCTATCTTGTCCCTTTTTTAAAATTTTGACCACTTCCTGTTCCGTAATGAAGCATAAAGAACTTAATATCTTAAATAATAGCAACGAGTAGATATGTGTGTGTGTGTGTGTGCAGTGGCGTATTTAGGGGAGCTATCGGGCTCAACCCCCCCCCCCCAAATATTTTTTTTTATAGTTTTTCGCATTCCACGTACAACAATAATCCTTCTTACCATTTCACAGAATTTCATTAACTTTCCACTTATGCTCCTTGTTCAGAAATAATACTGTATTAGTCAAATTTCATTCTATATAAGAATTGTGTTCTTTTTTTTCTTTCGTCCATTCTACTCTTCTGTTTCTTTTTCTTAGCTGTTAATTTTTCAGTTTCTCCTATTATACTTTCGACCGTCGTTGTGTGATTGAAGTCGGCCGTCGTCAGTAACACCAAAACTAAGAGGAGCTGATAAGCTAAACTGGTGTTACACACTAACTTGCACTGATATCAACATAACGGGATTTCAGTTATTACAGCAAAGGAATATTTACGTCGTTTAGTTATAAAGAAAGGTAAATGTTTGAGTTAAAGAAAATTAAGAGGGGGGAATAAATAACCTGGGAAATTAGGTAGGTCAAGAGAATGCTTCCTTTTTCGTCTATGAATAAAATAAAAGGCTAGATTCACTGCTAAATTTTTGTGTGTATCATATCACATAAGATTCACCAGTCTGCAATTCTTGTCATTAAAACTGCAGTAAGTATATTTCAGCTTCAACTTGTCTTAACATTGTCTTTCACGTAAAAACGTACACAGAGCTCCTCTGTGGCTAAGCGGTTAGCGTTCGCGCCTTTGGCGTGGGAGACCCGGGTTCGATTCCCGGATCGAACGGGAGCTCATGTGGTTCGGATTCCACGTTAATCAGTAGTTCCACGTCTCATATAACCTCGCTTCTGAACGGGACGTTAAAAAACTCAAACACAACAACAAACACAAAACGTACACAGATAAAACTGAATATTTCCATTTTTTCCTAAAATGAAATCAGTTAAATTGAAATGAGATTACAAATATTCAACGTGTGTTTGCAGGAGCGTCATTTCAGATTTGCCTCGGGGGTGGTGGTGGTGGTAAGATCCTCCACCGACATACGAATTTCACGTTTTTTCCTAGTATATTAGTAGACAGTCGATTAAAATATATTTAATTCTCACACTCAGGTGGGCAGTTGCCCCCTGCTTCTCTGTGTTGTGCATAGCCCCCCTCCCGAAACAAAATCCTAAATTCGCCACTGTATGTGTGCGTGATATAATCAATATTTTAGCCCATTCTTCTGAAATGACACAACTGTTTGACAACGATTCTTCAAGGAAAATCCTAAGGATGGGACGAAAGGCAGCTGATTCTTCCAAAAGAAAATGTAGTCCACTACAGATGCAATATATTTTTGTAATTAATGTATGCACATTGTTAAGGCATACTAAGAATTATTTGGATCCAATCTAAATCACATCTCCATATAGGATGGAGATCTTGGGCCAGAATCAAAATTTTAAGAGAAAACAGTGACAACCTATGACAAAATACACTGGGTGCGCGTTTCTATTTAAAGATATCTCCCAAATAAGCAAGAAAGTTACCTAATAAGGATAAAGAAGGCAAACTTGTAAGTACAGGAGAAAAACAAGTAGTTTATCAAGCGATATCAATGTTTACTCATTGAAGAAAATTGAGACCTTAAGTAGCGAATTTTCATGTTCTTATAAAATATAGTGTGTACGTTATTTATTTACTTATTTCGTACAACTGAAGTTACGATTCGTGTGTTCGCATGCTGTAAAATGTGAGAAAGCACATCGAGAAATAGAACTTAAGGGGGAAAAAGTATCCACGGATTTGCTGAATGATGTAGGTAGTAGATAAAAAAGAACTTATTTCCCATACGGATAGATATAGACGTGCCTGTTGTTACATATCTACGCCATCTCTTAATCTTTCAGTAGATTAAAAAGAACTTATTTCCAATACGGATATGTGCTGTTATATATATAAAAACACAAACCTATGCCATTTCTTAAGTTGATAATATTGACAATACTTATTATAATTTCATCTGTAATTATAATTTAAAAAAAAAAATGTTCGGCAGCTCTTAGAGGAGGGTGAAATTATATAGCATTGGCTAGGGTTGCCAGATTTTGTAAACGAAAAACCGGGACACCAATCTCGGGTTATATAGGGTCAGGGTCCCTACTCATTTGGTCAGAATCAATTAATTATGTCTTTTCCAGGTTACTACCTACAATTTTCCAGTTCATTCTATACAGTTAACACAAATAAAGCCCCACAAGGGATGTAGTATAAAGAATGTGAACTAGGTAACATAAAGAAGAGCTTCCTGGTGTTCCTTATTCTGAATTCCGATTTATTGTGTTTAACAGGTCCTAAATATTGCATCATGTACAGCATGATTGAAGTGGTATTTTTTTTTCTTTGTTGCTTCACAACCGAGTCAGAAACACTACTGTAAAGGAAATACAAATTTAGTATTTAGCAAGAAAAAAATACATTTACGCTAAATTCAGAACGATAAACAAAAAGTACATATCTTTAAAGACTTACGCAAACTCTCCAAAAGTTTGGCAGAAAAAAAAATCCAGTATCAAAATTAAACAAGACGCATACTTTTATGTGTTACCTGCCATTTCTTGTGCTAGAGTAAGTTGTTACGGAATTTTTAAACCTGATTACCAGATAAAGAAAAAAAAAATATTGAATGCGTGCACAGCATCTTTAGACATATTTATCCGGTTTGGGTACAAAACCTCGCCTCCCAAAATCTCGTCGGGCCGAAACCTCGCCGCCCAAAACCTCGCGGGACAAAATCTCGCCTGGCCAAAACCTCGCCGCCCAAAACGTCGCGGGCCAAAATCTCGCGGGGCCAAAACCTCGCAGGCCAAAACCTCGCGCCCCAAAATATCGCCATATCCAAAATATCGCCATATCCAAAATCTCGCCTGACCAAAACCTCGTTGTAATGATCTCGCGACACAGAATCTCGCCTGGTCTAAATTAAGCGAGACGTAGTGTCGCCTGGGAAGAAATGTCGTCAGGATAAAACCTCTTCACGACGATTTCTTCAATGTAGAATGTTCTATATATTACTATATGTATATATTTAGTAATAACACATAATTACATTAAAATAATGACAAGAAAAATTCTAATGCATGCTTTGAAAATCTATATATAAAAATTAAATGACTATGTTTGTTACATTATACCTCTTGAGCCATCCTACCGATCTCAATCAAATTTTCAACATAGATGAGGTTCGAGCCTAGGATGTCTTTTATAATTTCACTTTGTCGGCACAACAAAAGGGAGGGGAAGTGGGATATATATATATATATATATACAGAGCCGTAGCTAGATTTCGGCGCCCGGGGCGAAGTAGAATTCGGCCGCCGTATTCTCACCACACCAAGCTCTTCCTTCCTTTTTTTCTTTTTACTTATATGAAAAGCAGCAGATATTGTTATACTACACTGAATTTTTATTAAGCTGCAGGCGAGATTTTGGCGGCGAGGTTTTGGCCACGCGATGTTTTGGGTGGCGAGGTTTTGGCCCGGCGAGATTTTGTCCCGCGAGGTTTTGGCTCGGCGAGATTTTGTCCCGCGAGGTTTTGGCCACGCGAGATTTTGGGCGGCGATGTTTCGGCCGCGAGATTTTGTCCGTATCCAATTTATCCACACATGGCAAAGTATATTAAAGACAACTCAGTTCTATAATCGTTGAAGTGGGATTTCAAATGAAACTTAGATGCTACAGACACTCAGGTAACCTTTCAAATTGTTCTTACAATACTAGCAGTGAATTGTTCGAAAAATGAAGCACATCATTTTCACATCAACTGTATAAAACACGTAAGAGATCTTTCGGAATCTTAGATTAATTTGCGAAAGTAATATAGAAGCAAAAATTTAAAGTACTCCTTTGCAAGAACACAGGTTTTGCTATTATACATTATTTTTCCACCGGTGTAAATTTCTGCTGGCAAAATTATGGTTTTTAAGGTGTTCTAAATTCCCCTAACATTCCTACGGTAAGTGTTTGCAAACTTCTTGAACTCTTTTCCGCTAGGTCGTAATGTATGTGCAGGCGCGGTTAGTATTATTTCCAAAACAAAAGTACTGAAGCTAACAATGGCCTTGTAGGACTTGCTTGAAAACAATACTAAAAGTGGAAATTTAAAACCACGAGTCGGCATCTCTTTCAAGCACGACTTATAAGAAATTTCTGATGTAGGAGAATGGAAGTTTAAAACAATACGTGAAGAGTACCTAAAATCATCCACCTTAGGGTAGGTACATGCCGAAGATACCTCCGATCGAGATCAAGGTTTAAGTCGCGGTCGCTACCTCGATGTCTAGGTCGCAATAGATGAAGGGGGCACATTGCGAGGAGGTCGCACCCTCTCTGTTAAGTTCTCAGTTTAAGGAGAAACATCACTGTGACACAATTATTCCGTCAGTGCATAAAAATCACTACAAAACCACATTTTGAAATTGAAAGGACCAAACAGTTTATAAATACGGATGGACGCGAGACGAGATATGAAAAATGCGAAAATCTCGTCTCTTGTTTCACAAAAATATTTGAGTCATCTCTTGTTCATCTCTACCAATATTCTAAATCAAAGACTTTTACCTTTTATTCAATTTTTTGTGAAGAATTACCCTCTTTCAGCACTCAGGCGAGAAATCGTTTCCCAGTAAAATTTAATAAATAAATAAATCAGGTATGTCTTCAGGTTTCGAGGTGGAGGGGGTATTAACTGCAGCAAATGAAGTTTCACCACTGCAATTCCATTATTCGATGTTTCCTCCCTATGGATACGTGCCTGTCTTTACAAGTATTTCTTTATCTTATATCAATAACGAATTTAGAAGAAACCCTTTTTATTAATCTCGGAATTGGGGTTGGGGTAAGGGTGGAGTTTTTAAACAGATATAATTAATAGTACCTTCTTTTTTTCTTTAAAAATTCTACAATTTACCGACTTCAGCCCGAAACTGCCCGAAACCGACTTCAGCCCGACTACAATTTACCCCCTCCCTGTGACCGTCACTGCCTTTTATAATAATAAGCTACAGTATAATTTTCAATTAAGTAACTTATCTGACATTCCCATTTCAGTTGCTATTTTCTTCCATTCTCTATTTAAAACGTGCCTATTATGATGTTTGTGTTTCTTATTCCATATTGCTGGAACATTCCTCATTAGTTCTATCAATATCTTTCATAATCAAATATAATAGTGCAGCAAAACCTCTCAAGCATAGACACACACAATCCTCTGTAGACGAAATTCTAAACAAATGAAGACTTCCTTCCGTGCAGCACTTAAAAAGAACCAATAAGAACACGAGTCACAACGATGCTTCCGCTGTACATCGATGTAAAAGCAAACTCGGTTGTTTATTATCGCGACCACTAATTCACTCTCGCGGTCGACCTCTAGGTCGCGATGTAGCGTACATCTTCGACATGCGCTTACCGATTTGAATCCATGTGTTTGTGCCAGTATCGAGGGTGCGACCGCGACTTAAACCTCGATCTCGATCGCAAGGTATCTTCGGCATGTCCGTACCCGCAGGCCATTTTTTTTTCATCCTCTGGCTGGAAGCTAAACAACTCATAGAACGAAAGAATAGATGTGATTTTCAAAGTCCTTGTTGTTTGTTTCCAAAAATTAATTTGCTTAACAAATCTTCCGAAGACCTTCCACTTTTAGGTGAGATATACTTGTTCTTCCAGATTGAATTTTTATCAATCTGAAGAACGAAAACCGGGACAAATAAGCGTCCCGAAAGCCCTTTTCGGGACAGTTAATTCTTTCATTGAAAACCGGGACGTCTGTCAACCCTAAGCATTGGTTATTTCGTCCTATGTAAGGCCGATGGTGCCTTAGTGAGACGAGTACCCTGCGTCGCAGTGAGAGGAATATGCACGTGCTGCAGCAGAAATATTGCGGGAAGCAGACTAAACAACTTTTCTGTTCACCAATCCGTAAACACTCGTGCCCGCATTGATACAGCATCGAGTTACGCAGTTTGTTTCTGAAGACTGCAAATGAATATGAAAATAGCTCCTTTTTTTATTTTTTAGTATCTAATACTATAGTTGTGATTAGGGTTGCCAACTGATCGGTTTTTCACTGGCCTGGCCGGAAATATTGCTGTTATTTTGATTAAAGCCGGTGACCGGTACAAACTTCTTACTAATCCCTTTATGACCGGTTTATATATATATATATATATATATATATATATATATATATCAATGATTAATATATTTTATTTATCTGTTTAGATAATTTTAAAATAATGACAGGAACTGTGTCAGAAAAAAAATGAAATTCACTTGTAAGGAATTTCATACATCTACTGAGAGTAAAAAGGACTTCTTAAAGCAATTTCCTGTAGTTGAAGTATAAGTTTAAAGAATAAATTTCATTTTCCAAATCCAAAATTGTCACGTAAAGATTAATATACTTTTGTTCATCTGTTTCGATAATTTTAAAAAAGTGGCAGTTACTGGTAAATACAATAAAATGATCAATGCCGATTTTAGTTTCTTATTTAGGCCTATAACACAATGTATCTATTAAGCTTATTAGTGAATGTACTAAGGATATGCAGAATACAGGTGCTAATGCACTTTTGTTCACGATAGTAAATTTCCTTCCCATGGATGGGTCCGAACAGAAATACTTCACACTTAGACCTATATCATAGGGAATTTTGAGGGGGTGCCGGGTTATTTTATTTTCCAGAGTTGGCAACCCTAATTGTGATACGATGCATTTCGAATAAATATGAATAAAGTTAAAAGGGATTTGAAAATTATAATTTTCTAAAGCCTTTATTTCGAAAAACTTCTTAGATAAGTAACACTTCCTATCACGTAGATGAAGATTATAATGCAGTTTACAGTAATTTGATGCGACAACAAGGTGACAACCTAATAGACGTCACGAAGAAAGAAGGAAGTTTCAGGAAGATTACAAAGTCATTCAAAACATTTATTCTTACAACCAATTAGAATATGCCACCGAAATCAAGAATAAACCTGAGATCATTACAGACGCCGGCGCCTATACCAACACTAATACCTGTGAAGTCCTTTCAAAAGCCACGAATGGAAAAAAAATTAAGTCCAAACGCCGAACTTGGGAAGGATGAGAGAACAAACGATGTAAAAACTACCTCAGACGTGTCCAAAACTTGGATATACATATATGATTGCCCTCGCACTCAGGACTATAAATTACAGTAATTAATAACTAAAGATTGTAGCGAAGAAGTCACTTTTCTATTCATGACAGGATACACAAAAATTAAGTGCGAGGTTCAGGAAGATTACGAAGTAGTGCAAAACTTTTGCTCCTACAACAGACTACAATATGCGCCGAAATCAAGAAGAAAATTGAGACCTTCAAAGCAGTTATTCGCCACCTTCAAATTGATACCAGCATTGAAGGCATCACAACAGCATTCAAGGAGAAGGATTATCCAATATTCACAAATGCGAACCCAGAATCGTGAAGGCGGAAAAGGGGAAGTCCCCATCCCACTATTCTTGATAAGCTACCAGAATCTTTAAAGAAGGCTTGTTGCTACACATGAAAGTTCGCATACAACCACTACAAAAGTAAAATTACTTGCAGTGCTTCAAATGCCAAAGATTTGGGCATTTGCAAGCAACTTACCAAGCTCTGCCTCAGTATGTTAAGTGCGCCTGTTCTCATTGGACGTAGCAATGCGGGAAAAAAAAAAAAAAAAAAAAAACAACAGCGAAATGTGTCAACTGTAAATGCTTTCATCTGCTAATTATTCCGGATATTCGCAAATACAACAAATTCTACAAGCAAAAAGGAAAACAACACCATTAAGCACAATCTCACAGTCAGCACCTCTTCAAGACACCACTGCTACATCCACTTCAAGACCTGAGCCTACAATATCACGCACTATCGCAGCTTCAATACCGAAGACGTCCTCTGATAATAATTCATCCTCAAGTATGGGCATCCTCATCCTGACATAAAACCAAATTATTTCTCTGTTATTTCAGTCTTTTACCCTAATCTTTCTTCTAACACTCTCTCCCATTGCATGGCTCGTAAGTTTTATTCCTCTGTAGGTGCCACATACTTACATATCTACTTTGTTTTTAAAAACTGGTACAACTGCTTTTCCATTCTCTTGGCACATTTTCTATTTCCAATATCCTATTAAAAAGTCGTATAAACCACTGCACTTCCTTATTTACCTGACTTTCCCATGTTTGGACAGGGATGTTATTCGGTCATGGTTCTTTACCACCTTTCATAATTTTCATCGCATTTTCCACCTGCTATACTCACAAACCGAACAGGTCTCCGATTCATGGGTAGATTTTTGCACGTTCCATTCGTATTTTCTTCATTGAGAAGTTTCTGGAAATACTCATTTTACCGCTTCTTTATCTTCTTCTCACTTGTCAGAAGCTCGTTATTTTCATCCTTGATGCAGCCTTACCTTCGAAAGCTTGTATATATCTTTTTCCCTTCTTTTGTTTCCAGGTTGTTGTACAGCTCATCATAAATTTGGTCTTTTGTTACACTACCTTCTTAGCGTTCTTCGCTTTTTTGTTATCCTTCATGCTGTGTTGATTGCCAGAGTTCTGCTATTTTTTGTATCGTTTCGTTTTCTCCTTCACAGCTACTTGAACTTCTGTATCCCACTACCACATTTCCTTATCAAAGAGGCCTCTTTCTTTTGTTTCTCCATCAACTTTTCTTGCTCTTTCCCTGAATGCTACTGGTATTCTGGTTCACTCGTCTTCCACATGCAACTGTTATTTCTTCATTTGTAGTACCTGGGGTGTGGTAATTTCCTTTTGAATCTCTTCGGCACTTGTCTCATGTAGTTTCCACCACTTCGTTCGAACGGGAATATCTGTCTCTTTTTTTTTTTTTTTTTTTTTTAACGTTTTCTTTGATGCAGTTATTGGCTACTACGAGACTGTTGCTCCACTAGATTCTTACCTGGTATTATTTTCAGTCCTTTGTATCAGTTAGATTTTGTCTCCTCCATAAAGTAAAGTCGATCTTGAGACCTTGAGGTGCTACTCTTATATGTAATCAGGTATTCTTTCTTCTTATAGAAGGTATTCAGAATAGCCAGATCATATGCTTCCGCTGTTTGTAGTATGTTCTCACCTTCCTTATTTCTATTTTCTAATCCATATCTTCCATATATTCTTCTATAATTTAACCTTGATCGTCCTATATGCCCATTTATATATGCTAGGACAAACTTCTCATCTAATTTGTCCAAAACTCTTTCTTTGTCTCTTCATTACACCCAGCTTGTGGGGCATAAGCGCTGATTATATTTACGGTTTTCTTTTCTCCTAGCAAGAGCTTGATTATCGTAATTCTGTCCCTTACTCTGTTCACATCCACCAATTTCTCCTTTATATTCTTATGCAAGATAATTCCAACGCTGTTTTTTCGTGTAAGATTGTATCCTTTCCTACTTCTTTTGATCTTGAACCCTTCCCTTTAGTCTCTGATGTATGTTATGCTTACTCTTCTGGCCAGTGTCTCCGACAAATCGTAATTCCTACCTGTCAAGGTCCCGATGTTCCGCGTTCCTATTTTGATCTTCAGCTGTTTTTGGACTCGCTTTTCCATTGTTAAGGGGTAGCCTTTGTGTTCATTTCTCACGGTCTTAAGGCGATCGGTTCGCACGTCACTTATTGGGCACGTCCTAACCTTTTTCTTACTCACATTCCTTTCTCGATCCATATTTGATTTGGCAATTGATTTTACAACCGGCTGCCTACCTGACATCAACCCCTAATCTGGAGTACAAGGATTTTTTGTCGGGGGTTTCTCGTATAATTTGAAAGTACTACTATTACTAAAATTTACCAAACTACGTTAAAATTACAAAATACTACTAAGAATTGCAGACTTGCTACAGATCTACTACTGAAAGTTACTGAATGTTCCATGATTGTCATATTTAAGCTTATATACAGTAGCCCTAATACGTCTATAGAAATTTGTTTAAATAACAAGGTAATATGCACATATAAATTAATGAGGGTAATAAAATCGAGACGTCTAGCATTGAGAGAAATGCGAGCGAAATATACAGATGCAAAGCCCTCGAGAAAAAGGCCTTTCAGTAGACTACGGTCAAGTTGAGAGACTAAGATTAAGATTGTCTTGCCACAGAACAGAATCCAGTGGCGAGTTCTTGTTTCTGCCGCGATGAACCTCTAGGCTGCTGACAAAAATTGGGATTTGAAGTTAATAGAATTTTTGAAAAAAAAAAAAAAAAAAAAACACTACGAGATCGATGAAACACATACGTTCTCCAACCATTCTGGCATGGTGGTAGACCCTAACGAGCTTAGCACATATAAAATATTATGATGTATGTGGAAGATTTTGCTTTCTAGATTAGGGACCACCAAAGATAGGGTTTGCACTTTTTGGAGTTTCTTCTCCCCCCCCCCCCCAAAAAAAAAAGAAACGAAATAAAACTCTTAGTAAAGTCAGTTTAAGACGCAAGCAAGTAAATGGTGAGACGGTTGATTAGCTAAGTTGTAAATATTAATAAAAATCCATGGAACAAACATCTTATTAAAGTCAATTTAAGGCACAAGCTGTTACTTCTCTTATTGCGAAGCTTAACTAATTTATTTCAATCTCACTAATTGCACTCTGATGGTTGCTGCCAATAACCTCTGTAATAGTTTCCACCAGTCTCCAATCCACGTGCACACAATAATCTGATCTCGAACATTTATATAACAAAAACCATAGTTCCCACGTTGAATAGATCATGCATTTGTTCTCAGCATCCAACTACTTGGTACAATATCTGTTATACATTGTCTAAATATAACTAATTCCAGTAATCTCAAGGCAAGATTTTCTATAAAACAAAAGTTCCATGCGACAGCAACGACCCGGCTCTCACATTCTACCATAGTACCCTGTTCTTTTTTCTTTTTCTTCTTCGTTACAGTTCTGCATTCGTTCTTCTCAGAACGCTACACAAGCAACTAAATGATGAGATGGTATAAAATAAAACCTACATTATCAGCATCATTTTTTGTAGTTTGTAGGCTCCTATGATGTAAGTGTTGGGGCTCCTCCTGCTAGTCTGTTCTGTAAACTATCACTAGATACCTATTAGGTCCATAAATTACCACATTGTATATATTCTACACAAAAAAACAGCAACAATTTGTCATTGTAGCTTATGGCTTCATTAAGCCTAAATCCGGCTCTGCAATCAGCCGCATGTAAGCCAAGTTTAGCTTGTATTTCTACGTTTTAAACTTACGAATATATTTTAAATTTTGATTCTATTAAAGCAGAAGTGATTATAGTGCACTATATACAGAAATTGTTACAATGTGGGTTTTTCTATCACAAAAATTACTAAGATTTTACATAAGTCTGAAATATTATGCTTTGGTACGTTCACTTTTATGTTCAAGTCGAAATCGTAACGAATTTCTGTTTTAATATTTAATATGTTAAAATGTAAAAATGTACACAACTATTCCTGCATCCAGAAAATTAAATAAATTGATTACTATGTATAATTCGATAATTATTTCTAAATATGGAGTAAAGAGTTCTAGTTATTTCGAATAGAATAGATTGGCATCGAGATTAACATGTTTTTTTTTATTTAAAAAAATAAAGAACATAAACTTGTGAATTTAAAGTAGTATCTTGTTGAAATAAAATCGTGCATAAGTACGGATAAAAGGGATCATAGTATTTATTAAAAAAATATTTAACAAAACATATAACACATTAAAACGTGTATGTATAATGATTAATATTTATCACTGTAGTGATAAGTGATTTCGGAATACTACAAGATAAATTTTCGTGAAATAGTTGATGAAGTGGTAGCAGTAAGGGAAGAGGATGAGTAAACTTACAAACATTCTAATCTCTATCTACCACGAGACTGATATATCCTGAGATTAAACACAGGAGATAGGAAAATGGCTGCGACATTACTTGTATATTCTCCAGAAAGAATGCTTAAGTTATTATATAGTCATTTCTGATTACTTCAGAATGTAAACTATTCTACTAAAAAGTACTTCTGAATAGTTTATATATAGAGATGACTTCTCGATGATTGGATCATATCGGTATTGATGAGTGTCTCAAAAGAAAATTGCTGATATTTTCTTAAATATCCTCGCGTATATCAACACTGGTGTCTGTCTTTGACTTTTTTGAAGGAGAGTAGTTACTGTTATTTACGATTTGAAATTCAATAAATAACTTGAAATACTTTATTTACGATTTTTCAGTTTCACTATGACCACTTCCTATTAATTTTCAATTTGTCAGAAAAATCCTTATTTTGTTGTTCCAAAACGTTTCATGAATCATTTGTAAAATATAAAATAACACTAAGATATTGGAGTCAGTTTTTCGTACACTGTCAATAGAGATTACTCATTGTGTTTACTCATTTATTTACCTTTTAGGGATTAGTTATAGGCAGGGTTCATACACTACCTGGAAAACGTAGATAACCTAGAAATCTCAGGGAAATTGATTTTGGAAGAAAAAATCCTGGATAATTCAGGGAAATCGATCATATCTAGTAAAAAACCTGGAAATATCAGGGAGATTGAGTTCAATATTTTTGTATAT
The DNA here is from genome assembly GCF_964235325.1 of Thermobia domestica. NCBI lineage: Eukaryota > Metazoa > Arthropoda > Insecta > Zygentoma > Lepismatidae > Thermobia > Thermobia domestica. The sequence continues at coordinate 86,349,769 of NC_137458.1, read as the reverse complement.
TTTGAATGTGTTTAAGGATAGAACAAAGTTTTGGATATTTTAAATTTTATTTATTCTAATTATTTATTTTCTTGACTCAATATTTAATTGCAATCGTTCATTGGGGAGAAGGGTGGCCATTCTTAAATATATAAATATATTATTCTTAATAATATTTATGTGTTCTCTTACTGTTAGTTTCTTCCGCTATACCTGGAAATTGCAAAATTAATACCTGGAAAACCTGGAAAATTCAGGGAAATTGAGTTCAATATTTTTGTATGAACCCTGATAGGCTGTGTCATTACTCTTTTTAAATTTGTTATAATCCTTCTATTAAATAATTCTAACCTTACCTTACCTTATTCTATGGCATAGGACAATATCAGTCGTTCCTCAGACTCTGGTCATGCGGGAGATTTGAACTCTGGCCGTTTGCATGACTGTAGTTCCAAAGATAGGAAGGAAGCAAGAGGATCTGATAAAACAAGAAAGAAGTCATCGTGGTACAACGTTCTTTATCCAACATACAAATCTCGCAGTGAAGATTTCAAGAGAATATTTAAAGAGTTGCCTAGCGAAGAAAGACTGATAGTTGGTAAGTGACTTAGAGTTTCGTTTCAATAAATAATTAAATTAATGAATAATAAAAAGAAATACTTTTTACATAATATAGTACTATATCTTCTTTTCCATTAACCAAATTGGGCCAATGATTTGAAATCGCCCAATTTCATATTAAAAGGTTTCTGGCAATTTATTGTTTTGTAAATACTGTACACAAAGTTCTACTATATTTAGGGAGTATAAAACAGGCATTCATTCATTTATTTAGGGTCTCAATTTTTTGAGCGACCATTTTGTATAGGCGCTTAAGCCTATTTAGCACTTATCATTTTGCAGTAAACGCTATAGCTCTATTATTTATAGAGGGTAACCCAAAAAGTTCTTGCCGTTGGGGATTGTCAGAAACAGACAAACAGTGCATGGTATTTAGTGTTAGGTCTCGAAGTAATTTCTATCAGCATTCCAGCACCCTTTGCCAGCATTGCTTCAATTGTACAGTGCCCTGAAACTCAAGGATCTTGTACGCAAAGAAGTTCGTGAGCGGTGCCGCAGGTCTGTCTCTTTGTCAAAGTTTCCCACAGAGGTGGTTTTCTAGGGAATGGAACAGATGGTAATTTGATGATGCTTGGTCTCGCGAGTATGGTTGGCGTAATGAGTCTCCCAGGCAAGTCGCTGAATGATATCGCTGGTAGACCTTGCCATGTATGGTCGTGTATTATCGTTACAACTGCTGCGATTTGCAGGTTGGCAGTGATGCCAAATGGTTGGAGCTTGTAATTCATCACTTAGCGACAAAACCACCAGACACAGAGTACGGTCTTGCGAGGGTATAGAGGTAGTTTTGAGATGTGAGAAGAGTCATGTGGTTACAACCATTGTCTGGTGCATATGACTGTCATACTAGAGCCACTTTTCTCCATTCGTGAGCATTCGACCAAATATATGGATGTGTTGCTGTGCCGAGACAGCAACACCAAATTTGTTGTCACTCGTTGGTTGCCGACATTGTTTGGGGTGCCGACTTACTCAACTTGTACACCTTCCCTATGCGGTGTTTGTGAAATCTGACTGTTTTCCGTGGAGAGCTGGGGATCCTGGGTTCAATCCCAGCCCCCGCCAAGTGAACTTTGTGGTGGACAGACACCGTGTGCGTGGGTTTTCTCGGGGTTTTCCCACTTTCTTCATTCCACCATTTCATTCATTACTCATCATCACCGTGTCCTTTAGCCTGACCGGCATAACCGTGGGACGTAAAGATTTCATTTCATATATATATATATATATATATATATTTTTTTTTTTTTTTATTATTATTTTTTTTTTTTTAATGGAGAGCTGGGAGCGTTTGGCAAGTTCACCACACATTTGACTGCTGTTCTGCTCTTTGGCTAACTTCAGGGCCTCTCCATCCAACACCTGTGGTCGTTCATTGCTGTGTTCATTACAAAGATTCAGGTCTCTTGACTTGAACTTCTGGAACGAATGCCTGGTGGTGCATTCGTCCACTTCATCCTCCCAAAATACCTGGCATATTCGACGACTTGATGCGGTTGCTGACAGGTCCATCTTATAATCATACAGCAAACAACCGCGAACGAGCTGCTTCGATACCTCCATTTCCTTTCGCCACTGGCCAACCTTTGATTGCTGTGTGTACGCAACGTGCTATATTGGCCTAGTCAATAGTCATAATTGGCCCCTGTCACTTTTCCATACGTAAGCCACGTCGTTTCCTCTCTGTAAGCACTTCATTCATCAAATGGGGCGTCAAAAACAGCAAGAACTTTTTTGATTACCTTGTAGTCTACGGAAGAGTACAAAAACTTTTTTAAAAAAGACATGTTTTCAGCTTTTTGAACGTAGCTGTACTTAAGATTTTTGGTAAAATGGCTCAATATCGAATCTAAGAATCTTAGAATTAATTTGATTATCTGCAATCTAATATTCAGTTACTCCACCTTTTTAAACTTACACACTTGACAACAGATGGTAATTGCTTTCCAAATGATAATGCTTTTTTTATTTATTTATTTTGCAAGAAATATCGTTATCAGTGAAGGTAAAAGTAAGATAACACTGATAAGATAAAAAAATTAAAAAATAAGTTTTTCATTACTTGTAGATGAAAGGGAAGAATAAAGAATAAGGTGCGTATTTGTAGTTACATCTGTTTTATGGCATGATAATACGCTTGTGGTGTATATTGAAGTTTCTGTAGAGAAAATATTGAAGTATAGTTCAAGTTATGTGCCATCATCTCCGATTGTGAGAAAATAGATGTGCCGTAAATGCTTTCTAATACCTGTGATTTTAATTAGATTTTATATCGCACGTCTAGAGGTATCAATCACCTTGTATAAGGCAAAAGGATCTTCTATTTTATTGTTACCCAAGTTTTCCATAAAATAGCGTCAAAATGTGTTTTATTTAAAATAAAAAAGTCTTCCTTATTTTGAGGAAATTGAAAGGCTCAAGTACAGTTTGTGCGTAAGTCCGTTTAGGTAGTACACATTTTCAAACATATGGCTCAAATAGATGCAGTGACTTTTTTTTTCGGTTCTAAAAGTTATTATGCATACTTCGGTGACTTACCTTATTTAAATACTAAAATATCTTTTGCAGTAGAACAATTATTCATATGTATCATTGATTCAGACTTGAACTTCCATTAGTATCTTATAATGTAGTTTATTAAAATGAGAAAATACACAGTAAATTTTCCGTGTGTGGAGATTGAATGAATTCGAGAGCGGTGTTGAGAAATATATACAGGATGGACCAGCTATCTTGAAACACTTCTAATTTGTAAACTGATATTCAAGAAACGGTGAAATTTTGCACCATGCAAATATAGAGGAGAGGGGGGCATTGTTTGACATACTTCAATACCATTAGATTAACAGTGTTGCCAACCCAACATAAAGATGAAATTTTAAATGCTTTTACGTTAATGTATTATATATTTCAAATCTACATACAGGGATTCAAGTGGTCATACTTTCCCTACTATAGCTTTAGTACTTTCCCTAAAATAGTTTTAGCATCTACAAAGACGTTTTATCTCCAAATGCTTACGTTTAATCTTTAGAAATACTATATGTAGAGGTTGTTTTCAATTGCGGTTGAGGGAAAATAACACCTTTATTGCTCTTTTCTCTTATTGTTTTAGTATTTGTTCTGTTTCTTTTCTCCTATAAGAACTTCGCCTAAAAATCCTATTGCTGATTATAACTCAGTGCGATATTTACGAATTTTTTAAAACTATCCATCTGATTGATGTGATATTTACCTAAGCTTGTTTTCGAAATAGGCCGTTTAGAAAAAGTCAAATTGTAACTTTGTTCCTATTTATTCAAAATACCTCGTATCATGACAGTATTCTACACTAAGCTACTGTGAACCTACGTGAATCTACGTGTCCATCTCACTTGCGTTATTACTGTCATAGAACCCTCTATTTTTTTTTTTTTTCGATGTTAGTGATACTGTAGCTGCCTTACTTTGTAACACTGAATAACAAATGTGCTATTGTATGCTTTAATTTAATATGTAGATCTGAAATATGTAATAACCTGACGTAATACCATTTGAGAAAACACGACTATATGTTAGGTTGGCCACACTGCTAATCTGGTGGTAATAAAGAGTATGTCAAACAATTCCTCCCTCGCGATATTTGCATGGTATAAAATTTGAACGTTTTTAATTTATAAGATTAAGAGTTATGGGCGTTTCAAGATAAATGGTTCACATCACAAACGCCCTCAGAATTTTTTCCAAGAAGGAGCAAGAGATTGATACATGCGAAGTCGCGATACACACTTTGATGCATATAATACATCATTTAAAACAATTATTCACGCACATTCCATATTATTAACTACAATAGTATATTAAATACTGTAGTGGTTGAGTAAGCAAATCTAATGTGTTATGACATGTATTTCGAAGAATAGAACCCCCTTTCTAATATCAGGGAACGACAGTTGCCCCCTCCGCAGGCGCCCATTATCCACATATATATACATGTATATTAACTGTAAATATATACCATAATATGTAGTATATATGATATATAATTCAATCGTCATGGGTCCGGGAATTCCTGTGCACCGAAAGTAGCATCATTTGAAGTGTTTTCGATGAAAGATGTTAAAACGGATCTCTTTGAAGGTACAAACATGTCTGCACACATTTTGGCATCTTAGTGTAGCAATAATCTTAGGATATACGAATAAAGGTGTGATGCGGTTTACGGGTCATACATTACTGACATAGAAGCATGGATTTATAGTGCGCAATAGGATTTAGGATTTAGATTTCTGGGCTTTCGGTATCTATGGCCATGTTAGCCCGTCACGTGTGAGAGATGACGTTCCTCGGCGATCAGCGATCACACTATCCGGGAAAGAGAAGGAAGGAAAAGGCCCGGGACCTATAAGTTATATACCACCCCGGCATTTGCCTGATGTGAATGAGGGAAACCCCATTCAGGATGGTTGTCCTGAAAAGGCTTTTTACACTTTTTCTACCGAGTGCCCCCACCGGAAATCGAACCCGGCTAGTGCGCAGTAGCTTTACGGACACTGCATATGGGCATTGTTGTCCAAGCACAGCACTTGTTAGCGGTGTGCTTAACACGTTTGCTGCAGCAGTGTAAAACCAAGTTTGGATCTAAGTTCTATACGAGTCACCGTGTGTTTCGTTGAAGGTTAGCACGTGGATGCTAGTAATGTTAAAAATCTGTACAAATAAAAATACCAGAAACACACAGAGGTAATATAATGCATACAATGGCACCGCACAGAATTGAAATATCGCACGAAGCAGAATTGAAATATCGCAGTAAGTAGTTATTATGCATTTTTACTAGTTTATATAAATATGTGTCAAATCATATCTTTAAATAAATATTTAATTTATATTTTTATTATTGATGAACATGAAAAATGTAGTTTTTTGTATGAGGCAAGTATATGATAAACTAAATGTCCAATATAATTAATTTTTTTATCTCATTTCAGATTACTCTTGCGCGTTGCAGAAAGACATATTGGTACATGGTCGTATATATGTATCACAGAACTATCTGTGTTTCTACGCAAATATATTTAGATGGGAAACATCAGTAAGCATTATTTTCTTTTAATTTTCTTAATTTTAATTTAGCTTTCATGCTATGGTATTCCTTCTGCTCAAATCATTAAATCTCAGCGAAAACCTTGTGGATATCTCGGGAGCTCAGAGAACAAAGGTTGCATCTGGAATCTAGAATGAAATTATAATGCCTGATGCACCTTCTGTCCTTTCATGTCGTTATCTTATTAACCATATTCATACTATATTTCACCCGAGAGCACAATATCTATATTCATTTTTAAAGTAGAAATAATAGACTTAAATACATAGTGCCCTACAGATTTAAGGGACACAGAGAAATCTTATATATTTTGATTGCGTGCCGAAGGAAATAAGGACAAACAAATGACTCTAAAAGTAACTATAGAATTATGAAACAATTCTGATATAAATAAAAAAGAAAAAAGAGAGAGAAATCTGTAATAGTGTAAGAGAATACTTGGTGTTTCTTCTTAGTTAAGTATGTATTAAAAAATTGGTCGTATAAGGGTAAGTCATAAGCCTTGCAATATTTTGGAACACAACATACTGATATTTATTATAGCAGGTTAACATTGATAGTATAGCCCCTCGTGTTGGATTGCATGCAGCCATCTTTCTGCCAGTTCCTCGATTCCACATCGATACACAACGTCTTTTTAGACGGAAAGAAGTCAGTCTTTGTTGATTCCATCTCCTGCTGGTTGGTGAAGCATTGTGATTTCAGGAAGTGCACCATGGACCGAAACAGATAATAATACGAAGGGACAAGGTCAAGACTATACGCTGGGCGTGGCATCAGTTTGATGCTATCAAGTTCCTTGATCTTCTGTTCCATTTTTTGAGTTGAGTGTGGTTCCGCCCTATTCTGTGCAGCAGGACGCACTTTTAGTTCACCAATGCGAACTATTATTGGCATAGTGCAGCATACATCCGCTCCAATTGTTCGGCAGGTCAGCATTGATTGTACACGATGGTTAGGAACGAACTCAAAGTACATTATACTTTCCTAGTTCCACTATACACCAAGTATGAATTTATGCTCAAAACAGCCCTGTTTAACGACCGGTTCTGGAAGTTCGTCATTCATAAAACAGAAGACAATAACCGAACTACACTTGTAAAGGAAATGTAATATTGAAAACAACTTATCTTTTTGATTATTCAATCCATGAGTCCATCGACTACATACAGTAACACCAACGGCTGCCACACCAAGAATCTACATAACACAGACTGCAATAGACAAACAAAACTTAAAACCCGCATAATAACTTTGAAGGATATCAAGGTGCTATTTTAGTTTAAAGTTTGAGTAGAAGACAGTCCGGCTCCGTGGCTATATAGCTGTAACTTCAGATTTTTGAATCTTACACGCACTTGGAAAGTTATCACCAAGATACATTCATAACATACGCGAATTATTTTTATTTTGTGTATATTTTTATTAATGGAATTATTTTGAGTATTATTACAGACAATGTAAATAAGTATTGCTGGAAAATTTATTCATTTTCGTTATTAAGTAGTTTTTTCTTTTTTTTCACACGGGCATTTCTCTTGTTGCCCGGCGGGTCAGTCAATCCTTGCTTACCACATAAAATTGCTTGAAGCTTGAAAATTATGACACGCGTAAAGCTTATTCATATACACTTAACATTAGCAGTTTAGAAAATATTTCATACATGCGAACTATTAAATTATTACAGTAACAGTTTATTTTTACTTCAAGAAAATCAATTGAATTTTATTCTGGTGAAATGATCAACAAATTCTTTGGTTTTCAAACGAAAGACTGCCTTATGTGTGAATAAATACTTTAGATGTAAAAAGTAATCTTTCTACCCATACACGTCACTGAAGTGACCGTAAACAAATAATCTAAAGAATTTGTGTCAACGCCAATAGTGGCATATCTTTCCATAACACTAGCGGTGATTTTCAGTTTCACAAATCTGGATCGAGTTACAACTCGATCACAGTTCTGCTAAATTTGCGCGCTCTTGTTCTCAGGTATAACAGTCAGCTCATTAACAGCATCATTGAAAATTGTAAGAGAATTGGTCAAAGTTTCTTACTTTTTCTCCAGGTTAGTAATAGTGGCAATTCAGGAATGAAAGCTAGATCCTTTTTCAGGGGAAGGTTTCTTAAATGATATTCGAGCAATTACTCAAAGAAACGATGCGATTCATATTCATGTAGGGGGGCGCGGTGGCTCAGTGGTAGAGCGTTCACCTCTGGTGCTTGGGGTCCCGGGTTCGATCCCAGCCCCCGCCAAGTGAACTTTGTGGTGGACAAACACCGTGCTTGTGGGTTTTCTCGGGGTTCTCCCGTTTCCTCCCACTTTCTTCATTCCACCATTTTCATTCATCTCTCATTATCACCGTCTCCTTTAGCCTCACCGGCATAACCGTGGGACGTAAAACTTAAAGATTTCATTTCATTTCATATTCATGTAAGAAAAACTGATCCTTTTAACTAGTAAACTTGAACAATTTTAATTCAAAATGTATCATCTTCACCGAGAATATCAATAATTATTTCGACTGATTCCAAGTTATTAACATAATAGATAGCAGTTCTAATCCATGTACCCATCTCTTAAGACGAGCTGAAGTGGAAGCAGAATTTCAGGGGCCATTTCACGAAAAACAGTGGTTCTCAAGGTACTTTCACAGTTACGTTTTTCACATTTGACATAGGAAGATGGAAAAACTCGTGGAAAATGAGAACACCTCAGTCACAATTCGTGTAGCGCATGCAACGTATTTTGGAGTACATGTAGAACCATATGACCTTTTGCTTCGCTTTTCATGTATGTGGCCACAAAACTGTCAGCTATTTTGAAAATGCTATGTAACTGCCGTACTTTTTGCTTTTTCTAAAATTTCTGATGCAATCAAGTACGTGTTTGTGCTTTCGGACACTTCCAAATTTCCAGTTAGAACATTGTCAATGGGACTGGCTAGAACACAAGGGCGCCGATTTCTTTGTAAATGGGGGGGGGATTAAGATGCAGAAGGTGTATATATATATATGAAGATTTTAAGACAAATTGCATTCAAATTATGCCAAATATTGTATATTCATAAATACAGTAGGGGGGCCCACATGAGCTTGGGGGGGGGGGAGGATCGGCGCCCATATTTCATGAATTGAAGTCCAATATTTCTGTCATAACACTTTCACGGATTTGGATAAGACTTCCGTTATACACATTATCAGCATAACTCTTTCTAAAAGGCAATTCGGATGTAAATTTTTTGTTAGGTGTTTTTTCCGAGAAAATTTCTGAAGAAAACATTTTCTAACTTGCACAACAAAATGCCTGCATTACACAGAGATCATTCACAAAACTGTTACTACGCGACGCGGAATTTGAAGAAGCTTTACATCATCTGATTTTCTGTCTCAGCAAATTTGTTTTATAGTGTGAGAAAATAATATTTCCACAGTTTCACTCAATTTACAGAACAGTACAGAATAATCCGTTGAAAACACACTACACTCAAAATCGTTCACAAATTGTCCAGGTTCTTTTTCATAGAAAAGCCAGCTTTAAGCATTTTGAAGCACTAAAATTCACAGCATCATATACTACTTATGCCAATGACTCGCAAAACTTGTACCTGGCTCTATTTCCAAATTAAGTATATTCATTTTGTTTTGTCATTCAAAATTTTAAGAATTAAAGATGTACCAGATTCCTCCAGCGGCAATTGACTATAAAGGACCATTTATAACTAATATCAGATGCTGTGATCAATGATTAATCCAGAGGTGAGAGCCGGCCAAGTCTTGTTTGGTATGTCATTCACTTACGAATGAAGCGTAGTGGGGGAGGAATGGCAAAAGGCAGCAAAGGATTTCGAAACTCTGAAATTGCACTCACTGCGGGAATTCATGGCATTCTGTTATTATTTTCGATTTTTATTGTTGATTTTTGTAAAAAAAATCTTTTACTAGATAACCCCCCGTTACCAAGCTTTTTTTATACCTTACCAAGTTACCAAGCGAGATATTTTGACTACCCCAATACAATTTTGGGATTTAGTGAAATATTTGTTTTTAGATTCTGTTATTTTCAATGATTTGCTTTATTTACATTCAAATACAATGTTATAAATAATTAAAAATATTTAAACTGATCATAGATGCAAAGTATAATAAATTTTATATCATTCACAAGAGAAATTCAGTGTTGGACACCTGTAAAATAAAAAAAAATATACATTTTGGTTGTCGTTGCAGTAAACTAGTACTTAGCCTCAAAATAACAGATAATATTTTTAAAGTGTTCACTCAGGTACATTTTTGCACAACATGCACTTCACATGGCAGCAGAAAACCAAGGTTGTCGAAAAGCTACATTACCTCTTTACAGATCTGAAGCGCGTGTGTGATGTCCATAAATTCGGCCACCGCAACAAGAATTGCTAATACAACATACACTTCAGTTGTACTTACATCCTTTCATGTCTTTTGTTTGGATGGATAAGCTACATTCCAAACAGAATTTTCGCTATTTGCTTCCGTGTTCGTTTCCTCGACAATAAGGTTCACAATTTCTGGTGAAATAAATGACAAAAATGACTGTTATTGTTCTGAATGTTTTCCCATCATTCATTGGGACAGGTGTTATATTCAAAATGTTGTGACGTCGGCGCCGCCCAACATTTGGTGGTTCAGTAGAAAATTCTAGCCCAGTGCTAGAAACAGGGACGTACGCACTGGGTGGATCCTGGGAATCCGGACCCCTCCGAAATTTCAACTTTTGTGTAAATTTAGAGTAATTTTAGGGAAACTTTTAGGAATTTTAATGTAAAATACCCTTATATTCCCCCCGAAATGAATTTCTGCATACGCTACTGGCTAGAAACAAACACATCTTCAATGTCTTAATCTTCTTCCTCTATTTGGTCATGTGAATCTCCATTATCTTCCATACATTCATTCAATTCAATGTCAATATCCCACTCATTTTCATTGTCACTGACATCGGAGTTGTCTAGACTTACCAATATCCCTCTCTCTAGATAGTCCTTTGGACATCCTTACTTGCAGTTGAAATCTAAACTCATATAATTTCAGCTCAACAGTGAACAGTGAAAGCGAACGAAAACACACACATACATACATTTTCATCGTGGTGTTAGCATATCTGAATGCAGAGCTACCCAATCGGTAGATTGGTCGTGGTGGAGCAACCGACCAATGTGTGCTAAAATGGCCTCCTAGGACCTCGTTTATCACCCCTTGTGATTTTTTTTTTTTTAAAATGTCTTTTTTATGAGGTTACCTAAAGAACCTTATATATGACTCTCCTCTTTTATGTGGTGTTGAGGAACTCAAAAGGAGAATTGAACAAGCAATAGCCACAATCTCAGAAGACATGTTGAGACGTATGTAGCAAGTGCTCTATTATCGCATCGACATTTGTAGGGTCACACATAGTTTCCATACACAGTGTTCGTAAAGTGAGTACTGTTAGAAAAACTTACAACTTTACTCTTTAAAGTGACATTCTTTCTTTCTTTGTAATGCTACTCATTTAGCTATAACATTTTTTTAATTGTTCACGGACTTCTATTGCACATTGTATAATTGGTTAGTGGTTTTTTATTTATTTTTTAAAGTTAATTTTATTTCTTATTTATTTATTTTGGCTAGGGCCACAATTTGGGAGAATTTGTTTTTGAGTAAGTCAGACTCCAACTTTTGGGAACTAGAAGAATAAAGGAAATTTGGATTTACTGTTTGTTGGCAAATTTAGTGAAGGTGCTATCATTGAGTTCTTTCGATTCTTAATACGTTCTTTTAGTTGAAGTAAAAACTAGACTTCTAATTGAGATCTTTTTGGTAGAGAACAACTTAAATCCTTTTAAGAATCACTTTAAAATTTTCTTTCTTAGGACATTTATCGTGTTTATAACATGTTAAATATTTGTAAATTATTAGAGGAACTACTTGAGCGTATTGGGCATTATGAAATTAATAGGAAACGTAAATTATATAATAGGGCTCTACTTATTTAGGGGATTACATGGTGAGTACAGATGTATGCTAACAGCTTCACAATTTATGCATGAAATTACAATACTCAAACAAAATATTTTAAATATATAACCTAAGTTCTGTTCAGTTTTTCAGTTGTTGTTGTTAATAATTACGGCAACGTTTTCCGCTGCTCCTTTCGCAAACATTAATCCATTCTTTTTGAGAGCCTTAACAAAGGCAGCAGAGAAATAAAAAATCGATGAAATTTTTAGCAACGTTAATTGAAAGTACAACGCAACTCAGGTGATTTTCATGCATGAAATGCTTAATTTTTAATATTTAGTTAATGAAATTTCATTTTGTGCATACTAATTTGTAAAACCATATGAATTGAAGCTTTTAAAGTTATTGTTTGAGTAGATTCTATTTTTACATTCTTTTCTATATATTCTTTTCTATTTTTAGGTCTCTATTAAGTGGAAAGATGTAACGGCAATTACCAAAGAAAAAACTGCATTAGTCATTCCAAATGCAATTCAGATTTGTACAGAAAATGAGAAACATTTTTTCACCTCTTTTGGAGCACGGGATAAGACGTATCTTATGCTCTTTCGAGTATGGCAAAATGCTTTGATGGATCAGGTATGAAAAGAAAAAAGTAACATATTGAAGTAACCGTATTTTATGAATTTAGTGCTTCAGAAAGGTTAACGTTGTAAATTGAATTACTAAATATTTAGCTTTGCATGTTCATTCGTAAATAACTTCGGAAAGAATAAACCATTATAGTACAGTTTTCTGAGCTGTACCCAAAGCAGCAGTGAATGGAAACTCTTTTCATATTGGTCAATTCATTTACATATCTGGAAGTTTTTGACAATTTAATATGTAGTAAAAGATGTGTATTTTTACTTACATGAATTCAGAGTGCTAGATCTGGAAACTGAAAGATACAATGATCATTTTGGAAATGCAGGAAAAAGAAGTAGCATCTGAATGTAAGCCTTAAGTGAATCTGTTGTATATCGTTATTATTAATAATATTTTATACATAGACAAGGAAAATTTATTCCAAAGTATTGTGAATATGTTTTTCAGTTACTTCAGCTACATTATTATACATTTTTTGTAACAAATATAGTTGCAATAGAAGAATTTTCGTTGAATATAACTGGAAGTAAAGGATTGTTTGGTGGCTATAGACATAGATAAGTTTAATATCTCGATGGTAACGGGAATTGACCTTACTTATTCCGTGGTAATCTCGGATTTTTTTTTAAACTGAAAACTTATATGAAGTAAATACGATCGAACTTCCGAACTGGCTGTTCAAAGTGTTCTATTTTTGTCCGTGCTTAACATGTTAACTGAGATTTCTCGTTTCATTGCCACATCAATTCAATATTACGATGGTACCGTAAGTTTGAGTTCTTATCCGAGGAATGTAATATTCATGTGACAAACTGAAGCAAAAGAGACTTCATTATCATCATCATAGGTATTCTGCCGTTATTGGCAGGTCATTTGCTGCAGCTGAGAAGCTTCCATGCTCGGTGATTTTCAGTTAACCGTTTCGTTTTCACGTTCAATTTTTCTGTTTTGATGCCTTCCGTCAATTGTAGCCTCCTTCACCTCCTCCCTATCTTTCCTGCCACCATACTCTCCAAAGCACGTCCCTCATGAGACAGTTCCTTCTTAGCTAATGTCCCAACCAGTTTCTCTCCTTTTTGATATCTAAAATTGTTCTTTTCTTCCCCATCATTTCTAACGCCGCATTCGTTTTCTGCTCGACCCAACTAATTTTCTCCACACCCACATTTCGAAAGCTTCTAATCGTTTTTCATCACTTTTGCGTAATGTCCATGTTTCTGCCCCGTACAGTACAATACTCCACACGAAGAATTTTATGTGTTTTTCTTAACTCTTTATCCAAGGTCCCACAAAATAGTATTTTCTTCCTCCGTAAGGTTCTTTCTCCATTTCTATCCTTCCTTTTATTTCACCTTCGCACTACCAGGCATCTAAAACTAGTTACTTCTTCTATTTTTCCCCCGTACTTCTATATTTGGCACCGAACACTTCGTTTCAGTCACCATAACTATTGTTTTTCTAACATTTATTTTCATCTCATATTCTTCACAGCCCTTCCTCAAGTTTTCTAACATCTTATTGATTTTCTTTTCAGATTCCGCAACAAATCGTACACCTAATTATTCTACCTCCTACTGAAATGCTGTCTTCATTATATTGTCTCTTTTTCACTATCTCTTCTAGATAGATATTGAATAATACCAGAAAGACAACATCCCTGTCGAACTTCCCTTCTCGTTGCATTCTTCTCTGTCATTTCCCACCCCTATTCTATTCTTACACTTACGTCGTTGTTATATATGTTTCGTATGAGTTTTCTATCTTACCATTCCAGCCCAACTTGTTTAGGATTCCCAGCAACAATTGCAAATTCACACGGCCAAAAACCTTTTCTAGATCAATAAATACAACATACATCTCTTTCCCGTTTTCTATAAACCCTTTTTCTTTCACTAATTACTCTTAATAAGCGAATTGCATCTCTTGTGCCCTTATCTCTCCTGAACCCGAATCGTTTCTCCCCAACTTTTTCATTTGTTCTTCCATACAACCCTCTATTCAGAGATCAATAGTTCCATAATCGTCACATCTCTCTGGGTTTGATTTCCTAGCTATCGATGTTGCGATCGTTTTCAGGAAAATTTTGTGGTTACACTCCTCTTCATATATTTCATTGCAGAGTCGGGACATTTTTCTTGCCCTTGTCTCCCATATTCGTAATGAATTCGATTGGTATAATATCTATCCAGGTTGCCTTTCCATTCCCAATCGCAGATACAGCTTTTTCAAATTCATCCTGAAGAATACTAAACCTTTTACCATTCTCACGTTCTTCAATTTGTACTTCAACATTAGGTCACACGGTCCATCCCTACTCTCATATAGGTCCTCAGTATATCCTTTCTATCTCTCTAGGACTTCACTTATCTCGCTGACTACCTTCTCATTCTTACTTTCTACCTCCATCGAAGTACCCCTTTGTTTCCTCCAGAGTTCCTTAATTTCAACTCCGTGTATATTTCTTCATTTTTCCCAATTCTTTCTAATTCTTCTGTAAAATTCTTTCCTGGCTCTGCTTGTTTCCCTTCGTAACTCATTGTTTAATTTTCTGTAGATCTTTCTGCCTTCTTCTGTATCAGCCTGTTTCCGTTCCTTTCTTTCCCTCATCTTCTACAACATCTGTTCTATAACTCATAGTTTCTTAGCCGTTTTGCGTTCGCGATAACCTACTTCTTCAGCACTACTACTTAGGCAAAGTTTAATATAGTCCCTCCGTCTGTTACTATCCGCACCTATCCTTTCCTTGTTTGAGTATTTTTCTTAGAATTTTTCAACGAAAAGATTGCTTACTTTCAGTATTCAACATCTTGTTGCCTACTTTTCTTCATGCATACATTTAAATTGAATATCCACTTCGGTCAGTACTAGGTTATGATCAGAGAAAATATCGTCCCCAGGAATGGGCTTTGCGTTCTTCAAGCTATTACGACACTTGGCCTGAATCATAATATAGTTTATTTGATATCTTCGGCCGTCTATTGAGGATTTCCAGGTATATCTTCTTCTCTTATGCTGATTGAACCCAGTGTTCCCAATTACTAGTTAATTCTGTTTACAGAAATTGACCAGTTCCTCTCGACTTTCATTTCTTTCACCTAAACTATATTTACCTGCAACACAACCTTCCTGTTTTTCTCCCACAAGTGCATTGAAATCTCCCATTAAAATTGCGTATGCACCTCTCTTCTCCCTATCTGTAATTTCTTTATTTTCTCATAATTTTCCTGCGCTCCTTCAGTTGTGTGCGAAGTGGTCGGTGCAATACTATGTCTGTATCATACTAATGTCTGTATCAATACTAGATCCTTCGTTTTTTTTCTTTAAGTCTTAACATCATAGCTCACCAGCAAATTCTGCTTTCACTACCTTTTCTTTTAAGCGCTTATCCAGAATTATTTCTATACCATTATGAGCGCCCCTTTCATTACCTGAGTAAAACATTCTATATATATCTCGCTGTTCAACATCCCATTACCTTCTTATCTAATTTTCACGAAGTCTAGATTACTTTGTTTCATTTCTTCTTTAAGATTTTCTACCTTCCCTCTCTGTAACATAGTACGTAGTTCCCTATCCCTATTCTAAACCTTTTGCTTTTGCTTGTCATCGTTCCTTTAACTATCTTCCCCACATTGTTGCTCTCTCGTCCAAAGTCCTTCCTAAGACATCCCCCTCCCAGAGATCCAAATGATAGGATATTTTACCTTCAGAACTATAATGTGACCTGCGAAAGACTATTGTGCATACGTTCTCTTTCTACTGTCACCGAATTAGGGAAAAATAGAGTGGTGGTTTCCCTTCCACCCCGCAGTATCCCAGCCGTTAAAGTCACTCTGACCATGCCTAGGACTAAGTCTAGGTTACCGTACCAATCAGTGTAATTTTCACTAACTTGGCTACTGGAGAACTGTTACCTTCTCCCAGTATTCTTCGTCTGGCTGCTCCATTTAGACAAATTCGGTAGTAGTGGCTCTTGTAGTAGCTATAAATTTCATCGTAACACGCAATGTTTTCCAGCTGACACATAGATGTCTTCGTAAAGGTTGTGTTTATCGGGGAGGAAAAGAGACTTAATGTCATAAAAATACGATCATAAGCATTTAGCTGCAATATTACCCAGAGTACTAAGTAATCGGACGATCTTATTATAAAAAGTCACTAATAAACTGTTTTCATATTCAGGTAATACTCAAATTGTTACATGGTGTTCATAATTCCTTTGTCTAATACTACAGTGTTTTATCTGCGCTAGAAAATTATTGTATTGCATACAAAACAGTGGAAAATGTAGTTTTCAGATAAGAAAGTCAAATATTATGGGATATTTTCCAGTCCCGATAGGATAGTATCGTCCCTCTGGAGAATTCATGTCGATTGATCTAATTATGCAAATTTATTACGAAATATTGTAATTCCAAATAACTATTTCGTTATTTTGCAAAGCAGAAAGGTATTAAATGCATTCATGATATTAATTATGTTACGTATAAGCAGAAAGTATTTCTACGTTAATATTTTTTCCTGTTATTAAAAGGATATTTTGAAATCTGCAGCTTATCATTTAGAGATATAAGTATGTTGATTATTTGTTAAAGAAGTGCTTCCATGTTCCTGAATTATCAGTACGCATTCCTTTGGTGCGCGTAATGCAGATTTCAGTCCTCGATGATGGTAATTTTCGATAATGAACCAGTTGAGTAGCTACTTGAATTAAGAAATATCGAATTGTAGTCTAGAAGGCCAGACTAACGGCGATGGTAGCCAATGTGTTGACCCTACTAAACTAAACGCTGTCTGGCTTGCCACAATATTTGTTCATAGCGGAAATGATCCGTTTCCATCCAAACGAATTGAAGTTGTTACTTACCTAAGATATTCCACTCTGGCATCATTGGTCATGTTCGATGTGATGGTCATACCGTTATTTCGGTAGACTTTGTTGGAACTGTACCAGGAGTATTGTCCCATTCTTGCTTCTAGACTTTCCAGAGGACGTTTATCGTTCGAGTACCTTTTAAAAAGCAAAGTAATCCATGGGACTAGCATTTGAATTCTTAACGAGAATATTTTCGAGCTGAATATTGCAGCTGCATGGTCGGTAGAAGACCAGTAATGTTTTGGTCGTGTAACTTGAAGCTTTGTCCTGGTGCAGTTTCACATGATGGATGTTGTTGCCATACTAAGCTGGTGTTTTCTATCTATGGAAACTGGGGTAGAACATGTTCTTAGTAATAAGTAGCATTGATTTTAACACTTTTTTTTTTTTTTTTTTTTTTTTTTTTTCGCTCTTACGAAGCTTGAGCTTCCTCTGTCGCAAAAGTAAGTAATAGCCATAAAACCTTTCGTGAAAGTTTCTTTGCATTGACGCTTAAAGTTCATCAGTCTTCTTCATGAACACCAAACTTTTCTACAGTCATTTATGTAGATTCATGTTCCTGCCACAAGATATTCGCAATCATCAGCTAGGTTGCATTCAGATAGCCTTCTGCCCTTGCTTTTTCGTTCCGTGATATGCTATGGTGTTAACACCTGCATGGCGATCTTAAAGAAAGTTTACATCTTCAATTTGTGATGGACTGCATGATTCATTGTTGATTGGGCCACATGTAATTATTCGGTTGTAACACTGTAACAATAGATTCTCACAAGCTGACATATTCCGTGCCAGCTCTGAGAGTTCTAATGATGCCCTCTTTGGATACGATTTCGTTTGTGATGTGGGTTAGGGACGGGACTGTTATGCATAACGGTTAGTTGAAACACTGACCGTGGCCCGTTCCACCACAAAATCGTTGTTTCGACATTCCTATACGCTAAATGCTAAAGTTTGTATGGGAAAGAGCCATGACGTGCCCTTCCCAAAAGCAGTGTTTTTCGGCTCTATTTTCGCCATTGCAACACCTTTACTGTGCTACACACCAGCTTCAAGACTGATACACATGTGCGTAGAGTTCTTTTGCTCTGTGAAATCCAGTTTGATCATATCACTGTCTCGTTTGCAAGTTGTTCAGATAAAATCGGATCAGCTTCTGTAGAAAATAACTCGTTGTTTTCCACGATGCTGCTACCATGTTATTGGAAACAGTTAGTTACGATATCTGTGTAATATTGTAATATTGATGTAGTTGCATCAGGTAATATTATTTTTACTTTCAGCCGTTGTCTATGCAGGAAATGTGGCAATGGGTTCACACCTGCTATGGAGATGAATTAGGTTTAACAAGTGATGATGATGATTATATACCTCCAGGAACAGAAGAAGATAAACAGTCTGATAGTAAAGAAGGATCAGGTGTAAATATTCGTCTTTCGATGGAGTCTCTGCCAACCGAGGTAAGCTGATACATTGTTTGTTCGATTTTTGTGAGTATTTTTGTGCATTGCGTGCTCATGAATTTATTACACTTAGATAGATATGTATAAATCATGTTTTCACACAAAATCTCTGCAACTGATTCATTTGATTCCAATGCTTTGCACTATAACAGATTTGCTTTTCAGTACACGTTTTAGTCAATCTACAGGTCCGAAGTATCGGTATCAAAATTTTGTTAATATATGAAGTATTGAATTTACAAATTCCTTACCATCAGTTGAAGATAATAATTTCCAGTTTTATAGCCGATTGCTGAACGTGGTATAAATCAAGATGTTACGTAAGCATTTGTTCATGGTCGCCTAAATTGCTTAATTAGACACTATCTATCAAGGAAAGGTCTAGTAATTTAAGTACTCGTTACAAAAATATGATTCGTGATCTTAAATCGAAACGCCTTTTTATCGAAGTTTATAACTTCATTTGTTCGTTTGTAAATGTAAATAATATCTTAACTTCATTCACAACTTTCAGATGGGTTAATATGGAATAATAATTTCGACATAATTTTGTTAACGATAGGAGGTACGCATAGAATCAGAACAAAGTTAATCGAACAATGTCATTTAATTCGCCTTCTAGAAATGCTACATTTACGACCACGTAAAGCAATGATACTTATTAAACATCTGTATAAAAATTCGTACCTTGAGAAAATAATATCTTGCACTCATGAATAAACTAATCATTTTTTCACCTGAGTGTTTCCAAGCTGTGCTTCACAATTCGGTTAATGCCACTTCGTAGCCAAGTGCATAACCTGCGTGCTGGGTTCATTTTCCGTTTGCTGACAAAGCTTTGGATAAAAGTTCAAATAGTAAATCAAATCATACTGTAATAAGTAGGTCCTGCGTCAGATAGCCTTGGTGCTGAAAAAGGGATGCTAAACTAATTAATCGATCAAACTATTATTTGTTTAGCAAAGTGTGGTAGATCCAGAATAACCAACCCAATTGTTTGTAATTTCAAGTCATTGTCGAATATTTGCTCCTATTTCATATAAAAATTGTTTTGTTTCAACTGTCACAAAGTTCTACAAGAATTGTACTCCTTAGATACGCATTAAGGCAATATTTAGAGTGCCTTTGGTCTCATTCTAGTCTAACAGAACGAACGTTTTATTAAGGTGAGTTAAAAGGGGTTGTTGGATTGACTTTATAGACATTCTCTCATATTGTTAACAAAGTAATTAGAATTTTATATCTGTCTCAACCCAAGTTGTAGGTGCTTAAGTCATATTTGCTCCCATACTTATTAGTATTAGTATGAGGTGTCAACAAAATGGAGGTCGGAATTGGTACCAGCATTAATTAACATTTCCGTACCATTCAAAGTTATATCTAAGGATCTTTCGTTGAAACCTTAAACGTTTTCCCATCAGGTTACCTAAGAGTAAGGAGCAGTTAAAAATGCAGTTTTCGTGTATTATTAAAATAGTTAATGATTTTCTATGGAGAATTTGTGTTAATATTTTAAATGTAAACTGGCTATGAGCATGTTGCTGTTTTTTTTTCTTCTTTCTTTTCTTTCTTCAGGTAAATTATGTGTGTCATAATAGCTTTCTATGCTATTTCATTGTGTTGCATGGTCTTTTACTTATAACTTTTGCGTAATGTCCATGTTTCTGTTCCGTACAGTACAATATTCCCCTTCATCTCATTAATCGAGAGACAAGCAGGAAAGAGATTATAAGATTTTTTTTTTTTCTTTCATGTATATGTCATTTGAAAGATTCTTGAAATGAAGTACTACAGTACTGTATCATATTCTTTCCAATAATTTCTAGGATGATAAAGATTTTGGTCGTGTACTACATTGCTTAGCTTCTAGATTTGTTAATTTGTAGGATCTCGCTTGAAATCGGAGGCACACTTTAAAACCATTGTCAATAACAGAGCATAAATATCTAGAGAATATCTTTTGGAGGGGAAACTCGAGATGCTTTCATTGTTTCGACTGTTGTTTTAGTCTTGATGTGTGGTATGGTGGTTTTCAAAGCTAAACCAACTTTTCTTATCAGCAGTAAAACTGTCATATGGTTGTTAGCGGCCACGTGCGGTTTGTCAACCAGTTGGATGTTGCCGGTATTACAAAAGCTTAGCCGCTATCCCTGTCGCCAGGGCAAACAATGAAGTCTCGAACTATTCTTTCTCTGAGTGTTGCAAACCAATAAGCAGATACATAAAACCAGAATAACCATTTAAAATAGGGATAAAATACGTACAGGTCATTCAACAAGTAATTTGCTCTCCTATTAAAATAATAATAATAATAATAATAATAATAATAATAATAATAATAATAATAATAATAATAATAATAATAATATAGTAGTTTTTACGCCCGAGCCGTTTCGGGCTACTGTGCAATTGTCTGTGTCATCACTCCAGTTTTTCATTTTGCATGTGTTCGTATCGAACCACGACTCGTCCAAATATACATCACTATATCCTTCTCCACGCAGTCTATTTATTTCTTCTAAGTAGCGAAATCTCCACGCAACTATTTCTACAGACTCGGATCTAGCCGTTTTACGGAGAACTCTTTTATGTGAGAAACCCATACTTCGCAGTAATCTTCGCAAAGTCCCGTCTGAATATGGAAATTCATAGTCCGTCCCGGCAGTCTTTTCTTTCATCGCTTTCCCTAAACGGCGTATTGTTGGTGATTCTCCTTTCATATAGAATTCATACACCGTTCGTCGGACTAAGTCTCTCGTAAAATCATCTATCTTATCGAAGGACGACTTAATTTTATTGATTTTTTGTTTAGTAGGTGTCTTATATGATGAAACATCCTGAATCGCGGAAATTTTCCTCACTCCTCCTCTAAAGAAGTATATCATGCATACCCCCCCCCCTCTTCTATTTAGATCATTGCCTTTACGTCACTTATGGAGGAAACATAATGCAAAGGCTTAGATCGGGAGTAGAGAAGTTTTGCTCTATTCGGTAATATTTACATGCTTCCCGACATAGTTTACGTCAAAGTAATTTGTATTTTAAGCTAAACAAGTAGAATAAAATAGCTTTATTCTATTTCATATGACGTGGGCTGATTGCAAAGCCTAGTAAAAGCTACGGATGCCAGACGGAGGAACCGCAGTACAATGCTACTATGATAACCGTAGTGGGGTTAGCCATACTGACAGCTGAAAAAAGTTCAATGTGAGTTCGAGCGGCAACGACGGATTCTAGTTACAAAGAAGGATTTATGGTAGGGACAAGTGAACCCTTAGATCTTGACCTTCGAGGAAAAAGTTGGCGATGTTTTGTCGCGTAGTATAGTTATGGATGTATCTCTTGAAATTATTCTTATTTTTCATCCCAGTCTCTCTTACGAGGGCAAGTCAAAAAATTATCTACACTTTTCATTCTACAATTTATTTACATGGAGCTAGGGTTATACTATGCACATCATTTTTCTACGTAATCTCCCTCCTTATCAGTGGCCCCACTTGGCCCAACGGTCAACGAGCTTACGTATCCCTTCAAAATAAAAGGTTTTCGGTGGTCGTGAAGCCACTTTTGCAACGCATTTTGCACCTCTAAATCTGAGGCAAATCGGCGACCACGCGTGGATGATTTGATGGGCAGAGCCATGACTGATGTTCAAAGCAGATGCTACCTCATCGATAGTGATTCGCAAATTCGTCAGAACCATCTCTCGAGCTTGCTGAATGTTGTCATCTGTAGTGGAGGTTGATGGCCATCCTGCTCCCTCTTCATGAGTTACACTTGTTCGACCATTTTCAAACTTCTGGAGCCACGAAAACACAGTTTTACGTGATAGTGCACTTTTTCCATATTGCGATGATAGTCTGCGATGAATGTCTGACGCTTTCACACCCTCCGATCAGAGGAATCGGATCACTGTTCGTTGTTCCTCTTTGGTGCAAACTTCTAATGGAGCAGCCATGATATATCTGGAACAGAAGGAAGAAAAATGGAGGAATTAAGATCACACTTTAACAGCATTACCACAACAGTATAACAATGAAATATGCGAGGACAGAAGACAAAGTGCGCAATGTAAGAAAAGTTATGACAAAAGTGTAGATAATTTTTGACTCGCCCTCGTATATTAATGAACTTAGCTCACCGATAGTCCAAACCTTAATGCTCTCCCAAGATTAAGATTTCTTCAGGCCTGAAAATACTCTTAACAAATGCTTTGAAGTCTTCATCCATGAAAATCGGTCTCAAGGAAGATTTTTTTTTTCAATTTTGGAAAGAAATAAAATTCCGATGAGACAAATCAAGCAAATAAAAAGAATGAGGCAGCAAATCATATTGTAATGCATTGATTTTTGCCATTGCAACGTTACGTATGAGGTCAAACATTATCTTGATGTGTGATGACTTTCTTTAATAAATTTGGCCATTTTTCACGTTTTTCCCCTTTACCCAAAAAATTTAAACACAACTCGTGGTGGCTATATAAGTTGATCAATCACCAGTATACTCTCAACATATCAAAAACTGACGCCATATTCTGTAAAGCTGACTTTACACTTCTGTCCATTTTTAAAGGTGGGGAATCGTCATATTTCCACTGTTTTAGCTGTTTTGGATTTTTAATTTATAACATTGTATAAATATGTCACCAGTAATCGCGAGTAGACGCATGTAATTAGTTGAATTCTCAGGAAACGGACTTCGTGTGGGGAAAAATGCATTTAGATTCATTTTTCTTAAGGTGTCAGCAATTTACAGTCCATCATCCAGATAATTTCTTCCTACCTAATTGCTATGTCAAACTGTGAAATACTCGTTCACTTGAAATATATAGAGCCTCAGCAGTTTCATACACCGTATATTGTTGATCCTATAATACGTATTATATGATGCACTTCTCCAATGATTTCCTGTGTGAAATAAATATATATATATACACCGGCACTGCAATTATTAACTATAATTGCAACTGTTCTAGTCTTAACTGACCCAAATATGAATGCACAGATGTTTATGTGGCAAATGGCCATCTAACTAATGCTGACATTTGTGTGTCAGTTCAAAAACTTTCTCTTTATACATATATTGAAGCTAATATGTAATTTTAATACTCGAAATACAATTTAGAAAAGTAATGGAAAGCATCACTACAGTGAAATTTGATTTGAAAAACGAGTTTAAACTGATTTTATTTTGCATTTTCTTTTAATTTTAGGAAAACATATTTATTTCTGTTATATTTGTGCATGATTTTTAAAGAATTAACTGTTATTATTTGGTGTTTTATTAGTACCAGTTTAAGTTTCTTTGTGTGATTTAGGAGTTTTGTGTGTGTGTTTGTGCACTATTTGTCACATGTTAAAAGAAAATACACTAGTGTTGATTGTAAACTTTACTTCACTCTGGAAGTAAAACGGTAGTACTAATCACATCTGCACTCGAAAAATTGAATTTTGTATTTAGAATGTGTGGGATTCAGATTCTTTTAAAGGAAATGTTAAAGTAATAATTACATTCTTCCACTATTTCAGCCGTATTTATTTTTAATATGTGAAGGCGGAGTAGTTAAACGATATAACTATTTTGATTGGATGGGACTTCTCTATAGTCTCATTTCGTTCGCTTGTTTTCGTTGCGCCTTGTCGTAACATTAAACTTTGTTGGGAATATAAAGCTTGAAACGATTGTTTGGATCTCACTTATATTGTATAAAATCGTTCCATGTTTGAAGTCGTGCAATGACCTTCCCAATGTAACTTCATTTTTTTTTTATTTACATTTGTGTATTATATATACATTAATTTGAAACAATAATAAAATCTTATCGTTCCGGTTTTCGCTAATGTCTACAAAAAAGTATTAAAATTTCGTAATGTAAGTAGACTCTTAATGGATGTGAGAACGCGTAAATGAACTTTATTCAAAATATTTCTTTTTTTCGAATTTGACACTTACATAAACTCCTTAAAAACAGCCAGCAAAATCGTAGCGTTTATCATATCAAAACCTTATGATATAGATAAAATACTAATTGATACATTGGGATGCAAAACTGTTATCAGCAAGTAAACATTCTCATACATAAAAACATCCGGAAGCACAAAATCTGCAAACGATTTGGAGGCACTCCTCCCCTCTTTATCAGCGCGTTTAAAGAAAACATACTAAAGTTTATATAGCAAGTTTTCTTTAGAACACGCTGAGGAAGAAGTGATTTGTGCCTCGAATTCGTTATGCCTTTGGATATTTTAATCTTTAACAAAGGATTAGAATTTTAGTTACTGCTTGTGCAGATGATGTATTTCAGTTATGAATTAACTTTATTCGTGTATTTTTTAAATTTCAATATAGTTTTATTCTTTTGATAGTTTCGTTTGATTTAGGACGTACATTTTGTTTCCGTGGATCGCATACTACTAGGTAATACCGTATGCACTAAACGTATTAATAGTGCTAGTTTTATTTCAAAATTCAGTTTAGAAAAATAGCGTGTTGCAACTAACAATTTGCTTTGAAAGCATCTGAAGTCTGCTTTTTTTAGCATTGCATCGATGTTTATGTGACAATAATATTGTGTGTGCTCATATTTTTAACCCGTCGTTTGCTTTCTTATATGCTGCAAAGGTACCTGTAGTCTTACTAGTGTGTAAGGTAAGAGTCTTCTTCAGTTTCTCTTGGTCGGTGAGCATGTGCTATATAGTTAGTATTTTGTTAAGTGCTTACTGTTGTCGTCAGATATACTCTTGTTCGCGTCTGCTTTGTCAAACTGTAATCTTTAGACTTTTTTTAAAAAAAAAACTGTGGAATATAGTAGTAGTAGAAATATTATTTTATACATTTTTTCTGGAAACTACTGGAATATATAGCAAGTTCTATAAAATACGAACATCCAGAAATTTTGGGATGAAAACTGTGTCGAAAATTAAGGTCGTACGTGAGAGTCACCTGCTTGTTTTTATAGCTGCGTTGCTGCGAAGTACCTCGCTCATCTGTTTTTGTATGTAACGTAATTTTCGCCCGATATTTATAACTATTTGGAATATAAAAGTTGGCGATTTATTGATCTGAAAAAAGTTCGTGGCATGAACGTCATTTTTTTTAAACTTCTATTTTCTTCCATATATGCAAATATAAACGATGCTCTTTTTAAATTGTTGTCTGGTAAATTTAAGAACAAATAAAGGTATTGCATTTTTACATTCTTTGAAAAGTATAGCGGATAAAGAAAGTAGTGGCAGCAAGAGAGGCGTGAGTCAGGTAGCCGTAGGTATTCAGATGATAAGCAAGTAGAAATCATGTTGTCTTATTCAGCCAAATACTGTTGTGTCGTGAGATAGAGGCGGAGATTCCTATCGCTCACGTGAAATGTTTTCAAAAGTGGAACAACATGCGTGGACTAGAATCGAAGTGGTACGTGATCGGAATGCAATATTGTTTTCAGGGGCTACGTGAAGTATACATTGACGAAACGATCTGTGGTGTGGTGGGTGGGTGAAAGTGTTTTGGGGAGGCAGGAATGCTACCTAGGAGACCTCAAACTGACAGCCACACAACTCAACTCCCTTCTTCCCTACTGATGGTGGATTGGTGATGGACTGCGCGTGAATTAGCGTCGGATGTAAGGGTGTGGCGCAACAAGGTCGTTCTCCGCAAGTGGCAACTCTATGCAGTTACATAGGACGTGGTGCACCGCTACGAGTGGGACAGATCATCACTATGAACATACCCTCGGCTCGCTCGTATGAAGCACGATAGAAAGGAGAAATTCAAACAGTATAAGTATATTGGATCTTCTCGTCCAAAGATCTTACGTCCTGCACAAGGTGGTAATGTGAAAGTGATGGGGTAATCCAGCACTGGACGTAAGGTCGGGACGTTGCAGACAAACAGTCGATGCAAACTCTATTGGAGTTTCTTGCAATATCACTTTCGTCCCGCAATCAGGAAAAAGCAATGGCACTTGCTGACAGCAGTGCCCATTATATTGTATCAAATGCCAGGTTTCTCACTTGCGATGGGAGGGAGGGGGGTTACATACGCGCCATATTCCCTGAATATGGATTCGTGCGATTACGATCTCTTCACCAAGGTTAAAAAAAAAAAAAAAAAAAAAAAACCTTCGCGGAAAAGCATAACCATCGGTGCCATAGCGTGGTTCCTAGTTACTCGTTAAAGATGGAGATTCTAATGGTGTACAGTGTAGCTTCCACAAGGGTGATAGAAGATCGTAGCCCTGTCAATGTAACTGGTATTTACTCTCTCAATAAAGCCAGATAAGAATTATAGCAGTGTTGTCGCTACTTGTGCACTGTCCAGCTCTTTGCACATTATGAAATGTATAATATTTACCTTTAATAGGTAAATGTGAAGACGAAATGAATTTTGACTAGCATATATGCATGGCATGTACAATCATTTCGAATTCCGTGTAAACTTTATCTGTGAAAGATATCACTGAATCTTATTTTCTGTGCATCTTTTTTTTTCAGTAAATCAATATACTACTCATATCTTGATAGTTTTAGTATACGATCTGAACATAAATAATGATTCTAAGTCAATGACTTGTGTCCTTTTTGAATATATGATTAGGCTCATATGTAGTATGTGCCTCAGCAAATGATGGATTGAACTGTCTTTGCTTATCAACCCCGATGGACGTACCTAAATAGATGTGAGCACGCACAGGGTTGTAAGATTGTTTTTGACCTTCATAGGTATCAGGCTTGATCAAATAATTGGAAGCTTCAGATTTCATATGTCAGCAAAATATACATCCTCGAACTTCTTTTCCTTTCTTTCGTTTGGAAGTACCTTTAAAAAAAAAAAAAAAAAAAAAAATGCCAATACCGCTTTCCAGTAAGAATATCATCAAGAGAACAGGCCGTAACGTAGTCGTTGTGTATTTATTTATTTATTATTATATTTTTTTTTATTATTTTATTTTATTTTATTTTTTTAATGTTCGAGGGTATGGCTGTTGTAAGAAGCCCTATCTACCACCTAAACATGACTCAAAATTTCTAAACAATATAGTTTTAAAATAAAGACCTGGTTTGGCTCGTTGACAAGACTTTTTTGGCTGACGTTGCCTTCAATTTTACCATAATACCATAATTAAACAGGACTGTGCTCTTTGTTTCATTTCACAATATTTAAACTGAATGTTCACAAAAGCATAAATGTACGCAGTGAATGAATGGACCGTGGAGATTCGGACCTCTTGAAATGGTAAGTTAATTTGAAAGTTATATAGTACTCTTCCTTTGTGTAAGGCTTGGATATGTCAGTATGTAATTTTAAGCACACGAAGCTCTCCACAATGATCTTGTAAATAACTTTTGCACAGAGTACGCTATTCCTAAACTCAGACAAACTGATCGTAATATCAGTAAACTCAGAGGTTAAAATAGAAAAATAAATAAAACTACATTGTTTTATTTTCAGGATCCTACCGCATTGGATCAATCTACAGAACAAGTTGAAGAAAGGCTGATAGATAAGAAACCTCTCACTATGGAAACCCCAATAGAAGAACAAGAATTTACAGCTGAAAGTCTGCACCGATCAGCAGATCACCTGCCTACAGACATGAGTGACACGACGGAATCAGAGGCCGAAAAACTTCCAGGTTAGACCTTATGAAACTGAAGCAGATAAAATTGGTAGAAGCTAAGTTTAGACTATATTCTGAAATTAGCTTCTGCGATACCAACTTTACTTAATACGATACAAGGTGTTCCAAAAGTGTGGAAACAGCCTAATAAATGACAAACGCTGCAAAATATAACAAAAGTAACAATGAAATAGGGAGGGGGATGTTTAGAAACAATAGGATACAGTTTTAGAAACTTCTTAAAAACCTTGGGGGAGGTATGGAAAATTGACTTATTAACCTTCTCCTCCCACTACATGGTAGTAAAACAAACATTTTCTCCGAAATCCGGTGTTGCCAAGAAATTCAAGCTAGCTGATAATTTTCGACCAGAGGGGTGAGTATAGTCACTACCCTCGGAAGAGAGAAGGTCGTGGTATAGTACGTATTCCTCTCTGTCACTTGAGAAAGGTTTTGGCGAAAAAGAAAAAAAAAAGTAGCGTGGAAACTCCGAATGGTTTGTGTTGTTTTGTTATTTGACACTTTGAGTGGAAAAATCTTCCTTCTTCCTTTGGAGAGGAACAAAATTCAAACTGGACGGCAACTCTCGGCAAAAATAGGGGGTGAGCAAAAGCTGATCTTCTCAGTCATATGAATATGGAATGGAATGTCTCAAATGTTTTGGCGAAGAAAAAAGTAGTCTGGAAACTCCGAGTGCTTGATGTTGCTGTTATTTGACACTTTCAACCTGCTTTCAACAGAATATTTCTTTTCCCATTGAGACGGAATGATCTATATATGCAGGCAAATTGGTCAGTGTTTGTTTATTTCCCCCTTCTCTATATAGAAAGAAAGAACCCAATGTGTAAGCCATTAATCACAGTGTAATGGGGACCAAAGCTATGGCAACGTCGTTGAACATAAGTTAAGTTACAATGTCACTAGTAAGAGGATATGATTGTTCGGACAGTTCCGATTACCCCCCACTAAGGCTTTTAAGATCTTGCCAGTTCTCTATGATAAGTCATTTTAATAGCAAATTTTCGTAGGAATTGAATGGCACTGTTATTTTTGCTCTAGCGTCAATCATTACAAAGTTACGATTGTTTCTTTGTGGTGGTCTCAACAAAAGAAGCTAGTTATACTGTAAAGACCACTCACTGTTACAGGACGTGCCCAATGTGTTCTCCATCTCCCAATTGATTGTGAGATGCATTCTAGTTCCCAGTTACGCAAGACCCTGCGGAAAGTGTCGGCTGTAATGTTGGAACATGCGTCCACAATTCGTTCCTTAAAATGCTGAACATTCCTAATTTTCACTGCATACACAACAAACTTAACATGGCTCCACAGATAGTAGTCCAGTGGGGTCAGGTCAGGGGAACGAAGGGGCCATTCCACAGCACATCGCCGAACAATTCACGCATTAGGAAACTGCTCATCAAGGTACTCATGGACGCTTGCTATTACCATGATAAATCACGTGATATGGTTTCCATTTAAGACAACTGCGTAAAAATAAAGATGACGGTACATCTAACATTTCCGCCATCCCTGTTCCCTACCTACATTATTATTTTGGTTACATTATTCAGCGTTTACCACGTAAGGTGTTTCCACACTTTTGGATCACCCTGTATTTTATTGTTCCAAAGTGAAGATTTTGCGTTATTGCATCTAGGATGTATTCACATGTCTTCCATATATTAATTCTTCAGTTACACGATGGTTCAAACCGCCACGTGACCGTACGGAGGGAAGGGTATTTAAAATATGTAACATTTAACTCGCATCCCTTTTACGATGAAAAAGATCGAATGGAATACTTTAAATAAGTTAGAAGTTACGACATTTCAAACGTTGTACTGCAAAAGTTAGTGCAGCATAGTGATATCGGAAGTATGTGAAGAAGGGATCTCACCACCACATAGGTAGATCGGAAGCATGTCAAGAAAAGGTCACTACTACGTAAGTAGGTCGGAAGCATTTCAAGAAGGGAAGTCACTACCACCTAGGTAGGTGAGAAGCAAGTGAAAAAGGGGTCACCATCACGTAGGTAGATCGGAAGCATGTGAAGAAGGGGAAGTCACTATCACATAGGTAGATTGGAAGCATCGGAAGCATTTCAAAAAGAAGTCACTACCACGTAAGTAGGAGGGAAGTATGTGGAAAAGGGGTCACTATCATGTAGGTAGGTCAGAAGCATGTCAAGAAAGAGAGGTCAGTATCACGTAAGTAGATCGGCACTGAGAGTTTAATCAGTGAAAGTTTAGAAATCGGTACCAATGCTGCATAATAGAGTTAATTTGTATAGTATTCAACTGATACAAATAATAGAAAAGAAGGAATAAGAGAAGTATATCACTGAGAGGTTTCCTGTACAATCTTTTTCATTAGTAGCATACAAACTTCATGAACAAATCTGCAATGTACGCTTTCATTTCCCTTGATCCTGTTGTGCACTCAAGTTATCAAAAACATGCAAGCGAAAATTCGCAGAATGGCCATGCAAAAGAATCCTTCGACCCCAAAACAGATAGAAAAAGCATCTAAATGTGTCTCTGGAAACTGTCAATTAGTGTTTATCTAACTTCCACTTTTTTTAAATCATCTTATCCTTAATATTTTTGTTTGTTTGTTGCGAAATGGTCTCCATATAACGTATAAAAAAATAGCAGGTCGATTGGTCAGTTTCTTCAGGTACCACCAACAGTCTAAAATATCAAAAATTTGGTAAAATTACTCTTTTTGTAATGAAATCAACTTACCCTTAATGATATTTTTTGGCCTATATATGAGAGACTTTTATCTTAGCTTGATCTCCCAAGTCATTGGTGCAATCAGTGGCTTAAAATTTGGGCAAAAGTGCCCAGAAAGCTATCCTTTCTTTTTTTCTTCAAATCAGGTTTCAATGTTTCTGTTTCTTGTGAATGGTTAAGGGACACATCTTTTACGTCTGCACCGCTTATTTTCAAACCTTGATGATTGAAATGACCCACATCTCACTATGAAGGGGATGCAGTTGGCGTTCCACCCTTCTGTACATACTAAATGTTGTATATGATAATGCAGGTTCATATCGTTATACTTTGGCCCTGTGCATATCACTGATTCCTTTGTCATCAACTTCACCATTTATTCTACAACACGAATGTGACATGCAAAGAATGTTGTAGATTCATCAGCCTATCGAGCCGTTTTCACATTTTATTTTAGCTTGTCCAAGTTCGTGTTATGTCAGTGGTGGCTCCGCCATGTGCATGTTGATCAGTTTACCATATCAATATAGTTTGTCGTTTCTAAGTTAGTTTCAGGAACGAGGAATTCACGTACCGATACGCGATCACCGGATGGTGTTGTTCGTCTTACTTTTAGGACACACCTCCAGCGTAGCTTCCTTACTTTAGCATCTTGGTCAATTCACATTTACAGAATTAGGTTCTCGGGATGGCCGTAACACACATTTCTACGAAACACTGGGTTAATTATTTTTTGCATTTTGCTTTTATTCGACAAGGAATCGATAAATTGCCACAAATGACGATCTTCTGCACACGTCGGATTGCGCGTCGGTAACGAGAGAGGCGCGCAGACCTCCATGATCTATTGGACGTAGGCTTTTAAGTTCATCCGATGGTTCTTTTGTTCCTACGTGCAAACATAAGACACTATTTGCTGTAGTTGGCAGTCTGTCTTGATGAATTCTACCATGGTTCCTGTCAGCTATCCCAACGGGGCATTCTTCTGAAGAAACCGCTTGGCAGATACTTTGTAAAAAAAATTCATTCGTGTTCAATGAATGTGAAGTTAAGGTCCCGTCTACTGGAATGGACTGAAAACTCCACTGAACGTATTTGGCCCGGTAGTCTTGCCGTCTGTGGATTTAATCAAATTTTGAAATGGAAACTCAAAATGGAAATTCGATGCACCCTACTGTTAACCACACCTTGCGCCAATGACCGAATCTTTATATATATATATATATATATATATATATATAAAGTGTTCAAGGTAGCAGTCATCATCTTACCAATGTCCACCAATGGAAACGCAAGTGTAAGGCTCGGCAGCTGTACGAGCGGCATGTGGCAAATCAAAGGTTGCAGTACGTCATTACATTGGATGAGCAGTAAGTGTACCGTTTTGACTGTGGCAAACGAAGAGCCATCGTACATAGAGACAAAGGGGTGAAACACTTCACAAAGTGAATCCGAGATTGCAAAGAGGCTTTTCCGAAAGGATTCATGGTGGTTGTCGGCTACTGTCACCGGGGCAAACAAAATGTGCAGGGTGGAGAACTACCAAATCAACTCGCAGTACTACCAGGAAGAGATCCTGAGGGCGACCGACGAGTAGGCGCTACCAGAGATGTACTGAAATGAAATCAACATGGTCCGCTTTCATCAAGACAAAGCTTTATCACATACCTCAAATAGTTCCTTGCATTCTACCAAGATATGAAGGAGGGTCCTGGAATACAGGCCTTACCTTTCAGATCTGTGAAGTCCCGAGACAGAAGTTCAATAGACTTTTATGGATTTGAACTGTTTAAAAGAGCTTTGGGGAAGGACTGTGTAAATAACTTAGAGTGGACTCTGAAAAGTTGTAAAAGAGGAACGGAACAAGATCCTCCATGTGTTCTTCAACGGAAACTTCTGCAATGGAAACTACGTTGTCGGGCCTTCGTTCGGAATCATAGAATACACATCGAGCATTGCCGCACCACACCTAGTGCCATGGATATGAATAACTATTTGGTAAATACAATTTTGCCACATATACGCAAAACAATCTCTGTATGGAATATATGCAGCTGCGCAGTAGGAAAATACTTACATGTGTGAATACTTAACGGAATATAAAGTATGAGTATTGTGTTTTCACAGTCTTTAACTCTCATTTTGCTTCAAGAAAATTGATCGAAAAAGGAATAATAGTCGACCCACTTTTTCTTTATGTCCAAAGTATTGGGAATTATGGCTTATATTCATTTATGTCTATTAAAATTAGTCTATGTAGTGAGTAGTTCTCTTCGGTAACATTCTGTTAATGTCTATATTAAATTAATATTTTCGAAAGTTCAAAAGTCTTCCAATTACCATGTATGAGATACTAAGTATATATATATGAGGCTATAAACAATTAAGCCAAGGTGGGAATTACAGAATTGACTCCAGAAAATAGAAGAGTGAACGTTCTTCATTAGTCATTCAATAAAACTATATAGCTGAGTAAAACAGATATTTAAAAATCTGGAGATCCGGATCATAATAATGAACAAGTGTAGTAAAATATCTAAAACTACGTAAAATATGCGTAATTTCACCACGGTGGCTACTTGACATCGTTTCTCTGTAGTTAATTAAATATTATACAGATCAATATAGCCTGTGTTAAGCAGAAACGTATTCTGAACAGAAATATGTGAGATGCCATGGGATCTCGTTAACACATCTTTTAGTGTATATTTTCGAGTTGGAGGCACGATGGTATATGGTAAAGTGCATTTTTTTTTTTGGGGGGGGGGAGTAATGCAATCATAAAATGAATAATGAAATTGTTTATTAATTTGTTGCAGTCGTGATAATGTTACGCAAACTGCAATTTCAGAAATTGTAGAGTTCCGAAACAAATTTCGTTTCATTTCTTTACCTTTTTATTTATTTATTTACGGTATTTGTTTGTTTCAGCTGGTCAATACTGGGTATGTTCTTTGTCACAGTTTTTCTTGATCGTAATTTTACAGTTTGCTGACCTGTACAATGTAACACTTGTGCGTTAAACAAAGCCTCAAAGAACTGTGCTGCTGTCAGATACATGTAACAAGCCAAGGGAATTCTGCAGTCATCTCAGTTTTAATGGTGATGGTTATTTTAGCGTTATTAGGATTGTACAAAATGTAAACACTGTTACATTTTTGTTTCTTTTTTCAGGAAAGGAGAAAACACCCATTTGTACTTCACAACATGAGGGTAAACAAGTAGTGAAGATGATTCTTCCCATACACATAGATCTATTGTTCACATTATTATTTACAAATTCCAAGTTCTACCTAGATTTTCATACGGAGAGAAAGACTTTTGGTAAGTTATCTTAATATATCATGCTTTCTGAAATTTTAATATTTTTAACAAAATTGCCCTTAACGAAAGAAAACAACTAGTTCTTAGATACTTAACTTAGATGCATAACGTTTGCGAAGTTTTAGTGATCTTAATCTATGATAAATACTTTCTACAGGGAAATTGTATTTCCATTGAAATGAAAGATGGAAATACGGGAAAGGGAGAAAAATAAAGGAAATGTGCAGCAGTGTGTAATGTGAATTTGATGTTCTGAAAGATGAAAATCCAAATTTCTTAAAAATGTATTTGCAGTTACCAGAAGAAAGTAGGACTCTATTCTGCTTAGAAATGTGAGAAGTTTAATAATACTTCTTGACATCTTTCGTTTTTTCACGAAAAAATTTTTAAAAAAACAAACTGACGTATTATTTTTTATGGAAACTAAAAGTACAAAGTAGAATTTGGATTTGGAACTCATTGGACAAAAGATAAGTGCTTATCGCTAATAGCTTTACAGCTATCTCAGGGAGAAGAAAGTTAAAAAAAAATTCGCAAGCAATTTCATGTTGTCAACTGTTTCAGAGCATGGGAAATACGAAGGTTTATTTGTGAAAACTCTTATCGTCCAGTGAATGTATTTCCATTTTTTATTTACCCTTTAACTTAATTTAGCTGAGAGAATTCCTTCGTGGCTAAACTGTTAACGTACGCGTGGGAGACTCGGGTTCGGTTCCCGACGGGAGCTCATGTGGTTCGGATTCCACGTAAATCAGTAGGTTCTGTCTCATATAGCCTCGCTGCTGAAAGGGACGTTAAACTCAAAATCAACTCAATTAATTTAGCCGAGAAGTGAGTTCTTACGAAAATGTGAAGCTTAGAAGCTTCCAAGTAAAGAGGAAATATCTGAAACTATAAGCCACAACGTATTAATTACATTCGCTCTTTTGTCCAATCATATCAAAATATTAAAAACAAAAATCGATTACAACTGAAATCATCGAATACTTTTTTCTTTCTTTTTTCTTACAACAAAGATTTTTTTCTAAGTTCCTATTAAGAATAAGTAAATTGCTTTTACGTATTATGTCTCATTTGGTATGGTACAGTTTAAATTGTAGTTCAGTTTTCCTGTTTAGGGATGCAACCGGTATAGTTAATATCTATATAATTGTGTGCTTTAATAGGTGTGTGTGAGCTTACATTAAATGCAAACTTAAAATTTCTAAAATATTTTTCCAGCTTTGATTTCTTAGTATTAACATTATTATTATTTGATTGATTTTATGTATTACTGTATTTATCTTAGTAGGTTTTTCACCAAACTAGCATCACAATGACCAAAGTTATTATGACTAAACTTTGGTTGAGTAATAGTTTAGCTTCTGGAGAATGCTATTTAGACGTATTCAATCCTATCAGAGTTAGGTAAGCATTCCTTCCAACTTGTTGGAGTGTGAGAAGCTCAACCAAGCATGCAGTGACCAAATTTTTTAAATTGGTA
This sequence comes from Thermobia domestica, assembly GCF_964235325.1. Taxonomy (NCBI): domain Eukaryota; kingdom Metazoa; phylum Arthropoda; class Insecta; order Zygentoma; family Lepismatidae; genus Thermobia; species Thermobia domestica. The sequence goes on along the minus strand of NC_137458.1, from coordinate 86,313,963 downwards.
CCTTTCCTTTAATGATGAATGGACCCCGGTTTAACGAAGTGATTGTCGGTATTTTTTACTGATAGAAGCCATAGGGTACATATCACTTAGTACATAGACCTTTGGTAGGTCTAGTGTATTTAATCGTTAGCAGTGGCGTACGCAAGGGGAACGTTTTGACATTAACCTCCCCACCTCCTTTAGCAAGATATAATGCAAAAATAAACTTTGACCATATTAACCTATATACACAAACACTTGAAATTATATGAACTTGGAAGCTTGCTCCCCCTCCCCCCTCCTTTGACAGACTTCTGCGTACACCAATGATTGTCAGTGTTATATTGAATGTTCAGTCCCAAAAGTGCCATCTTAATTTCATTTTTAAATATATTCATAATGATAATAAAGGAGAAGAATAGAATTAAAAGAAGGAAAATTAAAGAACAGAAAAGTAGCTGTGAACTGTCCAGGTGCGAGCCATATTGGAATGCAGTCAGATGATACTGATGCAAGATTGGAAGTAATCAATTTTTTCAGGTGAAGCAAGACGAAGACTATTGGAACGGGTTAGTCGCTATCAGTGCCGGAGATAGAAATAATAACCATCAAAAGAAAGGAAGATAAGACAAGAATTTTAGGAAAACTAAAAATGGATCAAAATCTTGCTATCTTGGCCAATAATTAGTTTTTGGATCAGGGGCCACAAAATTTTTGAATGGCCCCTAAATCGAGTTTTCCTATTTCCTACGGAATACGCACATCATACTGAGTTAACTGATAGTTTGGGTTTGGTTACACTATATGTAGTTCTCCAAATATAAGGCCTACAAGAAAATTTTTGATTGAAATATATTGGATCTTTTAATCCAAAAATACAGAGTTGCTAACAAAGGAAAATTTTATTGTTAACTGTAAATATACTATGTATCTTAAGGATTAGCATGGGGTCCTGTCTGTGGCCCTCATTGGACCATGTAACTAGTGCAATAATAATAGCTATATATATATACCATATGAATCTTATATCTTATCTTATTCTTAAATGTAACAGGATTTTCCAACCAAGATTACTTTATATAAAAATGCATATTTCCATTAATACGGGGTGCATACCAAAAGTACGTGCTGTTTTGTTCATGATGGAAAATAGGCGCGTCACCATGCAGGATTTTCGGCATGGGAACAGTAGAACGAATAATTCCAAACAAACTGGGTCTAAGGAAAGTTTCTTCTCGTTGGGTTCCACGAATGTATAATGACGATCAAAAAGAGGCAAGAATTCAATCAAGTGTTGCAAATTTGATGCTATGCAGTTTCTTGGAAAGTGTTGTGTCAATAAACGAATTACAGATTTTATTATTCAACGCAGAAAGAAAATGGCAATTGATGCAGTGGAAACACACAGATTCCCCCCCCCCCCCCCTACAAGAAATTTCGCCAGGTGGCATCCAATGAGAAGGTGCTGTACGCTATCTTTTGGGATTCCCAGGGTGCGATATTGTCCCACCCTGTTCTGAAAAATCATGCAATTACGTGCAAGTACTGTATTTTTGTA